>NC_132869.1:15990000-16615000 GCF_048164855.1 Canis lupus baileyi | reverse complement strand
GTGTCTCCACCTCTCTCTCTCTCTCTAATGAATAAATAAATAAAATCTTTAATTAAAAAAAATCTTAGGTTTTGTTTGCTAAATTAGGCCTATGTGGCATTCATTTGGAACAGCTGTGATCACCTTAGTCCTTTACAAGTATAGTCAACTCCAGGAAGGAGTTCACAGTCAACAACTTTATGATTTTGGAGTGCTATACCTTAGCAGGAAGGCTTGAAACCTTAGGAGAAAAAAATGGCTGCAAGGTCAAGCCTTCTCTACTAAAAGTTAAGGTTCCTTGCCTGACCTGGTGAAATTACAGACTTAATTGTGTTAAAGTTTCCCTGGAAAAGACAATTCTCCCATCATAATGTTTCCTTAGTACATGGAGGAGCAGATCAGCCTTGAGGGCCAGAATGTGACAAACTTTTCCATCCTTCTCTCTAGCTCTCCCCAGGTTCTGTCACATGCACACCTAATCAGGATCTAATTGCGCAGTTGAAGCAAACATGGGAAATTCAAAGGTCCTTATATTGCTTCATAATCAAAGATACAATCTGTACTGATTTCATTTCTTGAATTAGTAGAACTATTTTTATGCACTCTAAAAAATTTTCCCATTTTCATATTGGTTATGGTTTTTTTGAAAGGCCAAATTCTTAGGGATGTGATGCAATAAATCTTTTGACCATGTGACTTCAGTGAACATGGTTTTAGATTGCCTATATTTTTAAAATACATTTTTTATTTCTGTTGTTTTAATTAAAGTATCTGCTGCCGTTCACTGTGCTGATGTAGGTCAAATGGGAATAATTTACCTTTAAATAGCATAAAACATAAGAGAAAAATATTGGATAGCATGTGGTATCAGATTTATATTTTCTAGATTTATGGTATCATTTTCCAAGAAATCTTCAAGCTCTATATGCAGTATAGAATCATTTGAAAAGGCTTATTTATACCTGTAGGAAAAAAAGAAAGTTGTTCCAAAACACACATTGGTATTCAATTCTTTTGTATCACAAAGAGCTTCTTAAATTTGTTTTCAATCAGCAGTTTTGTGATTCCTGTATATTTTCTTTCTAGTTCTTTCAAACTTAATATGCAGGAGGCTTTTGAGTGTCTAGTTCTATGGTTAATATGTAATAATTAGTACTGTATCTGAACCTGCACTGGAGCATAAACTAAAAGATACATTCAAGTCCCAGCACAATTTCATTATTACCTAAGAAACAGAAATAGAAAAAAATAAACTCTCTCTGAAAATTACTGTGAGAATTAAAACATACATTGTGTGTAAGAAATGTGCACAATGATTCTCAGTATTGACTAAATGACAGCTCCCTACTCCACTTTTCTATCTTTTATGATTCTTAGTTTCCTCATCTCTTATAAATAAAGTTTTCGGAAGCCCCTCAGGAAAGTAAATCATATTTCTATTTGAGTCAAAAATGCAGTGTCAAAAGAAATTGTCATTCCTGGGGTGCTTGGGTGGCTCAGTCAGTGTTTGCCTTCAGTTCAAATCAGGATCCCAGGGTCCTGGGATAAAGCCCCGCATTGGGCACGCTGCTCAGCAGAGAGCCTGCTTCTCCCTCTTCCTCTGCTGTTCTCCCTGCTTGTGCTCTCTCTCTACAAATAAATAAATAAAATATTTAAGAAAAAGGAATTGTCATTTCTGCCCCATATTACCCAATGAAAAGTGTATAGTAAAGCATAAGGAAATCTTAATTCATTGCAGGATGATTTCCACAGATCCAACTACCTGAAGGGGATCCTGGATTAGTCACTACCTTAACATTGGATTTAACTGGGGTTCTCTATCATACAGTGCTTTGCCCTCAACTGCTGTGTGCAGTTTTTCTTCCCCTTAATTCAAATCCAAATGAAGCTATCAAAAAATGTTTAGAGCAGAAACTGTGACATGAGAAAAAAATAAATTAGGTAATCTAAGAATTTTAGAAGTATGCAATATATTTCCTCACCTCTAAGGTTCTTATGCTTCATATGTAAAGAAAATAAATGGACTTCAAATTCTAGCTGTAACAGAATGGTTTGTATCAAATTAACTTTCCCACTGAGGGAACAGGAGGGATAGTAGTGGGTATAGGATAGTAGTAGGAAGTACAAAAGCTAAAAATAATAGGTTAAAAAAACAAACAAACAAAACTATTGGAAAGGCAGTGGAGAGCAACCGATGCAAGCAGGGCTTCAAGGTCTTAGGACACTTGAGAGAAGTGTTAGTAGGTGATCTTTATATTTATCCCAGTTCTTTCTTCTGAGGGTGCTTTCAAACTGTGTTTGAGGAAAGGAATTTGGTAGAACTAACTGGCTGTGAATACAGTCTCCTGGTACTTTAGAGGCTAAATCTTGAGCAGGACAATCCAATGAAGGAGCTTCAGAATCTGCCTATATAATCCCATGAGTTTTTGGCCAGTTGCTTAGACTGTGTAGTTCCCAGAAAATCACCAAAAAATCCAATAAAACATGACATCCAGAAGGTTGAAAAGCTGAATAAAGGTTTTAGCATCTGTGTTATGCTAAGGAGACAGGGGTTGGAATTGAAGCAATTCAATGGTAGAGAAGCCTTCATAAACATCCTTGGCTTTCAGATGAGACTGTAGAAAAGCCACCTCTTAAGAATAAGTGATGGAGGAAAAGATGTTACAGTTCAAAGCCAAAGGCCAAGAAAGAATTCTTGAGACGTTATGGTGTAAAAGATGATTTTATTAAAGCATGGGGACAGGACCTATGGGCAGGAAGAGCTGCACTGGGGTCACGAGGAGTGGCCCATCACATACTTCCCAGTTGGCAGGGGGTTAGGGAGAGCATAAGTCTCTAAGGACTGTGGAAGCAAGGTTTCTAGGACCTTGAGGGGGCTTGTTATTGTTGGGAAAAGATCATTTATTACTGACTAATAAAACCTGAGTCATGAGACCCTTTCAGATGTATATTGGGTTATATGCCTAGGGGATGATTGCCAACATGTATCTTGAGGAGTTTAGAGATAAAGGAAATTTCTAAAGGAATTTTTAAATGTTAAAGTAGACTTACAGGATCCTGAGGATTGAGCTTAGATTGCCTTTTGCCTTTAGCAAAGTGTTAACATCAAGGCAGTTGAGTCCCTAAAGGGATGTCACTCTGCCTATTTCAAGGACTTGTCAATGGGGTATATAGGTAGTAAGGAAATTTAATAATTTTTTTCTGTCTTTTTTTCTCCACATAATAAGGACCCTACCAAAGCAATAAGTATTATGTTTAGAGAGTAAGGGCACGTCTGGAGAAGATAGCCCTAAGAAAGCCTGGCATCATGCCTCCATAGAATCACTACATTATTGCTGTTAATTTTGACTTATATAGCCAACTGTTAGTATTGCTTATCTGAAATTAATATAAATGGAATTATTTGTATGTTTAATGTCCAACTCCTTTCACTCAAGATAATAACCACAAGATTCATCCATATTGTTGTATGTATACGTAGTTCTTTTCATTGTTTTGTAGTATCCCATTATATGTATATTCCAAAGTTTATTAATCTAATCTACTGTTAATGGAAATTATTTCAAGTTTGGGGCCATTGAGAAATATTCTTGTACACACTTGGGGGAACTTTTGTACTTATTTCTCTGGCGTATATGACCAGGAATGGGATAACTATAGCAGATATTGCCAAGCTATTCTACAAATTGGTGGTAAATGTTTGCACTTCCAGCAGTGAGTTTTGAGAATTCCATTTACTCCACATCCTTGCTGACATTGGTATTGTCGCTCTTTGGAATTTGAGTCTTCAGGGAAGTTATGTAATGGTATCAAATTATGGTTTTAATTTTTTTCCCTTTGTAAGTAAAGATATCAAGCACACTTTTCTATTCTTATTGGCCATTTGTATTTCCTCTGATGAAGTCCTTGTTCGAGACTTTTGCCCATTTTTGTTGTTTTTAAAAATTCATTTGTAGGAATGTTTTATATATTCTGATTATGAGTCTTTTGCTGGATATGTGAATTGCAGTATCTTCTACCATTCTGTAGACTGTCTTCTCAATTAATGGTGTCTTTTTATTGATAAAAGAATCTTAATTTCCATAAATTCAAAGGATTATCTATTTTCTTTTATGAGTAGTAGTTTTGGGTACTGTTTAAGAAATCTTTTGCCTACACTAACGTCATGATATTATTCTATTTTCTGCTAGAACTTTATTGTTTACCTACCACATGTAGGCCTATGATCTATCTTGAGTAAACTTTTGCATATGGTGTAAGCGTGTCATATAGGGATATATATTTAGTGTCATTTAGCCCCACTTTGCATTGCATCACTCAGTTTCCTTGCTGCTGGGTAGATGTGCAAATTCAGCTTCCAATGGAGCCCTGATTACACCAGGAATAGAGGAAACTTAGAGTAATGACTAGTTCTGACTGATAGCACCTTGTACAATCTCATTGCAGCTGGAGAGGAATGGAGCCCAACTTGTAGCTGGACTCTACTAGCAGCAGCCTAGTAGAGTAATTACAGCACTGCGGACTTCCAGGTGGAACATCAGGGAATGAGAACATCACCATCTGCTTTTGGCATAGAGAGGATAGAAGATCTGGTCTCCACTCACTCTGCCGATACTGCCTTGATCAGGAAATTGGAGTGCTGACAGCTCTGGCCGGTAAGGGATAGATTAGCTCCTACCCACACCCTTGGGGAGGAGAATTGGAAGGCAGCGTCTTACTTCTGCCAGGCAGGGCTGGGGTTGAGTAGAGTAGCTCCCTGTTCGGCCCTATGAAGTACCTTGTAGGAGGTAGGTGCAGTTTTTCTCTTGGTGTTTGACTGGAGTAGGGTAGGTGTTGCCAAAAAGAAATCTTGTTAAGCCACATATTTATAGCCCTTTGGCTAAATGGAATAGGCTTTTCTTGGAGGTTTTGTTTGTTTGTTTTTTGGCGCTTGTTGCAGGTTTTGGGTTAGAGACTTCTGTTGCACCCTGCTGAGATATATGGGACCCGATAAGGAAACCAGGGAATTCACTGTGCTGCTAGTCCTCTAAAGTCCCAAGATCCCAAGGCAATTTCCTTCTTTTTTTTTTTTTTTCACCCATCTGTGTCTTTCTGTGCTTGTTTGTTGTACTATGTCCATAGTTTCTAGTTCTGAGAGGCAGAGATCAGGCTACTCCAGCTTAGCCAGACCAGAAGTCTTTTTTATGGCTTTTGTACTGGCCAATACCTCTTGTACATTATCTAAAACAAATCAAGGTAGTTGAAATTCTTATTTTGTTCCTGGATCTGAAGAAATTGTCCAATACATTGTCAATATGCTATTTTTGTAGATGCTTTTGCCTGATTAAGGAAATTTCCTTATAATCCTACTTTGCTGGGAGTTTTTAGAATAAATAGGTGTTGAAATTTATTCAGTGGTTTTGATTTTTTTTTTTTTTTTTTTTTGTCTTTTGCCTTCTTTGAAAGAACCAAATGGCTTTTCTCCTTTATTTTGCTAAGGAGGTGAATTATATTGATTGATATTCAAATCTTAAACTTGCCTTTTTGGAATAAAGCACAATTTGTCACGATGTGACAAAAAAATTTATTTCAAATTTTATTTTTAAAGTTTCTTTGAGAACAATATGGTTCTATTTTGGGTTCGCTCTTTTTCTGGGTTGCAGCTTTTTAAGGTCTCAATTCATAATATTAGAGATACCAATACTTCCATGTTTTTGGAACCTTGGACTTTAAAGATTTTTCCCCTGCCCTGAGGTATTATCAGAAGTGCCTCTTAGATTCTTATCATGTCCAATAGTACCAGCAGAAATACTGTCCCAAGTGCTGGTTTATCTCTTTGGATTTCTATCTGTGATTGGATATGGTACTGGTAAAATAAATATTCTTCATCTTGTTAGTGTTCAAGGAGATTTACATGTCTTTATATGTATCTATCTTTCTATCTAAATATGTCTATCTGTTATTTATTTGATTCTTGTAGTTGTCCTTGGTGGGAAGATTACTCCAAATGATTTGATCTATTATTAAATACGAAGTGTGATTTTCTTGTTTAGATTCAAGCAGTTAGTAATTCTTTGAATGCCAAGATTAGGGTTTTTTTTTTTTACTTATTTTTTATAATGAACAAATATTCCATGTATAATAGGAAGTATTTATTTTAAAATATAAATTGTAAAAGATTAGAATGGCAGAGATCTGTTTGATGTAGGTTATATGAAAAATCATGGAAGAAAATATAACACAAAAATCACAGAATTCATAGTAATCATAGGTAGTATAAAAAATCAGACCATATTCACCTGCTCCTTGTATATTGCAATGTCCTGGTCTTAGCAGTACTCAATTGAACTCAAGCAATAAAATTTTCAGTATATTATTGATGAACTGTAATATACCAAAAAGATAATAGAAAAATCTTGAGCTTCCGGTTGTGATGAGAAAGAATTTGGGATGGGGAATGCCTAACAGGGACAATATGTGATTTAGAAGAGATATAACTATCTTTAAATATTTGAAAATGTATTATGCTGAAGAGAGAATTTAGTGCATGTGACTTAAAATGGCAAAAATAAGAAAAAATGAAAATAGGAAGGAATAATTTTCCAAATAATAAAAAATTTACATATGCTATATACTATGGAGAGCCTTGCAAAACATAATGTTAGTCTGCTATTAGAAGTGTTAAATGAAAGAATGGATGCATACTTCCCAAGCTTCCTTTAAATGGGAGGATCCATCACAAATCTAGAATACTTGTAAAATTTTTGATTCCAGGTAGTTCTGGCAACAGAATACAGGAGATATTGTATATACAGCATACGATGTAGTGGCAGGTAGAATATATGTAGAGGTGAGAATTTAAGATCAAGTAGACGAAGTAATTTAAACACTAAATTTTGTTGTACCTGGATATGATTTTGACTGTGGATATAGCCAGGAGATGGAAACCAAAAGGATTCTCTGCAAAAGAGTTAAATGATTTGGTAGTTTACCAGATATACAAAATGAAGTAGAAGAGAGTAATCAAAAATGCCTTTTATATTCCTCCATATTTGGAAAAATATAGGATTAAGTGGGATGATACATATGAAAACTCACATTATAAGCTATAAAAGATTTATAAATAATTGTTATTACAAAAGTTTTTGTATAAATTTTCACTTTCTGATTTCTAAAACTACTTCTTTTCCTGAGAAGCAGTCATTTGCTCTATAAAATTTTCTACCTCTATAATCTGTCCTGCTGAAGAATTGCAGTAACCCATGTGTGAATAATAGAAATTTTTCATTATTTCTGGCTAATTCAATTTTAAGCATTTCCAATTTTAGGGAAGTTCGGGCTCATTATCCATCCTGGAAAAGTAGATTATTGCTGTAAGATAGTATTATTTTAACATGGAATTTTTTAAAAAATGGAATAATACTTCCCATGTCTGGTAAGATTGTAATTGTTTAAAATTATCCTTCTACTATTTGCATAGCTATACAAGAGACTTGAATTATATCAGGAAACATGGGCATATAATTCACAATTTATGTTTTTTGTGGTGGTGGTGGTGGTGGCAGTAGGCAAAATAATAGCTACCCATTGATGTCCCTATCTTAATCCTCAGAACCTGTGAATACTTACCTTCTATGGCAAAAGGATCTCTGCACATGTGATTAAGTTAAGGACCTGGCTCTGAGGAGATTATCTTGGATTATCCAGGCCCAGGTTCATCATATGAGTCGTTAAAAGCAGAGAATGTTTTAGTCTGGAGTCAGATATATAATTATTGAAGAAAGGTCCGAAGATGGAGGAAGGGGATATCAGTCAAAGAAAATGTGTGGTCTCTAGAAGCTGCAATTGGTAAGAGAAGGGATTCTCCTCTAGTGGTTCCGGAACAGAACACAGCACTGCCAATATCTTGTATTAATCCAGTGAGATCTATGTCAGACTTCTGACCTAAAGAACTATAAAAAAATATTTGCATTATTTTGAACCTTTAAGTTGGTGGCCATAGCAGCCATAGAAAACTAATACAATCATCCTTTCATGTTTACTAAAACTATGTATTGCTCATTTTATTAGTTTGAAGTGTGAGCAGAAAAAAAAAATCTGGGTCTAATCACCACTAAGAGTTGTATTCTTTTTTGTGTAATAAGAAATCAAGAGTTAGTCAGCTCATGTCAGGTGCTACTGCTTGAGGCTGTCATCTAGACTCAGACTCATTTTAGCTTCTTGGGCCATCATTCTTAGCAGGTGTTTTTCATTCTTATTGTTGCAAGGTAGCTGCTGGTTCTCTAGATATCTCATCCTTATTTCAAATAGGAAGAATAGAAAGATAGAAGTGAGCAGATAGCAAGATGGCATTGTATGGTATTGCCTAGACAAGTTCATATGGCTCCTTTAGTTGTGAGGAAACAGAATTTGAAATTCTTAGCTAAGTATATCACTACCCTGAACAAATGTGACTGTTAGGAAGAAACAGGGGAAGTGGGTTAGAACTTATTATTGCCTTTTACCTCTATGACTACATATTAAATTAATTAACTAATTTTATTGGAGTATAATTGACATATAATATCCTATTTGTTTCAGTTGTACATCACAGCGGTTCAAGATTTATATACATTACAAAATAATCCCCATTGTAAGTTTTGTTGCCATCTGTCACCTACAAAGTATATTGACTATTGTCCCTAGGCTGCGCTTTAATAGCCCCAAGACTCATTTATTTTATAATTGGGAGTTTTTCCTCTTAATCACTTTACCTAGTTGACCTATTTCCCTATGCCTCCCCCACTCTGGTGACCAACACTTTATTTCCTTTATCTATGCGTCTGTTTTTGTTTTGTTTGTTTTGTTTTTCAGACCATAGATACATACTTTAGGAAGTACTGAGCTACTGCTGGAATAAAAAAGATATTTCTGTACTGTGAAAAAGTAATGATGAATAAATTATATAAAGGGTTAGAGTACAGCATTCATGATTTGGGCACATGAATGATAGGGAATAAAATGTAGGGGAGAATTGCTTGGCAAAGGGATCTGTGATTAAGATTTCTTCATCAGCCTATTCCTCTTGTCTGGTTGACATTTATTTTGTCTTCCATTTATTCTTTCAGGCTTTTCATTGTAGAAATAATCTAGAACTTAAGTTCAGGACTTCTCTTTTTGTTCTTTGTAGAAGTTGTCTATGAAACTTCATAATAATTTTGAATATCTATAGATCCATATTTAGTGTATTGCCAGAAGTTAAATTGGCCACAGCTAATCTAAATTCCCTGGGCTGCTTTTTAAAGCCCTTTGCCAAGTTAAGGGAATATCCTTTCACCCTCTCCTCCATTCTCTAAATAAGAGGTCAGTGAAACTAGGCTTGCAGGCCAAATCCAGCCCATCACCTAGTTTTAATAAAATTATATTGGAACACTTATTTACATTTTGCCTATTGTGGCTTTTGTGCCACATTGGCAGATTTGAGTAGGTGGACTAGAGACTTATGTCCTGTAGAGCTGAAAATCCATACTATCCGGTGCTACAGAAAATAGTTGCCAATGCCTGACATAAATTAATCATCATTATTTTATGTTATGGAGTTTAATTGGGTAGAGTATATAAGTAGAGACTGAATCAACCCAATCACTATAAAATACTTTTTCCTTATTCTAGGAGTTTATCTCCCATCTCCTTGTGACTCTTCAGCAGGAGCATTGCATCATGTAAGTTTTGTAAAAACACCTGGTACTTTGATTAACAGATGAACACCCAGAATTATTAACCTTAAATAAGAAAGGGTCAAAGCAATCTGAGACAAAAGAGGAGAGGATGTTACCAGGTGGATCTTGTTAATAGAAACAAAAATCCAGGCAAGTATCTTGCCTAATCCTAGGATTGCTATAACTCCAAATTTCATAGTAAATTGTTGAGTCCAAAATATTCTCACAATTAAATTAGAGTCATCCTAACAAGATGAAGCACGGAGTTCTACATGCTAAAAGAATAGGGTGTAAAAGTACTTAGAAAGGGCAAAGAGGTTATTTCTCAGATGCAGTTGAGCTGAATTGTGAAGGATGAAGGAATCATACCAGGGAGACAAAACAAGGAAAGACATCTCAAGGTATGGGGAGGAAAACATTTAGTACGTGCTGTGTTGGGGACTTAAATAAGTGTTATTTTTTGTATTAGTTTGCTAAGGCTGCCCTACCACAGACCACAGACTGGTGACTTAGATGATAGAAATTTATTTTCTCATGATTCTATAAATCAAGATATTGGCAGTGCTAGTTTCTTCTGGAAACAATCTTATAGGTACCAGTCTTCTCACTGCCTCTTCACATGGTCTTCTCTCCATATGAACCTTTCCTAATTTCCTTTTCTAATAAGGATACCAGTATTACTGAAGTAGTGCCCACCCTAGTAATCTCATTTAACTTAACTACCTCTTTAAGGTTCCTTTTTCAAATGCAGTCATATTCTGAGGTACTAGGGATTAGTACTTAAACATATGAATTTTGGGGTGACATGTTCGACCCATAACATATGTATTCATAGATTCAGAAGTATGTTGATTCAACTATAGGGTAAAATTATGAACTGGGGGGATGGTGAGATATGTGACTGTAAAAGTAGCCAAATCCTGATTTGAATAATGTCATACTGAGGAGTTTGGACTTACTTCCAAATAATGCAGAATGGAAGACTAATTTTAAACAGGCATTATTATCAGAATTGCATTTTAGAAAAAGAAGTTTTACAGTACTGGAGAAAGTTGTAAAGTAGGCAACACTAGAAGCAGAAAGACCTGGAGGTTAGGTTTTCTAATAGGCTATGCCATTGAAAATGGAAATATGAACAAAAGCAGTATAGCATTACATGGAAAGGAGGGGACAGATTTCTAGGATATTTTAACTTTTCTGACTCCTTGAAAATGGAGTAAAGAGAGAAAACAGAATAAGCTTGGGTTGTGGGGTTTATAGTAGTTCTTATTAGTGGAGATAGGAAGAGAGATGGTTTAAATTTGGGAATGTTTTACATTGATGTACTTGTCATGATTAGTTTCATATGTCAAATATTCTAGGCTACAGGATGCCCATGTATTTGGTTAAACGTTATTCTGTGTGTGTTTGCAAGGGTATTTCTGGGTGATTGTAGCCTTTGAATTAGTAGACTATGTAAAGCAAATTACCTTCCCAAAGTGGGAAGGCCTCATCCAATCCACTGAAGGCCTGAATAGAACAAAATGCTGAGCAAGGGAAAATTCACTATTTGTCTGATGGTCTTTGAGGTGGAACATTGGTCTTCTGCCTTCAGGCCCATACTGGAATTTAGACTATTAGCTTTCGTGTTCTCAAACCTTCAGATTACAGACTTTGGAGATTCTCAGCCTCCATAACTGTGTGAGTCAATTTCATATAATAAACCTACCCTCCCCTGGTTTAGTCTTTTTTTTTTTTTTTTTTTATTTTATTTATTTATTCATGAGAGACACAGAGAGGGAGAGAGAGAGGCAGAGACACAGGCAGAGGGAGAAGCCATCCGGGCTGCCTCTCTTTTTTCTTTTAAAGGAGTATGAGGGCAGCCCCGGTGGCTCAGTGGTTTAGTGCCGCCTTCAGCCCAGGGCCTGATCCTGAATACCCGGGATCAAGTCCCACCTCAGGCTCCCTGCATGGAACCTGCTTCTCCCTCTGCCTGTGTCTCTGTCTCTCTCTCTGTCTCTATGAATAAATAAATAAAGTTTTTTTTTTTAAAAAAAAGGAGTATGAAATGATTGTGAAGAAGAAAGGGGCGGGGGGAGGGAGGGGCATTTTTTCCTCAACTGTGAATGTAGTCTTAAATTTTAAAAATGTGTAAATTGATCCTAGACCAATATTGAATTTTTTCAATACATTAATACACACTTTTTAGATCATTTTATCTTGTAGTATATAACGTCAAAGCCTATGGGTAGACTCTAATCTATGAATTACTGACAGCAAAGCCAGGAGTGGGTCCTTTGAGGCTCTTACAGTCTATTTTATAAAAGTGGGGTTTTTAAATGTGTGGTTCAACAGTGTTTTGCGATACCAAAGAAGTTTAGAGTTGAATTCTACTTAGAAACAACATAAAAATTTATGTAGGTCATGATTATTGAGAGAATGATAGTCTTATCATTTAGTGATATCTGAATTAGTACTATTTTAAATAAATATACTTTTATTCATTTCTGTTCTCACAAAGCATGCTTTATACTTTGAATTTAAAATAATAGCAAAGTGTTAGGATTTTGATATAACTTCTTTAGTAATGAAGTCATCAATATCTTCAATACATAGAGTAAGGGATATCCCAACTTGGTGGTAGGTTTTTAGGAGGGTAATGGTTTTGTAATTGAATTTTTGCTTTTCATTTTAACAACTTTATTTTTATTTGCTTTCAAAATTTTATTTATTTATTCATGAGAGACAGAGAGAGAGGAAGAGGCACAGGCAGAGGGAGAAGCAGGCTCCCCACAAGGAGCCTGATGTGGGACTCGATCCTGGATCCTGAAATCAGGCCTGGGCCAAAGGCAGGCGCTCAACTATTAAGCAACCCAGGCGTCCCTCATTTTAACAACTTTAAAAATGACCCTTCTCTCCTGTATTGCCCACTTTCATATTGTCACCCTTCACTTTCTATACTCATGTGCTTCTTAATGTCTTATTAAAGTACTCATGTCCTTTAATACTTTGCATTCTACCATGCTTCAAACAAATCTCTGATAATTAACCAAACAACATGGTTTTTAAAAGGCAGACCAATAATAGCCAGGCTATGTATGAGTAAGTACATCACATAGGATTTCTTTCTATGATAGAATTTATAATTTCTTAATGCTGCTGTGCTAGAGATTATACGTGAAAATCATTTTGTAAGCAGAAATAGAGAACAATACATCAGAAGGTTAAAAGCACCTCAGTGTCCAACAGACCTATCTCTGAGTCCCGTCTGGACCGTATATTAGACATTTGGCCTTGGGCAAGTTGCTTTAAACTGCTTAAGCTATAATATTTTAGTCTATAAAACATAATAAAGGAAGTATCCAACTGCTACATTTATTATGATAATTAAATTTCATAATGCAGGTACAGTGCTGGCACATATTAAACATTCAATAAAAGTCAACCATTCTTATACATACTGGAACCAAATACCTTCTAAGTCACTGATACAAGTCCCTTCTCTGTAATGCTGTCTTTAAAATAATTGGTACCTACATGAATATTAGCAAAAATGAAAAAAATCAAACTCTTACCAGGGAACACCCTGACGTTTTAGTGAATAGATCAACACCACATGTTAGTTTTTATTTACTTCATATTTTTATTAATTGTTTGCAGACATTCTTGTATCAGATTGTTAAGTAAGAAATTGATGGGAGCCATCTATGGTAAAATGTTGCAGTTTTATTACAGTTTTTAGTAGTAAATCCCCTTTAAAAGTAGACTTATTTCAGTTTTTAGTAGTAAATCCCCTTTAAAAGTAGACTTATTTCAGTTTGTCTTGATATTATAATAAATTTAAAACTAATGGAGTCCAAATAGAAATTTTTTCCTTTTTCTATTTCATGGGCTATTATGGCTACCACCTGTTTGGAATGTCAGTTCTGCTTCATCATTCTGCTCTTTGATAGCAAAAAAAAAAAAAAAAAAAAAAAAAAAAAGAAAAGATTTTCGAAGATGAGATCTAGAAAGCTTTTTTATTTTCATTTCAATTTTCCAGAACAGCCCAAGCTTTGTCTAGGCTAGTAAAGGCTTGAAAGAGTCTCACTCATCCACTGCATCCTTTATAATATAAACCAAATTAATCCGAAGGAAAAGAGCACCTCTCTTCAATAACTGTGAAGCTGGCATGATAATAATCTAGCCCTTGTATACCCACCTGCCTCCATTGAGCATTAATTCCATTCTTAGCCTGTATAATATGCTTTCTACACCCAGGGCAGAAGTAAGCTTGGCAAGGGGTCAGAAGGAACCTCTTCAGCATGGCAGTCAAGAAAACCTCAGATGAATATGGGAACCTGCTATTTCTTGGAATCAAGAAATCCATTGCTGTAAAGGGTTTTCCTGTGCATTCCCTCTTCCTGACTCTACTCAGGAAAACTGTTGCTGTCCTTAATAAAGTAACTGAAAGTCCCTAGACAAAAAGCTGTTTAGCAGACTCCAGCTCAGGGTCTGTATTGGTACATTTCCAGAGTTCCCACAGAAGGCTGGGGTGCAAGATCTAGTGAATATCTAATGGGAAAACAAATGGGAACTATGACCCCTGAGAAGTGAATCCCGACTTACCCTCACCAGTGCTCTTCTTCCAAGTGTGCTTCTATCTGTACAACTCTGTGCCATGCTGGTATCTGTCTCTGTGCTGGCAACTTTCAGGTCCTCCTAAGTTAGAGAATATAGGAGTGCTATATGCCCACTGAATTACCCCAAAATTGATTTTCACCAGAGCCAAGAGTATTTTTTTAAAGATTTTCATTTATTTATTCATGAGAGACACACACAGAGAGAGAGAGAGAGAGGCAGAGACACAGGCAGAGGGAGAAGCAGGCTCCATGCAGGGACTCAATCCGGGGTCTCCAGGATCATGCCCTGGGCTAAAACGCTGGGCCACTGGGGCTGCCCAAGCCAAGAGTTTTTAAGTGGCAAGATATTGCATGTAAGTTCAGAACGTAGAATCTTTTTTTAAAACTACTTTATTGGGGCATGAGTGACATACAAAAAGCATATTTAATGTATGTAACTTGATAAGTTTGGAATAAGCATACATAGATGAAACTGTCACCATAACCTGTGCCACAAACATATTCATCACCTCCAAAGGTTTCTTTCCACCCTCTTTATTAATTGTTAATATTATTTTGTGATAATAGCACTTAGCAGACTTTTAAGTATACCATAAAGTATTAACTATAAGCACAATGCTGATCTCTGTAAGTAGATCTCTAGGACTTATCCATCTTGTCATTGAAACTTTGTACCCTTTGAGCTTCTCTGTTCTGTTCCAAATTATTTTGGAATCTCACCTTCTATTCAATTTAATAATAATTAACTGAGGAAACATCAAGAATAGAGATCTGTGCCGAGTACTCTGAAGTATACAGAGTTGAAAAGGGCAAGCTTTTGATTTCCCGTCTACGAACTCAGAATGAGCAATCAATAGAGAAGCACAAAAGTCCATGCAACTACACACAAACAACTTTCCTATTTTCACCTAACCCCATAATGAAGCTTTAATAAATATCGAATGATGAGCTTTTCCTTTCATACGATATAGTTGCAGATACTTGGCCTCTTAGTCTGTGTTATCCATAGCATTGTCTACTCATTAAAGGACTGATGTAAAATCTATTTTGGGGGGTCTGCAAGGCCCTGTAGTTAACTGAAAACCACTTTAGTATCACTACAGATTATGAGGTACAGAGCTACTTCCTATCTAGTAAAATCAAGTATAAACTATTTCTTGAACATCAGGTTACTTTCCTTCAGTATGTTAGGCGATGTACTGGTCTGGATACCATGATGACATTAGAAGTTTAAAACATCATTTCCTAAAAGCAACTTTGATTTGCAGTTTAGCACTTGTTGAGGTATAACGTGATAACTAAAATGTAAGCAAAAAGAATGGTCCTAATAAAGTAGAAATGTTGCTAAAGTTATACACTTCACTGGAATGACAATGTTCTTTGAATAAGTGAAAGAGAGAGGATTCTCAAGGAAATTTGTTAAAGCTCATCCCATGAATCAACTAAGTACATACACAACCTAAAGATTGCTTTTGTCATTTTTGTTTCAAAATTGAAAATTGACCACTGAGAATTTAAATTAATGTATTTATAATAGTTTCTGAGTAAATTCATGTGGAAAATAACCTACAAAGTTGATGGTGAAACATCAGTTGAGCGTTGTTAGATTCAGCCTGGAGAATGGTTTATGTCACCACCTAGGATTCCCCCATTGCTGTCCTTTTCTCCACTGGGGTCTTTATCACCACCTGGAGTTAACTTAATTGTATTTTTGCCAACTTCTGCTTAGAATTAAATATTTATGATTGAACAATTAAATATGGGATTATCTGGCAAAGGATTCTCTTGTGCAACCATTTCCAGAAATAATATGAAACAGATTTCTTTAAAAAATCATTCATAATGCATTATGGTGCTATTATGATGGTGAAATGACAAACCCTTCACTTGAATTATTAGACAACTTATATTCCTTCCCCTCCCATGTGCTCCAATAACACCTCACACTTGAACTCTGCAGTAGAGCCTCATGGTTAGAATTCCTGGAGTCAAGACAGTCTCATTTGGCCACCTTCCATTTGTTTTGCCCTCAGCATGTTATCCAATGTCTGTATGCCTCAGTTTCCTTGTTTGTGTACAGAATGAGTAATTATTACATCTATATCATATAACTATTGAGAAAGATTTAATGTGATAATGAATATGAAGCTCTTTTCACAGTTCCTGATGTAGAAAACTCTCTCTCTCTCTCTCTCTCTCCACACACACACACACACACACACACACACACACACACACACGTGAGTTAACTTGTTCACTTCCTTTGCAGATAAGCTCTTTCTCCTGATACCCTCATTTTGGTGAATTAAGATCAATATCCTTCTAAGTGCGAAGATTCAAAACCTTAAGCAGCATCAATTTTTAAATTTATATTGAAACAGCCTCTCTCTTTGTAGCTAATGTTATCCATTGCTGAATTCTAGCAGTTCTGGGTTCTACCATAATATCTTTCTAAAGAAAGATTTTACTTATTTATTTGAGAGAGAGAGAGAGAGAGCATACTCATGAGCAGGGGATGGGGCAGAGAGAAGAAAAAGCAGACTCCCTGCTTAGTAGGAAACCCTAAGGACACAGGGTCAGGAGCCAGAATTGACCTGAGCCGAAAATAGATGCTTAACCGACTGAGCCACCTAGGACCCCTCACTGTGATGTCTTTTGAACATCTCCTTTATGTTCCATCTATTCTCACAATCATGTATGACTTCTCATCTAGGTTATTGCTTCCTCGCAAAGGAAGCTCCTACCTCTCCTTACTCTAATCCTTCTGAAATAGAACTTCCAGATTAGTCTTTCTAAAATTTTATTTTGACAGAGATGAATGTTTGTAATAATGAACTGAGTATGATTATTATTCATTTAACAACTATTGATTGATCAAGTGTTATAGTACAGGAAATGTTCTAATCACTGGGAATATAACAGTAAATATAACACAGATAAGTCTCTGTCCATAGGAAGCCTGAATTTTGGTGATCATACTAGTTCTAAAATAATGATTTAAAAAATTAAAAAAATAATATAACAATGTAGTTTATAAAATAGTAAACTACAGTAAGGCTTATCACTTGTAATCATTTGTTGTATGCCTAAACATTTTTAACTATAATGACATATATTTCATATAGATTCCCTGTAAATTTTAGACACTTTTGAAAATTAAGCATGATTTGCATTTTACAAATGGGATAAGTGAGGCTCAAATAGATTAAGTAACTTGCTTAGCATTATGCAGTTAGTGGGAATCAGATCCATTAAGTCCATCTGATAACAAAATCAAGCAATTTTTATTATAACATGTAGCCTCTGTTTTATGACTTAACAAATGGCTAGTTTGTTTAATATTAATCAAGATACCATCAGCGTCCACTCAACTATTTTTTCTAACTTTATAGTTCTCATATTCTACCTTCAAACCATATAGGGTCACTCACTCTTCCAAAAACTGCATTCCACTTTCTCCCCTCTGTACAATGTCACCTTGATTTTCCTAGACCTAAGATTCTCCCTCTTTCTTTTTCTGTCCCTCTTCTTTCTTTCCCTCACTCATCTCTTCCCTT
Organism: Canis lupus baileyi; assembly: GCF_048164855.1. Classification (NCBI taxonomy): domain Eukaryota; kingdom Metazoa; phylum Chordata; class Mammalia; order Carnivora; family Canidae; genus Canis; species Canis lupus. The sequence goes on along the minus strand of NC_132869.1, from coordinate 16,597,186 downwards.
ACCTTTCTCTCCTAGTATCTAAGATCCAAGAAACTTTCTAAAACCTCCCAACATAACTGAGCGTCCATAATATAGACACCATTGAATCTTTCATACTTTTATATACTAACTTTAAGCTATCTTTTATTATAGAATTTGAATAAATCTTTGATTCTGTTCAATCAACTAGATTCATTCTTTGATCTATCACTGTATATGATAAAGTGTTTGTAAGAATGCTCTACAAAGTGTATGAGTCCAATATGTCAAATGAAAATTGGGGAGAAGAAACAAATGATCTCTTAAATTGCATGAGGAAGTGACTGCCAACCACTCCATATTTAGATGGGCCCAATTGGTAAAAGATATAAAATCTTTAAAGAATTAATAAAAATTACGGCTAAACTATAGTTTGTAAATGCAAAAACACATGAGTCTGATCAACTTAGGGGAAGAGTGATGAAAAAAATAAGTGATTTTATTGATTTAAATGACATATCAGATGTTGGCTTGAATCCACCTTTTTCCTTTTTTCAGTAACTTCTTGTCCCATTGGTCCAATCCAATGGGATTTTCAATGGCTTCCTTAAAACAGGCTAGTAGTACTTTAGGACTTATGTTTGGATACTCCTTTGAGATAATTCCAAAGACACAGGGAATATTTAAATTTAAAGCACAATAAAATGCACCTGGGTTTTCATAACCTTGCTCTAGTTTGGAATGTTTTTAAATAGTGGGATTTTTTAAAGAGCAATTTTTTTTTTCTAATACAGTGAGGCAGAAAAGCCTTAGTTCAGAAACATCAACTTTACAAAAAATGCCTTGAGGGAGGCCTAAGATGTATTATCTAGAGGCCTTTCACCTCTTCCTTCAGCCCTGGTGCCTGTCATAGCACCATCAATCCATTTCTAGCATTTTACTTAGCTATGAACTTCTTAGAGTGACAAGAGAGTGATTCATAATATATAGTAAGGCTTCCAGGAAGCTTTTTTACTTTAAGCTTCAGGGTAAGTGAATCAGCCTTTTGCTTTCTCGCAGGAACTACTTATCTTCAATCTTTCAATTAAAGGTCAAAAAATGAAAGAAGACACTCTGGTTGTCTATTATGGTGTTTTGTTCCCATTGTCAGCGAATCTGTTCTTTACATAGTTGTCTCTCAACCTGTTCAAGATTTATACTTTTCTCCTCCTGTTTCTGATTAAAGATGTGAGAAATTTTCTCAGGATTTTTGGAAATCTTCATGAATTACCAACAATAACAACAATAACAAAAGATGGAGAATTGTAATCACTTTCAAAAAGGAAGAAATAAAGTGCCTCCCATAGAAAGAGTAATGTTTAAAGCCTTCCAAATAAGGTTAAAGGCAAAAATTTGTAAGAGTCAAACTAAAATATCTTTTTGGGAATTTAAAACCATGCTTCCTGGTGTCTTTCTCTGTGTCTGCATAGCTAAGTGATGAGGAAGATAAGTAAGTTTATGCAATTAAAAAAATAGTTAGCAGTCATTAGATGCTTATGATGTTCCAGTCTTGACATGAAATGTATTCAATCCTCATGGCAACCCTATGAGATAGTCCTGTTAATACTCCTACCTTACAGGGGAGAACTCTGAAGCATAGTAAATTGCCCACGGTGAAAGACCCAGGAAAGGACCAGGAAGAGACTTTATTTCATTGAGGTGTGATTTTGAGCACATATTCTTAACCACTTTGCATAATGTCAGAAACTAATATGGAAAATTCAGACTCCTAGCATTTAGAATGGATTTGGAGTCTGAAATGTTTTAGTGACTCCTCAGCTCTTCATTTTATATGTACATACTGAAGTAGGACACAGCTATGAACATATTATTCTTTCTCAGTCCTTGATATAACAGTCAGGGACTATCAAATACATCCCTTAATCCAAAATCAATTTATACTTATTGAATATCTCATGACCTATTTGGATGTTCAACAAATACTGTTGGATGAATGTATGAAACTACATATTATTTAACTAAATTCTCTTATTCTACTACATTTGTAAGTCACTGTGTTAGCCGCTTCTACATACATTGTCTTACCTAAACCTCAAAATGCTTCTGGGAAATATATTATCCCACCTTGATCTGAAGTTGAGATCACCAGTGTTTAAGAGAATGAATATAACTTTCTCTAGGTCAACAGATTGAGAGGACAGAACTGATGTTTGGAATTCTGCTAATCCTGAGGGTCAAAAAGTTTACCAGTCATACAGGGTATAAATCACCTTTAAATAATAATAATAAAAAACTCCTTTGCTGAAATATATTCCTTCATGTCTGATGTAGAATGATGGGAGAATTATTTCAAGGCCAACCTTCCAAATGATAAAGAAAGCTTCTAGCAAAAATTCATTAATGGAATATATTAAAACAGTTATGGCTGGAGGATTTAAAGCTGTCCAGGTATCATAGTAATAACATGTTAACAGTATTTCAAGTACTTCTGTTTTTAGGGACTTTTAACTTATCAGAATCCTAAGCCCCAACTGTTAGCAATTAAAAGTCTTAAGAATGCTTTGTATAGTACAAATCCTTCTATATATTAACTTATTCTGTGTATAATTAAAATTTATTATAATTTCCTTCTGCAAATTTTAAGGAATTGCAGAATTCCTAATTAAAACAAAGATGATTTTTAAAAAAACAAAACTCTAGAACTTAGAGGGGAAAATAGTAAGGTCTGAACTTCTGTAGTTCTATTTTCAGAAATTTTGCCACGTCATAAGGAATCTAATTAAATGAAATGGACCAAAATCTCTCAGCAAAATTCCTCCATGTGTCATTGGAGTCCAAGAGAGATAAAGTCTCTAAAAAAGACATATTGATGAATTCCACTAACGTTATTATGGCTACAACATTAATATTGCTGGGAACTTAGTTAAAATTCCTCTCCAAATGGTATTTTATCCACAAGCTGCAATAACAGATTCGTATATTTGGAGATTTATAAGGCAAAAGCCACTTTCTGGTTGTGCAAATACTGAGAATCAAACTTAATGAATTTGCAGAAGTAAACCTATGATATTTCTGGTTCATGGATACCTGTGTAGAATGACATTTACCTGAATAAACTTGGAAACTAATCAATAGTTCTGTGGTAAAAATATCAATAGAAGGTGAATTAGACAGAGGGAAACCTTTAAATTCCTCAACTTGTCTTCAACCTTATTCAAATGTTGGAATAGGAAAGTTTATTTGGCACATCTGCTACTCCAGACAACTAGATATGTCAGGAGGTCAGAGTTTGACAACATCATCCATTAGGGTTTTCTTTTTTTTCTTAAATTGTATTTTATTGTTAGAATACCTAACATGAGATCTACCCCCAAACCTTTTTTTAAAACAACATATCATTGTTGACTATAGGTACAAATGTTGAACAACAGATCTCTAGCACTTATTCATTTTATGCTTAACTGGATTTTGATGCATACTGACTCATAAGGCACATATCCTCTTCCCCCCAGCCCTTGGAAACAACCATTGCCCTCTTTGCTTCTATTAATTTGACTATTTTATATTCCTCATATATGTACAATCATGCAGTACTTGTGTTTCTGTGATAATTCATTTCATTTAATGTCCTCAAGTTTCATCTGTGTTGTGGTATATTTCAGAATTTCCTTCTTTTCTAAGGCTGACTAGTATTCCATTGTATGTATGTACCACATTTTCTTTATCCACTTATCTGTCAATGGGCATTTTGGTTCTTTGGCTTGACATCTTGGGTCTGCTTTTGGTGACATATTCATTAAATTGTTGCCGAGACAACAATTTGTCAAGGATCTTTTACCCTATGTTTTATTCTAGGACTTTTATAGTTTTGAGTCTTATGTCCAAGTCTTTAGTTCAGTTTAAATTGATTTTTGTGTATGGAGTAAGATAAAGGCCCAATTTCATTCTTTTACATGTGGAGAACCAGGTTTCCCAACACCATTTGTTAAGGGGATTGTCCTTTCCTGACTGTATTCTTGGAATCTTTATATACAATCAGTTGATGGTAAATATGTGGATTTATTTCTGGATTCTGTTCCATTGGTCTATAAGTCTGTCTCTATGCTAATACCATACTGCTTTGATTACTGTAGATTTGTGATATATTTTGAAATCAGGACATGCAATGCCTCTAACTTTTGTTCTTACTATTGATTTGTCTATTTGTACTCTTTTGTGCCTCCATATGAGTTGTAGAATTGTTTTTTACTATTTACGTAGAAATTGCCATTAGGATTTTGCATTGTCTCAGTAGGTTGGTTTGGGTGGCATGGACATTTTAACAATAATACATCTTTCAATCCAGAGCATGGAATATCCTTCCATTTGTTTGTGTCTTCATTAATTTCTTTTTTTTTTCATTAATTTCTTTTGTTAATGTGTTTTTTAGTATATACATCTTTTACCTCCCTGATTGTTTATTTTTATTTAATAGTTTAAGTACTATTACAAATGAGATTGGTTTCCTAATCTTTGTCTTATATGATAGTTAATTACTTTAAGCCCACTTTGTTTGATATAAGTATAACCATACCTACTTTTTTATTTATTTTTTATTGGTGTTCCATTTGCCATCATATAGAATAACACTCAGTGCTCATCCCATCAAGTGCCCACCTCAGTGCCCATCACCCAGTCATCCCCACCCCCCGCCCACCTCCCCTTCCACCACCCCTAGTTCATTTCCCAGAGTTAGGAGTCTCTCATGTTCTGTCTCCCTTTCTGATATTTCCCACTCATTTTTTCTCCTTTCCCCTTTATTCCCTTTCACTATTTTTTGTATTCCCCAAATGAATGAGACCATATAATGTTTGTCCTTCTCTGATTGACTTATTTCACTCAGCATAATACCCTCCATACCTACTTTCTTTTGGTTACCATTTGCAGGAAATATCTATTCCATCCTTTCACTCAGTTTATGTGTGTCCTTAAATCTAAAGTAGGTTTCTTGTAGATAGCACGTAGTTGTGTCTTTTTTTTTTTAATACATTCAATACATCCCTGTCTTTTGATTGGCAAATTTAATCCATTTACATTTAAAATAGTTCTTGATAAGGAAGAATTTACTATTACATTTTTATAGTTCTTTTCTATTAGTTTATATTTCTTTTGTTTGCATTTTTCCCTTTTTCTGCATTCTCTTGTGTTTTGTTGATTTTTTAAAATATTCATATGCTTTGATTCCTTTCTCTTTTTCTTTTATGTAACTTTTGTAGGCATTTTGTGTGTGTGTGTGTGTGTGTGTGTATCTGTGTGTGTGATTACCTTTAGGCTTAAATAAAATAACTTACAGTTATAACAGTCTATATGTGGATATCTTAAACTTAATTGCCTACCAAAACTGGCCCATGCACTAGACAAAGAAGACACCTCTTCTAGTCTTTACAAATTGGCTTTGTGCAGGCAGATACCCCCACCAATCAGTCTAGCTTGAAATTCTGGGGGTCTCTCCCCAGGGATAGAATGCAGCTGTAATTTATATCCATTTGTGCTGAGCTGAGGATAGGAGTATCTAATCCAAATCACCATTGTGTTTTTCCCCGGGTGGATAGTCTATTCCATACCTATAAGAGCTCCAAGACTGGCAAGTCAGATGGTAGTTCTTTGGGCAGTCCTGGAGAATTTCAAGTGCTGGGTATATAGACTAGCTCCTTCCTTCTCCAGGAGTAAGCTGAGAACTTGTATTTTTTATTTTATTGCTTTGTGTTGAACAGGATGGGGATCTGTGATGACTCTTTGCTCAAGGCCTCCATATCTTCTTATTTTTATTTTTTGTTTTTTAAATTTTAATTCCAGTGTAGTTAACATACAATGTTATATTAGTTCCAGGTGTACAGTATAGTGATTCAACAATTCCATATATTACTCATGGAGATAATCAAGGTAAGTGTACTCTTAATTCCATTCACCTATTTCACCAATCCTTTTGCTCAACTCCCCTCTGATAACCATCAGTTTGTTCTCTATAGTTAAGAGTCTGTATTTTGGTTTGTCTCTCTCTATTTCCTTTGTTTCTTTGTCTTGTTTCTTAAATTCCAAATATGAATGAGATCATCTAGTATTTGTCTTTCTCAGATTGGCTTATTTTGCTTAGCATTACACTCTCTAGGTCCATCCTTGTTATTGCAAATGGCAAGATTTTGTTCTTTTATATGACTGAATAATATTCCACAACTTCTTTATCCATTCATCTATCAATGGGCACTTGGGCTTCTTCCACAATTTAGCTATTGTAAATAATGCTGCTGCAACATAGGGATGCATATATCTCTTTGAGTTAGTATTTTTATATTCTTTGCTTCTATGCTTTTTTGTTTGTTTGTTTTTGCCAAGGTGGCTAGACTATGCTGGGCTCATCAAAGCTTCAATACTGGCAAGGCAGAAATCCTTTAAGAAGCTCCCTTAGAAAAATTATCTATCTATCTATCTATCTATCTATCTATCTATCTATCTATCTATCTATCATCTCCACACACCCTTTCCCTGTCCTAGGAAGTCTTCCTGATCCTATGGTGCTGTGCTTGGGGCAAGGACTCTGATGAGACGGTTTCACAAATCTTGCTGGCTATGATGAACCCTATTTCACATTCTCCTGGAATAAGCCTTTCAGTTGGTTTCTGGATTTTTTACAAAGGGAATTTATTTGTAAAGTGTTGCTGAATTGATGTGTTTGTGAGATAGAGGAGGGTCCAAGGCTTCCTACTCTGCCATCGTGCTGGTATCATGACTATTGTTTTCTAACTGTTCCAATTGCATACATATTGAGCCAATACCGAGACATTGCACAAATCCAGGGAGCATCATTACAATAAAATGCAATATAAATGGTGCCCTCTGTGATAGTACAATTCTGTTGCCCTTCTATTAGTATATTTTGTAGACTGAATGGAAGTTTGTATTAGATATGAGAAAAAAAGTCAGGAAATGAGGAGCTAAGCAGTTATTAAAGTTAAGCCTCAGCTCTCTTAGAGTGATATCTCATTGTGGCTTAGTTTATATTTATTTAATAACTAAAGAGTTGAACATCTTTTTTATGTCCTTCTATGTCTATTCAAATCCTTAGTCATTTTTTTAAAAATGGCTTATTTGTGTGTGTTTTTTATTGTTGAGCTTTTCATATTCATTATTGTGTGAGTTCTTTATGTATCCTGGTTATATGTCCTTTATCATATACATGATTTGCAAATAAGTACTTAATAGCTGATACCCTTTACAATGCAAAAGTTTTTGGGTTTATTGAAGTCCAACTTATCTCTTTTTCTTGTGATTTTGGTGTCACATCTAAGAAATTGTTTGCCTAAGTAAATATAACAAAGATTTACATTTATGTTCTCTTCTAAGACTTTAATAGTTTTAGCCCTTACACGTGGGTGAAGATCCACTTGTATTAATTTGTATAGTGTGAGACAGAAGATCTAATTTCATTCCTTTGCATTTTGATATCCAATTAATATTGGCACAGTTTGTTGAAAAAGATGTGAATTGCCTTTGAATTCACTAGGCATCTTTGTCAAAAATCAATTGACTGAATGGGAGAATATATTTGCAAATCATACATCTGATAATGGATTAATATATAAAATAAGGAATGTACACAGCTTAATATAAAAAACTGATTTAAAAAATTGGCAGAGGGCTTGAAGAGACTTTTTTCCAAAGACATATGATGCTGTCCAACCGGCACATAAAAGATGCTCATCATCATTAACCAGTTATCACCACACACCTGTCAGAATGGCTATTATCAAAAAAATAAAAAATAAAAAACAACAAGTGTGGCAAGGACGTGGAGAAAAAGAAAAACTTGTGTGCTATAAGTAGGAATGTAAATTGGTGAAGCTACTATTAAAATCAGTACAGAGGTTCCTTGAAAATTTAAAAATAAGAATATCATGTTATCTAGCAATTCCATTGCTAGGTATTTATCCAAAGAAAATGAATATAAGAATATATGTACCCCTGTGTTCAGTGTAGCCATTATTTATAATATGCAAGATACAGACACTACTAGTGTCCATTAGTAGATGAATGGATAAAGAAGATACAATATATACAGTGAAATACTATCCAGCCATAAAGAGGAATGAAATCTTGCCATTTGTGACAATGTGGATAGACCTAGAGGGTATTATACTAAGTGAAATACATCAGAGAGAAAGACAAATACATGATTTCACTTATAGGTGGAATCTAACAAAAGAACAAACAGAACAAAATAGAAACAGACTCATAGATACAGGAGGCAAACTGTTGGTTACCAGACAAAAGGGTTTAGGGAGTGTGTGTGAAATAGGCAAAAGGGATTAAGAAGTATGAACTTCCAATTACAAAATAATAAATCATGGGTATGTAATGTACAGATAGGGAATATAGTCAATAATATTTTAATAATTTTATATGGTGACTAGACTTAGTGGGATCATTTCATAATGTATAAGAACATTGAATCACTATGATTTATACCTGAAACCAAAAAGATATTATATGTCAATTGTATATTAAAAAATCATTTGACCATAAAAATAAAAGTTTATTTGTGGACTCCCAGTTCTGTTCTAATACTCTGGATGTCTGTTCTTATTGCAGTACCACATTATCTTTTTTTAAAAAAGATTTTATTTATTTATTTGAGATAGAGAACACAAGTTGGGAAGGAAGGGACAGAGGGAGAGGAAGAAACAGACTCCCCATTGAGCAGGGAGTCCAGGATCATGACCTCTGCTGAACGCAGACACTTACTTAACCAACTGAGGTGCCCTTACGCTATCTTGATTACAATTGCTTTGTAGTAAGTTTTAAAATTGGTGTGAATCATCCAACTTTTTCTTCTCTTTTCCAAATTGTCTTGGTTATTTGGGGACTCTTGCATTTCCATATAAATATTAGGATCAGTTAGTCAATTTCTGCAAAAAAGCCAGCTGGGATTTTGAAAGAGATTATGTTCAATTTGTAGATTTATTTGGAGTGTATTGCCACCTTGAGTACATTAAGTCTTCTAATTTGTGAACTTAGATATCATTCAATTTACTTAGGTTTCCTTTAATTACTTTCATATTTTTTTATAGTTTTCATTGTAAAAGTCACTTTTTTGTTAAGCTTTTTCCCAAGTATTTCATATTTTCTGATGCTATTGTGAATGCAATTATAATTCTTAATTTTAGGATTGTTTATTGGTAATGTATACAAGTTGATTTTTATAGATTGATATTATATCCTGTAACTTGCTGAACTTATTAGTTCTGATATATTTTTTTAATTTGCAAATTCCTGGGGATTTTTAATGTACAGGATCTTTTCATCTATGAATAGACATAATATTCATTATCCCATCCTCTCCAGGTGCCTTTTTTTTTCTTGTCTAATAGTTCTAGCTAGACTCTACTGCAATGTTGAATAAAAGTGATTAGAGTGGACGCAGTTATTTTGTTCTTGATTTTAGATAGGAAACATTCAGTTTCTCACCATAGATTTATGCACTTAGATGTTGGTTTTTCATAGATGCCTTGTATTAGGTTAAGAGGTTCCCTTCTATTTCCAGTTTCCTGAATTATTTTATTACAGGAGGATGCTGCATCTTGCCCAGTGTTCTCTTTGTTCATTAAGATGATCATGTGTCCTTCTGTTATTTATTTTATTAATATGACTTATTACATTGATTTGTTTTTGGATGTTAAACAAGCCTGCATTCCTGGGATAAATCCCACTTGTTCATGGAATAAAATCTTTTTATATCTTAGAAGTTTTGGTTTGCTAATATTTTATACAAGGTTTTAAGGCTTATATTCATAAGAGATATTGTTCTTTGGTTTCGTTTCTTCTTATGTCTTTGTCTATTTGTAGGACTAACATGGCACTGACCTCATAGACTAACTTGTGAAGTATTCTCTCATCTATTTTTTCTTTCTGAGTTGGCTAACCATATGTGTTTTTTTTTTAATATTCAATAGAATTTGCCACCTAGCGTATCTGGCCTTGGGCTCCTTTGTGGGAAGTTTTATTTTTTTTAATTTTTTTTTAACTTCTTGTTACATGTGTATTAGATTTCCTATTTTTTATGTGTTCATTTTAGTAGTTTGTGTCCATTTTGGAGGTTTGTGTTCTCCTATTTTTTATGTGTCCATTTCGCTGGCTTATGTTCTTCTAAATTTATCCATTTAATCTAAGTTATCTAGTTGTTTTTCATGTAATTGCTCATAATGCTCTTTTGTTTTCTAGTGAGAAGATATCAATAGAGAGTAACTTCCGATATGAGTAATTGTTCTGAAATAATTGGCTCTTCCTGCCTACGTGGCATTCAGAGATAGCCATCATCTGTTTCCTCTCTAGTCTTGCTTATTTCAGTTTACTAACAGGAAGTCTCCTTCAGTGGAGCAGGTCTGTGCAATGCTGTTTAGATATCCATGCAACTTCCTATTTCTTAGGTCCTTGACATTCCTCATGCCTTGATTCCCTTCTTGCCCCCCTCCTTTTTCTTAGTTATCCCAAGGATTCCTTTATTTCTATTCAATTTGTCAGCCTCTGAGAGACTATATTGGTTATTTCAGTCCTAAGAAATCACTTTAAGTCCACACTTGTACTAATTACTGTCCCACTTTTTTGGCATGAACACAGATGTTCATACATATTGTTCAGTGTTGCACATGTAAGTTCTGGCACTCCAGTTTGGTTTAGAGCTATATTAAGGGGATACAAAGTTGATTTTGAAATCTCTTTGTAATCTTGGTACTTAGCACAGGGACCTAAAAAGACCAGTCAATGAATTTAGAGATATTATATAATGAATAATGAGTAAGTCCTTTTAGTGTGGATTGTAGATTGTATTTAATAAGGCAGGAATTGCCTTTGAATAACTGATATGAGATATTCCTTAATCTTAGCTGATTTTAACTTGTACCAGGGACTCCTGTGAGATATTTCCTAGAATGTGTAATACTACTTTTTAGTGTCAGTGGAAAGATACACTGCAACTCACTATCTGCAGTTTATTTGTAATATGGGAATATTAATATGTACCTTCCAGGGAAAGGATGAAAATGATTTTACGTGTAAAACTGGCATGAAAATTGTAAAGCACCCCACAAACATTAATCCTGTTGTTAAAAGAATGAGCTGAGGAAAATGTAGACAGCATGAATATATTATTGTGCCTTTAGAGGAAAAAAATTTTTAAGTGCCTAAACTATTTCCCCCCAACAGGGTTATTTTATATAGACAAAACAATGAAAAAAAAAAAACAGATAAAAGAGGAAAAATTACTCAAATGATGAATGGTAGAATATAGGAACTTGAAGAAATGATGTCGCATCATATTCTTATATGGAAGAGATGTAGGTGTGTCTTTCTATAGTCCTATTCCATTCATCACTGGGAAACCTGTGGGATGTGCACACTAAAGAATCAAGTGATATATTTTTATTTTTCAAAAGAACTTTGGCTTGATATCTCTCACGCCCATTTCTTCTTTTTTGTATGCCCAGTATTGGCCTACATTTCCAGCCTCCTTTGCAGTTAAGTGTGATCATGTGGTGGAGGTCTAAGGAAATGTACAGTCTCTTTTTCCCCCCTTATTTGCAGAGAGATACAGTGATCCCATCATATGCTTGGACTTTGAAGTTGGTCATTGAAGTTGCATCAGTGGGTTTCTGGGTGATTGAAGTTGCACCAGTGGGTTTCTGGGTGGCTGCATGCAGTCATATTTTGTAAAACAAAAGAAAATTATAGTAACATGCTAAGGACTGTAAGAGACTCTACAATAATGAAAACTTTATTTTTTAGCCCACTGTTATCCAAACTTCTAGCTCTATAAAATATTTTGAGTTTGTGGAAAGGGGAAAAATATTTATTAATAACTGGTAGAATGTACCTTACAGAATTTTGTCATGTAGAATGGATAGCTCTGAGGCCCTAATAACTATTCAGTAAGACATGCTAGAAAAAGGCTGGCATGCAGAATAGATGGAGTATTGTAATAGTATACCTACTTGGCTGCTCTGAGTGCTACTGAAATATAAGAATGTTCATGTATTTACATTAAGCTAGGAAGCAAAATGGAAGGGAAAAGGCAAAAATATTTTTTTCTTTTAATTTTTAGAACTCGTTTCCCTATTCAGAATTCTTAAATTTGAAAAGAACTGACACAGATATATTAGTTTTTCTTTTATTTAAAACAAAATTTACATGTTTTTTCAGCATACAAATTACTATAAATTCAAACATTAAAAGGGTACAATTACTTTATTTTATTCTATTTTTTAAAGATTTTATTTATTTATTCATGGGAGACACAGAGAGAGGCAGAGACAGGCAGAGGGAGAAGCAGGCTCCGCACAGGAAGCCTGATGTGGGACTTGATCCTGGGACCCCAGGATCACGCCCTGAGCCAAAGGCAGATGCTCAACCACTGAGCCACTGAGGCATCCCCAAAAGGTACAATTACTTTATTTTTAATATATCTATAGAGTTGTGCAACCATCACTACAATCCAGTTTTAGAGGATTCCCAAAGGATTCCCTTAAGTACATTTTAAATCAGTCCCTGTTCCCACCATCATTCTCAGAGAATCATGGATCAGCTTTGCCTTTTATGGAACTTTAATATAAATGGAATGTTAACAGTATGTAGATTTTTGAATCTATCATCTTTTACTTAGCATAATTATCTTAAGCTCTATCCACATTATAGTATGTATCAGTCGTTTGTTTCATATATTTATGAGCATATGAATTCCTTGTATGGACATAACATATTTTGTTGGTTTATCAATTAATGGACATTTAAATTGTTTCCAATTTTTAACTAAACAGTAATTTTACAATAAAGTTTGTACACAAGTCTTCATGTGGACATATGTTTTTATTTCTCTTAGATATATGAGTAGGATTTGTCAGTCATAAATTGACAAAATGTTTTTCAAAGTAGCTTTACCTTTTAAATTTTTACCAGCAATGCAAGAGCAAGATTCTCCATAGTTTTACCAAAAATAATAATTTTTATATTTGCATTATACCTATTAAAATGGGAACAAAATGAAATTCTATTGGAGTTTTAATTTGTATTTACCTAAAGACTGGTAATGAGCATATGCATATTATGTCTTCATATATCTGTTTGATGAAATGTCTATCATATGTTTTGATCTTTGTAAAATTGTGTTCTTTGTCTTCTTATTGAGTTCTAAGAATTCTTTATATAACTTGGATACAATTTAATTATATATATGATTGAAAATATTTTCTCTTTACTGTGCTGGCCTTTTAATTTTGTTATTGGTGTATGTTGAAGTTCTCAAATTTTAAATTTTGATTAAGTGAATTTATCAATTTTTTCCTTTTATATTATTTGATATCATATTTCAGGATCCTTTGTCTAACCCAAGGTCATGATAATTTTCTTCTGTGTTTTCTTCCAAGAGATTTATAATTTTAGCTCATAATTTTTAATTGTACTTCATTTTGAGTTACTACTTATATATTGGTCTGGGTTGTCTTCATTCATATTTTTGCATATGGAGATGCAATTTTCCTAGCATCAGTGTCAGTGTTGAAAATACTATTGTGCTTCATTAAATTACTTATGAACATTAGCAAAAAAATAAAAACAAAAAGAGTTAATCATAAATATAAAGGTTTATTTCTGGACTCCCAATTCCATTCTATATTTATATGCCCATCATTATAGCAGTAAAACACTTACTTGTTCAATTACTGGGTAGTAGATAACAGGAATCCTTCAGATTTGTCCGTTTTAAAAGTTATTTTAGTTATTAAAAATCCTTTGCATTTATAAACAAATTTTCAGTTAAGCCTCTTGCTATCTAGAAAATAAAAGACTGATGTTACTTTGATAGGGATTAAAATGAATAAACAGATTAATTTTAGGAGAATTTCCATCATAATAATGTTGAAACTTATAATCCCAAACATAAAATATCTCCTGATTTATTTGGATATTCTTCAATTTCTCTTATTAATATTTTGTTTACCATACATATATTTTATGTTAAGTTTTTCTAAGTATTTAACAATTCTGGTTTTGTGTGTGTGTGTGTGTGTGTGTGTGTGTGTGTGTGTGTGTATGTGTCTGTATTTTCACAAAATGCATCAAGTCTACTGTGGATAGTTTTATTTCTTCCCTGCAATCTGAATGCTTTTATATTTTATTTTAGTTTGTCTTATTGCAGTGATTAGGATTAATTATCGAATTAAAGTGGTTAGAGTGGACATGCTCTTATGTCTATATTATGGGGAGGATTAAGAAAGTAGTTAGTTGTAGATTTTTCACAGGTGCCCTTTTCAGGTTGAGAAGGTTCCTTTTTATTTCTAAATTGTTGAGATATATTACAATAAATTTTAATAAAATTTGTTTCATGTATTTTATTGAAAAGGTGGGGTTTGTCTTTTATACTCCTTATATGGTATATTGGCTGATATTGATGTTAAACCAACCTTTCATTTCTAATATAGCTTTCATTATTATGTCTTTGGATAGGTATTATAGTATTAGTGGCTTCTTAGAATGAAGAGGAAAGTGTTGCCTCCTCCTGTTTTCTTGGAGTTTATGAATGATTGGTAACATTTATTATTTAAGTAAATGTTAGATTTTATAAGAGAAGTTCTCTGGGCCTACACTTTTGTTTATGTGGAAAATTTTAATAACAAACTACTTTTCTTTATTGGTACAGATTTATTGAGAGTCTCCATTTTATTTTGAGTCATTTTTAGCAATTTTTGTCTTTCTAGAAATTTGTCCATTTCATCAGTTATCTAATTTGGTGACATAAAATTGTACATGATATTCTCCTATAATCCTTCATTTTCTGTAACTAAGGAATAATGCTCCCCTCTTTCATTACTGAGTTTACAAATTTATGATTTTTCTCTTTTTGTTTTCTTGCTTAGTCTAGCTAAAGTTTGTCAATTTCATTAATCTTTAAGAATCAATTTTAGGATTCATTGATTTTTCTCTAATTTTTTATAGCTCTTGATTTTGTTGGTTTCTGTTTTAGTCTTTATTTTCTTCTTTCTGCTTAATTTGAATTTAGTTTGCTCTTAGCTTCTTAAGATGAAATCTTAAGTCTTTGTTTAGAGATATTTTTCTTTTTCTTTTTTCTTTTCTTTTCTAAACACTAAAAAACTTGAATTTCCCTTTAAGTACTACTCTAGCTGCATCTCATAAATTGAAAAATTTTTGTTTTTATTTATCTCAAAGTATTTTAATTTCCATGTGGTTTCTTATTTTATCTATGGATACTTTTCTCACTGAATTATTTGTATGAATTTTATAAAAAATTAAAATTCCCTTTCAAGGAAACATTTTTTCATTTAGACAATGAAATCTATTTTCTGATCAATCAACAAAGAAGGAATTCCTCTGCTTTTGTTTGTGATGCACAAATCTAGAGCCTCCAGGTGGCCATGTTAGCAAGAAGTGTTTTGTTTAAGCTACAGTGTGTTTAAAATTGTCAGTGTAGACAGTTTTATAGGGGCCATATTCTCCAAGTGCCTGTCTTATTTTTCAAACTGCCTATCATATTAAACCAAGTTGGCTTCACCCATTACTGTTGCCTGTTTTTTTTTTAATTAATTTAATTTATTTATTTTTTGTATTTTTTTTTATTGGAGTTTGATTTGCCAACATATAGCATAATCAGGAGGAGCACTGGGTGTTCGCCTGATTGGTTTCTATACTCCCTTGAGTTTGAGAATCCTGATGCTACTCCTGCAGCCTGAATGAGTGATTGCCCCTGTAATGATTACCAAAGGCCATTTCTCTAGAGATAAGTTTTGAATCTCAAAGAACATCATTACTTTAACAAGTAGTATCTATGTTTCTTATTCTAAGAATTTAATAATTATGGTCTGTTTAGCCTTGTTTAAAAATCACAAGGGGTGGGCAGCCTGGGTGGCTCAGCGGTTCAGCGCCGTCTTCAGCCCAGGACGTGATCCTGGGGATCCAGGATCGAATCCCATGTCAGGCTCCCTGCGTGGAGCCTGCTTCTCCCTCTGCCTGTGTCTCTGCCTCCCTCTCTTTCTGTTTCTCATAAATAAATAAAATATTTTAAAAAATCACAAGGGGTTATGGGTTCTCATTAGAAGGAAAGGAAATGAAGAAGAGATTTCTTATGGTTCATAGATAGTCCTTGGAGGATCCTTCTTTCCTGCATTCTAGTATCTCTATTTAATTGGTTCAAAATACAGATTCTGAATTCTTCCAAAGAAAATTTTCACTTATGTTGTTTATCTATAGAAGATGTGTTGGTCTAGGAGCCCATACTACAAAGCCTGGGTTAGACTCTACACCAATCAAATTGATTTACAATAGTAAGGAAAATATAATTTAGTATTATAGTACTAAAATGCTACAATATTAGGACAAAATTGGAAATTATAAAACAGCAAACAGAGGAAAATTTGATGACTGAAAAATAAGTAGTTTGACTTTTTTTGGTTTATTGAGGTCTAATTTTCACAGTAAAATTCATTCTTTTAAGATATTCTCTTCTATGAATTTTGACTAATTTATAAATCATGAAACTGTCACTGTATTTTAATTATTCCAAAATTTCTGTGAATCCTTTCATGTTCATTTACATCTCATACCTTGGGCCTTCTCAACCACTGATCTCATTATTGTCTCTAAAATTTTGCTTTTTCCAGAATGCCATATAAACAGAACTATACAGTGTGCAGCCTTTTAGGTCTGGCTTATTTTATTGAGCATAATGCGTTTGAAAGGAATATAGCTTATTCTTTTTATTGCTGAGTAGAATTCCATTGTATGGATGTGCTATATTTTTTTATTTTTTTCAATTGATGGACATTGCTTTGTTTTACATTGAGGGATATGGTTTTTAAGAACTTTCATATATAAATTTTTGTATGGAGATATACCTTGTTCCAAAGTGACTATAGCTTTTTTGCATTTCCAACAGCAATATATTAGCATGGCAGTTGCCCTGCACTCTTGCCACCATTTTGTATAATCAGGTTTTTTCTTTTTTTTTTTTACTTTTAATTTGAATGCTTCTAACAGATACATAGTAGTATCTTATTGTGGTTTTAGTTTTTTGTTTCCCCAATGACTAATGGTGTTGACAGCATGCTTTCATGTTCTCCTTTGCCATCTTGCATATATATCTTTGTTTGAAGTGTCTATGAAAATCTTATGCCTATCTTTTATTAGGTTTTTATACTGATTTTTGAGAGTTCTGTATATATTATCATTTTGTAATATTTTCTTCTAGTCTGTGATTTGCCTTTTCATTTTCTAAACATCTTCCTAAGAGCAAATTTTTAAATTCTGTTGAAATCTAGTTTAGGGATCCCTGGGTGGCGCAGCGGTTTGGCGCCTGCCTTTGGCCCAGGGCGCAATCCTGGAGGCCCGGGATCGAGTCCCACGTCGGGCTCCCGGTGCATGGAGCCTGCTTCTCCCTCTGCCTGTGTCTCTGCCTCTCTCTCTCTCTCTCTCTCTGTGTGTGTGTGACTATCATAAATAAATTTAAAAAATAAAAAAAAAATAGAAATCTAGTTTAATAATCTTTTATATGTAAGTTTTTGCTCTTTGCACCATATCTAAGCAATCTTTGACCAACCCAACGTCCTAGTGATTTTCTCCTGTTTTCTTCCATAAGATTTATGGTTTTAGGTTTTATATTTAAATCTATGATATATTTTGAGTTAATTTTTTATATGATATGAGGTCAAGGCTAATTTTATTATTTAATTTTGGGCATGTAGATCTGGCACCATTGTTGAGAAGACTATTCTCACTCCTTTGATTTATCCTAAATCGTTTATGTAAAATAGTTGACCATACATATTTGAGTCTATTTCTGGACTGTCTGGTTCCAACTAAACATTTTGAAATACAAGTAGAGGTACACACGGTTTTATAGAACTTAGATCACATCACATTTTTGTTTTTAATCTGTTTCTATTATTATGAAAATCTTTCTCTTTATTAACATTTGAAAATGAGATCACTTAACATTAAATATCATTTTGTGTAAGAGTTCCATGTTACAGCTGAAGTAAAAAGCAGATTGAGATATTAAGAAGGTAGACCAATTTTTCATTTAAATATACTTTTTTCATTTCAGGTAGGACTAAATGAGAGTTAAATGCTCCTAAAAAGTACTTAGAAATAATGTTAAAGTGTAAAGTGTAGCATCAGTAGTACATACATGCAAAATAGAGCCATTTAAAATTAAAGATTGTTCCAGACGGATCTGATAGAAAGATCTAGATTCACACCTGAAAAAACAAAACAAAACAAAACACATTTGTGACTTGTCACAGGACATCTAGAGTCTCACTTGGTTATGGAAAAAAAAAAAAAAAAGAAAGAAAGAAAGAAAAGGGAAAAAAAAGCTCCTCATTAGCAACAGCTGCAACAATGAGCACCAGAGCAAGCAATGCATTTTCAGCCTGTCTTCAGTAATAAAAGTACAAGCCACAATGTGTGGGCTGCTTGTCAACTTCTAGGAACATTCCTGCCAGATAGAAAGAGAGGCTCTAGCTGTCCAGCCAGTCACTTTGCCCACAGCAGAGAAAGAATATTATAGCAAAGGCTGGGCTGCAAAGGAAAACCTCTTAGATTTATCAGAATATCAGAAAGCATCTCAAGCTTGCTTGATTTCCTTGTTCAGAATTGTCACTTTCTCCCTCTCTGTGTATACTACTGCTGCAAGTGGCATTTTTACTGTATAAAAGAATCAAACAGAAACACCAATGTGGAGTGACTCCCTGTCCTAAAAGCACATCTCCAGTACACTTTGATCACAGGCTTTCAACATTAGCATTCTGTGCAGGAGTAAAAGAAAAGCTATTCATAGTGCAGACGAGAAACTTCCCCAAGGTTTTAATGAATTACTGTTTGTTCAACAGTTGTCAGGTGTTTCAAATCGTTCTATTGATAGTACAGTACTATGTGTGTTTTATGAATGACAGTTAAACCTAATCTGTCCTTATATAATATACTACTATACATTTTGGAAATCTGTAAATTATAGTTAAAATGAACTTGGTGCAACATGATTTAGAATCACTTGCTTTGATTCTCCAAACATCTTAGAAATTCTTCCCTAAAGCTTCACATTAGTTAAGAAGTTGAATGCAGCTGTAGAATGAATGGTAAAGACACTTACAAAGAGAACTAAATTCACCGTAGGCCAAAATAGAACTATATTCATTCAATTACTGTTTTCTTTATTTTAACTCAAAAAAAAAAAAAAAAAAAAAAAAAAAAAAAAGCTTGGGTAATTACCAAGGCTGATGTAGGCACAACTATATTGAGGGAATCATTGAGAGCCCAAAAGGGCAATAAAGGCAGCTAAGAATGGCATTTGAAATGTGGCTGAGTAACTCTTAAATCAAATTATGGAAACTTGCAAAACCAAGGTCTCACTATAAAGAACCAAGGACATCAATGCAATATACTTAGGATTTTGTCTCCTCCTGAAAATTCAGTTTGATAATTGCATTAGAAATATGTTCATGAGTTGGGGATTGTTTGGGATTTAGTTGTTTGAGTTTTCTTCATATTAAAAGGAAAACTTTGCTAGAAAAGTAATGCAGATCAGAACTTCTAGTTTTCACTTGGGAATGTAGAGAGCTGCAAAAAGTATCAATCCCAAATATGGAAAAGGAAAAAGCTAGCCAAACTGCAATTTCACAATATGTCTTGAACCTAAAATGGAATACCAACTATAGCAAATTAGTCTAATAGTGTTATAGATCACTAACATAACTAACATGACACTGGAAGGGGTCGGGAAGGGCAGAATTAACATAATTAACTTTGGAAAGTGATATTTTGACTGCATATTGTAAGGTTAAAAACAATAACAAATGTGTAAAAATACTGTACTCTAGTTAACAAATATGTTTCCCTCTTTGGGGAGAAACAGGATATTTACATGGTATCAAGGTATTTTTCCTAAGATATTTATTAAATATAAAGGGTGATTTTGCAGTGGAAAAATGTGGCATACTACTCAAATATTTCTTATACCTCATTCTTAGATCTGCATCACATACCATAATATGGAAGTGCATTAATTTATTTAATAATATTTGGTTTAAATGTACTTCTTTCAATTTTGTATAATTACAAAGAGTGCAGTGAAATCAATCTTGTACATTCATCTTTGCACAGTTGTGAGTATATTGTACATATTTAACAGTAGAACTAATATATGTCAAAAGATTTCAGAGAAACTGGATCTATTTTAAAGTAGAGCCCATAGGATTGTTGATGGAATGCATATATGATATGAGAAAAAAGAAGCATAAATGATGATGAAGCTTGTTTGCTTGAAAAAATGGAAAATATGATTTTCATTAGTTGTGATAAAAACCCATTAATAGAGAAGAGTTGCAAAGACTTGGGCTAGGAATAGGAGTAGAATAGATGGGGTTCCAGGGCCAACTGTATCAAACCTTGCTGATACAAGTAAAATGAAGGTTGAGGATTAAATCATTATGAGATTACCTGTTCCTTGAAGTTTATAGTCATAGCAACAGACTCAAGTTTGGGGTTTTACCCTTTGAAACTTTCTCACTTTCTTTTATTCTCAAATATATATTCAGGTTTTACATCTCTTTTTGATATATCTTTGCTAATTTATATTCTTCAAGAAAAATGATTCATTTCAACCTAGTTTTCAAATCTATATGAATTTAATTAGTACAAACTATGTGTGTGTATATATATATCTTTTAGATAAATATTCTGATTTCATAACCAATAATATAAAGTTGTATTTTCTTTCCACTTTATATTAATTAATATGAATGATTTTTCTATTTAATTATTTTTATTGTATCAGAGGGCATAATATTAGAATTATATCTATTTCATTTCAGTCTTCTAATTAATTTATATATATGTCCTTAGAAATTCTTTCTGTTTTTTCTAACTTTTGAGTTTATTGTTTAATTCATTCTTCATTCTTTTCTGTTTATTAGTCAATTTATATGTTTAATAGAGGTTATTTTCAATATTGTTATTTTCTAGTTACTCTACAGATTTGCTTCTCATTTCCTATTTGTTTCAAGAATAGGTTAAGAAATATATAAAAATAAATTGTAGAAAGGTTTTTATACAACTTTTAGAATTTACAAACTTTATTAAAATTTAAGGTTATTAAAAATAAATTAGTATTTATCTTAGAAAAATGATTTATTGATATTAGAATAAAATACTTATATAAACCTATATCTCTTCCCATCTATTATATAGCTAATATTAGTCATTACTTACGCTTTCTATTTTTACTTATTTTATGTTCAGTTGTCAAGGGGATAAAAAGGTTAATTAAACATTATTGTGTTTCAATCTATTTCTTTTTTCTTTTTTTTAAAAAAAGATTTTATCATTTATTCATGAGAGACATAGAGAGAGAGAGAGAGAGAGAGAGAGGTAGAAACATAGAGGGATAAGCAGGCTCCCCTCAGGGAGCCTGATGAAAGTCTGATCCTGGGACTTTGGTATCACACTGGAGTGGAAGGCAGATGCTGAACCACTGAACCACCCAGGTGTCTGTCAATCTATTTCTTTTAGAATTTCCTTCATGTACAGTTTGTGTAATTTGATGAAATTATCAGTTATAATGTCCTTTTAGATTAGATCTTTTATTGATCTCCTGATTTATTTTTTATTTTGTTTATCTCCCCTTTTATGCCCAGGCCTAATTTTTAAACATATAATCATTTTGAATTCTTTGATTTTACATATTTACATTAAATTAATTCATGGGATATATTTTTATTTTGTCTTCTTATATTTATCTTGGTGGAAAGTTCTTAACAAGAAAGATGGAAAAATGAACTAAATTTCCTCATACATCCGTTTTCCCTCCTTCTTTTTCCATTTTTTTACACTGTTGAGATTTATAACGTTTCCAGCTTCTTTTTAAATCATTATTCCCATAGCTCTAGACTTAAATTCTTAACTGCCTTGAATACCTAAATTGATCTTCAGTGTTTACTATATATAGTTTGTTCATACCAACCATATTTTTTTTGTGTGTCTGAGTTCTTAATTTTTTTCATCTGTTAGTTCTATAGATTACAGTTTTATTTATTTAGTTTAAATCTGGGTTCATGGGTGGTAGAGAACTACCTATCATATTACATCTTAATGTTAATCTCAATTGTGAAAAGCATTTGAGATAGGTGGGTACACATAAATCACATAGGTGGAAATAAAATTCCCGTGACAGAGCTTTTTCTTTAAAATATTGTAAATATTGGGGGATCCCTGGGTGGCGCAGCGGTTTGGCGCCTGCCTTTGGCCCAGGGCGCGATCCTGGAGACCTGGGATCGAGTCCCACGTCGGGCTCCCGGTGCATGGAGCCTGCTTCTCCCTCTGCCTGTGTCTCTGCCTCTCTCTCTCTCTCTCTCTCTCTCTCTGTGACTATCATAAAAAAAAAATTAAAATATTGTAAGTATTGGACTTTGGGGAAAGGCAGCAGAATAAGATGACCCTAAATTCACCTCGTACCATGGATACAACTGGATAACAAACACGTCAGTGTAAATAACCCAGAAAATGACCTGAATACTGGCAGAACAAACTTCACAACTAAACATAGAGAAGAGGCCACATTGAAGAGGACAGGAAGGGTTGAGACACAGTGGTGAATTAAAGGGACCCACAGGAATGGTTATGGTAGGGTGGTAGCCACAGGTGCTAAGAAGGGAGAGAAACAAACTCTTATATCAGGATCCCACACCTAGAAGTTGAATTCCCATAACATTTGGGTTTGAAAACCAGAAGGGCTGAATTTTATATGTTCTTACAATCACCAGGGTTTAACACCTGGAACTTTGAAAATCAGTGGGCTTGGCTTTGGGAGAGCTGGTAGGGCAAGAGGAAACAGAGTCTGACCTTAAAGAGATAGCACAACAAACAGCCCTGCATAGATACAACATAGAAACAGCTGTTTGAAAAACTCCTGGGGCATAGGGAGGGAAATTTGTTTACTAATCTCAGAGCATGCGCTGGAGGGGCAGGGATCTTTGGAAGAATTCTTAGGGAACAAAGGAGATGGCAGGCACCATTTCCCACCCCCACCCCCCAGCCCAGACACACATGCCTGCAGGAACCAGTATTGTGCCAACACTGGCTATCTAACTTACTAACAGCACACTCATGTATTTCTTGCAGACATACCCTCCTTAGCCATGCCTTAGTTTCAGGTCTCCTCCCACAGCAGATCTGCACACACTTTGCTGAAATTGCATGCCCTGTCCCCATGAACATCTGTGGATCTACCCCTTCCAACCTGGACTGCAATTTGCCAGTGACTGTAGGTCCTCATGCAGGGGACAAGCACAGACTTTGATGACACTCATGCCATGCTCTATCAAGCCTTGCAGAAGGAGTGTTCTAAAGCAGCTCCATGTCCCCTCCATCAACAGACCTGCTCAAACTTGAACAGTGCACATTCCACCCCCACATTCTCCTATAGATCTGCTTTCTCCAATATGGCATAGCTGGAGCCTATCCAAAGCAGTACCACACACCTGACAGTGTGCAAGCAGCCTCAACAGGGGCCAAGAGCGCTCCAAAGCAACTTGTGTCCTGGGAAGAGGGGAAGATAACCACACAAACAGGTCCAATTGTAGCCTAATAAGTGGTCTGGAAGCATATATCTGGTCTGACTGCAAGCGTGGCAACAAATGATAACTTCTCAGGGGACAAAATTGGGAAAATGCCCTGTAGTTCTATACTACTACATCTCTGGCAAACACTCGGTCTGACTCAAAACAAGGCAACCCTACACTGAGACCAAACCTTGCCTACAATAGGCAAAGAGACCATTGCAGATGACTAGACAGAAGGCAAAAGCAACTCAGTCACAACAACAGGGTTCACACAGTGTACATAGGAGACACCCCTGAAGTGTCAAGTTCTGATGAATAGTGGACTTTGCTCTACAGGGCACTACAGGACCTCTTCTTCATAATGCCACTTCTTTCAAGAGCAGAAGACAGAGCTGACTTTCCTAAAAGGTAGAAACAGAGATAGAGAGTTATACAAAATGAGAAGAAGAATATGTCCCAAATGAAAGAACAGGACAAAATAACAGCAGGAGACCTAAGGGAAATAGAGACAAGTAATATGCTGGATGGAGAATTTGAAGCAATGGTCATAAGGATACTCATAGGACTTGAGAAAAGTAGAAGACCTCAGTGAGATCTTTAACAAATAGAAAACCTAACATTTGCATTATAGGGATCTCAAAAGGAGAAAGGAAAGAGAAAAAGGAGAAGAAAATGTATTAGAAGAAATAATAGCCAAAAACTTCCTTAATCTGTAGAAGGAAATAGAAATCCAGATCCAGGAGGTAGAGAGAGCCCTCAAAAAAATCAACCCAGGAGGTCCACATTAAGATCATAGTAATTAAAATGGCAAAAAGTACTGATTTTTGAGACTTTTAAGCACAAGAGCAAAGAAAACAATTGCATACAAGGGAACCCCAGAAGACTATCTGCTGATTTTTTCAGCAGAAACTTTGGAGGCCAGAGGGGAGAAGTATGATCTATTCAAAATGCTGAAAGAAAGACACCTACAACCAAGAATACTTATCCAGCAAGGCTATCATTCAGAATAGAAGGAGAGATAAAGAATTTCTTAGACAAATGAAAGTTAAAGGAATTCATGACCATTAAACCAATCCTACAACAACTGTTAAAGGGGACTCTTTGAGTGGAATGGAAAGACCATAAGTACAAGTAAGAAACATAGGAATCAAAAAGCTATAAAATCAAGTATTTCTATAAAAACAAGTCAAAGATTCACAACATAAAAGAATGTAAAATATGACATCATATACCTAAAATGAGGGGAGGGAAGAGCAGTGAAGAATAGTTCAACCTTAAGTGATCATTAACTTAATATAGAGCACTATATGCATAAGATGTTACACACAAACTGGAAAAAAAATAAAAAGATGGTATACACAAACCTAATGGTAACCATAGATAAAAAAAAACCGGTAAGAGATATGCAAAAGAAAAAGAGAAAGGAATCCAAGTATATCACTAAAGAAAGCCAGCAAGCTGAGAGAAGAGAGCAAGAGATGAAAGGAACACAGAGAGAAGAACTATAGAAATAATTATAAAATAAGTAACAGAATGACAATAAGTACATGCCTATTAATAATTACTTTGAATGTAAATGGACTAAATGTTCCAATCAAGAGACATGGAATGATAGAATGGATAAAAAAGCAAAACCCATTTATATATGCTGCTTATAAAAGGCTCATTTCAGACCTAAAGACAATGAGATTGGAAGTGAAGGGTTGGTAAAGCATTTATCATAGAAAATGAAGTGAAGAGAAAGCTGGGGTAGCATTACTTATATCTGACAAAATAGGCTTTAAAACAAAAAACTTGTAATGGGACAAAGACAGGCACTACATAATCATAAAGGAAACTAACCAACAAAAATATACGACAATTATAAATATACACCAAAATTGAAGCACCCAAATACTTAAAGCAGCTAATAACAAACATAAAATAATTAATTGATAGTAATATAGTAACAGTAGAGGACTTTAATAGCCCACAATCATCATTAGACAGATAATCCAAGAGAAAAGTCAACAAGGAAACAGTAACTTTGAATGACATACTGGACCAGGTAGATCTGTGAGAAATATTCAGAGTACTCCATCTTAAAACAGCAGAATACATAGATGAATTCAGTAAAGCTGTGGGATACAAAATCAATGTACAGACATCCGTTGCATTTTATACACTAATAATGAAGTAGCATAAAGAGAAATTAAGAAAATAATCCCACTTACAATTGTACCACAAATAATAAAATACCCTGTGAAAATCATGGACTATGACAACTATTAAATATTGATTAAAGAAATTGAAGATGATACAGACAAATTAAAATATATTCCATATTCATGGATGGGAAAAAACAAATATTGTTATGCCAGCCACAGCAATGTACCAAAAGCAATATACAGATTTAATGCGATCTATCAAAATACTGACAGCATTTTGCACAGAACTAAAACAAATAATCCTAAATTTTATACCAAACCACAAAGATCCCACATACCAAAATGATCTTGGAAAAGAACAAAACTGGAGGTGACACAATCCTAGATTTCAAGATACACTACATAACGGTAGTACTGGCAAAAATAGACACAAAAACCAATCAAACAGAATAGCAACTCCAGAGATAAACTCTCAATTATATGATAAATTGATTAATTGTCCACAAAGGAGGCAAGAATATGAAATGGGAAAAAGACAGTGTTGGGAGGCCTAGGTGGCTCAGTTGGTTACATACGTGACTCTTACTTCAGCTCAGGTCACGATCTCAGGATTGTAGGATTGAGCCCTGTGTTGGGCTCCAGGCCCAGTGGGGAGTTTTCTTAAGATTCTCTCCCTCTGACACTATATCATACTGAAAGGGACTATCTAACAAGAAGACCTAACAATCATGAATATTTATGCCCCTAGTGTGGAAGCTGCCAAGTATATGAATCAATTAATAACCAAAGTAAAGACATACTTAGATCATAATATGCTAATAGTAGGAGACTTCACCACAGCACTTTCTGCAAATGACAGATATTCTAAGCACAACATCACCAAAAAAACAAGAGCTTTAAATGATACACTGGACCAGACAGATTTCACAGATATATACAGAACTTTCCATCCAAACGCAACTGAATACACATTCTTCTCAAGTGCACACGGAACTTTCTCCAAAATAGACCACATACTGGGTCACAGATCAGGTCTCAACCAATACCAAAAGATTGGGATTGTCCCCTGCCTCTTTTCAGACAACAATGCTTGAAACCAGAACTCAGTCACAAGAAGTTTGGAAGAAACTCAAACACATGGAGGTTAAAGAGCATCCTACTAAAACATGAATGGGTCAGCCAGGAAATTAGAGAAGAATTTAAAAGATTCATGGAAACTAAGGAAAATGAAGATAAACCATTCAAAATCTTTGGGATACAGCAAAAGCAGTCCTAAGAGGGAAATACATTGCAATACAAGCTTCCCTCAAAAAATTGGAAAACACTCAAATACACAAGCTAACCTTGCACCTAAAGGAATTGGAGAAAGAACATCAGGTAAAACCTAAACCAGGCAGAAGAAGGGAGATAATAAAGATTCGAGCAGAACTCAATGAACTAGAGACCAGAAGAACTATAGAACAGATTAACAAAACCAGGAGTTGGTTCTTTGAAAGAATGAATAAGATAGATAAACCATTAGCCAGCCTTATTAAAAAGAAAAGAAAATGACTCAATAAAATCATGAATGAAAGAGGAGAGATCACAACCAATACCAAGAAAATACAAATGATTTAAAAAATGTATTATGAGCAGCTATTTGTCAACAAATTAGGCAATCTAGAAATGGACGCATTTCTGGAAAACCACAAATTACCAAAACCGGAACAGGAAGAAATAGAAAACCTGAAGAGGTCAATAACCAGTGAGGAAATTGAAGCAGTCATCAAAAACCTTGCAAGACACAAATGCCCAGGGCCAGATGGCTTCTCAGGGGAATTTTATCAAATTTTTACAGAAGAAATAATACCTATTCTACTAAAGCTGTTCCAAAGGACAGAAAGTGAGGGAATACTTCCAAAATCATTTTATGAGGCCAGAATCACCTTGATTTTAAAACCAAAGAACCCACCAAAAAGTAAAATTATAGACCAATATCCCTGATGAACACAGATGCAGAAATTCTTTTTTTTTTTAAAAAGATTTTATTTATTTATTTATTTATTCATGAAAGACACACACACACACACACAGAGGCAGAGACACAGGCAGAGGGAGAAGGAGGCTCCATGCAGGGAGCCCAATGTGAGACTCGATCCTGGGACTCCAGGATCATGCCCTGGGCCAAAGGCAGGTGCTAAACAACTGAGCCACCCCAGGATCCCCCAGAAATTCTTAGCAAGATACTAGCCAATAGGATTCAACAGTACATTAAGAAGATTATTCACCATGACCAAGTGGGATTTATTCCCAGGATGTAAGTTTGGTTCAACACTCCTAAAACAATCAACATGATAGACTGAACCAACAAGAGAAAAAACAAGAACCATATGATCCTCTCAACAGATGCAGAGACATGGGTAGCCCTGGTGGTGCAGTGGTTTAGCGCCGCCTGTAGCCCAGGGCGTGATCCTGGAGACCCTGGATTGAGTCCCACGTCAGGCTCTCTGCATGGAGCCTGCTTCTCCCTCTGCCTCTGTCTCTGCCTCTCTCTCTGTCTCTATGAATAAATAAATAAAATCTTTAAAAAAATAGATGCAGAGAAAGTATTTTACAAAATACAGCATCCATTCCTGATCAAACTCTTCAGAGTGTACGGATAGAGGGAACATTCCTCAGCATCTTAAAAGCCATCTATGGAAAGGCCAAAGCATATATCATTTTCAATGGGGGAAAAACTGGGAGCCTTTCCCTTATGATCAGGAACACAACAGGGATGTCCACTCTCACCACTGCTATTCAACACAGTACTAGAAGTCCTAGCCTCAGCAGTCAGACAACAAAAAGACATTAAAGGCATTCAAATTGGCAAAGAAGTCAAATTCTCCCTATTTGCAGATGACATGATACTGTACCTAAAAAACCCAAAAGACCCCACCCCAAGATTGCTAGAACTCATACAGCAATTCTGCAGTGTGGCAGGATACAGAATCAATGCCCAGAAATCAGTGGCATTTCTCTACACTAACAATGAGACTGAAGAAAGAGAAATTAAGTAGTCAATCCCATTTACAATCGCACCCAAAAGCATAAGGTACCTAAGAATAAACCTAACCAAAGAGGTAAAGGATCTATGCCCTAAAAACTACAGAACACTTCTGAAAGAAATTGAGGAAGACCCAAAGGATGGAAAAATATTCCATGCTCATGGATTGGAAGAATTAATATTGTGAAAATGTCAATGCTACCCAAGGCAATTTACACATTCAATGCAATCTGAAACAAAATACCATGGACTTTCTTCAGAGAGTTGGAACAAATAATCTTAAGATTTGCGTGGAATCAGAAAAGACCCTGAATAGCCAGGGGAATATTGCAAAAGAAAACAATAGTGGGGGCATCACAATGCCAGATTTCAAGTTGTACTGCAAAGCTGTGATCATCAAGACAGTGTGGTACTGGCACAGAAACAGACACATAGATCAGTGGAACAGAATAGAGAACCCAGAAATGGGCCCTCAACTCTATGGTCAACTAATATTTGACAAAGCAGGAAAGACTATCCACTGGAAAAAGGACAGTCTCTTTAATAAACAGTGCTGAGAAAATTGGACCGCCATGTGCAGAAGAATGAAACTAGATAATTCTCTTGCACCATACACAAAGATAAACTCAAAATGAATGAGAGATCTAAATGTGAGACAAGAATCCATCAAAATCCTAGAGGAGAACACAGGCAACACCCTTTTTGAACTTGGCCACAGAAACTTGTTGCAAGATACACCTATGAAGGCAAAGGAAACAAAAGCAAAAATGAACTATTGGGACTTAATCAGGATAAAGAGCTTCTGCACAGCAAAGGAAGCAGTCATCAAAACTAAAATACAACCTACAGAATGGGAGAAGATATTTGCAAATGACCTATCAGATAAAGGGCTAGTATCCAAGATCTATAAAGAACTTATTAAACTCAACAGCAAAGAAACAAACAATCCTATCATGAAATGGGCAAAAGATATGAACAGAAATTTCACAGAGGAAGACATAGACTGGCCAACACATGATAAAATGCTTTGCATCACTTTCCATCAGGGAAATACAAATCAAAATCACCATGAGATACCACCTCACACCAGTGAGAATGGCAAAAATTAACAAGACAGGAAACAACAAATGTTGGAGAGGATGTGGAAAAAAACCTCTTGCACTGTTGTTGGGAATGTGAACTGGTGCAGCCACTCTGGAAAACTGTGTGGAGGTTCCTCAAAGAGTTAAAAATAGGGCTACCCTATGACCCAGCAATTATACTGCTGGGTTTTTACCCCAAAGATACTGATGCAGTGAAACGCCGGGACACCTGCACCTCGATGTTCATAGCAGCTATGTCCACAATAGCCAAACTGTGGAAGGAGCCTCGGTGTCCATCGAAAGACGAATGGATAAAGAAGATATGGTTTATGTATACAATGGAATATTACTCAGCCATTAAAAACGACAAATACCCACCATTTACTTCGACGTGGATGGAACTGGAGGGTATTATGCTGAGTGAAATAAGTCAATCGGAGAAGGACAAACATTATATGGTCTCATTTATTCAGGGAATATAAAAAATAGTGAAAGGGATTAAAAGGGAAAATAGAGAAAATGAGTGGGAAAAATCAGAAAGGGTGATAGAACATGAGAGACACCTAATTCTGGGAAACAAACAAGGGGTAGATGAAGGAGAGGTGGGCAGGGAGATGGGGTGACTGGGTGACAGGCACTGAGGGGGGCACTTGGCGGGATGAGCATTGGGTGTTATGCTATATGTTGGCAAATTGAACAAAAAAAAAAATACAAAAAAAAATTCCCTTTCCCTCTTACCATTTTCCCATGTTCCCTCTCTCTCTCTCTCACACACACAAAATAAATTAAAAAAAACCACGATGTCTCAACAAAAATGTTGGGAAAACTGGACAGCCACATGGAAAAGAATGAAACTTTACCACTGTCTTACACTACACAACTTAATCTCAAAAGTGATTAAAGACCGGGACACCTGGGTGGCTCAGCAGTTGAGCATCTGCCTTCGCTCAGGGCGTGATCCCTCAGTCCTGGGATCGAGTCCCGCTTTGCGCTCCCTGCATGGAGCCTGCTTCTCCCTCTGTCTATATCTCTGCTTCTCTCTGTCTCTCATGAATAAATAAATAAAATATTTGAAAAAAATTGATTAAAGATCTAAATATGAGACCTGAAACAAACAAATCCTAGAAGAGATCACTGGCAGTAATTTCTCTGACATCAGCCATAGCAGCGTTTTTCTAGATATGTCTCCTGAGGCAAGGATAATGAAGGCAAAACATAAACTATTGGGACTACATCTGAATGGAAAGCTTCTGCACAGCAAAGGAAATAATCAACAAAACTAAAAGGTAACCTACTGAATGGGTGAAGATGTTTGCAAATTACCTATCCATTAAAGGATTGGTTCCAAAATATATAAAGAACTTATACAACTCAACACCAAAGTAACACAAATAATCCAATTAAAAGTGGTCAGAATACATAGACTTACATTTCTGCAAAGAAGAGATACAGATGGTCCACAGATATATGGAAAAAATGCTCAACATCTCTCATCATTAGGGAAATGAAAACAAAACCACAATGAAACATCATTTTATACCTGTCAGGATGGCTAAAATAAAAAAAAAAAAAACACAGGAAACAAATGTTGAGGGTGATGTGGAGAAAAAGAAATATTCATGCACTGTTGGTGGGAATGGAAACTGGTATGGCCACTGTGGAAAACAGTATGGAGGTTGCTCAAAAAGTTAAAAATAGAACTACCCTATGAGGCAGCAATCTCACTACTGGATATTTACTCAAAGAACACAAAAAACACCAATTCAAAGGGATACATGCAATTCTATGTTTATTGCAGCATTATTTACGACAGCCAAGATATACAAGTAGCCCTAGTGTCTGTCCATAGATGAATGGATAAAGATGTGGTTTGTTATCTGTAAATCAATTAATGTGATACATCATATTATTAAAAGAAAGGAAAAGGGATGCCTGGGTGGCTCAGCAGTTGAGCGTCTGCCTTTGGCTCAGGGTGTAATCCTGGGATCCGGGATTGAGTCCCACATCCAGCTCTCTGCCTGGAGCCTGCTTCTCCCTCTGCCTATGTCTCTGCCTCTCTCTCTCTCTGTCTCTCGTGAGTAAATTAAAAAATATTTTTTTAAAAAAGGATAAGAACTATAGGATCCTCTTAATACCTGCAGAAAAAGCAAAATACAGCAAACTTTCTTGATTAAAACCCTCAAGAAAGTAGGGATAGAAAGAACATACCTCAACATCATAAAGACTTTATAAAAGATCCACAGCTAATATCATCCTCGATGGGGAAAAACAGAGAGATTTACCCATAAGGTCAGGAATATGACAGGGATGTACACTTATACCACTGTTGTTTAACATAGCACTGGAAGTCCTATCCTCAGCAATCAGGCAACAAAAAGAAATAAAAAGCATCCAGATCAGCAAGGAAAAAATCAAACTTCCAGTCTTTGCAAATGACTAAAACTCTATATAGTAAAACTGAAAGACTCTCACCAAAAATTTGCTAGAACTGATACATGAATTCAGCAAAGTCAAAGGTTATAAAATCAACATACAGGAATCTGCTGCATTTCAATGCTCCAATAATGAAGCAGCAGAAAGAGAAATCAAGGAATCAATTGCATTTACAATTGCACCAAAACCAATAAGTTGCCTAGGAATAAAAAACCAAAGAGTTAAAAAACCTGTACTCTGACAAGTATGACACTGATAAAAGAAATTGAGTTGACACAAGGAAATGGAAAAACATTCCATGCTTATGGATTGGAAGAACAAATATTGGTAAAGTGTCTACTACCCAAAGCAATCTACACATTCAATTCAGTCCCAATCAAAATAACACTAGCGTTTTTCACAGAACTAGAACAAACAATCCTAAAATTAGTATGGAACCAGAAAAGTCCCTGAAAAGCCAAAGTAAAGTTGAAAAATAAATGCAAAGGAATAAATGCAATTCCAGACTTTAAGCTGTATTACCAAGCTGTAATCATCAAGATAGTATGGTACTGGATCAAAAACAGACTCAAAAACAGATTAATGGAACAGAAGAAAAAACCCAGAAATGGACCCTCAGCTATATGGTCAACTAATCTTTGACAAAGTGGTAAAGAATATCCAATGGAAAAAAAAGACAGTCTTTTTACATATGGTGTTGGGAAAACTGGACAGTAACATGCAGAAGAATGAAACTTGCATTCATTCTTATACCACACATAAAAATAAATTCAAAATGGATGAAAGACCTAAATGTGAGACAGAAATCCATCAAAAACCTAGAGGAGAATACACAGTGCAACCTCTTTGACCTTGGCTGCAACAACTTCTTATTATACATGTCTCTAGAGGCAAGGGATACAAAAGCAAAAATGAACTATTGGGACTTCATCAGGATAAAAAGTTGCTTTTTTTTTTTTTTGACAGCAAAGGATATAACAAGACTGAAAGCCAACCTACCAAATGGTGACATATTGGATAAAGGGTCGGTATCTGGTATCCAGAATCTATAAAGGACTCATGTAAATCAACACTGAAAAAATAAATAATCCAGTTAAGAAATGAGCAGAAGACATGAACAAACATTTTTCCAATGAAGACATACAAATGGCTAACAGATGCATGAAAAAATGCCCATCATCACTCATCATCAGGGAAATACAAATGAAAGCCACAAAGATACTATGTTACACCTATCAGAATGGCTAAAATTAACAACGCAGGAAACAATAGATGTTAGTGAGGATGTGAAGAAAGGGGAACCCTCTTACACTGTTTGTGGGAATGCAAACTGGTGCAGCCACTCTGGAGAACAGTATGGAGTTTCCTCAAAAAGTTAAAAGTAGAACCACCCTACCATCCAGCTACTGCACTAGTAGGTATTTCTCCAAATGAAACAAAAAATATGGATTTGAAGGGGCACATACATCCCAGTGTTTACAATAGCATTATCAACAATATCCAAATTATG
The DNA here is from genome assembly GCF_048164855.1 of Canis lupus baileyi. Taxonomy (NCBI): domain Eukaryota; kingdom Metazoa; phylum Chordata; class Mammalia; order Carnivora; family Canidae; genus Canis; species Canis lupus. The sequence continues at coordinate 16,563,383 of NC_132869.1, read as the reverse complement.
GAAAGAACCCAAATGTCCATCAATTGATGAATGAATAAAGTACAGGTGATATCTATCTATCTATCTATCTATCTATCTATCTATCTATCTATCTATCTATCTATCATCTATCAATTTATCTAGTGTATATATATATATAATATTACCCAGCCATCAAAAAGAATGAAATCCTGGGGCACCTGGGTGGCTTAGTGGTTGAGTGTCGGCCTTCAGCTCAAGTCGTGATCCTGGAGTCCTGAGATTGAGTCCTGCATCAGGCTTCCTGTGGGGAGCCTGCTTTTCCCTCTGCCTATGTCTCTGCCTCTCTCTGTGTGTCTCTCATGAATAAATAAATGGAATCTTAAATTTTCATTTGCAACAAAATAGATGGAATTAGAATATATTATGCCATGTGAAATAAGTCAGAGAAAGACATATCCTATGATTTCATGCCATGTGTAGAATTTAAGAAGCAAAACAGATGAACACAGGGGAAGGGAAGGAAAAGTAAATTGAGATAAAAACAGAGAGAGGCAAACCATAAGATACTCTTTTAACTATAGAGAACAAACAGAGTTGCTGGAGGGTAGGTGGGTGGGGAGCTAAATAGGTGATGGGCATTAAGGAGGGACTAATTGGCATGAGTTCTGGGTGTTATATGTAACTGATAAATCACTAAATTCTACTCCTGAAACCAGTACTATACTACATGTTAATTAACCTGTATTTACATAAAAAACCAAACACCCCCCCAAATTTTTTAAAAATGAAACAAAAGAATACACATAGACACATACACACAATGGAATATTATTCATCCATGTAAAGAGAATGAAATTTTGCTATTTCCAATGACATGGATGGATCTAGAGGGAATATTGGTACACAAAATAAGTCAGTTACAGAAAGAGAAATACCATGTGACTTCACTCATATGTGGAATTTAAGATACAAAACAAATGAACAAGGAAGAAAGGAGACAATCCAAGAAACAAACTCTTAACTATAGAGAACAAATTGATGGTTACCAGAGGGAAGATGGCTGGGTGGATGAGTGAAATGGATGAGGGGGATTAAGGAGCACACTTATCACGATGAGCACTGAATAATGTATAGAATTGTTGAAGCACTGTATTTTACACCTAAAACTAAAATAACACTGTATGTTAACTATCTTAGATTTGATTTTTTTTAGATTATAAAAATAATTTAAAAAAATAAACATCACTTTTTTTAGAGTGGCCTTCTCCTGGCTAAATCAGCAGCACTCACTGTCTACCATGTATTTTATCTTTGTCACTACCTTTATCAATTAATACTTGCTATGACTTACCTACTCATTAGGTGGCAAGATTCTCAAGATCAGAGACTTTGTTTATCCCATATACCTAGGGCAGTGCCAGATCCCAGGATGTTTTGATCAATTGACTACTGTGGACTAGCAGAGGTTTTTCAAAAGCAAGTTGTTACATAAATTTCATGTTTACATTCTGGTGGTGATGTTTAATATGCTTCTCAATACCCTTATGACTTTCAGCTTTAAGAACACAGAGAGCAGGTCACATCCTTTACGTACCTCCATAACTTTTGGAGAATTCTAATAGAAATACATTTCACAATTAAGTGCCTAAATGTCTTTAACTTTTAGCATATTACACTCTTCCCTACTGAACAGCCATGGTATTATTATCAGCTTCAGGGGGAAAAAAAACATTTGTAAGGCAGATATGGTAAACCAAAGTCCAAGTACTGGAATATTAAATTAAAAATATTGTAAATGATGTCATGTTATTTTCTAGTACCAAATGTTATTGTGAAGCAATAAGAAATAAGCTTAATGATTCCCTTGTGGAGATGATGTACTGATTTTGTTTGTTTCCTTCAGACTCTTTCTTTAAACATGAATTCAGTAAAGTCATCAAATATGATTGGACTGATATATTCTGAGTCATTGGATTTCTATTCCTTTTGACCTTACTACCCAGTTTTACTTTTATTTTTGTTAACATGTGGGAATTTATTTCCATATCCACCAACTTCAGGAAAAAAAGTACTCATTCCTCCAACTATTGGGAGTTGCTCTCATCTGAAGAGAGAAGCCCAATCTCTATAGAAGCATTCAGTAATTGAAAATGTCAGATCATAAAAGCTTGATTCCTTGTGCCAGATTGGGACAACTCTACAAGGTCATTCCAACTCCCAAGCTACCTCAAGATCAGTTCATGCCTTTGTATTGACTATGAACATTCAAATTACTCACTCTACCCAACACTGCTTTCTTCACTTTTCAGGAGCGTTTATCCCCAAAGTGTTTCATAATAAAATCTAATCTGCTACTTCCTGTATCCTAGTTACATATCTATCCTTGAATATTATCAAATGGGAATGGACAGAAATCACCTGGCTGAAAGCTGAAGTAGCCACCTCTGAAATTCACAGGCTTCTTGTTTAATTTTTTTGCTCGGTTTTCTTGAGATATAATTTATATCATAAGATTAAGGTATACTTGACATATATATTTTGTAAAAATAAAAAACCCAATTTTATTGTTTTCCTCTGACACATTGAATGAGTCAGCATGTAATAGCTATTGAATGTTCTCCTTCCACACACCCTTTTTATGTTTATAAAATTTTTTGACTTAGGAGTTAGATTCTTTGCAAAAAAATATGATTATTCTGCACACTTCTTTCTTTAACACTGCCTTCTCTATTGATCTTCTCTCTAGGATCATGCACACAAATGGTTGTCAACTATTTTATTAGTTTTCTTATCCCACCCTCCACCTAATTTTTCCAAGAAAAAGATAAGAATTGAGGTGTTCAGAAGTGCCATACATACCTTTTAGGAAAGTATGCATACTACGTACACTGTGAAATATCATATTGGGTTTTAAGATCCATCTTGATTTAACCCAAAAGGCACAATATCTCACAGGCTGTGATGTGAAATTTATAGCCATTTTTGTTTAGTCTCACTATAAATAGGATTTTCATCTCACTTTTTTACTAATCATTTGTTTTACTTAGGGAGAGGAATGAAGTAAACATGGCTTTACTACATCATATATATTGAAAGTTATCCGTTTTGGGGGGAATGCCTGGGTGGCTCAGTTAAGCATCTGGCTTTGGCTTCAGTCTTGATCCCAGGATGCTGGTATTGAGCCCCACATCAGGCTCCCTGCTCAATGAGGAGCCTGCTTCTCTCTCTCCCTCTGCTGCTACCCTGCTTTGCTCTTTCTCTCTCCCAAATAAATAAGTAAATAAATAAAATCTTAAGAAAAATGTTACCAAGTTTTTTTTTCTCTTTTAAGCTATTGTCTATGACATCTCTCAAGGAAAAAAAGAATCCTCATCTCAGAAATTATTAGGATATATTTTATTCTCTATACACATTAAATACACTTAAAATTGATTTTTCTTGAAATATTTAAAATCTGTATTATTGTTTCTATTATCAAATCCTAAACTATAGTAGAGTGGGTTTTTTTCTACAAATGCTCATTTCTGATGCTTTTAATATATAATAACATATAATATTTTTATATTTTTTAGATGATAATAGTAACATTTACTGAGAATTACACTGAGGTCTTCAGATGCCAGGTTTTGAAGAATTGAATGAAAATTTAAGTATTTATTGTAATTATTTATGCTAAGTATAATTTGTATGGTAAGTTGTATGTTTATGGATCTCTTGATACTTCTTTAATTATGAAATAGTCTAAGCTTCCATCAGATACTTCACTGGAACTTGGCTTCTCTTTAAATACCTGCTTCACACTAATTTTTGATGCTGACATAATCAAGGACTTCTTGGAAAACAAAAAGTCCATGCTGTGGCATAGGTTAGCCATTTGGAGTTTGATTTTACTTCTAGTTCCCATGAGAAATTCCTCTCTCTCTCTTTTTTTTTTTTTTTGAGAAATTCCTCTTTTAATTCAACTTTAGTAAATGCTTATTTGTTTATTTATTTACTTTTTAAGATTTTATTTTAATTCCAGTTAGTTAACATACAGTATTATATTAGTTTCAGATTTTACAATATAGTGATTCACCAATTCCATACATCACTTAGTGCTCATCATGACAAGTGTACTGCTTAATCTCCATCAACTATTTAATCCATCCCCCTTACCATCTCCTCTATGGTAATCATCGATTCTCTATAATTAAGAGTCTGTTTCTTGATTTCTTTATCTCTCTCTCTCTCTCTTTCCTTTGTTTTGTTTCATAATCTGACATCAATAAAATAATATGTATGGCATTTGTCTTTCTCTGACTGATTCATTTAGCATCATACTCTCTACCTCCATCCATGTTATTGCAAATGGCACTATTTCATTCATATTTTGGCTGAATAATATACCATTACACACACACACACACACACACACCATAACTTCTTTATCCATTCATCAATTGATGGATACTTGAGCTGCTTCCATAATTTGGATATTGTAAATAATGCTGCTATAAATGTAAGGGTGCATGTACCTTTGAATTAGTGCTTTTGAATACCATGGATAAATACCAAGTAGTATGGTTGCTGAGTCATAGGGTGGATCTATTTTTTTTTTTTTTTTTTTTTTACTTTTTTGCAGAAACTCCAAAGTGTTTTATACATATATTATTGAAGTTCAATTTGCCAACATAACACTCAGTGGTCAACCATCAAGTGCCCCGCTCAGTGCCTGTCACCCAGTCACCCCATCCCCCCTTCCACTACCCCTTGTTTATTTCCCAGAGTTAGGAGGCTCTCCTGTTTTGTCACCCTCTAATTTTTCCCACTCATTTTCTCTCCTTTCCCCTATAATCCCTTTCACTATTTTTTATATTCCCCATATGAGTGAAACCATAAAATAATTGTCCTTCTCTGATTGACTTACTTTACTCAGCATAATACCTCCATACTGTTTTAGACAGTGGCTACATCAGTTTGCATTCCCACTTACACTGCATGAGAGTTCCTTTTTCTCCATATCCTGGCCAACACTTGTTGTTTCCTGTGTTGTTGACTTTAGCCATTGTTATAGGTGTGAGGTGATATCTCATTGTAGTTGTGATTTGCATTTCCTTGATTGTAAGTGATGATAAACATCCTTTCATGTGTCTGTTGGCTATCTGGACATCTTTTTTGGAGAGATATCTGTTCATGTCTTTTGCCCCCTTTTAATTGGATTATTTTGTTTGGGGCTGTTAAATTTTATCAGTTCTTTATATATTTTGGATACTAACCTTTTATTGGATGTCATTTGTCAATATCTTCTTCCATTCCATAGGATGCCTTTTCATTTTATCAGCTGTTTCCTTCAGTTGGCAGAAGCTTTTAATTTTTTTTTTTAAGATTTTATTTATTTATTCATGAGAGACATAGAGAGAGAGAGAGGCAGAGACATAGGCAGAGGGAGAAGCAAACTCCATGCAGGGAGCCCGATGTGGGACTCAATCCTGAGACTCCAGGATCATGCCCTGGGCGGAAGGCAAGCGCTAAACTGCTGAGCCACCCGGGGATCCCAGAAGCTTTTAATTTTCATGTAGTTTCAGTAGTTACTTTTTGCTTTTCACTCCCTTGCCTCAGGAGAGATATCTTGAAAAATGTTACTACAGCCAATGTTAAGAAGTTACTGCCTATTATCTCTTCTTGCATCATTATGGTTTCAGGTCTCACATTTAGGTCTTTAATCCATTTTCAATGTATTTTTGTCTACTGTGTAAGAAAATGGTCCATTTTTCTCTTTTGTATGTAGCTGCCCAGTTTTTCCAAAATCATTTGTTGAGAAGATTGTATTTTCCCATTGGATATTCTTTCCTACTTTGTTGAAGAATAATTGACTATACAGTTATGGTTTCATTGCTGGGTTTTTATTCTGTTTCAATTGATCTATATCTATTTTTGTGCCAGTGCCATACTGTTTTGAATATATTGCTTAGTAATATAGCAATATAACATGAAGTCTGGAATTGTGATGCCTCCAGCTGACCTTTTCTTTCAGAAGATTACTTTGACTACTTAGGATATTCTGTAGTTTCATACAAATTTTAGAATTGTTTGTTCTAGTTCTGCAAAAAATACCAATGATATTTTGATTGGGATTGCATTAAATGTATAAATTGCTTTGAGTAGTATACACATTTTAATAATATTTGTTGTTCCACTCCATGAGCCTGGAATGTCTTTCCATTACTTTGTGTCATCTTCAGTTTCTTTCATCAGGAATTTATAGTTGTTAGAGTATAGGTGTTTCACCATGTTAATTAGGTATATTCCTAGGTATGTTTTTCTCTTTAGTGCAATTGTAAATGGGATTGTTTTCTTAATTTTTCTTTCTACTGCTATTAGTATATAGAAATGCAACAGATTTCTGTACATTGATTATGTGTCCTCTGACCTTACTGAGTTCATTTATCAGTTCTAATAGTCTTTTAATGGAATCTTAAGGGTTTTCTATATGTAGTGTCATGTTATCTGTAAAGAGTGAAAAAGAGTGAAAGGTTTACTTTTTCCTTACTGATTTGCATAAATTTCTTTATCTTTGTTTTCTGGGTGCTGTGACTAAGACTTCAGTCCTTTGTTGAATAAAAGTGATGAGAGTGGACATCCTTTTCTTCTTCCTGATCTTAGGGAAAATGCTGTCAGTTTTTCTACATGAAGACTGGTGTTAATTATGGGTTTTTCGTTATATGCCATGGTGTTCTTCTGAAAAATGGAGATGGCTGCTTCTCTCCCTTACAGTGCACTTTGAACGCTCTAGCTTAAGACTGAGAGTTTTTAGCCCTTTTTGCTTATAAATGTCTTAATTTTCATAAAACTTAGATATGAACCTAAACGTGCCTGGGCCAAGATGCTACTAGGAATTACACACATATCCACTGCCTCCCCAAATACTTGCACACTCAGTGTATGTTCCAAAAGCTTCTTGTTTTATTTCTTATGACAGTGAACTTCTCTTGATTCTCCATTACCATCTATGTCCAGTTTTGTTTACAGTCCAACAGAGGATACTGCTATGTAAGTAATAGGCATGTTCTGTTGTTTAAACTAAGAATTCTACTTTTACAGTGAAAAATGCTCCAGTGGGGAAAATACTATATCATATGAAGTATAAACATCACACCTATGAAAAGCTAGTTGTTCTGTTTTAAATCATAAGAGCATAATCTAGAAACTACAAACTGCCTGGTAAATAAATACATAATTTTTTTTTCTGTGTTAATAATCCCTTTATTTTTTTAAATAATAAATTTATTTTTCAATTTGCCAACATACAGAATAACACCCAGTGCTCATCCTGTCAAGTGCCCCCCTCAGTGCCTGTCACCCATTCACCCCACCCCCTGCCCTCCTCCCCTTCCACCACCCCTACTTCGTTTCCCAGAGTTAGGAGTCTTTATGTTCTGTCTCCCTTTCTGATATTTCCCACACATTTCTTCTCCCTTCCCTTCTATTCCCTTTCACTATTATTTATATTCCTCAAATGAATGAGAACGTATAATGTTTGTCCTTCTCCGATTGACTTCTTTCACTCAGCATTAATACTTACATAAATTACGTGGACAGTGGCAGAAATAAAAGAATGTCTGTAAGCTTTAATCAGAGATTGCAAATTGGTAAATATTTTTGTTTTCCCTACACACTGTTTACATTTTTAATAAGTAACTAAGATAATAGTAAAAAATAATGGTAGCTGATGTTAATTAAGTGCTTGCTGTGTAGGGCCTTACATGAATTTCACTCATTTAGTCCTCACAATATCCTATGAGATAGGCAGCACTGCACAGTGCATTCCTTCCAGCATAACAACCATGATATGGTCTTCATACCCTTTGAGACAACACTATTTTGAGCTCCATTTTTAACTGCAGAAATTCAAACATGGAGCAGTTGAGGACACAGGGAAGTCACAGACTAGAAAATGTCAGAGCCAGGATTCAAATGCAGGGTCTCAGGCTCTAAAACATGCCCTGTGCTATACTCCCTCTGAAAACAGAAGATTTCATCTTACAATTCCTGTTTTGGCTCCTGTGGAATAATCAGGTGATCTTTTAACAACAGCCCTGCATTTTATCATGATGGCTGCTCCTCTGCACAAGCAAACGCACATAACCATATTAGCATGGTCCATTCCATTGTCTCCTTGACAGGGAGCACTTTAACATTTTATTTGCCTTCCTGCTTTTCCTGTGGTAGAATTGAAGGAAGTGAAAAGCCTCTCATATACGTGTCTGTAACCCAAAAGATAGTTCAAGAGGGCCAGGTATTCTATCAGCCCCATACATACTATGTCCCCATCGGCTCTGTATACATGTGAATTTGTGAATCTAGATCTAGGTTTTCAAACCAAGACCTATAAAATAACAGCAAATCTCAAAATTATACCTACAGCTATATAATTTTGAGTTCCACTCTAACGTAGTAGAATGGGTAGATTTTGATCATAGGCTTTGGATTAGACCTAATTTATATAAAAACTTCACCACCCATTAGCTCTATGACTTAAGCTAATTATATTTTAAGCCCTGAGTCTCAATTTCTATTACTATTCAGTGTATCTAACAAAATAAATATGTTCAACACATCCATTCTCATTAAATGAATAAACAATTATATGAACAAAAATACAAATGAAAATGTATAAAATGCTAAACAAGTACTGCTATTTTCTATTATTTTTCTGCATTAACTCATAGTTTCAAGTCTGAGTCTTTGATCCTTTAATAAGAAAAAGAAAAGTGCTGATATTAATCATTCAAAGCTATCTATATACTGATGATTTTTCCCTTGTAGATTCTAATCAGGATGCTGTGAAACAATGATTAGGTGATTTGCTTAATCTGCACTTTTCTTTGATCTATCAGTGCTAAAGGCAAAGATTCTCCTGCAGAGCTAGAAGAGATACCTGGGAATTACTTCTAAGATCCTGACCAATGACTTTATTCCACTAATGAATGACATGACTTTTGCTACTTGGATGTATTCTCCCTCTCACACCAGCCTTGAGGAAGTAACAATTTGCCTGAATATATATGTGTTGTTTATTGACAAAGCATTTGCAGAAGGTTGATGAGACCAACAATGAAACTAGGATGTCCATTATTTTCCTACAACGTTCATCACTTTGCATTATACAGTCTGTATATTTGAGTATAGCAATATTAGATCCTTGGAGACTAATATTACTAAGGGCCCAGCCAAGTGTTTTACAGAAAGCAGACATTCAATAAATACTTGTCAAGAAGTAAATGAATGGATAAGTAATTGAGCACATAGCAGAACAGTTCACTGTATTTACACTCATTTGCATGAGACCACATATACAATAAGCCGAGTCTCAAGAGAGAAAGAATAATAAAAGAGATTAAGTCATGGTCTCAACAGAGACACCTTGCTTCACTAGGTTAGGTTGCCTCCAGATTTCCAAAGGTAAGATATTATATGGAAGGCTGGCTTTAGCTACTCCTTAAGCATATGATTTCCTAGAGGGAACCTGAAGCATTTTCATTGCTGTCCCTTTAAATATACAAAGATAACCTACTTGGAAGATGGCAGTGAAGTAGGATACTAGGCTTGCCTTTTCCTATGAATACAACAAGGTAACTATCAAATCATCTTTAAAAACCCAGAAATTGACCTGAAGACTTACAGAACAACTTACTACAGATGGCAGTAAGGTCAAAGATGTGGTTTAGGAATGAAACGGGTCATGACTCCTGTTGTACAGAGGGAGCCACAGTCACAGAGAAGGGCAAGAGACAAACTCGCACACAAGGGAACACACTGCAAAAACAAATCCCCATAACAATTGGCTTGGAAAGCAAGAGGAGCTAAATTTCATGAGTTCTTGCAACCAGCTGGGCTTAGGCATAGAGTTTTAAAGGTCAGTGGGCTTGGTTCTAGGAGACTTCAGAGGACATTGGGGCTGCTCTTAGGGAGGATGCAGGAAATGGCTCATGGACTTACAGCATGAAAACAGCAATCTAAAGAGTGCCTGAGACACACAGTGGGGAGGTTATTCAATAATCATGGAGCAAGTGCCAGAGAGATACAGTTCATGGAAACACAACTCTAGGAGCAAAGGAAAAGGTTGGTACCATTTCCCTTCCTTGTCCCTCAACACAAGCTCAGGCCCACCAGTGGGAATCAGCACAGCATCCACACTCACTATCTAAACTTGCTTACACCAAGCCCCAACCCCCAAAGCTCCAGTGGAACTGCTCCTCCCGTTCATGCTTGCTTTAGTCCCTCCCCTAGAAGACAAGCCCAAGCCCCAACTTACACAGCATCTACCATCTACCAATGTGGGAGTTTTGCAGAGCCTCAGTTCCATTGGCACTGGTGACAAGTCTCATTTAACAGACCAGAGAACATCTAGTTAAAATGTGTTACATTCAGGCCAGGGACCAAACAGTACCCACAACAGGCAAAGAAAGTCTCTGAAAATGACTGCCTGAAAGATACAGTAGCCAGGACAAAAGACCTGAGCACATACAGTGCACATTGAGATATTCCTGGAAGTGCTAGGCCCTGAGGAACAGGGGACAGTACACTGCAGGGCACTATAGAACCTCTTCTTCACAAGGCTATTACCCTCAAGAACAGGAGACATAGCTGATTTTTTTTTTCCACAGAGAAACAAGGAAAAAGACTTAAACAAAATGAGAAGACAGAGAAATTTATTCCCACTGAAGAAATAGTGTAAGGCCACAGCCAGAGATCTAAATGAAAGAGATTGAAGGACAATTGCCGTGCTGCCTACCTCATAGGGTATTGTGAGGACTAAATGAGTGAAATTCATGTAAGGCCCTACACAGCAAGCACTTAATTAACATCAGCTACCATTATTTTTTACTATTATCTTAGTTACTTATTAAAAATGTAAACAGTGTGTAGGGAAAACAAAAATATTTACCAATTTGCAATCTCTGATTAAAGCTTACAGACATTCTTTTATTTCTGCCACTGTCCACGTAATTTATGTAAGTATTTACCAGGCAGTTTGTAGTCTCTAGATTATGCTCTTATGATTTAAAACAGAACAACTAGCTTTTCATAGGTGTGATGTTTATACTTCATATGATATAGTATTTTCCCCACTGGAGCATTTTTCACTGTAAAAGTAGAATTCTTAGTTTAAACAACAGAACATGCCTATTACTTACGTAGCAGTATCCTCTGTTGGACTGTAAACAAAACTGGACATAGATGGTAATGGAGAATCAAGAGAAGCTCACTGTCATAAGAAATAAAACAAGAAGCTTTTGGAGCATACACTGAGTGTGCAAGTATTTGGGGAGGCAGTGGATATGTGTGTAATTCCTAGTAGCATCTTGGCCCAGGCACTTTTAGGTTCATATCTAAGTTTTATGAAAATTAAAACATTTACAAGCAAAAAGGGCTAAAAACTCTCAGTCTTAAGCTAGAGCGTTCAAAGTGCACTGTAAGGGAGAGAAGCAGCCTTCTCCATTTTTCAGAAGAACACCATGGAGTTTAGCATCCTGGTGGTGCCATGACTTGGCTGCAGAAGGGGCTTACTTACAGTGTCTGGTGGACTAGGAGATACTAAGTGATGCCTGACAAGAAATGATAGGTACTTAGCATACATACGAGTACCGGGATGATGCCAAGGCAACTCAGCATCCGTGCATAATAAAAGAGAATCTATTTCTGAGCATACAGGGCACCTGCTGAATTCTCCCAGAAGCCGTGGAGAAGAGTTCCATGGAACTGGAACTCCTTTGAAAGAAGAGGAAAAGGAACAGTATTAAAACTATTGCTCTTAATGTGATGTTATTCCTACTAAGAGGCTGGTTAAGTTTGAGGAAGCTTGGAATATGCTTTAACATATATCATAAATATAAATTTCATTTTAAAATAAATATATATTATTTAAATGGCAGAAAATCAGGGCATAGAAAGACAGAACAACTACATGCAATTATATACCTCTTTTGTAAGCAGTTAGTAAGTTTTGATGGCTTCCTAGATTTTAAGCCCTTTCTCTAACATGTGCTACATTATCTTAAGCTCTAGATTGATATTGCATGATTTAATGTTTGTATCAACTGTTTCTAAGTAAGTTTCTTCCATGATACATATGTGATTCTCTCTTCTATCCTTAAAGCCAGTAGAATCATTTCAATAAAATTTATTTCATTTTTTTTTCCTTAGGGAGTTCTACATGTCCATTTTTCAAGTTGTGTAGAACAATTGTCCAGTACAATTTCCCTTCACTTCACTTTTTAAGTGATGAGATTTTTATTGCTTACAGCTAAGCATTTCTATACTTGGACCAGCTTTCTGTGTTGTGATGCCAGAACTAGTTAGGTTTTAAATTATAGATAATTGTTTGTTATACACATTGGCTACCACCTGTCTTTGCTTCCTTTGGCAATTGTGTGGTCTTTCTGGCAATGTTTCTCAAAGTATGGTACTCAGGCCACCTGCATCAGAATCACTTGACTAGCTTGTGAAAAGCACGACTTCCTGAACCTATCAGATTTCATAAATCAAATTCCATTTGACTTTACCCACTAAAGTTTGTGAACCACTGCTATACTGGCTTTACTTTGAAGCTCTGTTTCTATGTTTAAAATAATTTTTTTCTCCTGAAAATATGCAATTTAAATGAGCCAATACATTTTGATTCTGAAGTATCGGTGCTCAATGTAAGTCTTACAATCCAGTAGAAATTAGTAAGAGGCCCTAGATAGCCTCTAGATAAAAGCAAAAGACAGATTAGCAAAAATGAAAAAAATCATTAATAAAGTATCATAAGGGTTCAGCAAAGAGAGAAGCATTAACACACATTGAAGTAGAATGAATAACCAAGAATTTGTGAAGGGAGCAGTTTTTATATAGGACTTGAGATACTTGGAAATTTAGATGTGGACATAGGGGAGTCCACTAGGTGAGCAGCAGAGCAAATGCACAGGTCTGGAAAGATGAGGATAATAATCAATGCCAGCTCATAAATCAGTTCAGCTGAAGCATAAAATACACCCATGAGAGTTGTGAGTGACAGGCTGGAGTTACAGGTTTGAATGGTGTGAAGCCTTGAAGTCTATGCTGAATAATTGTTATTTTTTGGCCCTTCTGAATGTCTGTGACATTTTATGTGAGCTATAAATTTAAGGTAAGAAGGCACATATTTCTGCATTGTAAGATTGTGTTTCTGATTTAATTAGCCACATTTGAAAAGTCAAATCAGAAGTGAGCCACACAGAGAACATTTCAGAAAAGCTCAGTGTAACTTCTTAGTCTCTACAGAACCTAAAGGGGGCACATACCATGTGGGTAGCGCTCTCTTCATAAGATATAGCCTTGCAAGTCCTGACAAGTTCAGTTCTCATTATATTACAGTCATTTTTCACTTTGGTATTGCAGCATGATTCATTAAGAACTTACACAATCTGTGTGTTTCCATTGAATAGTATGCTTGAAATACAGAACATTTTCTTTTGGACCAAAGTCAGTGCCATCAAGACTACATTTTCATCCTGGGCATATGAAAGGATTCCTTTATAAGGAGAAAGCATAGCTAGGGCACAGGATGTCTTCCAACATGTTGGGAAATCACTTTCTTTACAGCCTCCTACTTAACACATTTAATATCTTCTAAGATTTCTGATCCTAACTTTGATAAAAAAAATCTGTAATAGAACCATTTCCTTATAATATGTTATCATATGAGATTTCTGGAACCTGTGGGACTTACACAGTTCTGATTAGTAGGATGAACCGAGAAGCCAGCCAGGTCAGCCTTCTCTGGGAGACATTACTGGCCTCTAGAGAGGCTGATGTGAAGACTTCAGGATGTGTGTTAAGTGCTAAAGAGATAGACATTGCCCAGCAAAAGAGAAGTATCCAAGAAAACCTCAAAAAACGTGCCATCAGAAGTATAACCAGTCTTTTGGGGATACTGCAGAATCCTACAGGATATGCTGGGACATGAAATCACAGATAGCTCAAGTATAGGTGTCAGCAAAAGGGCCAGAGGTTGAGTTTGAGTTCAGAGTAAGGAAGAATTGTTTTTAAGGTTGACTGGAATTTGCACATATTGTAAGTACCAGTGTGGGTTCCTGATTTGTGCTTTCATTAGTCAGAGATAATATGGGCCTGAGTTAGAGTAGAAGTTAGAAAATAATTGATAAAAATGAGTACATATGGACAGGGGGATGGTTTAAGTAGGGGATGGGCATTAAAGAGGACATTTGTTATGATGAGCATCGGGTGTTGTATGCTAAATGTCGAATCACTAAATTCTACACCTGAAACTAATGCATACACTGTCAGTTAAGTAATGAATGTAAATAAAAACATGAGAAAAAATGAGTCCATAACCTCATCTTGTATTGAGTGTGTGTGTGTGTGTGTGTGTGTGTGTGTGTACATGTGTGTGTCAAGGGAAATGAGAAAAGTGGAACTCAATGTACACATTGCTTTTGAATATTTTTAAGGAAGTTAGGGACTAGATTTAGACTAGAGATATGTACCTGTAATGAAAATCTCTAAATTGTAAAATATACTGAAACCTGTCACTTTCTATTTTTAAAATGTTAAAAGTTAGTATTTTTCATAGCACTGTGAGTAAAAATACTATACTGCCTCCTCCTAAACATAACCACATCTGCAGCATCATTGTTCTATGGATAATATATAATAGGACATCTGTCCTTTTTTTCTGCAACTAAAATCATTCCCCCTTGCTGGAATACTATACTTGAAGGCAGTGTGGAGTGCTACAGGAATGCACATCATATTAATGCCTGAGGAATGTCACCTTGGCCTATACTTCTAGTCACAGGAAATGAATTTGATATCTCTCACAGCTACATCTCTTTTCATGATTCCCTCATAGAGTGAGAGAATGATGTGTAAACTTCCCCTGACAGCTGATCTCTCATAGAATTCCTCATACACTGATGTATTTGACAGAATCAGCCACCTTAGTGAAGTCCCCATACACAGTCCACTCATCATCACCCTCTTAACTGTCACTGTTCCTTCTGCTCTTTATGGGAGGTTGCTATATAGTTCAGGCAGTTCCCTGGCTGCTGTGAAAATGCTCCTGCCTTGGCCTAGGTGGGGAATTGGCCAGGTGACAGATTTTGTGGAGAAAGGCCTTTTTAATCCAGCTAGTCAATGCTCCAGGATACTAACAGCTTAGATAGGCAAGAAGTTTCCCTGTAGAAACTGCTAAACAAGAAATCTTCTCTTTGAGCTTCTCTTAATCCTGAGCCAGAATGTGTGCATATCTGTGGAGGAAGACAACGACTCCTTCTGTAGGTCACATGTTTTGTTAAAGTTGAAGGCAGTGAGAGACATATGTGAATTCCAGCTTGGCCTTGTACATTCAGTTGTCCTCAGGGGTTCCTGTTTTCCTCACTGTCCTTCCAGTTTTTCTTGCTAACTGCTAGTCCCGCTGACCTGCATTGACTTCATCTTATCATATGATGCCTAAGCAACCTTCCACAAATTCCACAGATGACTTCATCAGCTTACATAATACTGTAGGGTGAAATACCTATCATAAATCTATTATTCCTCATCACTTCTCTGAACAGACCCTTACTGATATCAAGGTTGTTTATCAAGAAAATGATGATAAGGCTTGCACATTAGTGCAATACCTGTAGTATGGAGAATGGGTTCGAGATAAATTAATGATCAGAATATTCTAAATAGCAAAACTCTTCACCTTTCAAATGAAATCTTATTTGAAACCTCAGATCATGGGGACCTGCTTGTTTGAAATATGGATGAGGAACTTAGGACCTGATTGTTCTTCCCACCTTTGCCCTTCCCTCAGCAATTATGGAAGTACCCAAAGTTCTGAGAATATAGTTTAACAACGTCTGCATTATGAATGCTCTTATAGGGACGCCTGGGTGGCTCAGCAGTTGAGTACCTACCTTTGGCCCAGGGTGTGATCCTGGAGTCCCGGGATCGAGTCCCACATCGGGCTTCCTGTGTGGAGCCTGCTTCTCTCCCTACCTGTGTCTGCCTCTCTCTCTCTCTCTGTCTCTCATGAATAAATAAATAAAATCTTTAAGAAAAAAAAAGAATGCCTTTGTAGAATTACACTATTGGAGGGGCACCTGGGTGGCTCAGTTAGTTAAACATCTGACTCTTGATTTTGGCTCAGGTCATGATCTTAGTTAAGCTGGTGAGATAGAGCCCTGCATCAGGGTCCCCACTCAGCGGGGGAATCTGCTTGAGATTCTCTCCCTCTGCCCCTGCCACTACTTGTGCTCTCTCTCTCTTAAATAAATGCATCTTAGAAAAAAAAAAGACAGGAATTACAGATCTGGAGGTGAGCATGGAGTATATGGGGCAGAGGTAAGAGGTATATAGAAAGTAAAATTAACACTGCTTTGTGTGCTTCATGTGGAAAAGGCCAAAATCTGGGAATATTTCAGGCCAGTGGATTAATTGATGGTACCATTTCTTGAGAAGATACTACAAATGGACATGTTAATTTTAGGCAGTTGAGTTCTTGGCTTGTTGATGCCATGATGTGCAATAGGGCTGGAACTGAAGAGAGAGGTCTTCTATAGAGACATAGCTTTAAATCATTGAGAAGGCAAGTCAGGTTTAGATTATGAAGACTAGATTAAAAGAGCTAAGGCACAAATATATACTCTGAGAAATAGCAATATTAATGTGGTCATAGAGACAAGTGGTGTTTGAGTTGCCAAAAACAGGAGAACCAGGAAGGAAGAATCCATAGGCTATAAAGAAAGGGAACATTCAAAGAAAGGCCAATCAATAGCATGAAATGTCAAGTATGCCAAGGTGATAAAATATCCTTTATATATAGCAGTTATAGAGTCATTGTGTAATGTATGAGGGATAAGAGGAAGGGAGGAGTTACCTTGAGGAATGAATGAGAAAATGGTCATGGAGGTAGTGAGTATTTTGTGAAGCAAAAGGGTAAGGTATGAGAGACAGAGGGAAATGGGGTAAAGGATGTGAATTTCTTTTTGAAACACCAACTCGATAGCAAAGAATAATTCAAGAGTAATTTAGTGAATATTAATCTGAGTCACTCATTGTTTTCATTCAATTTCTATCTTATTACTTCCATCAACAGATATCTTTTAGCCAAGATCTGTCCTGTACTCTTAAATAGCCAAGATCTGTCCTGTACTCTTAAATAGCAGAAAACTCTCTGCTTCTTATAGTTACAAAATATTATGCTCAAACCTCTAAAAGCATTAATTATTAAATATCTCTTCTTCTTTGGCTCACAGTTTGGCCATAACCTTAAGTTGTACCACTTACTAGAAATGAAACCAAGCTCCCGAATGTTCACAGCCCCTGAAGTTTCTGTACTTAACCATCTGAATTCAGGGTTCTGGTTCCCCTTCCTTGCCAATGCTTATTCTTGGTTTTGACATTTTTCTTCATTGGCTTGTGTGAGACACAGTTTTAAAACAATTAGAGTAAGAACATTATTATTATTATTATTATTATTATTATTTTAAAGATTTTATTTATTCATGAGAGACATAGAGAGAAAGGCAGAGACATAGGCAGAGGGAGAGGTAGGCTCCCTGCAGGGAGCCTGATGTGGGACTCGAACCCAGGACCCGGGATCATGACCTGAGCCAAAGGCAGACGCTCAACCACTGAGCCACCCATGTGCCCTGAACATTATTATTTTTTTCTTATTCTGATGTTATAGAGGGTAAGTTCTTGAGCCTTGTTTAAAGTGATCATTTAAAAAAATTAAAAAAAATAAAGTGATCATTTCACATTAACCTACTCCACTTTAGGTACTCTGCTTTGGAATTTTTGATCTCATTAACTCATTTAATTTTCACAATAACCCCATATGAGAGTAATTATTATACCATTTTAATAGAAGGTGATGAGTCTCAGAGAGGTTAAAAGAGTTGTTCAATTATACAAGGTTATTAATAAATATCAGAGCAAGAGTTAAAAGTCAGTAAATATAATAATTTAAACATAGTGCCTGACATATGGCAAGCACTGAAGATCATGCATTATTGTTAATACTATTTCTAATAGTTTTTGTAATCCATATCTAATGTTCTTCCATTATGACACAATTTTATCCCATTCTCAGACAACTGCTCAAAAAGATGACAATCATTTATGTGATATCAAGACAAATAAATGGTAGTCAATACTCTGAAATTAACACAGCTGAGTGTCAAGAAGAATGTCTGGGATAGGATAAAAAAATATGAAATTGGGACATAAAGATAGATGCCCTTCCCACAGTATCAATACTAAAATTGAGTTGGAGCTTAGTTTCCAGTAATAGATTTAATATAAAATTGATAATTTCTCACTTTTCTTTGATGGATGGTGATGAATTTTGTGATAAAGTATTTAAGAAAACACTGAGGAAGATAGGGACTTTTATAATTTATTTAATAATCATTTCCTGAATGTGAGGGGTCTGAATTCAATTGCTTTTAAAGCCCTTTGTTTACAAGATTACTTCTAGGTTTTTTTCCTTTTCGTTTTCATTTTTGTTTTCTTTTACATTTGAAAGAATAACTATAAGAACAGAAAAAATGAAAACAGGTGAAAGAAAAAAATATAAAAGCATGTTATAATACTGCACAATACAAAGGAATGAAAAATGAGCTAGAAAGAGACTAGATTTTAAGGACATTTTGATTGTTACACAGAGGGAATAATGTTGATTAATTTTGATAATGCTATTAAAGACCATGACTGTAAAAAAAAAAACCAGAAAATATAATAGTTTTAAGATTTTACAATCAGTTAATGAAAAGCACAAAGCTCTATAATTAGAATCCAGGTTTGTTTGACTCTGAGGATGGTTCTAAATCAATACCCTACCCTGAATTTTTAGTTCTTCAATAATCAATTCTCAGAGACTACAATAACCTTTTGGTTCCTATTAATTATCATCTTAGCAGCCACAGACAAGAGCAGTATGCTGTTATGGTTTTCACATCATGCATGATTGCTTTGATGCTTTCTAACCCAAGTGGTTCTCTACCCTGCAGCAGATTTCTTTCTTCCATCTGTAGCTGAGTGGTTTCAGAAATCCCCATGAGAATTGTTAGCCACCAAATTTGTGGATGTCAGTAATTAAGCTATCTACTCCAGCTGCAAGCTATTGGGCAGCCTGGGTAGTAGAAGGGCATCCTCCTGCTGCAAAGTATAGTCACAATGAGAACAGAAAGATCATTGCCCCCTGGTTGGTTGGCCATGTACTGGGAAGCTTGGCTTGGATTTACCCCATGATTTTCTCATCCATTTTGTATTGTTTTTACAAGAAGGTCGTATTTACCACAAGCCACCAGGCCTGTGAGTTGCTTTTATATTTTTATAATGTCTATACACAAAGAACAACTGTTCTCTGTATCTGCCATTAGTAATATATGTCCTAGAATTATAACAGACACATGATAATTCTATTATAGGCCTGCATTTTATTGTATAGGTTGTCCCTGACCTGGACTGGGGTTGGTTTCATGTCACTCATAATTAATTATACATTTCCATGTTTTCTATCAAAATTATACCTGTACTCTTTGGATTAGTGAACATTTGTTACCCATTTTAAGATTTTTACTCTGTTTAATCACTGAAGTGTAGCTACAAGAGTGAAAGTTTCTACCAAGTCTCATCTGGGATTATTTCACAATGTGTGAGCCTCTGTACATCCTGTTTATATGTTAGTTTTAGGTGTTTTTGATAATGCACTCTTCTGTCACAATTGAAATGTATTAATGATTGGACTGGCAATCAGTGCTGATTGTGTCCCATTATCATTGTATCTCCAACATCTAGCATGTATCTGCATATTTGCATATGGTAGATGTTAAACAATATACACTGAATGAATGAATAAATAAATGAGTATATTGATCAAATATCCTTGTTTTCATAATGCCTTTCCAAGTAGTGCCCAATTTCTGGTCTTTTCATTTTGATATGCAAGCTCTTTACTTTAGTCAACACAAAATATATTTTGTATTTACTGTGTGCCAGTCACTTCCCTCAAAGGGATCACATCTGTGGTAGTGTGTGTGTGTGTGTGTGTGTGTGTGTGTGTGAGAGAGAGAGAGAGAGAGAGAGAGGAAGAGATTCAGAGATTGAGAATAAGTATGATCATTGAGCAGCATGTAAACAGACATGTAAAACAGGTAGTCGCAGCCAGTGTGTAAATTAAATACAAGTGCAGTGCAGCACAGATAGGATATCACACTCAAACCCAGAGCTTTGAACGACTTCCTGAAAGAAATAATTCTTTTTAAAATGGTGAAGTAACCAGGACAAGGCAATGTGGAGAGGAAAGAGTAATTACCGGCAGTCATCAACACATAGAGTATGAGCAAAGCATGCAAGTAGTGAAATATGGCTGCTAGAGGGTGGTAATGGGTGAGGCCTGGGTATTGCTCTGATTCTTGACATCTCTGATACTATCATATTCCAATCCAGTATTATTTCCTTGCCTACAATAAAAGCTTCCTTTTTTTTTTTTTTTTTTTTTTTTCAATAAAAGCTTCCTATGTAGATTCCCTGATTGTATGCTTCTAATAGTGTCTTTGCATAACAGCTGCCTGAGAGACCTTTTTAAAATGCAAATCATGTCACCCCTTTGCTCAAAACTACATGGCTGACCATCTCATTGGAATGAAATCAAAAAGCCTTAAAATGGTCTACTCATCTCTAGATGCTCTGGCTCCTGGCTCATCCTCTGTTCTTGCTTCCTGTCAATCTCCCCATGCTCACTCCATTCCAGTAACATGGGAGATCCCTATTCTCTATGAGGACACCAAACTATCTCCCAACTCAGAAATTCTGTGTTTATTCTCTCTTCTTAGAATATTATTTTCTCTAAATTTTCCCAACTCTGTTTTATACTTGGAAGTCACTAATGAGTTGTCTTCTCTGACTATACTATCTAAAATTTTACCTACCTTCTATTTTCTTATTTGCCTTTGTTTTCTTTGAAAGCCTAACAGCATATCACTACCTGAAAACACACTTGATATATATTTGTTTATTGTCTATTCTTGCCCCACTAGAATTGTTCCAAGTGAGAATTGGGGATAGTGCCTGCTTTGCTTACCGTTTTAGCTCTAGTTTCTCAAACAGTCTTTCACATATAGGATATCTTCAACACATATTTGTTGGATTAATAAACATTAATAAATGAACAAATGAGACTTTGTATTTTTAAGGATCCTCTTCTCCTACATGATTATTATACACACAAAAGAAATTAGATTTTATCCTGAAGTAATGAGGAATAATTAAAGAATTCTAAGCAGGGAGTGCCATGACCAGACTTGTATTTTAGAAAGATCATTCTGTTATCCAGGAGGAGGATAGATAGAAGGCTTTTGGAGTAATCTAGGCAAGAAATTATAAAAATGGAGCAGAAGATGTGAAAATAAAGAAAACAGGAGGAGACACTTTAAAGAAATATTCAGTTGAGGAAATCGATAAGTCATCCTTAAATCATATGGGTGCATTTGGTAAAAGAGTAAGAAATGTAGGGTGAGTGATTTGCCTGGGATGCTCAGTTTTTATACTAAAAGTCCAGCATCCTGAGACAATCCTCATTCCTGGGTAGAACAGACTAGTTGATAACCCTAAAAAAGTCAAATGTACTTATAAAACCTAACCCTTTACCCAGTCTGCATCTAAATAGTGGCCATGATTCCCAAATGAAATATTGTGCTCTCTTAAGAATCACTTTAAATCCAATGTTCCTCTAAATATTCTTTACTTTAACCTCCCCTTCCACTCTGTTCCTCTTCACCATACCAAAGCCCTTTCTCATCTTCCTCTTCTGAAGGACCACAATGCCTGTTCTTAATCTCACCTAGAACAGGTGAGCTGCTAATTTGCTTTGTATAATATGTTTGTTGACCACTTTGCAAATTTATCTTTTAGACTCAAGGCTCACAGAGGGTAATGCCATGCTTTATTCATCCTGTTATCCTTGCCCACCCATGTAGTTAGTACAGCTCTGAATTCAGGTCTATTGAAAGAACTGATGCAGAAATGTATGCATGTATGAGTTTGGGAAATAGAAGGTAAAGGCTGACAGTATTGGTCTCTGCTTGGAAAAAGGAACTGGTGTGATCACACGTTAGTGGCTACCTGGAAACATTAATCAAGGATATGTTGGCCATCATTTCTAAAGGAGGGGGAAGAGAATAGAAGAATTACCATTTTTCAGACATGACTCTCAGCATAGCCAGGGCCTACACATATGGTCCTCATGAAGACTTGCTTTGTGTCTTCTTTGGCCCATACACTCTTTTCCAAAAGGGTAAGGGACAAATATTGTGAAATAGGTGTCAGAGTCTTCAGATAAACGGACATATATTTTAAGCCTGTCCTTAAATGGAGCAAAACATAACACATAGAAATATACGGTTTTGACCATTGCCATATTGGCCAACATTTTGAACTGGAATTTGTTAAAAAAAAAATAGAATCTCTAGAGAATTACTTTTTACATGATTCTATATTCTTGGCAAATATCACATTAACACTGAATGCTTCCTAACAATTTCTCATATTCTAATGAAGGAATGTGTATGATCTTCTCAATCTCATATTTCTTTAAACCCTAATTATTATGTTTAAGACCTGGTATAATTCCCTTGTTGTTAGAAACAAACCTGTGTACTTACAGTTACACATTATGTATAATGTATGGGAACCAACTGAAAACTTTAAAGTAAATTCAAGGGTGACAGTAGCTATTTGTTATAACTTCAGCAGTCTTCTCAAAATACTTCACATAGAGTAGGAATTACATAGGAACTTAAGACCAAAATTCACAAATAAAAGGTATAAATAGTATATTATTCATTGTTTTTCAGCATGAAGACTACTTGTTTTCTTTATTAGTTATAAGATATCAAGTGTATCAAGTGACCAGTCATATCTTCCTTAAACTTGGCTGAGAGAGCCTTCTACTTCAAGCAAAGCCAGTATTCTCTTCTTTGATACCAGATTCTCCCATAAGTAGTCCTCTAATCTTTTCATGCTTTCCTCTTTTGAAATGAAAAAGTTATTTATTATTCTCAATATTCACCTTGCATTGTCGTAACTCTCTGAACAAAGAATTTGAAATCCTAGTGTCCCTGAGGCTTCCTGTTGAGGAGATATGAATGCAAGACTGTGGGGAAAAAAATTCCCAAAAATATCCTTCAAAGTTAGAATGAATTGCCTTGACATAGAAGTAGGTTGGATTTGTTCAACAGTGAACTGAGTTCCATGCATTATAATGTCACATGATTAGGTTGCTAATATATAGGAGATGATCCTGCAGGGCTATGCAAGTCCCAATTTATATCCCCAAAATCATTTAATTTTCAAAGCAGCATCGTTAATATTAAATCATGGAGACCAGTTGTACCTCTTAGTCCAAAAGGGTTTCACTCTTGAACATAGAAAATATAACTTTTCTTTTTATGTTTCTTCAAAGTTTCTTATACTTTGGGATACTCCGTTCATTATAGACATAATGACATATGAATGTCATATAGGTCTGTATGTAATAATGTGTTTTAATGCTATGTAGATAAAAAAAAAATGAAATGTAAAAATGAGAATTCCAGTGCTGGACTACAGTCCTAGTTATTCTAAATGCTCACTCTTCCTATTCATACCAACTCTAGAATATATAATACTGATTTATAATCATATTTACTTAACACCTTTCTTTTCTAGGCAGCCCTGCTTAGAAAGAGATGAATGTATTTAATGACCTTTGAGCCCAAGTATTCAATGATTAAATAAATAATGTTTTAATGACATATTTTTTGGAAGGATGATGTAGTGGCCTCTGAAGAGGCTCTGCATGGCCAAGCAGGCTGGCCTAGAATTTGTACAACACTAGCAGAGGTATTGAAAGTCTGTTACTTTTGACTTAAGCATCCCCTGTTTCCACTTATATGTTGGACTTTTTTTTTAAGCTATTTTGAGTAGCTCAAATAAAATGACACATGTTTCTCTGTTGTACTTACTGAAGATCTTTCACAATGATAACAATTGCTTGCTTGTGTAGAGAGATTTACAATCCACAAAAATCTTTTAAAGTCAATTATACTCCTTGCACTTCACTGTAGGGCTAGATAGTTATCTCCATTTTCATTTGATAAATGAGAAATAAAATCCATCAGTAGTTATCTTAATTAAATACAGTAAATGCCAGTTATTTAGCACGAGTATAGAATATGTTATACTATGTTCTGTGTATATTATGTTCTGTTTTATTATGTTCTTATCTAATTATGTAATAGGCCATATATTGCCTACCAATTTTCAACATATATTAACATATATAGGAAAAATGTAATGACCATAATTTAAATCCCATTGGTAAAAATGGGAGGATACATTACAAATTTCCTCCTTCCAAAAAGTGTATGTTGAGTAAATATACTCTATAGGATACTGTATAGACACAGTGTTGCATAAAAGCTTCTAAAGAGGTATAGGTTATGATAAAACAATGATTAAAAAACTTCATTAAAGGGGCATCCTGGGTGGCTCAGCAGTTTAGTGCCACCTTTGGCCCAGGGCCTGATCCTGGAGACCTGGGATCGAGTCCCTCATTAGGCTTCCTGCATGGAGCCTGCTTCTCCCTCTGCCTATGCCCCTGCCTCTGTGTGTGTGTGTGTGTGTATCTCTTATGATTAAATAAATATCTTTAAAAAAAAAAAACTTCATTTATACTCATAATTTTATGAAATTGACACTTCTCTCCAATTCTGTCAAGCAAGAATTTTTTCTGAAATAATACAGTAGTGCTTAAGGAAACTGAAATAATAGTGTAATGTTTAAGGAAACTGGTGATTTCTCCATTCTAAATGGAGAATGGTTTGAAAGGTTCAAGTAGAAATTCTCCCTTCTCATGGAGATAGCATTGGCTCTTCACATAGGGTAGTTAGATTGGGCAGGAGTTTAACAGAGAGCACTGACTCTCCAATGTTTTATAGAAAAAAGCTTCATAAAATGGATGATCTTCAAAACAAAATGTCCTTGGCTGTGTGCAGAGTTCCCAGATAGTGTTTTGCTTTCATTGTCCCCAGTCTCATCTCTTACAATATAGACACATTTCTGTCAAGGTAATGTCTCAAATTTCTAAGTTGGTCAACACACACTTATTGAATGTTACTATGTGCAGAACACAGTACTCAGCTGTTGTCATGGTGTCTCAGAGGAAATTGTCACTTTTCTTTACCACATGTTCAATTTTTTTTTACCAGGAAGAGAAACATAGCTCTATATGAAAAATCTACTTACATAGCTCTAAGCTATGTAATACATTCAATTACTAATTTTCAGTTTCCTCAGTGAAATGATCATGAGGCAATGTTAGGTATTAAAGGTAAATATTAATTACATATTAGTTGAATTTTTGATTTTGGCCTACAGGATTTGAAAAAATCCAGAGAAATCCATATTCTATATGCCGAAAATGTCAGTCCAATATTTTAAAATATTTACAATCTTTCTCTAAGAAAATGATTAAGTTGGAAACACCTGAGGCACTTTAGAAAGTTTAGAATTGGAGGAAATATAGAAGACTAAAAACAATGCTATGTTGAAGGCAATGTGAGAATGTAACGTAATTTTTTTACAATTACCTAGTTACATTTTACAACTTCTTTTTTCCGCTATGTGGTACCCTTCCCCTTTGTAACTATTGAGATGACTGCTTCTGCTTACTTGAAGATAGCATGTATTTTCAGGGGATATAAAAAATATTATAATTTTCTTTCTGTGTATTTTTGCTGATTTGCTAACACTCTTTGTGAAAACTCTATGTTTGCAAAGAATCCTTTCTCCTCTAAATACTTGGCAATATTTTCATCATTCAAAAATAGATGTCAAATATCATCTTGTCTTATGAAGATTTTCTGGAATCTTCTCCAGTGTTCCATCAAGTAACTGGTTCCATTAGGCTCTTGTAACATTCCATGTCCATCTCTACCACTGCTAACCCATTATAATGTGCATATAAGAGTATTTCCTCTCATGGACTAGGAGACCTAGAGGATAAGGACCACTGCAATAGTTACCTGATACTGTATGTTGGCTAGACAAATGGAAGTGAACATATCTTCAAACTCATTACATATATATTTTTACCTTTCCCTTAATTTGGGCTATCTCTCCAAAGGTCCTGCTTCCTGTGTTACACATGGTTTATCACATGCATCAAGAGATTAAGGACATTAAGCAGGTGACAAATATCAACAATGAGCTGGGGATTTATTGTAATCAACCAATATGCTCAGCCTCGTAATTGCTCAGAGCTTTTTGCTCCATAATTATATGGTTGCCTCAGTGTAGCCATTCAATGATGTTATAATTAGTGGGTAATTAACAAAAGCATTTGCTGAGACGCTGCAGAGCATGAAACTTGTGTGTAGGTTGAAAACATGAGGATTGATAAACTAGTAGTCAACAATTTCCTAAAAACACTTCAGTAGATCCCTTTCAAACCTCAGCAATTGTAAACCCCTTTCTCGTTTCCAGATTCTATACCTTACTCCACAAATTGCATTGTGTGCTCTCTAAAGCCCAGAATGGGCCCATATACCTTTTGCCTTACTATGTCCTCCACTCCATCTGTAATACCATAGATTCCCTTTTCCATTTCCACAACTCCTTAATCTTTATGGCAATTGCCAATTCACAAAGGCATTACACATATGTATCTTTATTTGACATGTGTGGTGGATTCTACAGAGCATGGACTCCAAGTTAATGATAAAAAAAAAAGAAAAAATACCTTGGAGGAGCTTAAACCACTTACCTTAGTTTGAAAAACTTTTGGTAAAACAAACCTGTCTCAAAACTGGGCCTATTCAGACTTTATATTAAATGATCTTTACAACTTACTTTGGGCAAAATGGGGCATATGAAAAGTAGAAGAGAAGGCAGAGCAGAATACATTTGGGAGAGAAAGAAAAAGAATAAAGAGTAAAAGTGAGAGTTAATGCTGAAGGAAAATGATAGGGAGTGTTATTGATACCTAACAAAATACCCCAGAGGATTAATCAACACATAAACACATGCTGGATGCTAGACATCCTCTTAGGCATCATCTTTCCCATCTGTAAGAGGACAATATTAGTAGTATCTAGGAAATAAGGCTGTTTGGAAAAATAGCTAACTGAGATAATGCATGTTAAGTACTTAGGACAGTGCCAGATACATAGTTAAACTCCAATGATTGGGAACTCTTAGGATGCGACAGAAAGAAGGAGAAAGAGAGAAAAGAAATGTAAGGGGTTTGTGAGGCAAAATAGGACCTGCCCACTCAGTATTACCCAAGGGAAGTAGGACTGGAATCCTCAGTTCAGTTCTGGTCTTGAGACCAGAGCATATATTGTTCATTGTGGAGATGGTTGTTCCTACTTGCCAAGTCTAACCCGCTAAGTGTTAGGATCCAAAGGCTTAGCCCTCTTGTTCTGGTTCCATCATTACTGAGCATTCTTCTGTTTATGATTTGATCTCCTTCAAAGCCAGGAATATACTGCACTCCAAATGCCAACACATGCGTCTCAGTCCATAAGGCATCTATTTCACCACTATAAATTAAAAACAAATTTCATTCTAGGGATGCATTATCCACAGTTGTAGCTGGTTCTGTAACTCCTCTTTTGTTGGCTTTTTGTGTTCTTCCCTATCACCTTTCCACATTTGTCTATTGGTGTTCTTTTACTTTTAAAATAAACTAGTTTTCCTGGCATCCTTGTCTCAGAGTCGGCCTGTGAAGGAATCCAACCTAACACAATCACCATGCTACTGCCTGTCGTCTTGGCCTCTGTCTCTTAGATTCACAGAGTGAAGCATGGAGGCATGACCACCAGAAAGACTGATGTTATGTACACATTGATGCATGAGAAGAAGAAAGCCATCCATTCGATTCTAATTCTGAAAAGTCCTGGGAAGAACTTTTGTCTACCATGAAGTAGGTATCAAGGGAGGTGTAGTGCTTTGCTTTTCCTAGCCTGAGTGACAAGCCCAGACAGGAGGGACAAGCTACTGTGACTAGCAGCCCTGTCAGAGACACAGAGTAAATAAGGAGCAATCCCCAGAAGAAAGGAAAAGAGATGAAGTGTGCTAAGCAGGCAAAAACAATAGATGTCTGGTATAGATATATAAAAAATAGTATTACTCACCAACTATAAATCAACAGTAATGATATCCTGTCATCCCTCCAGAGACCAAGGGGAGGAACTGTTAAGACAGTGTGTCCAGTACCACCATACCCCTTGATACATGCATCACAAAAGTCTGGCCCCTGGGGCATCTGGGTGGCTCAGTGTCTGCCTTTGGCTCAGGTCATGATCCCGGGGTCCTGGGATAGAGTCCCATATTGGGCTCCCTGCAGGAAGCCTGCCTCTCCCTCTGCTTATGTCTCTGTCTCTGTCTTTGTGTCTCTCATGAATAAGTAGGTGGAATCTAAAACAAAACAAAACAAAACAAAAACTGGCCCCCAGTGACATTTCTGGGCCCTATTCTGGAACATCAGAACATAGCCAAGTAGTCCATCCTTGTTGCTGCCTATTTCACAAGTATTACTAGTGAAAGAGCACTGGACAGGGAGTCACTAAAACTGTTTTAAGCCCCTGCTCATTCTGAAGCTATGGCTTCCTTACAGCTTCCTGTGGTTGTTTGAGTTGAATCTGTACAATCCCAGTCCTAAAATGCTATAATTCCAGGGCACTTTGTAATCTTTGTGTTCTGGAATCAAAATTACACCAGTAAGGACAAGATAAAAGACAATTTCATCGTATTGCCATTCTTATTAAGATCGGATAATGTTTATCAATACCCACTAAAAAGATTGCTAATTGCTCATACTTAAATACAGAGTAATTTCTCAATAATAGCTTTATTTTATAATTGGTTTCACTATTGCCTGTCTTCCTAACTCTGTTTTCCTCGCTATAGTCAGAGTGATTATTGGAAAACAAAAATTAGAAGGAAATAAGTCAGTTTTCCAACTGAAACAGACTTCCCCTATTTGGTTCCAACAGAAAATAATCTTGTTATTTTGTAATTAAAAATAATAATAATCATAACAGTAGTAACAACAATAATGAAGGACATACCTATAATAACTGCTTTGACTGTAAATACACTAAACACTCCAATGAAAAGACAAAAGGTGACAGAATGAATAAAAGAAGACCCATCTAAAAAAAAAAAAAAAGAAAAGAAGAAGACCCATCTATATTTTGCTTACAAGATACTCTCTTCAGACCTAAAAATTCTTGCATATTGAAAGTAAAGGATTGAAAGCATTTATCATGAAAGTGGGAGTGAAGAGAAAGCTGGAGTAACAAAAGACTATGGTACTGGCACAAAAATGGACACTTACATCAGTAGAACAGAATAGAGAGCCTGGCAATAAACCCATAATTTTATGGTTAGTTGGTCTTTGACAAAAGTGTCAAGAATATGTGATGGGATAAAGGCAGTCTCTTCAACAAATGGTGTTGGGAAAACTGGACAGCTACATGCAAAAGAATGAAACTGGACCACTTTCTTACACCATACACAACAATAAACTCAAAATTGATTAAGGACCTAAATATGAGACCTGAAAACATGAAAATTCTAGAAAAGAACACAGGCAGTAATTTCTATGACATCAGCCATAGCAATATTTTTCTAAATATGTCTCCTGAGCCAAGGGAAATAAAAGCAAAAATAAATTGTTGGCACAACATCAAAATAAGCTTCTGCACAGCAATGGAAACAATTAACAAAACTAAAAAGCAACCTCCTGAGTGGGAGAAGATATTTGCAAATGACATATCTGATAAAGAGTTAGTATCCAAAATATACAAAGAACTTAAAAAACTCAACATCTAAAAAAACAAATAATGCAATTAAAAAGTGGGTAGAAGAAATGAACAGACATTTCTCCAAAGTAGCCATACAGATAGCTAACAGGGGCACAGCAAGGTACTCAAAACCACTAATCATCAGAGAAGCACAAATCAAAGCTACAATGAAATATCACCTCATACCTGTCAGAATAGTTGAAATGAAAAACATAAGAAACAACAACTGTTGGCAAGGATGTGGGAAAAAAAAGGAGCCTTATTCACTGTTCATGGGAATGTAAAATGTTGCAGTCATGTGGAAAACCATAGAGGTTCCTCAAAAAATTCAAAATAGAATTAGCACATGATCCAATAATCCCACTACTGAATGATATTTACCCAAAGAATGTGAAACTATTAATTCAAGAATATATATGCACCTTGTGTTTATTGCAGCATTATTTACAATTGCCAAATTATAGAAGCAGTCCAAGTGCCCACTAAATGAATGGATAAAGTGTGGTATGTTTAGAATGGAATATTACCCAGCTATAAATAAAAAGAATGAAATATTGCCATTTGTAACAGTATTATAGATCTAGATAATATAATGTAAGTGAAATAAGCCAGAGAATGACTAAATACCATAAGATTTCATTCATATTTGGAATTTAAGAAACAAATTAAACAGGAAAAAAAAAGACAAATGAAAAAAAGACTCAACTATAGAGAACAAACAGACGGTTACCAGAGAGGAGGTGGGTGAGTGGATGGGTGAAATAGACAAAAGTAATTAAGAGTACACTTATAATGAGCACTGAGTAATATATAGAATTGCTTAATCACTATATGGTATATCTGAAACTAATATAATACTATATGTTAACTAAACATTTTATCAATGTGTGTGTATTGTATTTTTATTCTCTTAAAATGTCATTTATAGACCAAAAACATTGGTAAAATACAATTTATTTTATGATCTTTTATGAATCATGCTTTTGAAGTCATGTCTAGAAACTTCTGATAGAACTCAAGGTCATGTAGATTTTCTCCTATTTTCTTTTAGGTGAGTTTTTAATATTACCTTTTGATATTACCTATGATATATATTGATTTCGTATTGGTATAAGGTATGAGACATATATCAAGGTTTACTGTTTTGTAAAGGCTGTTGAGTTTTTCCAGCACCATTAGGTGGAAAGATTATTCTATCTCCATTAAATTGTGTTTGTACTTCCATGAAAAATCAGTTCACTACATTTGTTTTGATATATTTTTGAACTTTCTATTCTGTTTAATTAATCTCTGCTTATCTATTCAGCATTACCGTGCTTA
This sequence comes from Canis lupus baileyi, assembly GCF_048164855.1. NCBI lineage: Eukaryota > Metazoa > Chordata > Mammalia > Carnivora > Canidae > Canis > Canis lupus. Next base: position 16,532,232 of record NC_132869.1, on the reverse strand, counting down.
TCACTGCAGATTTAGTGAGTCAGAAATAAGTGTGAAAGCTCTAATTTGTTCCTTTTTTTCTTCAAATTTATTTAGACTATTCTCATTACTTTCACATTTTCTAAAGAAATTATAAACCATATAAATCTGTAAAAAGCTAGTTGGAATTGTGATTGGAATTCCATTCAATTTATAGACAAACTGGAGAGATGTGACTTCAAAACAAAATTGAGTCTCCTAATCCATGAACATGGTATATATCTTCATTTGAATATCTTCTTTGGAAAAATGTACATTCAGGTCCTTTACCAATTAAAAAAAAATCAGATTACTTTTGTATTTGCTATTGAGTTGCACAATTTCCTTATCATTTTAGATATTAATCTTAATCAGTCATATGATTTGCAAATATTTTCTTCCATTTTGTAGTTTGCCACCCATTTTCTTGATTGTTTACTATACAGAAACTTTTTAGTTTGATGTAGCCCCACTTGTTTAATTTTGCTTTTGTTGTAAATCCAAAAAATCGCCAAGAATAATGACAGGTTAGATTTTCTCCTATATTTTCTTCTAGGAGTTTTACAATTTCTGGCCTTATGTTATAGTTGAATCTTTTTTAGTTGACTGTCATGCATGATATGAAATAAGGATTCAATTTCATTCTTTTAATTGTGGATATTAACTTTTCCCATCACATTTATTGAAGCAATTGATTTCCTATCATGTAATTTTGGTGCCTTGATCCAAGATGAGCTGACTCTATACGTGAGTTTATTTCAGACTTCTCAATTCTGTTCTGTGTTTGTTTTCATACCAGGACCATACTTTCTTTGATTATTGTAGCATTGCAATATAATTTGTAATCAGGAAATTGATAGTTCCAACTGTCTTCTACTTGCTTAAAATTGTTTTAACTATTCTACTTCTGGGGCTAATGTCACTGGAACATTTGCCATTAGAAAAATGCCACTGATAGTGAACACATTGAATCTCTAGATCACTTTGGATTTTATGAGTATTTTAACAATACTATCTTTTCCAATGAACAGGGTATCTTTCTATTTAGTTTATCTTTTTTAGTTTCTTTTTTTAAATTTTATAACAACTTATTTTTTTATTTATTTATGTATTTTAAAAAAAAATAATAAATTTATTTTTTATTGGAGTTCAATTTGCCAACATACAGAATAACACCCAGTGCTCATCCCGTCAAGTGCCCCCCTCAGTGCCCGTCACCCATTCTCCCCCACCCCCTGACCTCCTCCCCTTCCACTACCCCTTGTTCATTTTCCAGAGTTAGGAGTCTTTATGTTCTGTCTCCCTTTCTGATATTTCCTACCCATTTCTTCTCCCTTCCCTTCTATTCCCTTTCACTATTGTTTATATTCCCCAAATGAATGAGAACATATAATGTTTGTCCTTCTCCAATTGACTTACTTCACTCAGCATAATACCCTCCAGTTCCATCCACGTTGAAGCAAATGGTGGGTATTTGTCGTTTCTAATGGCTGAGTAATATTCCATTGTATACATAAACCACATCTTCTTTATCCATTCATCTTTTGATGGACACCGAGGCTCCTTCCACAGTTTGGCTATTGTTCTTCTTTAGTTTCTTTCATCATTTTACATTTTTATGTATATTTATCTTTCACCTCCTTAGTTAAGGTTATTCCTAAAGTATTCTATTCTGTTTGATGCTTTTGCAAATGGAATTTAGTTCTTAATTTCTTTTTCACATCATTCATGTATTGAAGTGAAACTGATTTTTATATATTGATCTTGTATCATGCAATGTAACTGAATTCATGTGTGAGTTTAATGTTTTTGTGGCAGAATCTTTAGGGCTTTATATAAATATATATATGATCATGTCATGTTCAGGGATAATTTTATTTCTTCCTTTCTGATTTACTTTTTTATTTTTCTTAATTGCTGTGGCTAGGACTTCAAGGACTTGGTCGAATAGAAATGGTGAGAATCGACATCTTTATCTTATAACTGATCTTAGAGGAAAGACTTTTAGCCTTTTGCCACTGAGTATGATGCCAGCTGTGGGCTTGTCATATATGGCTTTTGTTATGTTAATGCACATTTACTCTCTCATAATTTGTTCAGTTTTGAAAGGATGTTAAATTTTGTCAAATGCTTTTTCTGTACTTACTGAGATAATTACAGTATTTTAATCCTTTATTCTGTTAATTTGGTTTACCACATTTATAGATATGCACATATTTGTTGAACCATTCTTGCATCCCAGGAATAAATCCTACCTAATCATGGAGTAAAATCCTCTTAATGAGCTGTTGAATTTGTTTTGTGAGCATTTTTTAAGCATTTTCACATTTATGTTTATAAAGGATATTGATTTGTAATTTTCTTTTCTTGTAGCATCCTCTCTAGCTTTAGTATCAGGGAAATGCTGTCCTCATGAAATTAGTTTGGAAGTGCTCTCTCCACTTCAGTTGTTTAGAAGAGTTTGAGAAGGATTGGCATTAATTCTTTAACGTTTTGGTAGAATTCACCAATGAAGACATCTGTTCCTTAGGCTTTTTTTGTTAGGAAATTTTTTATTATTAAATCAACTTCCTTATTTCTTATATGTCTGTTCAGGCTATTTCTTCATCTTTCAGTCTCTGTTAGTTGTATATTTCTAAGAATTTTTCCATTTATCCAAGTGTATACAATTTTTAGCATATCTGTTCAGAATAGTTTTTTCTCATTCTTTCCATTACTATGGTATCTGTTGTAATGTCTCCTCTCTCACTTCTGATTTTTTAAAAGACATTATTTTATTAATTAATTAATTAGTTAATTAATTAGAGAGAGAGCATACATGTGTGTGGGAGCTGAGGGGGCTTAGAAGGAGAGGCAGGGGGAGAGGGAGAGAGAAAATCTTAAGCCAGCCTCCAAGGCCAGTGCAGAGCCTAATGCAGGGCTCCATCTCACAATGAGATCATGACCTGAGCTGAAATCTTCTAACAATTAACCAACTGAGCCACCCAGGCACTGTTTCATTCCTGATATTATTTCAGTTTTCTTTTTCATTATTCTAGCTTAAGTTTTGTCCATTTTATATTTTCAAAAAAAATATTCTTAATTTTTTAAAATCTTTTATAGGGCAGCTTGGGTGGCTCAGTGGTTTAGCGCCACCTTCAGCCAAGGGTGTGATCTTGGAGACCTGGGATCCAGTCCCACGTCAGGCTCCCTGCATGGAGCTTGCTTCTCCCTCTGCCTATGTCTCTGCCTCTCTCTCTCTTTCTCTCTCTCTGTGTCTCTCATGAATAAATAAATAAAATATTTTAAAAGTTAAAAATAAAAAAATAAAAATCTTTTATATATTTTTTATTCTCCTTTTTTTGTTGTTGTTTCTTCTCTGATATTTGTTCATTCTTTTTGTTCTGCTAACTTTGGGCTTAATTTGTTCTTCTGTCCCTTAGTTCTTTGAGGTGAAAGTTAGATTATTTATTGGAAATATATCTTTTTCTTAATATAGGTATTTGTTCTTATAAACCTTCCTATTAGAACTGTTCTTGTTCCATTCCATGAGTTTTGTTATATTGTGTTTCATTTTCACTTGTCTCAAAATGTTTTTTTTTCTTTTTCCTGTTTGATTTCTTTATTGACTCATTGTTCTTTTAGGAATGTGTTCTCTCTCTCTTCTTTAATTGAGGTATAGTTGATAAACAATATAATACTCATTTCAGGTGTAAAATAGTGATTCAACATTTATATACATTATGAAGTGATAACTATGATAAATCTAGCAACCATTTGTCACAATATAAAGTTTTTTATAGTATTATTAACTACATTCTATATGCTGTATGTTATATATCCATGATTTATTTATTCTATAATTGGAAATTTGTATTTCTTAATCTCCTGCACCTATTTTGCCTTCCTATCAACCTCTAACCTCTCCAGGAACCAATAGTTTGTTTACATTTATCTGAGTGTTTCTGTTTTTGTTTTTGTTTTTTTAGGTTCTACATATAAATGAAATCATATGGTATTTCCCTTTTTCTGTCTGTCTTATTTTATTTAGCATTAAAATCCATTAATGAAAGGATGGACCTTGTTGCAATTGGCAAGATTACTTTCTCTTTCTATGACTGAATAATCTCTCTCTCTCTCTCTCTCTCTCTCTCACACACACACACACACACACACACCTTTTCTTTATTCATCTATAGATGGATATTTTTTTAAAAGATTTTATATATTTATTCATGAGAGACACAGAGAGAGAAAGGCAGAGACATAGGCAAAGGAAGAAGCAGGCTCCATGCAGGGACCCCAATGTGGGACTCGATCCTGGAACTCCAGGATCACACCCTGAGCTGAAGGCAGATGCTTAACCACTGAGCCACCCAGGCATCCAATATAGATGGACATTTAAATTGCTTCCATGTCTTGGCTAGTGTAAATAATGCTTCAATGAACATAAGTGTGCATATATCTTTTTAAACTAGTGGTTTTATTTTTTTTCGGATAAATATCCAGAAGTGGAATTACTTGATTATATGACAATCCTGTTTCTAATTTTTTGAGGTTTCTCTATACTGATTTCCTTTGAATTTGCACCATTGTGCATTCCCCCCAAATACATGAAGGTTCCCTTTTTTCCATTTTCCAACACTTATTATTTCTTGCTGTTGTTTTTTTTTAAGATTTTATTTATTTATTTGAGAGAGAGAGCATGAGCAGAATCAGGCAAAGGGGCAGAGGGAGAGGAAGAAAGAGATTCACTCCTGAGTAGGGAGCCTGATGTGGGGCTCAGTCCCAGGACCCTGAGATCATGACCTGAACTGAAGGCAGACACTAAACAAACTGAGACACCCAGGCACCTGTATTTCTTGTTTTTTTGATAATAGCTACTAGGAGAGGTGTGAGGTGATATCTCATTGTGATTTTGATTGGCATTTCCCTGACACATTTTTCTATGTGCTTATTGACCACCTATATGTCTTCTTTGGAGAAATATCTATTCAGGCCTTATCATTTTTTAGCTGGGTTGTTTGTTTATTTGTTTGTTTTATTATATTGAGTTGTGTGAATTCTTTATATATTTTGGATATGAATCTATTGTTGGTTATTTCATTTGCAAATCTCTTCTCCATTCAGTAAGTTGTCTTTTCGTTTTGTTGATGGTTTCCTGTACTATGCAAAAGCTTTATAGTTTGAGATAGTTTCATTTGTTTATTTTTGCTTTTGTTGCCTTTGCCTGAGGAGACATATCTAAAAGAATATTGCTAAGAACAATATTCAAGAACCTATTGCCTATGTTTTCATTTAGGAGTTTTATTGTTTTGAGTCATGTATTTAAGTCTAATCCATTTGAGTTTATTTTTGTGCATGGTATAAGAAAGCAACACAATTTTTTAATTTTGTATGTAGTTGTCCAGTTTTCCAGTACCATTTATTAAATAGATTGTCTTTTTCCTCATTGTATATTCTTGCCTCCTTTGTCAGAGTTTAGCTGCATAAACATTTGTTTATTTCTGGACTCTATTCATTTGATCTGTATTTATTTATGTGTCAATATCATATTGTTTTGATTACTATAGCTTTATATTATAGTTTGAAATCAGGAATCATACTTACAGTTTGTTCTTTCCCAACACTGTTTTGACTCTTCATGATCTTCTATGTTTCCATATAAATTTTAGGATTATTTATTCTAGTTCTGTCAAAATGCATTGATATTATGATAGATATTACATTGAATCTGTAGATTGCTTTGGGTAGTCTGCACATATTAATTCTTCCACCTCATGTACATGGTATTTCTTTACATTTATTGTTACATTCTTATCCAATATATTATTGAATTTGACTTGCCAATATTTTGTTGAGAATTTTTACATCAATGTTCACTGGGATATTGGCCTGAAATTTCCTTTTTTCCTGGTGTCTTTATCCAGTTTTGGTGTCACGATAACACTGGCCTCATAGAATGAGTTTGGAAGCATTATTTCCTCTTCAATTTTTTTTTTTTTTTTGGAATAGTTTGAAAATGATAGGTGTGAACCCTTCTTTGAAGGTCCAGTAGAATTCACATATGAAGCTGTCTGGTTGTGTACTTTTGTTTATTGAGAGTTTTTAATTACTACTTTAATTTCATCACTAGAAATAGGTCTTTTAAATTTTCTTATTTCTTCTTGATTTAGTCTTGTAGATTGTATGTTTCTAGAAATTTGTCCGTATCCTCTAGGTTGTCCTATTTGTTGACATTTAATATTTCTTAACAGGCTTTTTTGGTTCTTTTTATTTTTATGGTATCATTTGTAACTTTACTCTTCACTCCTGATTTTATTTAATTTGGGCTCTCTTCTCTTGATGAGTCTAGCTAAAGGTTTATCAAGTTTATTTTTCTTTTCAAAGAACTGTCTTTTAGGTTCATTAATATTTTATTTTCTGATATTATATTTAATTTTTTTCAATTCTGATATTTATAATTTCCTTTCTTTTATGAATTTTGGGCTTTGATCCTCTCTAGTTTTTGTAGGTATAAGGTTAGATTATTTGAGATTTTTCTTCTTTCTTTTGACAGCTTTATTTCTATCAACTTTTCTCTTTTTCCTGTGTCCATGTATTTTGAACCATTGGTTTCCATTTTTATTTGTCTCAAGGTATTTTGATTTCCTGCTTCCTTCATTAACTCATTGGTGTTTAGTAGCATGTTGTTTAGCCTCCATGTGTTTGTGTATTTTTCAGTTTTCAACTTACAATTGCTTTCCAGTTTCATATCATAGTCAGAAAAGATACTTGATGTAATTTCAGGATTCTTAAGTTTATTGAGGCTTATTTTATAGCCTAATACATAATCCATCCTAGAGAATGTTCCTTGTGTGCTTAAAAAAATTTGTATTCTTCTGTCATTGGGTGGAGTGCTCTGGATATTTCCTTTAAATCCATCTGATCTAATTTGTCACTTAGGGCCAATGTTTTCTTCTTTGTATTCTCTCTGGATGATTTATTCATTGATGTAATATGGGTGTTAAAGTCCCCTACTATTATTGTGTCACTGCTGATTTCTTTTTTGTGTGTTTGTTAATATTTGATTTATGTATTTAGGTGTTCCTGTTTTGGGAGCAAAAATTACAATTGGATTGATCCCTTTATCATTATGTATACCCTCTTTTTTCTCTTTTACATTTTTAAAAAATCATTAATTCAGCTACTCTGTCTTTTGGTTGGAGAATTTAGTCTGTTTACATTTAAAGTAATTATTGATAGGTATGTTCTTATTGCCATTTTGTTGCTTGATTCCGGATTATTGTACTTCTTTTCTGTTTCTTCCTTTCTTGCTCTTTTCCCTGTGATTTGATGACTTTACTTAGTGTTATGTCTCTACTCTTTTCTTTCTATATTTGCTGTGTCTATTTTAGGTATTTGATTTATGGTTACCATGAGATATGTGTGTGTGTGTGTGTGTGTGTCAACACACATTTATGTAATATATATGTAGATGTGTATGTGTATATAAGAGTCTATTTTAAGTGAATGGTCACTTAGGTACAAGTACATTTAAAGGAAGTACATTTTGTGTGTTTGGATATTCACAAAACAATCAGCATGATACACCACATTAAGAAAAGAAAGGATAAGAACCATATGATTGCCTCAACAGATGCAGAAAAAGCATTTGACAAAATACAGCATCTATTCCTGGTTAAAAAAGAAAAATCAACAAAATAGGGATAGAGGGAACATAACTCAACATCATAAAGGCCATATAAGAAAGACCCATAGCTAATATAATCCTTACTGGGGAAAACTTGAGAGTTTTTCCTCTCTGGTAAAGAATAAGACAGAGTCTACTCTCACAATTTTTATTTAACATAGTACTGGAATCCTAGCCTCAGTAATCAAACAAAAATAAATAAAAGAAGTCCAAGTCAGCAAGGAAGAAATCAAATTTTCACTATTTGCTGATGACATGATAATCTATGTAGAAAACCCAAAAGACCACCAAAATATTGCTAGAACTGATACATAAATTCAGCAAAGTTGCAGGATATAAAATCAATGTACAGAAATGAAGAAGCAGAAAAAGAAATCAAGGAATCAATCCCACTTACAATTAACACCAAAAACAATAAGACATCTAGGAATAACCTAACCAAAGAGGTAAAAGAAGGTCTGTGTTCTGAAAATTATAGAGCACTGATAAAACAAATTGAGATGACACAAAGAAATGGAAAAACATTCATGGTCATTGATTGGAAGAATAAATATTGTTAAAATGTCTATACTACCCAATGCAATCTACATATTTAATGCAATCTCTCTCAAAATAGTGAACAATGCTGGTGGTATTTTCTATAGGATTTATCCAATTCTTGAATTATTTTTGGTGAGAATTCTGATGTCATCTTTATCTTTTTTCCTGTGTGCATTGTGTCTTTTCCCCCCTTTTAGGCTGCTTTTAAGATTTCCTCTTTCTAATTGGTTCTGAGAAGTTTTATTAATATGTGTTTTACTGTAGTTTTCTTCATGGTCTTGTACTTAGAATTTATTGAGCTTCTTAGGTCTGTAGATATGAACACTTCATAAAATTTTGAAAATTTTTGGTCACTATTTCTTCAAATATTTCTTATTTCCCTCTCCTACTTTGTGGAATCCACTTAATTGTATTTCAGGTGGTTTGAACTCACTGACACTCTTCTTTTAATAAGCTGTTTTTTCCCTGTGTGTTTCATGTTGGATAGTTGCTATACTATGCCTTAAAGTTTATTAACCTTTACATATGCAGTAAATAATCTACCATTAATTGCATCCAGTGAGTTTGTCATCTTAAACATTGTAGTTTTCATTTCTTGAAGATTGACTTGGGTCTTTATGAGAGACACAGAGAGAGACAGAGACATAGGCAGAAGAAGAAGCAGCCTCCCTGTCGGGTGCCTGATGTGGGACTTGATCCCAGGACCCAGGGATTATGACCTTAACCAAAGGCAGATGTTCAACCACTGAGCCACACAGGTGCCGCAAATGTCCTTCTTTACTAAATTTAATATCTGCTTCATTTCCTGATTGGTTTTGATTTGTTGATTATTCTCCTTATCATGGGTTATGTTTGTTGTTTGCTTCTCTAGCATAACTAATAAGTTGATTGGATTCTAGACATAGTGAATGTTACCTTACTGGGTTCTAAATATTTTTGGATTTTTATAAATCTTGAACTTTGTTCTGGCATAGAGTTAAGTTCTCTGGAAGAGGTTTTATGTTGTTTTTGTTGTAGCTTTGTTTTGTTTTTTTTCTTTTGAGTCTTGTTTGCATTTTTTAGGAGGGACTGGAGCATTTCATATTCTACAGATAATTATTTCTCACTACTGAGACAAGACTCTTCTGTTTGCATTACCTACTGACTGCCCCATGAATCTTTGGTTATCCAGGATGGCAGGTAAAAATAGGTGCTATTCTTAGCCCTGTGTGAGTACCAGGCACTGTTACCTGTAATCTAATTTGGTGGTTCTTTCTTTGGCCTTAAGTAGTTTCTCCACACACATAGGCTCCTCACTACTCTTGATTATTTGAGAGGACTTCTTTGCAGATCTCTAGAGTTTTCTCTCTAGATCTCTCCTCTCTGATACTGTATTCTGTGAACCTTGGTGGCCTCCAGTTCTCCCCGGATCTCAACTTTGTCTTGTCTCAAGTCACATAATCTTCCAGCTCTACCTGGATTCCTCCTCTCTGTCCTGCAGCCTGGAAAGTCACAAAACAGTAAGCTGTAGCAATCACAAAAGTCAGACTCACTTTATTAGTTTCCAATGAAGTGTTTTTTAGATATTTCTTTCCTTCCTTCCTTCCCTTTCTTCCTTCTTTTATGTCTTTCATTCTTTTGTAGTTTCATGAGGGAGTTACTTTTCTTGGTAAGAAGCAAAGTTCCCAAAAGCCACTTTTTGATTTCATTTTGAAATAAAAATTGTGTATATTTAAAAAGTTGTTGATATTCAAGGTATACAACATGATGATTTGATATTCATAGTGAAATGATTGCTACAGTCAGGAGATCATTATGTCAAGTGGAATAAGCAGATGCAGAAAAAGAAAACACTCATGATCTCATCTAAAAAAGTCTAATACATAGCTGCGTAAAGTAGAACTAGAGTTCTGAAAAGGGAGAGTGAGGTGGGGAAAAAAGATCTAGGTCAAAAGGTCAAATTGAAGTTACAGAGGGTAAGTCCAGAGATGTAATATACAGCATGATGACTATAATTAATACTGTATTAATATTGGAAATTTGTTTAAAAAGTAGATTTCAGGTACTCTCATTACAAAGAACCATTTTCTTATCTGTTGCTTATTAATCTTCTCCATTGTTCCTTTGTTTTTTAAGGGATTGTTTTCTGCTTCCTTTACTCTCACTTTGGTCAATTTATTTTATTTTTATCTCCTTCTTGATATGGATCCTTGGGTCATTAGTTTTTAATTCTTTTTTACTAGAAGTATTCAATAGTTTTTTCATTAGTTTAATACATCATGCTTTATATATTGTTCAGTACCAAATATTTCCTAATTTTTATTATTATTTCTTTGATCAATGAATTATTTTGAACATTATCTTTTTACATTTTCAAGAATATGTGAATTACAGTTTTGTTATTGGTTCCTCATTTAAATAATGTTTTAACAGGGAACACAATCAACATGGTTGAAATTATTTGGTAAAAATTGAGATTTTATGTGTAACCTAGTTTTGTTTTGAGTTCTTTGCTGGTGTTTGATAAACACTTTATTAATATAAATTATTGATGGTGAGTCCTCACTTAAATATAACTGAACACTGTAAACTTTAGATTGTTTTGGTATGTTACTCTGGGCATTCAAGAAATACTGCATTCTTATGCAGTAAGAGAAATGATAAAATAGAGTCCAATCTAATTATTTTAATAACAGCACACTTTGCTCATTTTGAGGAATCATCTTGAATTGTCACATTAGTTTTAATTACAGTGATAGCAAGTTTGCCAGCAGATAAAAAAGAATCAGGATACAATTTAAAATACTGTAATAAAAGAACAGCAGTGATGTCCACAATAGCCAAACTGTGGAAGAAGCCTCGATGTCCATTGAAAGATGAATGGATAAAGAAGATGTGGTTTATGTATACAATGGAATATTACTCAGCCATTAGAAATGACAAATACCCACCATTTGCTTCAACATGATGGAAGCTGAGTGAAGTAAGTCAATTGGAGAAGGATAAACATTATATGGTCTCATTCATTTAGGGAATGTAAAAAATAGTGAAAGGGAATAAAGGGGGAAGGAGAGAAAATGAGTGGGAAATATCAGTGAGGGTGACAGAACATGAGAGACTCCTAACCCTGGGAAACGAACAAGGGGTGGTGGAAAGGGAGGTGGGTGGGGGGTTGGGGTGACTGGGTGACAGGCACTGAGCGGGGCACTTGGTGGGATGAGCACTGGGTGTTATGCTATATGTTAGCATATCGAACTCCAATAAAAATATATGTACAAAAAGTTTTTAAAAATATAAAAGAACAGGGATCCCTGGGTGGCGCAGCGGTTTGGCACCTGCCTTTGGCCCAGGGCGCGATCCTGGAGACCCAGGATCGAGTCCCACATCGGGCTCCTGGTGCATGGAGCCTGCTTCTCCCTCTGCCTATGTCTCTGCCTCTCTCTCTGTGACTATCATAAATAAATAAAAATTTAAAAATATATAAAAGAACAGCTATTAAATCCTTTGTGTGTGTGTGTATGTGTGTGTAAAATAAGGATTTTTGTTATAGGGCACAAAGCACATTCTTTTAAAGTAATGTTTCAAAAAATCTAAATGACCTTTAAAATATATCAAATCAACTATTAAAGTTACAGGTTATATTTACTTAAGCTTATTCAGACCCTTCTTTTCTTTCAAATCCACAAAGTCTTGAAGAACTTGAGTGGACTTTATACTCACCTGTGTTTAATGACATGAGATATTGAACAGGTCTGTGTGCTTAGAATTGACTTTCTTTTAAGTAAAATAGTTTGGATTTTAGAATTGTAATGCCTGAAGTAGGTGTATTATAAATATTATGTGAAATATTGACTTTATTTTCACAGTGACTCTGTCAAGTTCAATTTGACAGGACCAGGCAGTTTAAGTTATGAGTTCCTCCAGCACTGGAAAATATTGCCTCTTTTCGAGAGGCTGTAAAAAATCATGAAGAGCCAAAAATTGCATCCCAGCCTTCTAAATAAAGAGGTGTCCTCTTTTTATTATTATTGGATGCAAATAGTGAATGCAGTGGTATAACTTATTGTAGTATAGAAGATAAACTTAATAAAAACTCTTTCTTTGAAGAGAGAAGTCAGAATGGAAGACCACATCTTAGTTGGCCTTGTATTGGTACTCTCCTCTGCCTAAGTTGGATCAATATCTTTCTCTCCATTTTCATTTAGGGATACAGCTAAAAATATCCACCAAAAATACCTTAGGTCCTGAGTCAGCAAAGTAATTAACCAGCATTTAATACTTTGGTTCTGGAGTGGACCAAAAAGGAAATAACAATTAAGAGCCTACAAGCTATTTTGATGAATCTTTTGAGAATAACATATTAGGTAATTAAATTCACTCTTCGTTGGGGATCATATATAAATTGTATAGCTTTTCTTGGGTAGCTGGAAATACAGTATCCAGGAATAGGTCAAAGAACAAGAAAACAGAAATATTTAAATGTGGCCTACCACTGAGGTCAAAAAGGATAATGTATTCAGCTTTTCCGCAGTGGACCTGTGGACATAAAGTCTGCCAGTCTTTCAGATACACTTCTCTACTTCTTAGTATCCTCCATATGTCTGGCTCTTAGTGGAGAAAGTAAAACCAAAGATCTGCCAGAATGTTATATATCACACCATTCCATAAGCTTCTTGAATACAAAGATTATTTGTTTGCGTTTGGACCTGCATATTCCAAAATAATTTCAGGCATAGAACAGGTAACTATATATATATATATTTCCTTAATATATATATATATATTTCCTTAATATATATATATATTTCCTTAATATATATATATATTTCCTTAATATATATATATATTTCCTTAAATTAGTATGTATATATTTCCTTAAATTAGTATGTATATATATCCTTAAATTAGTAGAGCAGTTGCATACCAATTACCCTAAAAAATAATTTTTGTTATTTTGATTTGATGTTTCTGTTAAACTTCTCAGACAGATTGATTATGAGCATGCGCCAAAGTCTTTTTGCACTTTTCATGAGAGAAGAGGCTCCTTAAAAAGGCTATTTAAAGGTTTCTATACTGGAAGAGACATTTTATGGGAAAGAAAAATTGGTACATAATTATTGATAAGACACATTAAAAAGTATATTTCTGTTAAAATACTTTTAGGATTTTTACTCAGCTGAATGGCAACCTTAGCTTCCCAGAATTTCTTAATTTCATTTATGGCTATCAAAAAATTAAAGTTCTGGGATCCCTGGGTGGCGCAGCGGTTTGGCGCCTGCCTTTGGCCCAGGGCGTGATCCTGGAGACCCGGGATCGAATCCCACATCGGGCTCCCGGTGCATGGAGCCTGCTTCTCCCTCTGCCTGTGTCTCTGCCTCTCTCTCGTTCTCTCTCTCTCTCTCTCTGTATCTGTCATAAATAAATAAAATATTTTAAAAAAAAATTAAAGTTCTTTTATGAGAAATCCTAAACTACTTCCTAGATGGAAGTCTGAATTATATCAAGCGAAAAGTACTCTGTCTCAGACCAAGTTTGGGAAAGAGTTCTTTCTCATTTATTATAAAGTGGTTCAGAACCAAAGTAGGTTAGGGGCACCTGGGTGGCTCAGTTGGTTAAGTGTTTGCCTTAGGCTCAGGCCATGATCCCAGGGTCCTGGGCTTGAGCCTTGCTTCTGGCTCCCTGCTCATAGATGAGCTTGCTTCTTCTCCTGCTCCCTCTGCCCCTCCTCCTGCTTGTGTTCTCTCATTCATTCTCTTTCTCTCCCAGATAAATAAATAGAATCTAAAAAAAAAAAAAAAAAAAAAAAAAGAAACACCTAAGTAGGTTAAAGCTATTATAGAATTCTTGAAATAAAATGAATTTGGATATAACATGGCCGATAGTTGGCTCTTTTCCTCTGACAGGCCCTTTTCCTCAAAGAGAATAGGCTGTTATTATCTTTGGTGGAGGAAGAGGGAGAGGATGTGATGAGAAGGTCATGGTCATGAAGAAATTATAGGTAAGGAAGAAGAGAAGAAATATTTTTTAGATCATATTTACTTACTTTCTCTTTTGTTAATTTTACAGCATATAGAATACAGGGTAGGAGAATGAGAATGGAAATGGGCATGAAAAGAAATAATTGATTTATTTTAAAAAATAGTCTTGAAAGAGGAAATGATAATAAAATTTCATTATAACCGTAACTTAACCCTCTGCAGTGAGGTCTAATAAAGAAAATTGAATAAACTGACATCAACTAAATTGTCCTTCTTTTGTAGGTATTTGTGTTTTTAATTCATGGCTACTTTTAAGAACTCTTTGTTTTTGATTTTCTGTAGTTTTACTATTATGTTTATGCATTGACAGGTTTTTGTTTTAAGTTTCCTCAATTTAAGAACTGGTGTTTTTCTCAACTCTTAGCCATATTTCTTCAATGTTGTTCATTGCCCATTTCCCCTGATAAAATAATTTGGACTTAATATTTTCACACATCTCAGCCTTTCCGCCATGTTTCTCATCTCATTTTTATATTTTCTATCTTTTCATATCTCTGGGTTGCACTGTAAACAGTTTATTCAGCTCTATATTCTGGTTCATAAATTCTCTTTAAATATGTCCAATCTGGTTCTTAACCTATTTGTCATATTACTATCCTATTATTAACTTTTTTTTTCAAACATGTTTGATCAACTCTGATAGTCTCTTGTGCCTTCATCATTACTGACATTCCTTTTATATCTTGTTAGAAACACTAAAATAATTTCTTTATATTCTGAATCTGATGATTCTAGTATCCTCAGTTGCTTTTTAAAAAATATTTATTTATTCATGAGAGACACAGGCAGAGACATAGGCAGAGGGAGAAGCAGGCTGCCTCGGAGGTGCCTGATGTAGGATTTGATCCCAAGACTCTGGGATCATGACCTGAGCCAAAGACAGAGGCTCAACCAACCAAGGCACCTCCCCTTTTTAAAAGATAAATTCTAAGTTTTGAGAAGATATGATTCCCTGTTCTTTATGTTGAATCATGTTCACACCTTTTATGTCCTTCTATGCCTAATGTTTTGGTTTTAGGTTCATACTTTTGAAACATTATTGGTTTTTTGTGTGTGTGGCTAGAGAGATAATTTGTGTTTATCCCTCCCTCACAAGAACGTAGTCTAAACCACAATTTGGGATTATTTAAAACTAAATCTCTAGTATGGCTTTATAGGAAACAAAGTTTCTATAAATTTATTTCCTAAGTCCACATAACTACACTTGAATAGTGTTTTCAGGAGAGACTCTCTTTAAATCTTAGCTAGAGCAAAGGCTAACACAAGTACATTTCTGTTTCTTTCTCTATAAAATGTGTTGTGTGTTTTAACTCATCTGTTGAGGGTGCTGCCAGACAGGAATTTTGACTTTACCTAGAGGTCTCCATTTAGACCTCTCATCTTTATGAAAGCTAGACTTCATCTCTATCCATGACAATAGCCTTTAAAATTGAGGCTATGGGCCACAATTATGACAGATACCTCTAGTGCTCTGGTCCTCATTCTGAGTTCAAGAATTCTCAATATTTCTGATTTATTTTTATGATTGTCATTAACTCAATCATATTATAACACACACACACACACACTATATTCATTTTGTCCAGTATTACTACTTTGGGCATTTTCTCTGTGCATCTATCTCATCAGCCCCATTGCTAGAAATAGAAATTTGCAATGATAACTCTACTTTTGTGTATTCTTGAGTATGATTTGTCCTTGAGGAACTATGCCGCCTTTGCTTTTTCAGCCCCATAACCATTCCACCTAATAGTTATAAAATGATTGATAGTTTGATAAGTGCATTGATGAATGACTAGAGAAATAAATAAAAATATTATCCCATCAGCCTATGTAATTTTTTATGTAGGATATCTGAAAAAAAAATCATGAAATATCTTGATATTCAAAGTATAGTTTATATTTTGTTCTGATGAAGAAGTTGATTGCTATACTTTTTATAGTTACATGTTTGCTCTACTGAAGTTTTCAGGCATAGGACACTATGTCTAGTCAACTTTACAATTAATTCCTAGCAGAAAAAACTCAAATACCCAGCTTTTTATAAATGGAAACAGATAAAAGAACTCATAATTTAACAATGATTAGTGACTTGTTAAACTTAAATTTCCTGTATTGTATGGACTATAGAATAACCACATTAATAGCAAGCAAATGAATTAATTTCAAAATATGATATCACATAAATGGCTGAGTACTTATTGCTTTGCCTATTCAACATGAATAAACTATCTTCTTGCCATTGAATGTTTCTAACAGAAAAGCTTTTACAACAATTTAATTTGTTAGTTTATCACTGGAAATATGAATAGTACATTGTTTCTAAAATTTTATTATAATGTAATTATTGCTTTTTCCATACTTTAGATGTGTCTGCAATCTTATCATTTTCTATAATAGATCTATAGCTAGAACTTAAAATTTAAAAAAAATCAAATTAGGTTAAGCCCAGTCATATAGTCATGGACAACAGCTGGCCTTGTATATAAATGTAAGTTTTGTTAATATTCTAGGTTTGTGTTACTATATTCCACATCCTATACTGGGAATGACTGAAAACTGGAAGTATTTTGAAATGTCATTGTTTTGATATATTACTGCAAATGTAATTTGGAGTATGAGGCACCATTTGTAAGAGAGAATGATTTTTAGCAATAGAAGACATGCTTTCTCTTCTTTTACTTCTACAGTGATTTTTAAAGGTTCTTGCTTTTCTAAAGAATGTAAAGTATACACAATAGGGCACAGTGAATAGTCAGAGTTGTGGGCTCTTAGGCAAGTTACTTATACCTAAAGTTATGGGCAAGGGTTTTGGTATGACACAAATCTGGGTTAAAGTCTCAGTGTCTTCGTCTTATGTAGCTATGTAAATTGGGCATCCCTTAACTCATGTTTACATCTCTGAAATAAGTATGCCACACCTTCCTTACAGAGAGATGAGAAGGATCATTGTAAAAATGGAAGCAAAGTGCTTACTAATGGTTCTGACACATAATAAGACAATCAACTTCATAACTTGCAGATTGCTATCAGGATCATGTGATATAAACAAAGGAAAACGTTTTGAAAATGGCAAAGCACTAGAAAAAGGGAAGCACTAGAAAGAGCCTAGGTGGCTCAGTTGGTTAAGTGTCTGACTCCTGATTTTGGTAAGGTCATGATCTCAGGGCGGTAAAATGGAGCCCCATGTCCTTGGTTGGGCTCCATGCTCAGTGGGAAATCTGCTTCTCTCTTTCTCTCTCTCCCTCCCTCCTTCCCCCTCTGTATCTTCCCCCATCCACTTGTACTCTCTCAAATAAATAAAATCTTTAAAAAACAAAAAAACACTGAAGCATTATACAGATGTATCAGTATTTTAATAAATATTTAAATAGGATAATGGCATTACCTTTCTTGAAAATTATCTTTATGGAAACTCAATTTTCCACAAAAAAACAAAGCATTTTATCTTTTTCCAAGAACTCATGATGAAACAAAAAAACCTTGTGCTATCGCCTTGTATATATACTGAAATAATAGTTTATTGTTATTCTACCCATCAAATTTTATCAAAAAACTTTAAAGAAAATTCTATGCACCTAATAATAGAGATATAGAGAATAAATATATACCTAGGAGACATCATTTGCCTGAGGAAACCAGTAGGCAAGCAGAAAACCATTCTAAAGACAGGATAAAATATAAGCTCTAACAGGAATAGAAACAACGTGATGGAGAACCATAAAGGGAGGTAAAATACATTTTGATTCAGGCAAGAGGGAAGGCTTCAGGGAAACTGCTGAGCTTGAGCCAAGTCTTGAAATAAAAATAGCGCCTGCCTGGGCAAGAGTGGGAACATGACAGGCTGTGTGCTCAGCTTAAGCAACAGCACCAACGTTTGCATGCAGACAGTATGCTTGGCACAGGCCAGCAGTCTGGTGGAGTTGAAGAGTATTGCATTTGAAAGGTAAAGCTGTCAATGAGGAGGCCTATCCACCATTGGCTTGGAATTTGCTAGTATATCCTGAATTTGGCTGTTATGAATTGGTGGCCTTTCTCCAAGGCACTACTGGATCAGCTCTTCTTATTTCCGGAATGCCCTATGATTACAGTGCAACACAGATTCTATGTGGAAACTAGTCACTAATCTCTCCATTCTACAAATAAAACAAAAGAGAGTTTTTGGACCAGGTCAGCCCCTTTGCCCTCATTTCATTGTAGCTGTACCCACAGTGGACTCTATAGTCTCCTGAATATCCATGAAGTTTTGAAGTGGTTTAGAAGACTTGGAACATTCGTCTTTTCTCAAGCAAATGGCAGATCTAACTCTGGGGATGAGGCCAGTGCTGTTTGGCAGTAAAATGTTCAGGTATGTATGAAGAGGATAGTTCTAAATAAACTAAAAGTCCTAGGAAGGATCAGAATTGAGCCATGACATTATTATTACATTTTTCTATGTAGAGAATTAAAGAATGAAATAAGCAGTGACTTGCCAAATTGAGTTATACAGAGGCAAAAATGTAAGGACAGCTTTGGGTTAGGGCCCTGGAATAAAAAAAAGCATAGACTCACTAGAGATTATAACACAGATTAAATGTACACAGGAAAGAAGAGGCCACCTTTTGGTGATATTCATCAATTACTTAAAGCTGTACTTTAGCGTTCCTGTAAGTACTGGAAAAGTTTTGAAAAATATGCAACACTCATAAGTATGAAACATGCATTTAACTATGCCTTATTTTAAAAGTTTTTAAAAGCTGTGTAGATGCTTATTTATTGCTTTTCTTAGTGCATCATTATTTTATATTTACATTCATAAATATTAGGAAATATCAAAGTTTAAGGAAAGACTAAATCATTAGCTAATGATATATGTACTTGCTGAAATAGCATACCATCATTTAATATCAATTTTAAAGGTAATATAGCTATGTAGATAAATGTTCTGGATAAAATGTAAGATGAAAACAAAATATAAATTGATATTTATAATTGAGATTACCAGGATTAATGCATATAGAAAAATAATAAAAAGAAGCATAGAAAATAAAACTTAATGTGTTATTAGTAGCTGATGGCATACATCTTCATTTACATGTTATTTTATAATCTTATTTTTGTAATCAACATTGAAAAATCAATCCTTCTTTAAAATGAAGAGAAGATTTCTGAACTCAATATAGGATGTCTGGAATACCATATAACATTTTTAAAAAATATTTAATTTATTTATTCATGAGAGACACACAGAGAGAGGCAGAGACACAGGCAGAGGGAGGAGCATGCTC
This sequence comes from Canis lupus baileyi, assembly GCF_048164855.1. Classification (NCBI taxonomy): domain Eukaryota; kingdom Metazoa; phylum Chordata; class Mammalia; order Carnivora; family Canidae; genus Canis; species Canis lupus. The sequence goes on along the minus strand of NC_132869.1, from coordinate 16,512,739 downwards.
TGCAGGGAGCCCAACATGGGACTTGATCCCGGATCTACAGGACACACCCCGGGCTGAAGGCGGCACTACACCGCTGAGTCCCCCCATCTCCCCTGGCTGCCCCCATATAACATTTTTAATTAGCTAAGTAAGAAGTTCTCCCCTCAACTTCAAATTTAGTTCACTTCCACCTGAAAATAAATCTGCCTAATAACACAATTAAGATACTAGGACTATAAGGAAACTTTGGATGTGCATGCTCGGTAGAGATGGAGGGATCTATGAATTACAAAAAAGTTTCAGGGGCAGCCCCGGTGGCGCAGTGGTTTAGCGCTGCCTGCAGCCCAGGGCGTGATCCTGGAGACCCTGAATCGAGTCCCACGTCAGGCTCCCTGCATGGAGCCTGCATCTCCCTCTGCCTGTGTCTCTGCCTCTCTCTCTCTCTCTCTCTCTCTCTCTCTGCATCTCTATGAATAAATAAATAAAAATAAAATCTTTAAAAAAACAAAACAAAACAAAACAAAAAAAAGTTTCAGAGAAGTATTTCAGACAAAGGACTTACACTGTGTTTAAAATGTAAAATGTACTATTTTACATATTTCAAGCAATGCAGTGGAAATCTATGGGGTCATTGTTAAAATGTTGATACATATCATGAAACGTTAAAAAGAAAACATATGTAAGCTAGAAACAGGAAAAGGAATATTCCTGTCAATCAGATATTTGTGAGATGGTGATAAACAGGCATTAAATTGGAAAAAAAAATATGAAGATTTTTTTTTCTTTGTAAGCAGAGAACAGCCACTGTAGTATGATAGTTAGGTATGAACGTACAGGAAGGGCAAGGGGAAAGAAGAGATAGTCCCCAAATTTGAGGCCAGAATGAAAATAAAGGAAAACTGGAAAAGTCAATATAGGAGAAAAAAGGAGGCATATAATCAAAAAATAATAATAACATGATAAAGATGAAGAATTGATTATTTGTGATTCCTGGGTGAGAAAATAGAACCCACATCATAGACAAAAATGTGAGGATAAACGAAGATTCCTAGTGGAGGAGAAGCATTAAGTCATTGGATATGGAAAGTGGCAACTATGGACAACCTTCCACTTTCAGTGGAGAAATTTCTAAATATCTAAGTATCTACTCTATATGAATCACTGTGGTAGGTGTTTTCACAGATGTGAGCTAACAGATTCTATATCTGCTGCCATCCAGAAAGACAAAGAAAGGTGTGTGTGTGTGTGTGTGTGTGTGTTGAGGTGATGTTTGCCCAAAAGCAACATGTAATTAATGTGTAATTAGATTTACCTTTGCCAAAGAAAACAGAGTTACTGTTTCTTTAAAATAGTTTACATTTATATAGTTGATGGACACTGAAATAGGAAGAAAATCCTTCATATTTGCATAATGAGAAAATATCCTTCCAAGTCATAGGTAAATTTACTATGACTGCCATGGGATAAAAAAATATAGCAGTGGCTCTTTAAACATGATAAAAATAGTTACCCAGTCCAGTGCTCAAAGGAGGGTAGATAAAGATGAATTATAAGCTGTTGATTGACTTTGGAAATTCACAGTCTAGCTTCTAGGATGATATAATAAACTGTAGGAACCAGCACCTGTGCCTTTAATCTGCTGTTGCTGCTGCTTCTGCCTTATTGATTGAACTCGAACTTGCACCTGGGGTATTAGTGAGCCAACTGTACCAGCATTGATTCTCCTCATGCTCTGCTCCAAAATGTTCCTCTCCTCTGATTACAGGGAGGTTGGTTGTTTTCCTTCTTGCAGTACTATGTGTTAGACAGCTCTTACAAGGTGTTGCAGGTGACTTGGGTGCCCCTGCCAAATCCATTTAGCCCACCTGACATCAGCACAGATGTAGCAGGCAGCTTCATCATGCTGCCAGCCTCTCTCAAGCATGCAGTCGTCCACATTTCTCAGGACTCTCTCTGTTCTGCTATGACCTTGGTGACACCAAATAGGCTATCATACCACATCACACTCCAGAACTTCCCTTGGCCATTAGTGAGCTATGAAGTAGGGTTTCAAAGCTACATCCAAAGAGAGATTGGTTCCAGAGATTATAAAGATAATTGGAAATATAAACAAACAAAATAATATCTGACCAGAATGGTTTGTACAGTATTGAGGGGGAGAAAAAAATTATGTATAAGAACTTCACTTCTGATATAAATATAACTCAGGAAAAGCTCAAAGATTTATTACTAAAATTAATACAAACAAATGAAGCTTTCATTTCCAAATCAAAAGAGAACTTCATCTTCAAAAATAAGGAAGCTGAGGGACACCTAGGTGGCTCAGTGGTTGATCTGCTTTTGGCTCAGGGCTTGATCCTGGGGTCCTGAGATGGAGTCCTGCATCAGGCTCCCCACAGGGACCCTGCTTCTCCCTCTGCCAATGTCTCCGCCTCTCTCTGTGTCTCTCATGAATAAATAAAATCTTAAAAAAATAGGGAAGCTGATCGCCACAAAATGATTCTTACAGTAATTGGGATCATAAAATAATAGTTGAATTTATACTGAAAAAAATAGTTGAATTTATGCTGATAAGTAGTATTAGAAAAACCAAAGACAGACATGTAGCACAAGGAAAAAAATGATTAAAATGAGAAAAATATCAAAAGATACAGAAAAAGGGATGCCTGGGTGGATCAGCGGTTGAGCGTCTGCCTTTGGCACAGGGCATGATCCTAGAGTCCTGGAATCGAGTCCCAGTCCCACATCAGGCTCCCTGCATGGGGCCTGCTTCTCCCTCTGCCTGTGTCTCTGCTTCTCTCTCTCTCTCTCTCTCTCTCTCTCTCTCTGTCTCTCATGAATAAATAAATAAAATCTTTAAAAAAAGAAACAGAAAAATATGAAAGGGCAGATACTGAGTAAAAGAACAAATAAAATAGGACTGCTAGCAAAAGAAAACATTTAAGGCTATTACAACTAAGATTTAATTTTTTAAAAAACTTAAATTTACCACATTGAAATATCAGCAAGCAGCAATATCTTACTGCTTTTATTGAACAGTTTATTGAACATGGTGAACTCTGAAGGTCTCTATCACTGCCTAAGGAACAAGTTCTGCTGACTTTTCTTCTGCACACGTGGATGAAATCATAAGCATATCTCACTTTAGCTTGGTTCTCAGATTCTGATTTGATTAAAATCACCCAGAGGACTAAGCAAACCAGGTTTCTAGGCCTTGCCCTAGAGCCTCTCATTCAGCAGGTCTGGAGTGGTACTGAGAATTTGTATTTCTAACAAGTTTTCAAATGATCCTTATGATGCTGCAGAGGGTGAAGGGACCATACTTTGAGAACTATTGCATTAAGGTTTCTGGTAACTCTCAAGTAATTAGTAGTAAAATTTTTGAGGTATTAAAAACATAAAGATTTGTTTATAATTACAGATTTACTTCCTTATATGATTCATAGCTTTTCACCCACCCTCATTAAAAAAACAACAACAAACTGCTTTAGCTGCAGTTTTGTGGAAGTGTGTAGACAGTGTATAAGAGGGGTATCTTAGATTTCCTTGTTCCTTCTGGATATACCCTTATTCTACTTGTTACCTTCTGCTTTTGCCCCCTCGGGCTTATTAAGGGGAAGATAGGCATAGTCTTGCATGCTAATGCATTGTTCATGGGGGTTGCTGTATGTTGAATGTCAAATGTTAATGCTTTTTCACCTGCAAAACATGAAGGACTCCAAGGAGAAGGAGATGACTTTGCCTCACTCAGTCTAGCCATATCAGCTTCCCCTCAGTTCCTGGCTTCCTGCCCATGCAGTCCCACTGACTTGCTCAACTGTGTCACGTTTCTTTTCAGTCTCTATTTTATACCTGAGAGGTGGAATGAGGTAGGAGCAAAAACCTATCTAACAATTTTTAGCCAGTCCTGCATTGTCTTCTAGTGTTTTCAGACTTTGGTGGCACTTTCAAAACTTCAACACATCAGGGAAAGGTGAATTTAATATCTTTTTACTATAAAATATAAAAGCCTTAGATATGTTGTGTATTTTAACTTAAAACCATAGACTCTATAAAAATACCTGATTCTGGGGATCCCTGGGTGGCGCAGCAGTTTGGCGCCTGCCTTTGGCCCAGGGCGCGATCCTAGAGACCCGGGATCGAGTCCCACCTCGGGCTCCTGGTGCATGGAGCCTGCTTCTCCCTCTGCCTGTGTCTCTGCCTCTCTCTCTCTCTGTGTGACTATCATAAATAAATTTTAAAAAATACCTGATTCTGTGCTATATTTCATTAATTAAAGTTAGACACCCAACCTCTATCTTCCAGTTGTTATTGAAATTATACTCCCTTTTGGGTTGTACCAATATGTAGGAAGAAAATGAGAATAAAACTTCTCAAATGAGAGTAAGGCTTTTATTCTCTAATTCATAATGATTGTCACTGGTATACAAATCGTCTGAGATCCCAGATATCCCTTTATTCTGGTAGCTCTTTGATTCTGGATGCCACGTGTGGGACACTGAAGGGCTGTTTGATGATGTAGGAAACCTGGTGCAGCTGCTTCTTAAGAGTCACCACTTTCCTGAGGACACTGCCACATAGGGAATAGAGGCACTTCGGGGATGGAGTGGCATCAAAATTAATAAAATAATCATGTGTTGGTGGATAATGATGTGCTAGTGGATGGATGGCAAGGCATGTAGCAACCAAAGGAAGTGGTTCTATGTTCATGTTTTACTGACAATAGTGATGATAATGACTTTTATTTTAAGTAACTTTGTGACTACCGAGGAGAGCTCACAAAATGAAAACATTAAATTTAAAGCCTTCCGAACTCAAGTCATGAGGGGAGAATCAGAAAGCTACATTGTTGCTAAAGGAATTCCTTATCATTTTAACCTGAAAGCCAGACATTGCCAAGGGTCAGATCTAGAACTTGGCTGTACAAGTTGCAGTGTTGTAAAATCACTTAATTTCAATCTTGCCAGGTTTCTTAGCTAAATTAAGATAAATAGGAAATAGTAGGATCCTGAGACTTGGAATGGGGACAAATTTGGGCATACACAAGCATGGTTGATAATTTTTAACTAAAATTACTACAAAATCTTCTTGTGGAAGCAGATGTTTCCATCCTAATAAGAGAACCAGACATTACTAACAGTAATTTTTCAAGAACTTCAAATAGGGATCATCTTTCATAGGGAGATTCAGATTGTCTTTAGTACTTACACTCAATATATATTATTGCCTCCAGACCCATAAATATACTTATGTTTCAGCAGAGTCCCAGTGAGATGTGATCCATCCAAAGAGGAACTAGTGTAGACACTGAAATACTGCAGAATCTTGCCAATGTGTCTCTGTAAGAACTGAAGGAACATGTATGAAAATGGCTTCTAAGGGTATTGGTCCAAAGATGACAAAATGGAAAGTTGGCTTAAACCTATTTTATTGCTATATTACTCATTTGGAATTTGTGATCTATATTGTTTGGCTCAAGCATGTGACTGTGGGCCTGGCCTTAAAGGTGACCTACAGGGAAGAGAGCTGGTGGGATTTCCCAAGCATACTACAGAGGAAAGTCTTTGAAAACCCAAGGAGATGGAAATGTTGGGAGTAGAACTCTTTTTTTAATTTTTTTATTTATTCATGAGAGACACAGAGAGAGAAGCAGAGACATAGACAGAGGGAGAAGCAGGCTCCATGCAGGGAGCCCAATGTGGGACTCGATCCTGGGACCTCAGGATCATGCCCCAAGCCAAAGGCAGACACTCAACCACTGAGTCACCCAGACATCCTGGGAATAGAACTCTTATGTGTAATCTCTTCAGCCACTTCCTAATTCTAGGGAAGCCAATGAACATTCTCTTCATGAGGACATTAAAAAGGGGGGGGGGGGGAAGCAGCATTTATAAAGAGTTCTTAAAAGCCTGTCCTCTTAAGGCCAGAGATGATCATGGACATGCCACTATGTAATTAGGTTCCTCAATTGTAGCAAGAATAATTTGTAGAAGGTGGTAGCACTTCACCACAGGTGGCCAAATTTTCACAAGTGATTAACTGAGTTGAATGTGGAGTGTTTTGATTATCAGGTTTCCATATTGGTAAATAATCAACTGATCAAGGGAACAAATTCTATGAATGAAAAAGAGGGGCAGCCTGTACTTATTGTAACCAGATAAATTCTAGGTCCAGTTGGAAGAAACTGGACTCAAGTCACTACAGTAGTGATTCACAACCCCTTACTCAGTTTGCAGACTCAGGCTTCCTTAATTAAGGAGTCTGATCCCTTTGCAGTGTGGCCACAGTGTATGGTATAATTCTTCCTCCAAGCCTTTGTGATGTGGCCATTCAGCTGTGTGTGTGTATTGGAAAAAGGATAATTTTTCAGGTTTTCTGGAGGCTATTAGGTACTGAATTCAAAACAAAGATAGTTCTTAACCAACCTCCCTTTCACATTTACCATCACGGCCACTGATAAAATATGTGGCTTATGGGTATTAGATGATAGACAATGTCTTGGCCAGAATCCATCTCTGCGTACATTCAAATGGTACCATAGAAATATCTGTGGTTATTTCCCTAGTTTGAGTGTGTATAGTAGAATTCTATCACCTATCACCTATCTATCTGTCATCTATGTTTATTTACCTAGTAACTGATAGAATTCCCACATCGGTTCCCTGCTCCATGAAATAAGGTCTGTTATAGAGGAAAGACCAAATTCACATTCCTGGTTTCACCATTTGCCATGATAGTAAACTAAAAAGCAACATTGCTTCTAAAGGAAGCACTGAAATTTGTGTCACTGTCAAAGACTTGAACATAGTACAAGTATTTATTCCTATCAAACTTTATTAAATTGACTGTTTGACCAAGCCAATGACATAGAAATCTTGGGGAATGACTGTATGATCTTAAATCAGATAATGTCTTGATTTGAGTTCTTGCAAAAACCCAAGACAAGGACTTGAGTGCAGCAGTTTATAGGAGAGGTGATCTTGAAGCACAAGTATAGGAGTGGGGAACTGAGATAGGGAACTTTACTATTTTAATGTGCATTTTTATGAAGTGGGATTATTGCTATGGACAACTAGGGCCTCATTCTTTTGGGAATCCTTTGAGGGCCCATATAACTTAGTATTGTCCAACAAGAAGTTGGGAAGCTGACATGTGTATCACTGACCCCAATCTTTCACTGGTTGAGATTTACCTTTGGTGACCTTGTATCTGGCACTTTGAGGCTGACTTGTGCTTACAGTTCCAAAGTAAAGCACACAGGCCAAGAAGCAGAAAAATACATGTGGTCAACTCAAAAGCTATTAGTGTACAAGGAGCTACAGCTACATGGAAACTGAAAAGGTGGGTAAGGGGATATTATTTGGGGATAAATAGCATCTGTTATAGGTGAGGATGCCAGTAAGACTTCCTCTATTCCTGGTATGCAGCTATTAACATGCAGATAGTTCTTCAATCACAGACAGGCTGAACATAATGAAATATACCAGCTTTCAAGAACCTTTCCTTTTTCCCCCTTTTTCTTTCTCCTTAAATGACAATTCTGTCACTCCCCTATGCCAGTTGGATATGTATAATAATCTCTTCAGTTTATTTAGGCTTTTAAAATACAAAGTAAAAACTAAAACTGCCTCGACTTTTAGCATCTTTTGTTCTTCACCTTACAAAATAGATCAGCAAACAGTAAAAAACAAATCTCTGAAGCAAGGAATGAATTACCTGATTACAATTAATGAAAAATAATATACACAGATTAATATTTTTTTAAGTAGGCTCCATGCCCAGAATGGGGCCCAACATGGGGCTTGAACTCAGGACCCTGAGATCAAGACCTGAACTGAGATCAAGAGTTGGACACTCAGGGATCCCTGGTGTGATCCTGGAATCCCGGGATCATGTCCCGCATTGCCCAGGGTGTGATCCTGGAATCCCGGGATCATGTCCCGCATTGGGCTCCCTGCATGGAGCCTGCTTCTCCCTCTGCCTGTGTCTCTGCCTCTCTGCCTGCCTCTCTCTCTCTCTCTCTCTCTCTCTCTGTCTCTCATGAATGAATAAAATCTTAAAAAAAAAAGTTGGACATCCAACCAACTGAGCCACCCAGGCACTCCTACACAAGTTAACATTTTAAATGTCATTGTATTATACATTTTCTCCCAGTGATCTCCTAATATGATTTTCACTGTTCTCTCAACATTTGGCTGGGCATAGTTTTTGCATATCAATAGTAATTGAATACAAAAATATCTGTTAAGAACAGGAAAATCTCACCTCGCTGAAACTTGGGAGCATATTCAGGAGTTTTATATGTACAGAATGTAATAAAAATTCTCACTTCTTAAATGTTGCTGTGTATCAGGCATTGTATTAACCCATGTGCATACAACTAGCTCTTTAATCCTCACAAAAATTCTATGATGCAAGTGCTGTTATCCCCATTTTAAAGCCTAGGAAACTGAGAATCAAATGAGTCAAGCAGTTTGTCTAAGGACACATAATTGGAAAGTGTCAAATTAGGGTCTTAGAAGAAGTTCTCAGTCTCTAGAATCATGTTTTCTTATACTGCTACATACCTATGCAACTGCCTAAGAGTTAAAGAGAGAGGCTGTTGGTACCAGAAATCAAGAGGCTTCATTTCAGATGGTGGCATAGTGATGAGAAACTTAGAGGATGCTTAATGAAGTATATGAGTAGTACTTTGTGTGTGTATGTTTGTGTGTATGTATTTGTGTGCATTTGTGAGACTCAGGAGATAGTCAAACCATATCTGGGATATTCAGGCATGTGAATATCTTCCTTTGCACCTTTGTTTCTCCATCTCTGACTTTGGGCATGCTGGCATTACAGGCAGAACTGAGGCCAGGCAGATTTCCATCTTCTTCACTATGCCTCCAGAGGTCTTGGGATACTCTTTTAAAGAGCAGAAAGAATGGATCTAAGAGACCCTGAAATAGGTTAATAGAAGCCAGAATTCCACAGGGAGTCAATAAGCATTTCCCAAATTCACCCCACTACGGCACATCCCAAATGAAGAGACATGTAGTGGGCATTTAGAAATATGCAGAATATACATAACCTGTATGTAATTTGAATAAATGTTCTTGGATGAAACGTTAATATTATAAAGAGGTTAAGTCTTCCAAAATTAATTTACAAATATAGCCAAATGCCAATCAAAAGTGTTTGGTGGAAGAAGGACTTCTGATTATGATAGTAAGAGGTTGGTGGATAATAGCCCAAAAAATAAATAAATAAATTGGCCATAATATTCAAAAACGAACATTTCAAGGCACAGAAAACTGAGTACAAGTGGTCAAAAATTGCAAATGTTTATTCTTGAAGAATCACAGGAATTATGAGTCAGAACACTGTGTGTGTGTGTGTGTGTGTGTGTGTGTGTGTGTGTGGCCTTTTAGTGAGGCTGCTCTCATCCATCTGACCCAAACTCTACCTGATGTCTTCCCACCCCCAAGTTTGGTTGGTGAGAATAGCAATTTTACTAGTATGTAGTCTACTGTGAAACCCAGAAACTTTGCTACCAGGAAAGTGAGCTAAAATCTGGAGGTGAAGGCAAAAATACATGGTTTTCCTAGATAAAAAAGAAATAGATTTGGAACAAACAATAAGAACTAGTGTCTTTGCTATCCTAATGCTATCTCCTGATGAGGAAAGTAGCAGATCAGCCAGTCATTTTTTAGTAGGGGGATTCTAGAAATCAAAGAGCCATGGGAAGCCTGGTGTAAGCTCTCCACATATTCCAGGCTGACCTGAAAACTGTGGATGCATAAGAAAGAACTAAACGATGGCAGTGAAAAGTGAAGGCCAAGGAAGACATGAAAAATGGCTGCAACTTTGACTATACATAGCTCACTTTGTAGACTGAGGAAACCTTATAGAGTTACAGGTAGTTGAGCACAATCTTTGCCAATTACATATACAGATACATAGGTGACCCTTTGGAAGATTGGTTATACAAAAAAGTAAAAAGTAAATCTTTTTTGTAATAGTAACTGAGCAGAGACATACCATGGCGGAGATAGATCCCATAGTGTATGTCTAGGCATGCTGTTACTAAAACAAAACCAACATTCTAGTGTGCCTATAATATAATGTACTCTAAAATGTCTATTTCAGCAACAATAAGAACAACAAAATACTAGTGCGCAATAGGAAAGTATGACCCATACTCAAGGAAGAAAAAAGTTAATAGAAACTGAATTAAAGGAAAGCATATAAAAATGAATCAATGAATAGGAGAGCTTAATATAAAAATAGAAAGTATAAAAAAGGTTAACGTAGAAAATATAGAGTTGAAAACTAAAACAACCAAAATGGAAAATGTAGTGGTAAGTGGACTCAACAGAAAGTTTTAGATGTCATAACAAATAGATAATGAATTTGAAGATAGAACACTAGGGAATTTCTTTTTTCTCTTTTTAAGAAGATTTTATTTATTTATTCATGAGAGACACAGAGAGAGAGGCAGAGACACAGGCAGAGGGAGAAACAGGCTCCATGCGGCACTCGATCCCGAGACTCCAGGATCACGCCCTGAGCCAAAGGCAGGCACTAAACCTCTGAGCCACCCAGGGATCCCAACTGGAGAATTTCCAACCCAGAAAATATAGAAAAACAATTGAAAGAAATTGAACAGCATCTTAGAAATTTGTCAGATAGTCATAGGCATCTCAAAGTACATTTATTAGAAGTTTCATCATGAGAAAAGCAATTAAATGGTATGAAAAAAAACTATTGAGGAAAAAATGGCTGAAACTTAAAAACTGATTTTTAAAAATTAACCCATTAAATCAAGAAGCTGAAAGAATCTCTAGTTGGAAAAGCATAAAGAAACCTACTTCTAGACCAAGCACAGCCATGGTTCTAAAAGACAAAGATAAAGAAAACATTATTAATCTATATTTCCACCTCAGGAAACCACAGAAAGAAAAACAATTCAAGGGAGAATAAGGAAATAATAAAGATCAAATCATATATCAATGAAATGGAAAACAAAAGGTTTAAAGATAATAAGTGAAAACAAAAGTTGTTTCTGTAGAAAGATAAAATTTTTTTAGCTAGCTAGACCAACAAAAAAAAGAATGCACAAATTATCATGAGAAATGAAAGAGTGAACATCTCTATAAACTATATCCCAATTAAAAGACCTGAAGCAAAAGTTGTAAACAACTTTATGCCAGCATATTATATAACTTAGATGAAATAGGTAGATTCCTAGAAAGACACAAGTTAGCCAAATTAGTTTTTAAGAAAAGTAGACTTCTGGGGAGATCCCTGGGTGGCGCAGCGGGTTAGCACCTGCCTTTGGCCCAGGGCGCGATCCTGGAGACCCGGGATCGAATCCCACATCGGGCTCCCTGCATGGAGCCTGCCTCTCTCTCTGCCCCTCTCTCTCTCTCTCTCTCTCTCTGTGACTATCATGAATAAATAAATAAAATCTTTAAAAAAAAAAAGAAAAGTAGACTTCTGTCAGACAAAATTATTTAATCCTTATTATAAATTTTCATTAAAAGAAAAAAAGCAAAATGACTTCATTTGTGAATTTTGTTAAAAGGAAGTAATAATACTAATCGTGTGTAATCTTCTTTAGAGTTACAGGAGAAGGGACAACTTCCTCATTTATGAGACCAATATTAATCTAATAAAATTAGCAAAACATCACAAGAAAGTGATATCATATATATATATGCCATCAACACTGATGCAAACTTTTCAAAAAATATTAGCAACCAAATCAACAATATAGAAAAAACTGTTCATCATGACCAAATGTGATTTATCTAACGAATACAAGTTTGTTTTTTGAAACATCTGAAAATAAATTTAAAAGATACACTGTATTAGTGAAATGAAGGTTAAAAGCCATAAAATAGATATTGAGAAAGCCTTTGATAAAAATCCAACATTCATTCATGGTAAAAACTCAATAAAATATGAATAGAAGGAAATATCTGAGAGAAAATTGTCCCTTGGTCTTTTGTTTTTGCATGTCTTACAAGCAATATATTGATAGCTCTTTTGTTTGGGACTATCTTTTCAAGGATGTTTGTAGCACAACGTGTTTGGAAAATAGAGAAAGTGTCTCCAGAATAAATAATGGATATCCTTACATGTTTAATAATGTCTGTCTCTGGAGCACAAGGCGGACATACTTATTGCCTTTTATAGGATATTAGGATCTCCTGAGATAAATTTTCTCTTTAGTAACACAACCCACTGAATATACATGTATAAATTGACCATGTTTATATGACATTCTAGTGCATGGAGCCTGCTTCTCCCTCTGCCTTTGTCTCTGCCTCTCTCTCTCTCTGTGTGTGACTATCATAAATAAATAAAAATTAAAAAAAATTAAAAAAAAAAAAAAAATAATTTATATGACATTCTAGAAATTAGGGCTCAAGGAAATAGTGCAAGAAAATACCAATACTTTAGTAGCAGCTATCAATGTGAATTAAAATATGTTGTCTTTGATTCAAAAGCCTTATGCTTTCTGTCAGTACCCATTAACTTGTGGCAGGCTAATGTATTAGTTTGAACATTTGCTAAAATCTTAGATGCTTTGCAATTCTTTAAAGATATTTCCTCAATCTGATGAAGTATACCTAACAATAAGCTACATCTACCATTATGCTTAAGGTTTAAAGACTTAATTCTTTTCCTCTAAGATCATTAACAAGCCAGGGGGGCCCATTATCACCACTACTACTTAATTGTCCCTGAGGTTATAATCAGTACAGTAAGGAAGAGGAAAAAAGAGGCATAAAGATTAGAAAGGAAAAATAAAAAGATTAGAAAGGAAGAAGAAAAACTTTCCTTATTTTGAAATAACTTGATTTCTGTGTAAAAAGTAACAGATTAAAGGCAGGGGTTGGTGGAGGGTGAAAAGCTACCAGAATTAATAAATACATTTGGAAAAGTTGAAATATCTAAGACCAATATACAAAAAATCAATTGAATTATTATATGCTAGTAATAAATAACTGGAAAATGAAAATATTAAAACAATACTATTTAGAATAGCATAAAAATATAAAGAACTGGGGTGCCTGTGTGGCTTAGTCAGTTGAATATCTTGGTCTCCCCTCAGGTCATGATCTCAGTGTCCTTGATCCAGCCCTGAGTCAGGCCCCAAGCTCGGTGTAGAGTCTGCAGATTATCTCCCTTTCCCTCCTCCTCTGCACGTCAGCCTGCTGTTGAGCATGAGGACTCTATCTTTCTCAAATAATGAAATATTAAAAAAAAGAAGTATTATGGGATACATGTGAGGAAGGGATATAGAAGACAAATGCTGATTAGAGTTAAAAAGGATCAATTTAAATAGGTGAAGTGTTGTATCATGCTGATCAATCAAAAGTTTCAATATATTAAGATGTCAAATCTCCAAATTGATACAGAGATCTAATGCAATTCCAAAATATCAGCAGGCCATTTTAAAAATTGCCAAGCTGATTCATAATTTTTGTGGAAACGTAAAAGACATATAATAGTCAAAGCAACTTTGAAATAGAACAGTAAAGTTCAAGGACTTATATTATTTCTTTTTTTTTTATTTTTTAAATATTTATTTATTTATTTATTCATGATAGAGAGAGAGAGAGAAAGAGGCAGAGACACAGAAGGAGGGAGAAGCAGGCTCCATGCCGGGAGCCCGACACGGGACTCCATCCTGGGACTTCAGGATCACGCGCCCTGAGCCAAAGGCAGGCACTAAACCGCTGAGCCACCCAGGGATCCCCTATTATTTCAATTCAAGTATTTTTATAGAGCTAAAATAATCAAGTATAGCATTGGTGTAAAGACAAATTAACCAATGAAACAAAAGAGATAACCCAGAATTTCCTTCTTCTTCATGAACTTGACATTTTTCCTTGTTTTTATATTCTCAGCCAAGATGTATTTGAAAGGATATAAAGCAAAATCAATGAAGGGAAGAGGTGCATGGGATAAAATCCAGAGGAATCCACGCATGAGCTTCCATGAATTCTCTTCTACTGGAGTCACACAGGACCCGTGGAATTCCTGAGGTAGTTTGTAAAATGTCTTTTAGTTGCTCTTTCTTTATGGTTAGACTTTAGTTATGGGATTTGGGGATAATACCACAAAGATAAGGTGGTATCATCTTCTCATTGCATCAATATCAGTGTGTATGTCATAATGATGTGACCATATGTTTTCTCCACTCTTACTATCAAATCTCTTCAATTAATGCTATTATTATTTTATATCTCTCAGTAGCATTTGGAATATTTTTTTTATTTTTAGTATTTCCTCATATAAATATAGCAAATGTTTTAATAAGTTTATTTCTATGTAATTTATATTTTTAATGCTTTACTATTTCATTTTATCTGTTAACAGATTATTATATGTCTAATGGAAGAATACAAATTTTTCACATTTGTTCTTTATTCAGCTACTGGACTATCTTATAGTTCACAATGGTTTTTAATTGATTATTTTTAATATTAAAAATATACTACATACAGTAAAAATTAATAGGTTATAGCATTGCCCCATGATGAAATACCATATGTCTTTAAAATAATTTTAAATACTATTTTAATATACAGAAAACCTGTCATATCAGTAAGTAAACAAAGCAAAACAGAAAATGATGGATTTCATCTGGATCAAATTTACTTGGGATGCTTACTAGCAATGTAGACTACTGTTCTCACAGAATTCAGAGGATAAGACTCAGAATTCTGCATTGTTAATAAATACTCCTGGTCATTCTGACATGGATAGGTAATTAACAGTAAAATCTGATTATATAATAAGGCATATATAGAAGAAAATCTGTGTAGTAGAGAATTCAGTAGTTTTCTACAAACTCTTTTCATCTCATTATCGTACTATCTCTCAACTTAAAATAAGATTTGACAGGATCCCATCAATGATGTAAGGAATTCAGCAAATAAATTACTTCTATTTCATTTTTAGCAGGAAATAGAAGATTTTTTAAACATTTAAGAAGCTGAATAGAGTTGTGGTATTTTGGAAATATTCTTTTTTTTTCAAAGATTTTATTTATTTATTCATGAGAGACATAGAGAGGCAGAGACAAAAGGCAGAGAAAGAAGCAGGCTCCATGCAGGAAGCCCGATGTGGGAGTGGATCCCAGGACCCCGGGGTAATGCCCTGGGCTGAAGGAAGACGCTTAACCACTGAACCACCCAGATGTCCCTGGAATATTTCTTAAATGAGTGTTTTGTTAATGGGAGAAAGACACAGATCCTGTGGAAGTGTGACTGTATTACTGGTTTAGGGGGACCAATAATAACTCACTTGAAAAAATCAGGATTATTTAAAAATTCAGGAGGCCCAGAAAATGCAAATGTGACTCCTTTTGTACAAAAGCATGAAGAATTTTAAGACAACAGAGCATTTAACCAAGTGCAGGGCACTTCCCAGCAGGTTGTTTTGTGACTCTAGGTTGCACACTCTTAAAGCTGGCTCTGCACTTAATATTCCAAGAGCAAGTTACAATTTAAAAAAATAATTATAGTTTCAGCTTTTGTAGTCATAGCTTACTCACTATCATTTTTTTGAAACTATTATGCATAGAGTTCTGAACAAGATTGCAAATGGTAAGTCTTTATAACAGATACTCATTTTTCAAACATTCTTCCCTCAGGTGACCTAAATCACTCTATTTCTTTTTCAAATGTAAAACATTTCTTGCATAGTGATTTAAATTCATCCCATGGAAATGTCCTTGCTTCTCTAAATAATCTTTTAAACATATTTTAGCGTGTCTATATAGTAAAATCCTTATAAATAATAAATAAATGTACATGAGAATAATGATAAATGTATATTTTAGAATGTTTGGAAAGATAAAAGCCATTTTTAGCCAGTAGGCATTGCCTTAAAAAAAAAAAAAAAAAAAAACTTCAATTATTCTAGGAAACAAAGACTATTTTTACCTCTCAAGAATATTCATCCTAAGAGGTTAAAAGGTTTGAACCTTAGAACAATTTTAACTCTCTCAAATTCCTTTCACTATAGGATTCCTTCCAGTGGAAGGAGAAATTCTTTCTTGTTCACTGTAAAGTCATTAGTGAAGCTTCCTCATTTGAACTCCTTTACTACCGGTGTCCTTTGAGTAATAGTGGGAAGGGTATTTTGAATGTGTGAGTTAGGTCCTTTTGTAGTTCTTCTGAATTTTGTATCTTCAAAAAATTAAATAATGAGACCTTGGTTCACAAAAAAATGTACTTTTTCACAACCCACACCCAAACACCCTCCCACCCCTGTTCCCATGTACATTCAGTGTGAGACTAACATAGTCTGGTTTTTAACTGTAATGGCCTTTATTATATCTATGAATATTCAAGAGAGTCTCATCTAATTGAAATGTACAGTGAAGTAATTTACATTGTCTTGAGTCACATCTGTGAATTCTCAGTGTTAACAAACTCTGTGGTCTTGGGGCAGTGTATTATCGCCCGTTCTGGCCCTCTCTTAAGGACTTAATTCAGCAATAGGAGTACCTTTTGTGAGTTTGCTATTTTTTTCTGTTTTTATTTTCCATTGGGTGTAGTAATATGAACAATGAAAATATATATTGATTAAAAATAATTTTTAAATTTAATTCTACAGTTGTGCAATTTTTATGTATGTAGGCAGTAAGAAGTAACATTTGTTACTAAATTTAAATAGCATTAAAACATTCTTATAGTCAATTTATGAAATGAGTTATCATTCCCATTATACTGAAGAGGAAGCAGGCTCAGAGAGAGCAGGACCTTAGTAAAGCAAAAATATTTTCCTTGAACTTTATTCTTCAGCCTCCAAATGCCAGGGTTATTCCACACATGGCGTAGACGTTCAGCATAGAATTATATAACACTTCCTCTTCACTATATTTTTCCATCTTCATTACTTCAACCCTCAATATCTCTATATATTTCACTAGTTCCATCACAGCTCATTTTCACATTTCTCTCCAAAGAGGAATTGGCTAGTTCACCTTAGTTACCTTTGATCAAATATTCTTGCTATTTATTTATGCCCATTAACTATTCTTACTACCTTCAAAAACCAAGTCAAGTTTTAAGTTCTAGAATTATTCTTTAAATCTAAACTACATGGAGTTCTGTTAACACATAGGAACATGATTTGTATTAAGTGCTGAGATGGCAGTCAGTTGTATTGGAAAGGAAATAACTTTACAGGCAGAGAAACCTGGGTTTATGACTTATAAGTGGCATGATATTTTATGAGATACTACATTTCAGTTTCTTAACCATTAATGGTGGTAATAGCTACCACATTGTTTTGTTAAGTTTAAAAAAAGATCATGTCTAAAGTATTAAACAGTAATTGGCACGTGGAAAGTCATTAGAAACATCATTTTCCTTTTAATTTTTTATTGTATGTCTGTGAAGTCTTACTATCTATAATCAACATAATCAATATATTCAGATCATCTGCTATCTTAATCTAACACTTTAACAACTGATATTCACCAAATGATACAGCAACATCACTAGGTTCTAGAGTATATTTCAAATGAAGGGAAAATGTACATGTGTGTTTTACAACAATCTTTTTTAAAACTTCATGTAAAGCAATGTCAGTCTTCTGGTCAAATAAGAAATATGCATATTTTGTTGGGCTTGACAGTGTTTTAAAATTTTTAAATCATTGATCAACATTTAAAAATCAGGATATTTCCAATTTATCTTAAAACATCTGAAAAATTTGCAATATTGGTGCTGTATCTCTTTCAGGCAAAAAATCAGCCAGAATTCCTAAGTAGCTGCCCCACTGGTTTGGGACATGCCTCCTCCATTTCTCTGGGTTCCCACTTCCACCTATTTTCCTGTACTCAGGCATGTTCATTTGGTTTACTTGCTAGGTAATTAATTCTTCCCTCTGAATCCACACTAGCAGACTTATTAACATTCACATGCCTACAAACAGTCTGCTTAATTCAATCTAGACTTTCTCTATCACGCACGTTAATTTTCTTTCAGCCTCTTCCCACTGTCCAATTTCAAAGCCACTTTGACACAGGTATTTGTTATGGTATTTCACAAAGTTGGTATATATTATGGCAGCACTCTGCTTCCAGTTACCAAAATCTGCATTATTTTCCTGTTGCTACTATAACAAATTATCACAATTTTAGTGACTTGAAACAACACAAATTTATTATCTTTCGATTTTAGACATCAGAAATCTGAAATAAATTTCACTAGGCTAAAATCATGTTGTCAAGTGAATTGCATTTCTTCCAGGGGCTCTAGAGGAAAATCCATTTCCTTTCATTTTCCAGCTTCTACAATTTTCTCTCATTTTTTGGGTCATTGCCCCCTTCTAGTAATCAAATGACTTCAACCTCTGTTTGCTTTATCATATCTTCTCTGACTCCTATCTTTCTGCCTCCCTCTTATAAGGATCCAGGATAATTTCCCCATCTCAAAACCCTCAATACAGTCACATCTCTTTTGCTATGTAAAGTAACATATTTACAGGTTCTGGGGATTCATGTGTGTACCTCATTATGGGCTATTATTCTGTCTACCACACTTTTTTAAAAGTGATTCAACTGTTAGTGCCTGACCATTCATGACTTAAAGTCATATTACATGGACCTACAAGAAGGTGAGGACTGGTGGCCTATTCCTAAAACAGGTCACATAGCCTTTGGGCTCATTTTGGAAAATCTTTTCCTTCTGTGGCCAAACAACTTAGGGTTCATTCAGTTCTTTGTGTGTCCCTTGTCTGCCTCTATCATAACGCAGAGTATCTATCTTCCTAAAATTGTTAGAAATCATCACCGTTAACTTTATTGCTAGGAATCCTCTACTTTTCTCAGAAAGAATGGGAGACAGCATTATAATTTGCTTTTTTAAAAATCATGCTCTCTGAAAGGAATTCTTATGTGGAGATCCTCTCATCTGAAGAGGGAAATATAACCCAGCTCTAAAACCCACCTGTAAAAATAAAATAGTATTTAAAAATAAAACTGATGCAGAGCTCCATTAATGAAAGTACTTCTTATAATATCTCATATTGACAAATATATCGCTGACACCATTAAGGGTAAAATATATTGCAAAAAGCATGTATTGGAAGGTGTGAGAATGCATTCATGTTACACTTGCTGAAACCTCTTGAGAAAGGCTTTTGCCTGTGTTGCATTGACTTGCATAATCATTATCTTTCTGAATATAAGAATTCCATTCCATTCTGAATATAAGAATGCTATTCTCTCTCTGCCTCACTCTTGTTTTGGCCTTTTCTCAAGAACATGCAATTAAAATAATATGATTAAAGAAATCCTCTTCAAAATTATTTATACTGACCCATAGCTGAGAGAACAAAGACTACTACATGCTACCTGTATACAAATCAGACCAATTTTAGTTTTTAGGAATTTTTAAATTGTATACAAGTCTTCAGAATCATTAGTTTTTTCAGTCATCCTAATGAAAGGCTAATGAAGTATAGATTTCTTTGTCACTATCAGAAGTTTTATATTTAATGGCTAAAGACTGCATTAATAAGTAATTTACTTAAATTTAGCTTTTAGTGGATAGAGTATAAAATAGGAAAACAGTGACATTACTGAAAAACACATTGTTAGTTTTTTTCAGCACTGTTGTATTTTGTAATTACTGTTACCTCCCAGGTATTTATCTCCCAAGTACTCATTGATGACTTTATTTACTTTTAGGTTTTGTAAAGTTCATGAAATTAGGTACTTAGTCTTCTAAAATCTGAATTTCCAACCTTCATTCTTCCTAACGCAGGTCTTTTTTTTTTTTTTTTTTTTTTTTGATGATCTGAATGTCTAGCTAAACAACTCTAATAAAAATGAGATTAAAAACCAGATTTTTAGAAAGGGATGTAACTTTATCCAAATATGTCTTCTTGAGGGTTTTTTTAACCACATTTTATACTGATTAAAAAATCGTTTTAATTATTATAACTACTAAGAAAATGTGAACGTCAGGAACTTCTCATTTTCTATTGTTTAATACATAACTTGCACTGTAACATCAGCTCATTAAGATGGAGGAGATAGGAAAAAATATTTTTTGGCGAGCAGTTGAGCAAACCTTCATTTGCAAAGACATACTGTTATACATCAGAGAATATAAGTATATTAGACATTGATTTTACTACTAAAGAGAAGAATCTGGATGAGAGTCTAAAGATGAGAAAGATAAGTAAAGCTAAGGCTGCCTTACCTTATCCCTGAAAATATTTATGAAGGTACTTAGAAAAAATGAATCCTTTCTTCTAAGGGAAAATAATTAACACAATCAATCATGTTCTTTTTATAGCCTGTGGATACAGTTTTCTAGTCTAGCCTTTGTTCATTTAAAACTGTTTTAAAGTCTTTAATATAAAAGAATTACTAAATGTTAACTAGCAAAGGGAAAAAATAAAAACCTGTTCGTAATTATTTCAACTGTGTGTCCTTACTAATATTATAATATTATAAAATTACAGCAATGAAATTATTCTTGGTCTAGGCATGGGATGAAACGAAAAGCAATGTGTCTTCTATGGTGTGGAATGGACACAACTACCCAAAGTTCAATATTGAACAAAAATTAAAACTATATCGTAAGACAATATGAAATAGCTTCCAGAGTTATTATCATTTACTCCATATATCGAGGGGATGATTAGCCTTAAGGACACACACAGAACAACAGCATCAGCTGAAGAGACTAGATTTTTTTTATTTAAATTTTAGTGAACAAATAGTACAATATTGGTCTCTGGAGTAGAATTCAGTGATTCATCATTTACACAGAATACCCAGTGCGCATCAACAGGTGCCCTCCTTAACATCCATCTAGCCCACACCCCATCCACCTCCCTCATAACAATAGGAGTACCTTTTGTGAGTTTTTCTATATCATTAAGAGTCTCTTGTTTTCTCCCTCTGTCTTTTTTCCCTCCCCTCCCATATGTTCATATGTTTTGTTTCTTAAATTCCACATATCAATAAGATTATATGGTATTTATCTTCCTCTGACTTACTCGTTTTGCTTTGCATAACGCTCTCTAGCTACACCATGTCATTGCAAATAGCAAGGTTTCATTCTTTTTGATGGCTGAGTAATAATTCCATTGAATTTATATATACATTCACCACACCACATCTTCTTTATCCATTTATCAGTCAATGGACATTTGGGCTCTCTCCATTATTTGGTTATTGTTGGTAATGCTGGTGTAAACATTGGGGTGCATGTACCCCTTCAAATCCATACTTTTGTATCCTTTGGATAAATACTGAATAGTACAGTTGCTGGATTGTAGGGTAGTCCTATTTTTAACTTTTTGAGGGACCTCCAAATTGTTCTCCAGAGTGTGGCTGCACCAGTTTCTATTCCCACCAACAGTGCAAGAGGGTTCCCCTTTATCCACATCCGTGCCAACACCTGTCATTTCCTGTGTTGTTAATTTTAGCCATTCTGACAGGAGTAGAGTGATATCTCACTGTAGTTTTGATTTGTATTTCTCTGATTATGAGTGATGCTGAGCATCCTTTCATGGATCTGCTAGTCATCTCGATGTCTTCTCTGAAAAGTGTGTGAAAGGACTAGATATTTGATACAAATAAATGCATTAAAAATTAGTAAATGAAAGTACAAACTTTGCTAGGGGCATAAAAGGTATTATTAGTCCTCCATATAGTAAAACCAAAGGATATGTCTTTCTACTTAAAGGAAAAATAACAATAAATTTGAGAGTAGATTTACAATATTATTTTAAGCATAAAGAAGTTCTGGTGTTATGAACCTCATTTCTTTGCATCTTCAGATCTTGTTTCTATTCATTTTCAGCCAGCCTAGTGCTGGCCTATAAGGATGACATTAATAGGTTTTGTTTTTGTTTTTGATTTTGTTTTTGCCCTCTTGCTTCCAGATAGGTTTTGCCAAGAAGAATAAGAAGAGAGTCATATGCAGGAGTAAAGAAGGAAGGAATGATATCAGCATATTTGTTTTCTTGGCTCCTTCTCTTCATAGTCTTGTTATGCTAGTCATGTGTCCCCACCAAAATATCTCAGCCTCATATCCCTCCACCTATCCCTCCCTCTCCTCATAATATAGTTCCACTCCTTCCCTTTACTCTTCAGGTCTGAAAGTAATATTGGCCTTTATTATTGGTAGCCTACTTGCCCAAATATGAGACTCTATTTTCTTTATTTGTTGGCTATGACTGAAAATATACCCTCTATTAAACTGCCATCATATTATTTTGGGTGTTCTATTTGTTTCCCCCTAAGACTCAGTCTGAAATATCAAGTACATGATCATGTGGCCTTAGATTCTCCCAAACAGTTAAAAATAAGAATGTCATGGCTTACTTTAATTGTCTGAAAAACCAGATCAGAAATTTCCAAGAACAAGAATGAATTGGTAAAAAAAAGTTACTCCAATTTCATTATGTAAATATCTCTACATGTTTATAGTCTAAACAAAAATATTTGTATACATATACTATGACCTACTTGCAAATATTCCAAAACCCCTGTAATGATGTAGGCTTACATAGATGTGAAAAATAATTATTGTAGCCAATTTGAAGTGTCAGGATGGATCCTCCCCAAATTTTGGTTTGAGTGTTGAGACATACATATACTAAGGGAATAGTAAAAGGTTTATTTTTTTCATAATTGAGGCTTTTCTGGGAGAACAGGGTAGGCCTCCCAAGAGAGTCCAAAAATGATGTGAGAAGTCAAGGAAGGGAGACTGGCTAGAGGTTTTTATTATGGTTAGGGGGTGAGGCTAGGGGGAGGGCCCCCAGGCAGTTTTACAAGAGGCTTTCATGGTTCAATCTTTCTCTAGTGCAAAAGGATCTATCAGCTTTCCCAATTGTAGGGGAAAGGGCAAGTAGGAGGGGAAAAATTTAAAAGCTGTTAGCAGTTAAACATTAAAAATGGAGTCAGAGTTGGTACTACATTAGCTGTTAACTAATTTTAATACAAATGTATTTTGCTTCAGCATCATTTTCTCAGTCCACCTCACAATACCAAACCTATAAATCAAGATCCTTTGTTAAAAGATTTCTTCTTTCAGAGAATGCCTCAGTTTTTAGACATGAATTAATTGTTTGAAAATTAATAGTTCTATTTTAATAAGCATCTTCTCTATAAGATCAGGGAAGCAAGGGTCAATGCTTCCTTTGTCCAGTATTTTATACAAAAAATAGAACTTCCATCTGGAATGTAGAAAATTAGCAAGAACATCACACCCACACTTATTATGCAAGAATAAGAAAAACATAAAAAAAAAAAATCCAGGCAACCTGCAAATTTACCATTTTGTGGATCCTGTCAGAGAACTTAGGTAACAGAGCCATAAACTAACCTGAAATCTAAGGAAATGTAGGGACTTCATTGTAAGGAAAACCAGAACAGTAACACTTATTTCTCTGGGTAAATGCTTCTGGCCCATCAGTGGAATCCAGGTAAAATTTTTTAACAAATTGATAGAAGCTAACTATAGCCTAGTTAGATAAAATAGGATATCTAGGGTACACAGACTTGAAGGAAATTCAATATTTGCACACCCACTGACAAGCCATTCTTTGGATGTTTGTCAGAAGTTCTGAGATAGACTTTTTCATGGTACAAGTCTGGGAGAGAAAGAACAACCATTATAGGAAAGTCACAAAATTTCATCCTCTACTTGTTCTCCCCTATCTACAGAATAAGAGTTTACTTGTTTAAATAAGAGTTTACTTGTTTACTTGTTTAAATAAGAGTTTACTTGTCCTCTACTTGTTCTCCCCTCCTACAGAATAAGAGTTTAAACTGTTAAAGGAAGTGCAAAAACAAACGTATAAACAACAACAACAACAACAACCCTGTTATACTTGGAACTAAAGAAAACAAATACCTTTTGATAAAAGGGGACAAAATAAGACCTTTTATCCTATGAGAAGGGTAGGAGTGCTTACTGGTCCCAAACCAATAGTCCTATTAGAGGGACAGAACCCTTTAGAATGACCTACCCTTAGGATTCAGGAATCTAGATAGTGCCCTCCTGAAACTTAGGCTAAATCAGAATAAAAGTGAACATCTCTTTTCTGTACCCCACCCCTCACCAGGCAAAAAAACATAGAGTAATAAGAAACAGCAATTTTCTGCTGGGAGGAAGGGAAGAGCATACAGAGAGACTCTGGATAGGGCACTACTATACAAAAGGAAGACCTAAGGATGAAGATGAGCAAATACTAAGATAAAACCCCTGGTAAACCAACTCCTACCCTAAAAGTGAGGAAATACTAGTGGAATTTGAACCCTGTGCTAAACTGAAGTCAACTATAGTAACAACAAATCCCAAATACATATCAACTGCTGACTGGATTGACTCAATTTACACACTGATAACAATAGGAAAGTAAGCCCATTTCCAATCCAATAAAGAGAAGCAAAACTATTTATTTCAGTCTATCTTAGTTTTTAGGACCCTACATAAGACATACAGCTATCAAAAAAAAAAAAAAAAAATCCAAGGCATATAAAAAAGTTGAAAACAGCATACTGTCAAGTAAGAAAATCAATAGAACTAAACTCAAGATAAGACAAAGATTTTGGAACAATGAGATAGTGAATTTAAAGTAACTAAGATTAATATATTAAATACTGCGGTTAAAAAGATGGATAATGTGAAAATCAGATGGGTACTGTGATACTTTTATGTGTCAACCTGGCTAGGTTATAGTGTCTAGTTATTTAATTAAACTCTAATCTAGATGTTACTATGGAGATATTTTGTAGATGTAGAAGCTCAGAGAACACCAAGCAGGATAAATACAATACAAAACAAAACACCTAGGCATGTATAATCAAACTGCTGCAAATCAGAGGCAGAGAGAAAATCTTAAAAGAAAAAGAAAGAAAAGAGGAACAAAGATAAGAATAGCTGGCCTCTCATCAGAAACTATTCAAGCGAAAAAAAAAAAAACAACAACAACAAAAAAACAACAACAACAAAAAAGAAACTACACAAGCCAGATGATATTAGGAAGGGCAAAGAAAAACTTTCAATTAAACATTCTATACCCAACAAAAAAGATCTTTCAAAACAGAGAAGAAAATATTTACTTTTACAACAGCTATTTAAAGGATTTATTACCAGCTAACCTACAAAAAGTGCCAAATGTAGTTTTTCAGACAGAAGGAATATATTCAGAACAAGAAAAATTACCAGGGATAATGAAATACACAATGATAAATGGGTCAATGTTTGTATTATATATCTTTTACTGTTCTTTTACTTTTAACCTATATACACTGTTGTGGTTAAAATAATTTCTTGTAGACAGCACCTAGTTTGTTGGGTCAAGTCTTGTTTGTTTGTTTTTTAACCCCATTCAGATAATCTACTTTTTGGTGTTATTAAATCATTTATATTCAGTGTAATTATTGATATCTTCTTATTTAGGAACAACATATTATTTGCTTTCTGTTTTCTTTCATGTTTGTTCTGTTGTGTTCCTTCCCTATATTCTTTTATATAGATGAATATGTTCTAGTATCCCATTTTAGTATTGTATTTTGCTTTTGTGATTTTGACTACATCCTTTTCATTATTTTTTTACTGGTTTCACTAGAAATTAAATATACCTAAATTTTCTCATTTTACTTAAAATTCGTATTTTACCAGTTCAAATGCAATATTGAAATCTTACCAGCATATAAGTGGCAATAGTGATAATAATCCTTGCCCTCTCTCCTTTATTTCTAGTTGTCTGTCTCTCTGTTTACATAAAATATATATATTACATATAACAAAGGTGTTATATTTGTACACATATGACATATATAACACATATACACATATAACAAATTGCAAACCTCACAAAATAATGTTATATATTTTTTTGCTTCCAACCATAATACATACTTTAATGAAATTAGGAAGATAAATAGTTTATTTTACTTATCCAGATAGTTACAATTTGTGTTGTATTTTCTATATCCCTAAAGTTCCACATTTCCTTCTGGATTCGCTTTGCCTTAGTATTCCTTAGGGCAGGTCTCCTAGAAACAAATGGTCTTAATTTTCCTTCATCTGAGAATGTCTTTATTTCACTTTCTTTCCTGAAGAGTATTTTCACAGGATATGGAATTGTTTATTAACAATTTATTTTTCTCATTATTTACAAAATAGTTTTTACTGTCATCTGACCATCATTGTTTCTGATAAGAAATATATTGACCTCTGAATCATTACCCTATACATAATATAGCATTTGTCTCTGGGTTCTCAAGAGTTTTCATCTTTAAAATTTAGATTACAGTCTATCTGGGCATGTTTTCTTTGTTTATCTGGTGTGGAATTCACTGAGGTTCTTTAAAATGTAATATAGTTTATATTTCTTTTACCAAATTAAAAAAAAATTAGCTATTCTTCATATATTTATTTGGTCATGGTCCTTATGTTAGGATGTCTGCCATGGCAGGCAGTTTCTTAATGGAACACTGGTGAAATCTAAAGTCTAGCATTTGGTTAGTAGTAATGCACCAATGTCAGTTTCTTAGTTTTGACAAATGTACTATGTTAATATGTTAACAAAAGAGGAAAGTGGATGAGGGTTATGCAGGAACTCTCTCTCTGTAAATCTGTAAATCTATAATCATGACAAAATAAGAAGTGTATTTTTAAAAATGTATTCTTGCTTCAGCCAAGTGAAGCAAAAGAAGTACATCTAATTGCTCATTGCACCCATGTACTCTTTTTCTTATGTCATAAAAGACATTTATAGGAGTTAGGAGTGTGAAAGACAAATGGCACCAAACAATTAAGGGGATGAGTTTATTGCAGCTATTGTGATTGGGAGAAAGTTCATCAATGCAAAGGCTCCTCTTAAAGAAAAGAAAAGGAGTGTGGGATTTTGTAGAGGCAGGTAAACAAGAGAGTCATTAGGGAGACTGGGTATTGAGTCTTAGCTGAAGGATTGGATGCAAGGCTTATACCTGAGTATGTGAAGGCAAGATGGTTCTTTGGGTTAGCTGTTTCTCAGAACACTACAGGGTAAGAGAAGAGTTTAGGTAAAGTTCAACATTGTCAGGGGCTTGAATGCTAATACTGCTACATTTGCTCTCCAGGAAATCATTTTCTCAGACCCAAGTTTTTGCAGAGAGACTGAAATGGAGTCACCATAGTTCATCTAGAGGCCCCTGAGAAGGGAATGCCAAACAGGACTGACTCTGAGTGGAAGGAATCTCTTAGGGAACGGAATTATACATTATAAATCTGGAGGAGAATTGCTTAAAGATTAAGAAAGTGCTCAGCAGGCTGGGTGGCTCAGCAGTTTAGTTCTGCTTTCAGCCCAGGGCCTGATCTCAGAGACCTGGGATTGAGTCCCACATTGGGCTCCCAGCATGGAGCCTGCTTCTCCCTCTTCCTCTCTCTCTCTCTTTCTGTCCCTCGTGAATAAATAAATAAAATCTTTAGAAAAAAAAGATTAACAAAATGCTTGAGGAAACAATGGCAATATAGGGCTGCCACAATTATCTGTCGCTCCTACCCACCAAAATAACCCTAGAATTGCCAGCCTGGTTTCTCCCATTTTGCAAGCCACCCCCAAAAGAGGACAGGTTCCCTCTTTGCTGGTTTTGCCAATCTACATAATAAAATACTAAGCAGAAGGAAGTAGTGAGGAATATAAATGAGAGGCAGGGAAAAAAAAAAAAGAAAACCAGAAGGGCTGAGGTAGAAGGAATGATTTTGTAAAGTGTTTAAAAATGCAGCTGAAAACTTTTAGAGTGTGAGGGAATACATAGGAGACGAAACATATGTTATAACATATTTTAAAAAGAGCTATATATTTAAATTCTCCTTAATAATCATTAAATATGTACATAAACATTGAAATTTCTTTTTAATTACTTCTGGACATTGATTTGTCCTTCTTGAACACAAAGTCATTCTGAGACTGAACTACCTGAGTTCAGGTTTCTTAAAGTTTACATAAGAAAATATGTTCATATTTGTGCTCCTGACAGTTGGGGTTTGTCTCAGTGCTTCTGCCTTGGCTGCTCCTTGGAATCATCTAAGGAGCCCAAAAATACTAATTTCCATATTTCATCCTCAGAGATTGTGACTGAATTGGTTTGAAGGTGGCCTAGAACTCAGTAATTTTAAAATATGCCCCTCTAAAAACCCCCCAAAATTCTAATGTACAGCCAAGATCGAGAATCACTAAGTTTGCATCCAGTGATGCAAAGCCAATAGTTATAGATAATTTATTTATTTCTGCTTACAAAATTACTGATTGTTTTTAGCTCAAGTGAGGAACAGTTCTCTGATACCTTCTTAATGAAGTACCTGCCATTCTTGTAGCCATATTTGGTAAGCAGAAGCTAACAAAGCCTGTCTTTCAGATGGTCTTTCCTCTATGAGGCATTTCTATACACTCTCTCACTAGTCCCACTTTCCCACCATCAGGGTCATGCTAAGTAACACAAATAAAGAGGATGCAGCAGTGACAGACAGCATGCAATCCAGGAATGTGAAGATTGCCTAAATAAACCTGTGTTTCTACCCTACTGTACAAATGAGTACTTTAGAGGCAACTTTCGAAGATTTTAGCTAATATAAAACAAGGTTGAAGCATAAATCATAATTACATTGTATTTATTTTATTCCTTTAATATGGACTGGAAATATCCAATAGTATTTTATGTGATCTTTTCTACTCTGCTTAAAGAGAAGCTATGAAACAGATGGATGTCCTGCTGACAACCACCCAGGAGGCCAGCTTCTGAGAGATATGTGTGAAGCTGAAAGCAGTTTCAAAGTGATGAGGGGGAGTTGCAAAATCTTATTAGCAAATAATGGAATTTGTACATCCCCTACACCTCTAAAGAGGAACTGGCCTGCATGTCTTTTCTTACTATTTGTTTTCACTTAAAAGGCTATTAAAGCCTTCTCTACCCTTGGCATGGAGCACATCTTCTCATTGTGCCCATTATAGGACACAATAAATAGATTTGAGTTCAGAGACTCAGGCACTTTAATTGCCACTATGCACTTTTCTCAAGTAATAAAAAGAAAATACCAACTTTTATGTGTCCCCTTTGATATGGTCTATGTATAGTACTAGCTCTTTATTCCTCCAAAGACTCAGCTTCTAGAAAAGAAAAACTAGTCTGATGGTATTGTTTGCCTTTAAAGAAAATCAATAGTCAAACTTAAAAAGTGATCTCACTTGAAGTAAAACATAGAAGCTCTTCAACATATTAAAGAGATATACATGGATAGCAGTTTGTTTCCTTTAGTTATAAATGACCTAAAAGGGAAGTTACTGAAACAAGATGAAGGATGTCCTAAATATAAGTGTTGAGTGACTTTATCAGTCTGCTGTAGACATAATCTCAGGTTTGGCTGTATTGCATTGTGTAAAGAGCATACACCTTAATATAAAGAAAATATGGATTTAAGTGTTGACTTCGTTGTTTACAAGTTACATGACATTGGACAAATTACAAAACTTGCTTGTGCCCCATTTCCACAGGCATAAAACAAGAATAACAGTATCCATCATATAACGCTATTGTCTCAATAAGAGACATTGCATAATGCATAACTTAGTTTAGTATAGGCATTTAGTCATACGGTTACTCTTCTGTCCCCTAAACCCCACAGTACTCATTTTTCAGAAGGTATCTTGGGTGCTATTAGTAGGGAAGATAATGAGATTTGAGTAAGAGGCCAGAAGGTCAATAGAAGTGGTTTTCATTTACAATGAAGTACTCACGACTATCTCCCTGATTCAAGAGAAAAGGGCAATCTGATGATTTCCCTAGGACATGATATTGGGAATATAATTTATTATCCTATATGGTAGAATTTGGAGGCTTATAATTAAAAGAATGACAGAAATGTCACTTGAATTACCAGCTTTCAGAGTGGGCTCATTATGCCAGAAATATGTTGTTCTTAGTTGATCAATATCCTACATTGCAGGCTTTTTTTTTTTTAATATCTAATGCTGTGTCTAAAGTCTTCATTTTTGTGTAGGATTATTCATTTGCCATAATTTTATAATAATCAAATTAAAAGTAATGGGGATTATTTAGTCCATAAAAGACATGAATAGCCAACAAACAAAAACTGAGATAAGAGATGCACAATATAGTTTTTGGTTGGTATTGTTTAAGAAAACGACATTTTCAGTTTAACTTCTCTCTCAATCATAGAGACAGGAAGGACCATGCACCCTATTCTAAGGCTGGAATGAACTCTGCTGACTTACATCTTACAGTCAGTTACCACTGTTCTGTATAACTATCTTTTAAAATAGGGCACTGAATTAGGTAAAGTATTGTGTGAGAAATCTAGTTGATATTAACTGAAAAGTATAATCCAACTTTCATCCAATTACTTAGAAGTTGAGACTTTCTATACTTGTTTAGTGCCATATCTAGCCAGTCTTGCATCATCCATGTAATGACATTAAGAATGTTTCTTTTTAAAGCATAAGTTTCTATTAATGATATAAGAGATAGGCCAAAAATATAGCCATTACTTTTCATTTCTGATTATAAATATATTACCATTTTGTGTTATATTACCATACTTTAAGAGTATATGTTTATTGATTTACTTGGTCCTTAAGCAAATAGAAACTGAGCTAAATAGAAAGGATTTCCACTGTTTGCTTTTAGAAAGCCCTCTGGCTTGTAGACGATAATTTGTATATTAAATACTAAAATAATTAAAATAATATATTTAATATAAATAATATATAAAATAAATATACTTCATGTCACTATCTTTATACTAAATACTATTTATGATTTGTCCAATGTGCTATGATGCTCTAATTATTTTTCCGTTTATTTTCATCACGACTTCTGAATCATTGCTTCTCTAAAATCAAGACTATTTCATACCAAAAAGCATATCACTTCAAATTATGTTTTCAGGGGTTCTCATTTGGGTATTTGTTTGGGTATTTGTAGCACTTAAAGCATAGGTATGGGGACACCTGAGTATCTCAGACAGTTAAGCACCCCACTCTTGGTTTGGCTCAGGTCATGGTCTCACAGTCATGGGATCAAGCTCCTCATCTGGCTCTGTAATCAGTTCAGAGTCCATTTCAGGTTCTTTCTCCCTCCACCTCTGCCCTTCTCTTCCCCTACTCTCAAATAAATAAGTAAAATCTTTTAAAAAAGTAAAGCATCGGTATGGATTAAAGGAAGCATTCTTAAGTTTAGGTGCTCTTTAATAAATATTTGGAATGAAATGAGCAGTATACCAAAGAAGATCAATTGCTTCCTCTTTATGACTAATTTCTTTCTGGTTCTCTAAAATATAGCTTAATACTCTGCTAGTGCTCAGTTCAGAGATTTGGATACTTAATAACTGACTTATTACCTTAAATCAAACCTTAGTATTCCTCTAAATACCTTCGAGAAACCATGCTTCTCTTCAAAGTAGATTGCATTTGTGGAATAAATTCCTTTTTTGTATATCTAACCAGTCATTAGAAGCACATATCAGATCACTCTTCATCATGTCTGCTACTCTCTTTCATTAATAAAAACTGACATTTCATTCAGCTGTTATGCACCAAAATATATGATTTATATAAACAAAAGAGCAACTGCAGAAATTTCCTGTATCTGTTCTGCCATGTGGGGCCCTTTAAAAATATTTTATTTAGATTTTATTTTACTTGGCTTCCCAGACATGATTGTGCCAAAGTTTTCTTCACATCCTCTCAAGAATATTAATTGCAAGAAGGCAGTATTTGTCTATAGATTTAAATTCTAGAGAAACATCAGTAGATACTGTGATCAGTAATGTATGATCAGTACTTGACCTTTCGCCTTCCTTGTAGAATTTCATTATTCTGATATAGATTGGGATAAGATATATTTGCAAAAATCCTCATGACTCAATGGAATTGCATTCTTCTGGGATGTGACTTACTCTGTAGAGGTGATATTAATGATGGTAGTTTCATTTCGCAAATAAAATATTCAAGGTAAAATAAAATAGATAACAAAATGGGTACAGAAATTGCTAGGAGAGTTCAAATGAAGAAAATATAAAAGTCAAATGTGGGATTAGAAATTAATACTTCTGCATGTGGATGTGCAATTTTCCCAGCACCATTTATTGAAGAGACTGTTTTTTCCAGTGGATAGTCTTTCCTCCTTTGTCGAATATTAGTTGGCCATAGAGTTGAGGGTCCACTTCTGGATTCTCTGTTCTGTTCCATTGATCTATGTGTCTGTTTTTGTGCCAGTACCACACTATCTTGATGACCACAGCTTTGTAGTACAACCTGAAATCCGGCATTGTGATGCCCCCAGCTATGGTTTTCTTTTTTAATATCCCTTGGCTATTCGGGGTCTTTTCTGATTCCACACAAATCTTAAGATGATTTGTTCCAACTCTCTGAAGAAAGTCCATGGTATTTTGATAGGGATTGCATTAAATGTGTAAATTGCCCTGGGAGCATTGACATTTTCACAATATTAATTCTTCCAATCCATGAGCATGGAATATTTTTCCATCTCTTTGTGTCTTTCTCAATTTCTTTCAGAAGTGTTCTATAGTTTTTAGGGTATAGATCCTTTACCTCTTTGGTTAGGTTTATTCCTAGGTATCTTATGCTTTTGGGTGCAATTGTAAATAGGATTGACTCCTTAATTTCTCTTTCTTCAGTCTCATTGTTAGTGTATAGAAATGCCACTGACTTAGGATGTGGAGAAAGGGGAACCCTCTTGCACTGTTGGTGGGAATGTGAACTGGTGCAGCCACTCTGGAAAACTATGTGAAAGTTCCTCAAATAGCTAAAAATAGATCTGCCCTACGACCCAGCAATTGCACTGCTGGGGATTTGCCCCAAAGATACAGATGCAATGAAACGCTGGGACACCTGCACCCTGATGTTTATAGCAACAATGTCCACAATAGCCAAACTGTGGAAGGAGCCTCGGAGTCCATCGAAAGATGAATGGATAAAGAAGATGTGGTCTATGTATACAATGGAATATTACTCAGCCATTAGAAATGACAAATACCCACCATTTGCTTCAACATGGATGGAACTGGAGGGTATTATGCTGAGTGAAATAAGTCAATTGGAGAAGGACAATCATTATATGGTCTCATTCATTTGGGGAATATAAAAAATACTGAAAGGGAATAAAGGGGAAAGGAGAAAAAATGAGTGGGAAATATCAGAGAGGGAGACAGAACATGAGAGACTCCTAACTCTGGGAAACGAAGAAGGGGTGGTGGAAAGGGAGGTGCGCGGGGGTTGGGGGTGACTGGGTGACAGGCACTGAGGGGGCAACTTAATGGGATGAGTGAGCACTGGGTGTTATGCTATATGTTGGCAAATTGAACTCCAATAAAAATAAATAAATAAATAAAAGAGATTAATTAATATTCAAAATGTGTTTAGTCATTCCACAAATGTGGATTGCCTGCAATGTGCCAGGTAATAAGGGATCTAGGTGGCTTATTCAATGATGAATTTATATCTTGTACAGTATAGAGTATATTCCTGAGTACACAGAAACACAGTGTAATAAAATCTGTAAACACAGAACCAAGATGTGGGAGATCATGGGAGGGGCATGTAATTTATAATTTACTCTGTGAAAACCAGAGAAAGAGCCTAGGAAGGTGATAAAAAACATTTCCCAAGGAAAGGAAGCAGAGAATGTAGTAATTAAGAGAAATGAGAGGACAGGACATGCCCAAAATATGGTAGCATTCAGGATAGTTAGAACAATATATGAAGAACAGATGTGGTAAAAGATGAAACTCAAGTGGCTTGAGGGTCTTCTATTTCATATGAGGATTTATCTTAAGGTCTTGAAAACCATTGAGAAGTTTTAAGCAGAGGAGAACCATGATCAGATTAATACTTTAGAGAAATCATTTTGTATGCACTATGGGGGATTGATGATAGGGTAAGAAGAAACACCATTACCAATTAGTCCCTTACAGAAATCTGGGCAAAGATTAGGATGGAATACAATTATGGTAATGACAGGATGAATGAAATGGTTGAATCAGGATATAAAGGATATAAGCATATATAAAACTTGGTGGCTTATGAAATACACAGGATGAGGTAGAAAGAAATGGTAATGCTTATATTTTTTGGCTAGGTAATGGGCTAGTTGTTGGAATGATTCAGTGTGATAGAAAAAGGAGAATGTAAGCATGAAGGGGAATAATAAATTGCTGTTTTACTAGTAATGTTATAATCAAGAAGTGATATCTAGTGGCAATTAGATATTAGGATCAGGGGCTCAGAAAAAGAACTAGGCTGGAAATATAGTTTTGAGAATCAGGGACATGGAGGTGGAGATGATTCTCCTGAGACAAAGTGTGCAGTGAGAAGGATGAAACTGTTAAGATTCAAGGCTTCAGGGAGCGACCTAAGAAGAATGGCCCATGAAGGAAAGTCAGACATATGTGAAATCACAAAAGCCAAGGAAATAGTGGTAGAGAAAATCAATAATTCCCAATTCTTATTAGAAGTTCTGTAACATTAGGACCAAAATTCTCATTTCTAATGGTGGTTATTATAAGGACAGTTTCAGTGCAGAGAAGTAAATGGCAAATGGGGAAATTTATGGTCATGGGTAACATCGGAAAGGAGAGAGTATAGAATGATGGGGTAAATATCTCAGGGTATGGGAGGATGCCGTTATTTAAAGGGTAAGGCAAAGCAAAAGTAGAACTCAAGAAAAATATAGTAAGAAATATAGAGAGGATAAATTGTGCCAAGCCAAAGCAGGACAATACTGTAGGATAAATAAACACTTAAAAGTACAAATTGAGTTCTTTTGTATCTTGAGAAGTTATTGGTGACCTGAGAGAGTATCCTCATTAAATGAACACTAAATTAGAACACTAAACAGTAAAGGGTTGGGTTACCAGGTGTATTAGTCCAGGTCCTCCAAGAAGTCAACATAAGACATGATTAAAGACCCAAATATTTTATTACTGGAAATGCCTGTGAAAGAAAATAGGATTGGGGAGGAGAAAGCTGGGAGCATCATGAAACAGTGATACAAGTCTGACTCCAAGGAAAGGAGAGAGGGGGTAAAGTGAGTAGAAGCTCTTGGACTTACGTACATTTTAATGAATGTTTAACAAGATCATTAGGGAGTCCTTGAGCCAAAGTAGGCCATCAGAAGAATCCTGTGTCTCCCAGAAATGAGCTTAGTGTCCCAGTTGTGCTTGGTCATTACCTAAAAGCAGCTCCTAGGAAACTTGATCTCTGAGGCAATGTGGCAGTGGATTTCAGAGCACAGTAACTGGGACTCTTGATCAGTTTTGTCCATGTAGGTAGAGGCCTACAAACCATATTTTCATGGACAATAAAGAAGAGGTGAATGAGGATATGGGGAGAAATTGGCAGTAAAGCATATCTAAAATTAAAGCAAAGAGTAGAGAGGAGACGATTATGAAGATTGAGCAGGGAAAATATTTTATGTGAGATGATATGGCATCACATGTTCTAGTTATTTATTAGGATATTGAGGATGTGAAAATGTTTACAGGTATTCACATATTGTCTACAGTGCAGTAATTGCAAACATAGCTGCTAGTAGATAATAAAAAAATAGTCTCATAATTGATGATAGGGCTTGAAGCCAAAGGTAAAGATGGAGGGCTTAGCTGGGCAAGGAGAGATAGTTTAACCTCCAAAACCAAAGTGAGAAAAATACAGAAGAGGAAATAAACGCTTTTAAAAGGAGAGGAGGGAAAACAAATCATCTTATGTAAATTAGGAAGCAAGACCATCTGGTGGAAGAAAAGTGAGGATGAGATCAAGTTAGGGTTGAGTCAAGATAATAAAATTTATTCCTCATGATGTTGAGGGCATCTGCTTGATACCAGCACTGGGTTGATGAAGGAATTTCTAGAAACCATGTGAATGAATATAGACAGAAATGTCCTTCAAAGGTTATGTGATTCTCCATGAAATGGTATATGATTCTCCAGTATTTGTCAGCCTGGGATCTCAAGGATGAGGATTAAAATTTGGGAAGGGCAGATAAGTAGAGAAGTCTAAAATGTTAATGACAATAGAAATGAAAAGACTCTAAATGTGAGAAGGCAAGTAAAAGTGTAACCAGAGTGGCAGACTCTCATAGTATAAATTTTAAAGCTTATAATAATTCAGAAAGTATTATTTTTTCTATAGTATTCTTTAACATCTTATTTATTCTTGAATACAGTCTATTATCTCCAGATTATAATAAAATTGGTAATAAATCACAATAAAACTTTATCATAATAAAAACTGAGTTCCTTAGTTTCATTTACTGCAAATACATAATTCTGTTTTTCTTAGGGGAACTGGAATTAATGAACTTTGTGATTTATGGATCTACGTGAAATATATATGTCATCCATCCACCTTCTTCTGTCCCTTCATTATGTAACCTACAAATAAAACATGTTTGGTTAAGAAGAAAATAGGGGGACTTGGGCCTAGAAAGGCAGTTTGTGATGTATCAGACAGTTGAAGATATATCCATAGTAGGTATTATCTGAGTAGCAGAACTAAAAATTAGTTTCATATGAACAAAGTAGAATAGATTTTACTGAAACAGCCAAGCTCAGGACATGGAACCCAAAAAGTTCATAAATAAATATTGATCCTCAATTTCTTTCAGCAGCCAGTCTTCTAAAGAGCATGAATCATGTCTTTATTAATTCTTATGTACTTAATAATATATTAATATAGCATATTATTTAACTAAACTTCTGTTCTGTGCCTGCCACTGTGCTAGACAATGGTGCTACAAGTGTGATCAAGATATCCTAAGTTTCTACCTTTGTGAATTTTGCCTTCTGTTGGGATCTTGCTTCTCCAAGGTAGTCCAAAGACTTGCATTACCTGGGACGAGTTATTTTTTTTTTTTTTAATTTTATTTATTTATTTGTGATAGTCACAGAGAGAGAGAGAGGCAGAGACACAGGCAGAGGGAGAAGCAGGCTCCATGCACCGGGAGCCCGACGTGGGATTCGATCCCGGGTCTCCAGGATCGCGCCCTGGGCCAAAGGCAGGCGCCAAACCGCTGCGCCACCCAGGGATCCCTGGGACGAGTTATTGAAATGCAAAATCTGCTCCAAGGTAGTCCACAGACTTGCATTACTGGGATGAGTTATTGAAATGCAAAATCTGTGGCCACATCCAGACCCACTGAATCCAAATCTCCATTTTAATGAAGGTTCTGAGTGATTCAAATTCAGAGAAATGTTTGATAAGCACTGTTTAGTGAATGCCAGCAAGCTAAAACTATATTATATTGCTACAAATCCACTCCTAGGAGTACAGAAGTACCATGGACACACACAGAAAGACTGCCTGACTCAGAATAGGGTGCCAGAGAAAAGTAATCATTGACCCTTTACTCTGTGAAATTCTTTAATTTAGAAGACTTATTATTCATAATACACAAGAGCAAGAAAGTTCTGACTAGAAAACATTCCCAGTTTCCCATTCTGGTGTGGCTCTCTCCTTCTTCTTTGGCAAATTATTAGACATATGCTAGAATGTTGCAACTTTTAAACATTTTCTATAATCCATATTAATCTCTATCATGTTTTTTGTTTAAAGTCTATTTTACCTTATTGTTATATCATTCTATAACTTTTTTCACTTTATGCATCCTATGAGAAGTTATATTTTTTGTGGGTCATCTTCTAGTTATCTTCAGAAAGTTTCTGTTGCTACTAACATCTCTCAAAACATACAAATTAGTAAGTGTTTTCCAGAAGGTCAACTGTCAAGTTTCCCCTGTACCCATTTTATTTAATCCCTTCCCACATTAAGGT
Source organism: Canis lupus baileyi (assembly GCF_048164855.1). Taxonomy (NCBI): domain Eukaryota; kingdom Metazoa; phylum Chordata; class Mammalia; order Carnivora; family Canidae; genus Canis; species Canis lupus. The sequence continues at coordinate 16,474,922 of NC_132869.1, read as the reverse complement.
TTAGAACCCATTATAAGTCACCTCTGACAATAATCAGTTTTATATTTGCTTTTCTCTAGATCCTATGAAATCTTAACTAAACAATCCTATTAAAAATGGTTTGATGTAGGGACACCTGGGTAGCTCAGTGGTTGAGCATCTGCCTTTGGCTCAGGTTATGATCCCAGGACCCTGGGATCAAGTCCCACATCAGGCTCCCTGCCAGGAGCCTGCTTCTCCCTCTATGTCTCTGCCTCTCCTTGTGTGTCTCTCATGAATGAATAAATAAAATCTTTTAAAAAATGGTTTGATACAATAATGCTCTGATAAAAATCACTGCTGCTAGTAATAGTGACAAAAGTGTTATTATTGTAGTGATTATTACTTACATTTATAGAGAATGTTTTTTGCCAGACCATGTATTCTCCCATCCCAACTCATGACCCCATCGGGTATTTACAATTATTAGTCCAATTTTATCACTGAAACCAATACTCAGAGAGAGGTTAAATGCATTGCTTAACATTCCATAATTGGCAGAGCCCAAAATCACATCCAAATATGTTGAATCTCATCAGCTGACCTTGATGCCCCAACTATCCTGAGGAGGACATGAAAAAACAAGCAGTGTTAAACATGTTACCACTTATCTTATATTGGGAGGAAATCACTCAAGAAATCACATCTTTCACATACCCATGCAAATCTCTTGGATTTTTGAAATATTAGATCTTGGGGATTCTAATAAAATTTTATATTTCTGAACGGTTGAAATACATTTAGGAAAGAAATAGTTCTCTTTGGTCAAGTCAATGACCCTAGTAAAGAGAGGCCTCTTAGCATCTTTCTACATTTTAGTTTCTTGGTCTTTCAGCAAACCTGAGTGTTGTTCTACTGCAGTAATATCTACATTGGCTCTTTTGGTCCAGAATGCCTTGTTTATTTAGAAAATATATCACCTTAGCTATCTCATTTGCCTGAATTTCCAGCTATAAAAACACTGTGTGTGTTTTCCTACCTTTCCTCAAGCACTTCTAATAGCAAATCCTGAATTGATTGCAAATGATAAATGGCACGTTATGCATCAACCAAGCATACTTTTGATGATTTAGTTGGCTCTTGATTTTTCAAATCTTTTTCAATCTCCAAACTCTATTAAAGCAATAAAGCTTGATAAAGTGGCAATGAGCATGGCTCTCAGGAAACAACAAAGATCTATGAGGGAAAAAAAGAGTAAGAAGTTAGGGAAACTTTACCTCCCAAGGAGCAGAACAATAACTTTGCTATACAGAATACAGAGCTTCATATTATAATTATAGAATAGAATTCATGGGGCAGCCCAGGTGGCTCAACGGTTTAGCGCCACCTTCAATCCAGGGCGTGATTCTGGAGTCCCGGGATCCAGTCCCGCATCAGGCTCCCTTTATGGGGCCTGCTTCTGTCTCTGCCTCCCCCGCCCCACTCTCTCTCTCTCTCTCTGTCTCTATGAATAAATAAATAAATAAATAAATAAATAAATAAATAAATAAATAAAGTAAACAATTAAAAAAAAAAGAATAGAATTCTACAAACCAAAATGGCCAATAAGAACAGAGGGTTGGCTGGGTTCCATTGAGGTGACCCTGACATCTGGTGGGACCTAACTAAAGATCTGTTTTTAACCTAAATGCTCAGTTGAATGTGTCACAATCTTAAAAATTAAAACTGATGAAACTATTCTATATGATAAATTTTCTACAAATACTGAAAATGATGCTTGGTTAATTTCTGACATTCATGAATGTTTTCATAACATTAATAACAGAATGAAATCGAGAGGGGGATCCATCTGTGCTTTGTTTTTTTCTCAAATCTCCAGTTCTACATGAAGATATATTAGTATGTGCCTAAGAACAAGTGCCTGATGTCTGGAGTATGGAAAGAAACAAAAGGATGGAAAACTTATAAAATGAAGGCAATATTGAACTATTTCCAAAAATCCTTTTTCTCCAGAAGTTTTTATTTAAACCATTTGTTGTTGAAAATATTTGAAAAACCTTCTCCTTCAAGCATGTTATGAGAATTAATGTGTGTGCATCTCATAAATCTAGAACTTTGTAGAATGCATCTCATAGCAGGGATCAGGCTCAGCAAGTCTCTCAGTATGGTCTTAACTCCAAAAGAACCATAGCAAATTAACATAAAACTTCACATATAGTTTTCAAATTTAGCTTTGAAAATAGAGATGTAAATAGATAGATGTTAATAGATTAACTCATGAGTTAATTATCTCAACATAAGGATTCAGCTTTGAATCCCTTAATGTCAATATCAAAATTAAGAATAAACTATGAAAAAAATTTTAAATATTACAATAATTAACTAAGAACAATGTATTTGTCATATGGTATGATCACTCAATATTTGAGTGATCATTTTGCAAAACTTTGAAGTACAAGGTAATGGATATAAGAAGTTTTCATTCAAAAGGGTAGTTTCAAAATCATATAAAATTGTTTACTTTAGTAGGAGACCTAGAAGAAGATGGAAGAAACTAAGGGTTAGCCACTGTAAAGGAGTTGGTAAAAATGTGGCCCTATTTTTTCTAACATTTCTTATTTGGGGTCTTCTACATCCCAACCATTCAAAAGGTGTCTCTTTGTCTATTCAACAACTCAGGAGATGAGCTGATTGGGGAAAGGAGGGAAGAAAGAAAGAAGGAAAAAAAGGAGGACTTCTTTTTTATTTGAATCTCTTAGGAACTTTGCATTTAGAAACTCAGCAATTTGAAGCAACATTATAGCTAGTTTGGTTGGTGTTCTTTGTTCTGGCTTGAAGCAGTTATGCACTTAGCAAAAACTAGTATCTATTTTTACCAAAGCATTCCTGAGAACTTGGTAGGAATTATGGAGACCAATGAGAAATTGAAACACAGTTCTTGGGATGCCTGGGTGGCTCAGCTGTTGAGCATCTGCCGTTGGCTCAGTGTGTAGTCCCAGAGTCTCTAGATAGAGTCTGGCATTGGGCTTCTTGCATGGAGCCTGCTTCTCTCTCTGCCTGTGTCTCTGCCTCTCTCTCTCTCTCTCTCTGTGTGTGTGTGTGTGTCTCTCATGAATAAATAAATAAATAATCTTAAAAAACAAAAAAAAAAAAAAAAAAAGAAAGAAACACAGTTCTTAACCCCTAAGAACTTACAGCAGGAAAGGAAAATAAAAGCACAACCAAATACATAGTAATACATGATAATAAGTAGAAAATGCCATAAAAGAGTACCCAAAATGTGCTTTGATTGTTCAGAGATTAACACAAATGGATTAAGAATTTAAGGTTATATCATAGGATTGAATACAATGAAATCACGAAAAAGAATACTGTGTACCACAAATGTATGTTTACAACAGAAGTATTTCTGTGATGTATTGTCAAATAAAATAAAGTTTCAAAAATAAGAACTTATTTATAATTCAATCTATTAATAAAAGATACATGTATTTGTCGACACTGCAATCCAGTGTGAATTTAGCTATAAAAAATGGTCAAGGTCTAGAAGAATATTCTCCACAGGTTTAATGGTAGATCTGTCTAAATAGTAGGGCTTGACCAAAATGGCCCTAAATTCTCTTTAACTTAACTAAACTTCAGACAGGTTTCTTCCTGACTGTAGGCCCCTTTTTAAGAACTCCCTTTTCTTAGAGCCCTTACTTTAGAAAATTTACAATTATAAATTCTTTTCCTGCCTCTTAGAAATGTAAATCTCCCGCTAGCTTCTTGCAAGTTTTATGACCTAGGAATATCTTTCTCAAGAACCTGGGAACCATCCCTTTGAAATGTGGTAATCAAGAAAAATAGAGACCCTACCTGAGTGTGTGTGGGAGGCTCCAACTGGAGCCTAAGAGGGTAGGGAGAGATACTCTCTCTCAGTGTCTGTGGGAGGGTAGGAGCATAATGTCCAATTAGCAAACACAGGTGGCCTCATCCCATTGACCTTTTTTTTTTTTTTAATTTATTTTTTATTGGTGTTCAATTTACTAACATACAGAATAACCCCCAGTATCAGAAAGGGAGACAGAACGTAAAGACTGCCATTGACCTTTTAACACATCCAGTCCACTGCTTCAAAATCTCCTGACTTTGTTTCAACAAAGTTTAGTACAAATTCTCTCAGTTATTATAATAGTCTTGACCCGTATTACAAATCTTGAATAGTCTTCTTTGCCTTATTTAATTCTGTATTATGCAGTTTTTTCTTTGACAGATTTCAGATATATATTTTTATAACTGTAATTTTTAAAATGTTATAAGTATCCTGAAGTATCATTTGCAGCAACAAAAAAAAACAAAAAACAAAACAAAAAAAACCTCAAAAGGGAAGGAAAAACAAAGCAAAAACCTCTTGCTTTGGTGATATTGCCATTGAAATTCACCAGAAAACATTTATTTACCTTTTGAGTTTAACACAAGAGTTTTCTGTTTAGATTCTTCAACTCATGTAGCATTTGTGTACCTAGAAAATACATGTTTTCTCTTAGAGATTCCACTAGTATTTACTCTCCAAATTCCTCCTAGCAATTACTCCTTTCAGCGTTCCTTTTTTCTTGTGTTTTCATTTTGTTTTGCAATTGAAATTGTCCCTTGACAAATGCTATAAACCACAATCCCTTACTCATTTGATATTTAACAAGAGCAACAAAAATCTAGTTTTGTGATATATATGCTAAAAGTAGGATGAATGAAAGTAAGTTTTATGCATTATTTTACTAGAACTGTAACCTTTAAATCTAATCCCCAAATCTCCATTGCTTAATGCAGATTCATTTTCCTAAACAATGAAATCTTTATATCTCCCATCGGTCATAAAAACATCTTCCAATTATCACTTTTCTTCCCTGGTCCATGTCACTCACTTTGTGGTTGATAATACTGCAAATCAAATAGCAATCAGAATAATGATCTGCCACCGGTTAGAGTCATAGTTGGTGCTACATATTGTGAAAGATTGTTCACACTAATCAACTAATAATGACATTGCTGCTTCCATCATGCTAAACAAAATTCCCTCAGTTGTGCAACACAATTACTACTAATAACCTGTGAAACCTTTGTGTGCTTAAGAAGACTGTTTTAGAGATCATCTGGAGACTTATCAGAGAATAAACCAGGGAAGATAGAATCTACCAGATGGAGATTACTCTTTAGTAATTAACTAGACATTGCTCCTTTGGGTCCATAACATTTTCTAACATCATGAGGCATTTCCTTCAGAATAATGATGCATCTATATTAATATATTAGATCGGGAGCAGCTAGGAGATAGTGTTAAATATTAAACATTTCATACATGAATTATATTATTAATAACCTTTCTTTAGTTTTTAAAAAAAGGTATGCTAAAGTGACAGTCAATAAACAAACTTAGAGGCATTAATATTAAAGGACAACCAATGAATTCAGACTCATGACAAAATGGGTATTTGTTCATTTCTCAAGAGAGACATACCTTCATGATTATTAATATAGTGGTTAGAGATTTACTTTGAAATGGAAAAGCTGAAAATACCGTGAGTAGAGTTAAAACAATGAGTTACACGTTCAAAGCATTGGAATTCACCACCTTAGGGAACTATTCTCTTCCCATGTGGGTACCAGGCTGTTCAGAGGTGTGAGGTTAGATGACAAATGAGCCGTGACATCTTCTATGACACAGACATTGTACATCTTGTTTCAGGAAACATTTAAGAGGAGGGGGAGAAATCTTTCAGAGGTGGTGAGAGTTTCGTTAGGTTAAAGAAGCCATCCCTCCATTTGTCACTGTTAAAATTTGTGGTGAAAAGCGTAAAAACACATTTAGGTTCAAGCTGAATGATTTCTGACAGGCTGACAGACAGCTGCGTTTTGCTGGTTTTGAAATGCAGATTTAGGGCAATACAGTGTGGTGTCATTATTTCAGACCTTATAAGGCATTTTTTCTAAGTGACAGCTGGTTGCTTCAAGGTCATTTTACTAATGGCCCAAGGTCAGGGCCTCAGTGACACATGAAGCTTTGCAGTGTTAATTAACCCTTTAATACTGGCAAGGAGTTTGCATATATCCTAATCACAATTACTTGGAATATTGTATAGGAATTTTTAATTTAATTATCAAAAGTATTCCACAAGGAGATAATAAAGACTTAAGCAAATCTGCCTCAAGGAAAACCACATTAGAGATGATGGAAAAGTGTTTGAAACATAACTGTTTCACCAAAGGTATTTACTAAAGGCCAGATACTGGTGACTTAACTGAATTGCTACATTCACTTCTTTACAGCAATCATAGAAAGAGGTAGCATATCTTCCCTAGAGAGTAGAAACGAAGCCTTGCAATCTTAGGTGGTTTGTCAGAGCATCTTGCAAGTTGGAGTGTGGTCCTTGGGCCAGAGGCATGAGAATCACCTGATAGTTTGTTAGAAATGCAGAATCCCAGGAACTCCCATAAATCTACTGATTCAGAGCTAATTTGAACAAGATTCCCAAGGGATTGGTATGCACTTAGGTTGGACAGTAACTCCTGGGACACATAGCTAGTAAGTAAATGACAGAGTCGGCTTTCAGATCCAGTTTGGTTTAGCAACATAGGAATCCCATTCTTTTTTCCTAATGCATGTCCTTTGTTACATGTTTTATTGTTTTTCTTACGTTTGTTTTGTTGTTTTTATGAAACTATTCTTCAGGAGCACCTGAGTGGCTCAGTTGGTTAAGCATCCACCTGCAGCTCAGGTCATGATTTCAGGGTCCTGAGATTGAGTCCCACATCAGGCTCCTTGCTCAGTGGGAAGCCTGCTTCTCCCTTTGTCTGCCACTGGCCCTGCCTGTGCTCTCTCTCTCTCTTGCTCTTGCTCTCTTTCTCTCTCAAATAAATAAAATCCTTAAAAAAAACTGTTCTAAAAAACAAAACAAAACAAAAACCTGTTCTTCAGTGAGGCATGAACTGGAAGCATGTTATGCAGCATCAAGACTAGTTCAATTTTAGATTTTTTCAGATTCTTTTTCTTCTCTCCACTACCAAATTTTGATGCTATAGTTATCTGCAATCAGTGAAAAATAGAGTTAGACTTAGGAACTAGAGGTTTAAAATATAACTGTACCAAGTAATTTGCATATTACTTATAAAGATTGCATGTGCAGGTTTGCGTCTGCATAGGGCAGGGCCACAATTATAAACACAAGGAAATAAAATATTAATGTTAATATTTTCATGTATACCATTGAATGGGATGTAGGAGATATTTGGAAGTTGAAACCATAGAAAAATTTCTTATATTTCCACAGTTGTTACTGTGTGCTTCATGTTTTCTTAGCAGTCATGGTATCTTTATTTCTTTTTCTTTTTCCTCTTATTTCCTCTTCCCTTTCTTCCCCCAATTCTGTTTATAAATTTGAGAAATAGTCTCCATTCCTATTTACATACAGGTCCGAAGAACTTAGCTTTCTATATGAAACTGTAAGAAATACATTTCATACATATAAGCCTCCTAGTCTATGGTGTTTTTGTTGTAGCAGCCCAAACAGACTAAGACAGAAGTCAAGTGTCTTATTCTAATCTCAATTAACTCCAAGGAGTGATTATTTTTATAACTAAAACATATTGGATTCTCAGCTTAAGTAGCTTCAAAAGGGCAAAACACAGAGCCATCACAAATTTAAACCCAAAATATATCTGATATCTTTTCCATTTTTTTTCATCTGTAAAAGCTTCCTGCTTTTGATCTGCCTCTCTGAAGATTGCCCATTCTCTCAGATCCACCTTACCACCTTAAACCCATCTTCTTCTGCTGGTCTTTCTCACTAAAACTCTGCCTCAGACAAGTGCTTAACTCACCTTTCTTTCCTTATCACTTGCTGCTTTGGACACTGATTTTTTTTTTTTTTTTTACATTTGATTGTATTTTATTTATGCTTTTCCGAAGAAGGGACTAAATCCTTAAAGAGCAGAAACCTCATACCTCTTTTGGTCACTCACAGTAATGTGTGGGGCTAGAAACTCAGAATGTACAGCTACTTATTGAAAAGGAAAATATTTCCAAGCTATAAGACGTGGTTATAAAGAGAAAGTAAGTTCTTTCATCATGTGATTATTCAGAAAACAGTGACATCTTTCTTGTTGTCCTTTGTTACTAGGCACTTAGACAGAACGTCCATTAAAAATGGTTATTAATGGCTTGCGATATTAGAAAAATGTTCTGGTCAAGTAGTGTAGAGAAAAGGAATAGAGTTATGGCTTTACTTCTTACCAACTCCATGACTTGAACAAATTTCTTAACATTTCCAAACCTCAAATGCATTATATACAATGGTGCTATGGTGCTACCATTATGTGGTTTTTCTGATGTTAATTACTTAGTGTATTGTCAAAAGTGGTCACTCAATGGATATTTTTGTTAAACTGTGTTCAAGTTCATTGAATACTGTAAAATAAACCTTCACGATAAGTGAAATGTCCAAGTGAGCTAGGAAAAATCTAATAGGTGCTGTTTATTTAGTTGTTAATATGAGTCAGTGTTAGATAATTTAAACAATAATGCTTCTTATAACTAAAAAAAATTGAGTCTTCATAGCAATATTATGAAGTAATAATTTATTATGAAGTAGTTAATTTTATAGATGAGGAATTGAGTTTAAGTAACTTGCTCAAGGCCATAAACCTAGTGAACTTAACCAAGCAATATTTATGGGTGTTTAAACATAAAAGAAATTTTATTTCTGTTTCCTACTGGCCCTTTAAACAGTTTCAGTGGACATAGTCCTTCCACTGCCCCAGGAGAAAAAGTTGGACATAAATGAGATTTTTTTTTAAACATTATTTATTTATTTATTTATGATAGTCATACAGAGAGAGAGAGAGAGCGGCAGAGACACAACAGGCAGAGGGAGAAGCAGGCTCCATGCACCGGGAGCCTGATGTGGGACTCGATCCCGGGTCTCCAAGATCGTGCCCTGGGCCAAAGGCAGGCGCCAAACCGCTGCGCCACCCAGGGATCCCCCATAAATGAGATTTTGTGGTCACTTGTGGTTAGTAGATAGTCCAGGCCAATTTATTTCACAATTAAATTATTAAATTTTTTAATTAAATTTATTAATTAAAGGTGTCCATTTCCATATACTCAGTAAAGCTTCCAACCTGATCAAAGGTAAGCTTCTTTCTACTTTCTCTGGCTACAGCCAGTTACCTCAAGGAAGGAGCTGTGGTCAGCATCATCTCTCTTGTCACTTACTTTCCTACTATATAGCTACAACTTTAAACTCCTTCAAGATAGTAAGAAATGAGTTGAAGGAAGATAGTTAAAGGGTATAAGAGAATTATTTTTTGACTGGTTCCCTTGCAAGTTGGCTTTCTTCTTTCTGGTCTGGGCAATGTTTAAAGGTCCTTTTTTGGTCTTCTACTTCCATAGTGCCTTTGGAGATAACCTCTACCACTCCCACATGCCTTTGTTGATGTTTTGTTACCTACAGTTTCCTAAATCTGGGGCAAGTACACTCTATTCTGTAGGTCACTGACTCTTCTCAGACTCTAAGAATCTAGACACCTAAATCATTATTAGCTGTGCCGATTCTATGTTGCGTAGGCTTATCCTAGCATATCAAACTCTCCTTCACATTACCATCAAAGCTGCTAACTAGCTTTTACTTGAGCTACATGCCCCCCAGGAAGACATTAACTTGATGTGTCTTATAAATACTTGGGATACATTGCAAACTCTTTGAATGGTCCTGCTAAAGACTCTCTCACTATGCTTAAGGTGAAAGGTACCTATTCCCACCTCTTTTGTGTGTGTGTGTGTGTGTGTGTGTGTGTGTGTGTGTGCATGAGGCCAATTAGGGGAGGGGGTGTGTTAACAGCATATCAGCAGCTTTATCCAAAATGATCTTCATAAAAATCCCTTATACCACCCTCTTTACCACATCCACTCTACAACATCACAACACTTTTATAAAATTAATGGATGTACACTTGAAAAGCTGCCAAGCTATTTTAGGCCGAATTATGCACTTTATATATGGGTGATCACTTCCTTTGAAAAAGACAGTGTAAAGCATGGAGTTTAAATTAACTCCACATGTGTCTATGGTCATACAGTCTCCACTTTGTAGAGGAAATTAGGTCAAAGGATAGTTTGACTGAATTATTCAGTTTAGGTTCAAAGTGATTCTGAAATATATGTATCATTTAACCAGTTGAGAAGGCAGTAATGATTCCTTTTTGTATCCCCTTTGGTCAAATTGTACTTTCTTATTCCCAGCCCCATTATATAACTAGAAACAATATTCTTCAAAGTGGTCAATAGCAGGAATTGCAGAAATGGAATCTCCCAAAACACGAGATTTTAGAAGTGTGAAAATACCAAAAGACAAAAGCTACAAGACTTATAAATTAGATAGTAATACTAGAAAATTGGCTGCATTCTTGAGAAAGACTACATGGATGAATCCACGACTGTGACAGAGAGAATATAGAGAAAGAAAAAAAAGTAGAAGAAAATATACAATGAAGCATTTAGGATAGTATTTTAAGCTACAGAAAATAATTCATTTTTATGTAATTAATATGGCAGATGCTGAGGGCATTAAAAATAAGAACAAATAATGATATAGGGTGCCTGGGTAGCTCAGTTGGTAAAGCATCCAACTCTGATTTCAGCTCAGTTCATGATCTCAGGATTGTGAGATCGAGTTCTGTGTCAGGCTCTGTACTGGGCATGGAGCCTGCTTAATTAAGATTTTCTCTCGCCCTCTACCCCTTCCTCCACTGTTAAAAAAAAAAAAAAAAACAAATAATGATGTAAAAATTTCCCTAGAACTTCTGAAACTAGCGAATTTACAAAAATAGCAGGTAAAGGTTGGATAAAAGAACTAAAGTATTGGAAGAAGAGGAAGAAAAAGACTGACATGTTTGTATACTTGTGCATAATCAAGAAGGAATAATGGCACCACTTCAGAACTTCAGAGAGTTGGCTCACATTTATTTATTTTTCTTTAAAATTTTTTTTTTAATTTTAATTTTTTATTTAAATTCAATTTACTTAACATATAGTGTATTATTAGTTTCAGGGGTAGAATTTAGTGATTCATCAGTTGCATATAACACCCAATGCTCATTATAACAAATGCCCTCCTTAATGCCCAAGAATCAATTACTCCTTCCCTAGCCACCTTCCCTCCAGCAACCCTAAGTTTGTTCCCTAGAGTTAAGAGTCTTTTATGGTTTGCCTCCCTCTCTGTTTTTATCTTATTTTATTTTCCTTCCCTTCCTCTATGTTCATATGTTTTATTTCTTAAATTCCACATATGAGTGAAATCTTATATTTGTTTCTGTGACTGACTTATTTCACTCAGCATAATACCCTCTAATTCCATCCACGTCTAATGCAAATGGCAAGATTTCATTCTTTTTGATAGCTGAGTAATAATCCGGTGTGTGTGTGTGTGTGTGTGTGTGTGTGTACACACACCACATCTTCTTCATCCATTCATCTGCCAATGGACATCTGGGCTCCTTCCATAGTTTAGCTTTTGTTGACATTGCTGCTATAAATATCAGAGTGCAAGCATCCCTTGAAATCACTATTTTTGTATCCTTTGGATAAGTATCTAGTAGTGCTATTTCTAGGTCATAGAGTAGTTCTATTTTTAGCGTTTTGAGCAACCTCCAAACTGTTTTCCAGAGTGGCTGCAAGAGATGGCTCACATTTAATCCAGGACAATCCTCTGTAGGTTTGCATTCAATATGCTTAAATCATTCAGTGTCTGGAACTAAGCAAATGGAAAAAGCTCCATTTATGTTTCTTTCTTTCTTTTTTTTTTTTACATTTAAAAATTTTTTATTGGAGTTCAATTTGCCAACATTTAGCAGAACACCCAATGTTCATCCAGCCAAGTACCCCCTCTCAGTGCCTAACTCTAGAAATGAACAAGGGGTAGTGGAAAGGGAGGTGGGCATGGGGTTGGAGTGACTGGGTGATGGGCTCCATTTATGTTTCTATTACAATTTTGGAATCACTGCACTGAGCATTTCTTCAAGAAATATTTTTTTTATTCTTTTCCCCTCATCATCTTCCTTATGCTGGCTAAGAGACATTTTTATATAAGACCTCCCCATGATTTTCATATTTGGGCTCACATATTAAAAATATTTGTAAAGAGCAGCTTCATGTTTTTTTTCAATTTAATTCTTCATTTAAAATTATATTTATTTATTAAATAATTTTTATTTAAGTATAGTTGACAATGTTACATTTGTTTCAAGTGTGCAACATAGTGATTCAACAAGTTTGTATATTATGCTATACTTACCACAAGTGTAGCTGCATCTATCACCATACAATGCTATTAAAATAACATAGACTATATTCCTTTTGCTGTGCCCTTTATTCCCATGACTTATTAATTCCATAATTGGAAGACTATTTCTCCCATTTCTCTTCACCTAATTTGCCCAACCTCTTATCCTTTTCCCCTGGCAACCATTAATTTGTTCTCTGTATTGATAATTCTGATTCTTTTTTTATTCATTTTTTTAGATGCCACATTTTAGTGAAATCAAATGGTATTTGTCTTTCTCAATCTCAATTTATTTCACTTAGCATAATATCCTCTATGTCCATCCATGTTGTCACAGATGGCATGTCATCCTTTATATGGCTGTGTAGTATTCCATAATGTGGAATGCCCAAGGAGGGCATTTGATGTAATGAGCACATTACAAATCAAATGTAATTTGATGTATACATACACACACATGCACCCCACATCTTCCTTATCCATTCATCTATCAATGGATACCTGGATAGCTTCCATATTTTGGCTACCATAAAAATGCTGTAGTAAATACAGGATGTATATACCTTTTAGAATTAGTGTTCTCATTTTCTTTGGGTAAATACCTGGTAGTGAAATTACTGGATTATATGGTATTTCTATTTTTAATTTTTTAAGGAACCTCCATATTGTTTTCCACAGTGGCTCTATCAATTTGCATTCCCACCAAGCATCATGATCCTCTTTTCTCCACATCCTCACCAACACTTGCTATGTCTTGTCTTTTATATTTTAGCCATTCTGACAGATGTGAGGTGATATCTAAATTGTTTCAATTCCTTATTTGTAATGGGATATAATTGACATATAACATTATATTAGTTTCAGTTATACAACAAAATGATTTGATATTTGTATGTATTGCAAAATGGTCACCACAGTAAGGCTATTTGGCATCTATTATCATACATAATGTATGATAATACAAAATGTTTTTTTCTTGTGATGAGAACTTATAAGATCTTTTCTTTTAGCAACTTTCAAATATATATCACAGTATTATTAAGTATAGTCACCCTCTTGTACTTTATATCCCTGTAACTTATGTATTTTATAACTAGAAGTTTGTACCTTTTGACCTTGGTCATCTATCTCCTCCAATTTCTGCCTCTTCCTTCTGGCAAGCACCAATCTATTCTGCATGTCTATGAGCTTATTATTTTTTTCTTTTTTGTATTCCACATGTAAGTCAGATCATATTGTATTTGTCTTTCACTGACTTATTTCACTAAATTAATGCCCTTACGGTCAATGCATGTTGTCACAAATGGCAAGATTTCATTCTTTTTTATGGCTTAATAATATCACATTGTATATATATATTTTTCTTTATCCATTTTCTTTATTCACCCATTAGTGGATACTGAAGTTGCTTCCATCTCTTGAATATTATAAATAATACTGCAATGAACATCAGAGTGCATACATCTTTTCAAGTAAGTGTTTTTGTTATCTTAGAGTAAATACCCATAAGTGTAATTGCTGGATCATATTGTAATTCTAATTTTAATTTTTGGTGAACCTCCATACTGTTCTGAATGTGTGGTAGCTGAATGTAGCAGCTGAGCCACTTTAGAATCCCACCAATAGTGCACAAGAATCTCCTTTTCTTTACATCCTTGCCAATACTTGTTATCTCTGGTCTTCTTGATAATAGTCATTTTAACAGGTGTATAGTAATATCTCATTGTAGTTTTTGTATGCATTTCCCTGATGATTATAGATGTGAGCAGGTTTTCAAGTACTTGTTGAGCATTTGTATGTCTTCTTCACATACTCTGCCCATTTTTTAATTAGATAGTTTGCTCTTCTGCTATTTATCTGCATGAGTTCTTTATTTAATTTAATTTAAATCTTATTTTATTTTTGAACTTGGAAAATTTTTATGCAGCATAGTCATTCCAGCAGCTTCTAATCTGACATACTCAATATTATAGGAATGATATCCATGTCTTATTTTAAATCATATTATCTTAATTTTCTTGAAGTATATAAAGATTAGTATGTTATATTATTATATTATATAGATTTACATGATATTTATTTCTCTTTTAACATTTTTATTTAATTTCCAGTTGGTTAACATACAGTATAATTAAGCAAGGGAAACAAAAGCAAAAATAAACTATTGGGACTTCATCAAAATAAAAAGCTTCTGCATAGCAAAGGAAACAATCAACAAACTAAAAGACAAGCTATGCAATGGGAGAAGATATTTTCAAATGATGTATCTGTAAAGGATTGGTATCCAAAATCTATAAAGAACTTATCAAACTCAACACCCTCCCCCCCAAAAATAACCCAGATAAGAAATGGGCAGAAGATATAAACAGACGTTTCTCCAAAGAAGACATCCAATGGCTAACCAACATATGAAAGGATGTTCAACATCATTCATCATCAGGGAAATACAAATCAAAACCACAATGAAATACCACCTCACACCTGTCAGAATGACTAAAATTAACAAGAAACAATAGGTGTTAGTGAGGATGTGGAGAAAGGGAACCCTCTTGCCAGATCTAGGGAATTGAAACCTGTGGGTGGAGTGAAGCTCAGTAATCTGTTGTAAAGAATCCTCCAGGTGGGGGCCCCTGGGTGGCTCAGTCTGTTAAGGGTCTACTTTCGGCTCTGGTACTGGTATCAGGCCCCAATGAGGGGGGGCCCTGCTTAGCGGGGAGTCAGCTCCTCCCTCTCCCTGCCGTTCCCCCTGCCTGTACTCCCTATCAAGTAAATAAATAAAAATCTTTAATTAAAAAAAAAAAAAAAAGAAAGGGAATCCTCTTGTTGGTGGGAATACAAACTGGTGTAGCCACTCTGGAAAATAGTATGAAGATTCCTGAAAAACTAAAATTTAGAACTACTCAATGATCCAGCAATTACACTATTGAGTATTTACATAAAGGATACAAAAATACTGATTTGAAGGAATGCATGCACCCTGATGTTTATAGCAGCAATATCAACAAGAGCCAAATTATGGAAAGAGCCCAAATGTCCAACAACTGATGAATGGATAAAGATGTGGTGTGTGTATATATATATGATGGAATATTATCCAGCTATCAGAAAGAATGAAATCTTAGCATTTTCAACAATGTGGATGGAACTAGAGGATATTATGCTAACTGAAATAAGTCAATCAAAGAAAGAGAAATACCATATGATTTCATTCCTATGTGGAATTTAAGAAACAAAGCAGATGAACATGTAAGTTCTTTGTATATTTTATATATTAACCACTTATCAGATATATGGTTTGTAATACTCCCATTTCATAGGCTGCCTTTTCATTCTATTGTTGGTTTCTTTTTTATTGATGTTGATGATACTTTTCTTTCCTGTGCAGGAGCATTTAGTTTAGTTTAGTTATTTAGTTGTTTTGTTTTGTTCATTTGTTTAGTTTTGCTTTTGTTGCCTTGGCATTGGGTGTCCATTCCGAAATGCCTTTGCCAAGATGAATGTCAAAGACTCCACCTTTGTTTTTGTTTTTGTTCTTGTTTTTTAGGATATTTATAGTTTCAAGACTTAAATTCAAATCTTTAAGCCATTTAGAGTTCATTTTTATTTATGGTGTAACATACTGGTTCAGTTTCATTCTTTTGCATGTAGTGGCCCAGTTTTCCCAATGCCACTTTTTGAAGAAACCGTCTTTTCCACATTTTATGTTCTTACCTCATTTGTTGTACATTAATTAATTATATAAGCATGGGTTTGTTTCTGGGCTCTTTCTTCTTTTCCATTGATCTATGTGTGTTTGTATATTGTTCTGATTACCAAAGCTTTGTAGTATAGTTAAAAATTGGAATGTCATGCTTTCTCAAGATTGCTTTGGCTATTTAGGATCTCTTGTGGTTTATGCAAATTTTAGTATTATTTATTTTAATTCTGTGAAAAATGCTTTTGGTATTTTGATAGAGGTTGTATTGAATCTGTGTATTGCTTTCTGTAGTATAAACATTTTAACAATATGTGTTCTTCAATCCCTGAGCATTGAATATCTTTCCATTCATTTCTGTCTTTTTAAAGTTACCATGATTGACATATTTTTCAGTGTATAGCTCTTTCACATTTCAATTCAATTTATTCCTAGGTATTTTATTCTTTTTGATGCAATTGTCAATGGGATTATTTTCTTAATTTATTTCTCTCATAGTTTATTATTAATATATAGAAACACATATTTTTGTATATTGATTTTTTTATCCTGCAATTTACAGAGTTTATTGATTAGTTTTAACATTTTTGGGATGGAGTCTTTAATGTTTTCTATATAATATAATCTGAAAATAGTGATAGTTTTACTTTTTTCTCTTTGACTGGGATGCTCTTTTATTAGTTTTCTTGCCTAATTGCTTTGGCTAGGACTCAAATACTTCAATAAATATGGTGAGTGGGCATCCTTTTCTTGTTTCTGATCTTGAAGGATAAACTTCAACTTTTAACTACTGAGTGTGACGTTGGCTGAGGGCTTGTATAGGCCTTTATTTTGTTGAAATTTTTATCATTAATTAATTCTTAAGATTTGTCAGATGCTTTTTCTGCATCTGATGAGATGATCATATAATTTGTATCCTTTATTTTGTTATTGTCACATGTCACATTGATGGATTTGTGACTGTTAAACATGCTATTCTTACATGCGTGCAATAAACCCCACTTAATGAAATAAGTCAATCAGAGAAGGACAAACATTATATGTTCTCATACATTTGGGGACTATAAATAATAGTGAAAGGGAATAGAAGGGAAGCGAGAAGAAATGGGTAGGAAATATCAGAAAGGGAGACAGGACATAAAGACTCCTAACTCTGGGAAACGAACTAGGAGTGGTGGAAGGGGAGGAGGGTGGGGGTTTGGGGGTGAATGGGTGACGGTCACTGAGGGGGGCACTTGACGAGATGAGCACTGGGTGTTATTCTGTATGTTGGCAAATTGAACTCCAATAAAAATAAATTTATTATTTAAAAAATCCCACTTAATTTACTGTTGTATTCAATTTTCTAATATTTTATTGAGGATCATTAAATTTGTCTTCTTCAGGAATCTTGGCTTTTCATTTTCTTGTGTCATCTTTGTTGAGCTTTGGTATTAGGGTAATGCTGGCCTCATAAAATGAGTTTTGGAAGTATCTATCCTCTTTTTTTTTTTTTTTGGAAAAGTTTGAGAAGTATTAGTATTAATTCTTCCTTTTTTTAAAAGATTTTATTTATTTACTCATGAGAGACACACAGAGAGAGAGAGAGAGGCAGAGACACAGGCAGAGGAAAAGCAGGCTCCATGCCAGGAGCCCAATGTGGGACTAGATCCTGGGTCTCTAGGATCATGCCCCGGGGTGAAGGCAGCACTAAACTGCTGAGCCACCCAGGCTTCCCAGTATCAATTCTTCTTTAAATGTTTGGTTGATTACCATTAAAGCCATGCAGTCCTTCACTTTTATGTACAGCTTTTTTTTTTAAATTTTTATTTATTTATGATAGTCACACAGAGAGAGAGAGAGAGAGAGAGAGAGAGAGAGAGAGAGAGAGAGGCAGAGACACAGGCAGAGGGAGAAGCAGGCTCCATGCACCGGGAGCCCGACGTGGGATTCGATCCCGGGTCTCCAGGATCGCGCCCTGGGCCAAAGGCAGGTGCTAAACCGCTGCGCCACCCAGGGATCCCTATGTACAGCTTTTTATGTGTCAGTCAAAACTCAAAAAAGTGGCTTTACAAAATGAACAAAAGTTCTGAAAAGATATCTCATCAAAGAAACTAAATAAATGGCAAGTAAGAATATGAAAAAATTATTAATATCTTATATTAAGAAATGGAAAATTATACCACATGATACTACTATATACCGTTTTGAATAGCTAAAATAGAAAACACTGACAACTTCATATGCTAGAAAAGATGTGTAGCAACAGAAACTTTCATCCATTGCTGGTGGACGTGCAAAATGGTATAGCTACCTTGAAATATAGTTTGGAATTTTCTTGCAAAGTTACATAGGCTTACCATACACTCCAATAATTGTGTTCCTAGATATTTATCCAAATGAGTTGAAATTTTATGTCTATAAATATATCTGTACACAACCTGTTTATAGCAGACACATTCGTAATTGTTAAATGCTGTAAACAACCAAGATCCTCTTTTTTTTAAGATTTTATTTGTTTATATGTGAGAGAGGCAGATATAGTGAGAGAGAGCATGGGTGGGGAGGAGAGGGAGAAGCAGGCTCCCCACTGAACAGGGAGCCTGATGTGGGGCTCAATCTCAGGATCCTGGGATCATGTCCTGAGCTGAAGGCAGACGCTTAACCAACTGAGACACCCAGGTTCCCCCTTAAGATCTTCTTTAAAAGTTAAATGGATAAACAAACTCTGATGAATTCATAGAATGAAATATTATTCAGGAATAAAAGGAAATGAGCTATCAATCTACCTAAAGAACATAGAGAAAACTTCATTGCATTTTACTAAGTCAAAGAAGCTAGTCAGAAAAGTGTACATGCTGTATGAATTCAACTATATAGAATTCTGGAAAAGCAAAACTGTAGAAACAATATAAAGTTCAGTGATTTACAGTGTTCTAGAGTAGGAGGAGAGGGATTAATAGGTGAAGTAAAGGGTATTTTGGGAACAGTAAAACTATTCTGTGTGACACTATAATAGTGGCTATATGACACTAGGCATTTGCCAAAACCCCTGGTACTGTACAACAAAGAGTAAACTCTGTTGTAAAGTATAGACTTTAGTTAATAATAATGTATAAATATTGGTTCATTAATTATAAAAAACATAACACATTAATGAAAGGTATTAATAATAGGGCAAATAGTGAGCAGGGGAGAGAGAAGGTATATGGAAAATCTTATTATCTGCTTAGTTTTCTGTAAACCTAAAATGTCTGAAACACTAAGTCTATTAATTTTTAAAACATATTTAAAAAAACAAGAGATGCTGTACTGGGAAAATATTAAAAAGCCAAAATATGGCTTCCATATTTTATTGGAAGCCATTGATTATAAATAAAAATTGTGAATAACACTGTAAAATTATATATAAAAAATAAGATATAACAGATATCAGCCTAGAACAATTTAGTGTAGGAAAACATAATCCTTTATGCTTTTTAAAAAATATTTTATTTATTTATTTGAGATAGAGTGAGAGCTAGTGAGAGAGCATGTGTGGAGGTGGGAGGAGGATAGGAGAGAGAGAGAGAGAAGCAGGCTCTTCTCTGAAAAGGGAGCCGATGCAGGGCTTGATCCCAAGACCCTGAGATCATGCCCTGAGTGGAAGGGAGATGCCTCACCGACTGTGCAATGCTGATGCCCTCCCTTTGTGTTTTTGACAGCTATTAAGACAGTGTGTGTCATTTAGGATACTTTTTATTGGCAAGCCAAATTTGTGTAAAGTTTATGAAAAGCTACCATCAAACATAATAAGAAATAATAATGGAGGATACCTTTAAATTGGGCGTAGTCGGTAGAATGTCAGTTGGAAATGCTTTTCTCTCTAATGATAGAAATGCCAAAACATAATGCCTTTGACAAGATAAAGGTTTTATTTTATTGCCATTATGGTAAGTCTAGCATCTAGAGTTTGGTGTTTGCAGACATTGGTCCAGAGTCTCACTGGCATTAGAGTCAAGATCTATATTAATCTCTTATTCTTTTTCTCATGGTTCTTTGTTGCAAAATGGCTTCTCAATCTCAAGTATGCATTACTTTTCCGATCAGAAAAAGGAATAAGTCAAAATAAAAGGGTACACTTCATGTGAATCCATTTCCCTGTTAAATAGTTTTCCTGGATGCCCCCTCACCTATTCAACCCTTCTTCACTTTCCAAAGCAATATAGCATGGTCTCCCATCTGCAAAGAATGCTGGGAAATGTAGTTTTTAGATAATTACATTAATGACTGCAATAAAACCAGAGTTCTATTAGTAGGGAAGAATGTATATTGTGCATGCAACTAGTAGTTTCCAGTACAAGATGCTCATGTCTCTCCTCTACTACCTTCAAGTCTCTCAGCTTTATCCTTGACCCGACTCCCTTCATTTTTGCAAAGTCACTGTAACAATACCAAAAATTAATCACATCCAGACATAAATATTCAGATACTGAAAGAATTGTTTGCTTTGGTCCTATCCTCCTTTGGACCCAAGAATAATTCCCCAGATGCCCCTACCCTTACACATTGTTGATTCATTGACTAGGCTAGGCTATAAAGACACTCTTAAACTAATCTCCTCCAAGAACTGTAGTATTGTCTTAATTGCTCTAGAATGATCATAATTCAGAAAATCTAAATTCTGACATCAAATAGGAATTGAGGAATACTTGCCTGATAAGTATCCAAAAATATTTGCTACAGTGTTACTGTACCATGCAATAAATAATATTCTAAATATCAGCATTCAGTGATTAAATAAATTGACTTTTCTTGATAACTTGCTTCTTTATTTGGAAAATTTACCTCTGTGGGAACTCTTCATTCCCTGACGAAAAATAAATCAGTCACTCCCATATGCTAGTCATAAAAAAAAAACCTTTTGTATTTTCTCACAAGGCTGTATTTGTGGATATGGCAAATGGAACATTTGGTTTTGCCTCCTCATGAGGGTCATCTTCAGAATGAAGCACCATTACTCATCCTAAATGGCTGTCTTTGCTGTTATAGATTGTGCTGCTCAATCTGAGCTCTTAGGTTAGTGAAATATGAACAATAATTGCTTTGTGCTAGAATATAATAAAAGCACAATAACATATATCATTGATTGAACACTTACTAACACTTACTAACCATCTTACATACATTATTACATTTATTGTATTATAGGAATAAGGTATATCAAATTCTAATTTATTGCTTTAAGTAACTTGGCCTAAGTTATATATCTAAGAAGTGACCAGTCCAGGATTTGAATCCAGTATTGACTCCATATGTTTTTATGTTCTTTACAAGTTTGCTATACTGTCCCCTTCCTTTATGAAAGGTGTTTTTGATGCTCAGTAAGGAAGCTGGATTTATTCAAGCAACAGATTTCTCATTTAGAGATGTTACTTAGTACAAAACAGCAAACAAACACTAGGTTTTGATTGATGGCAATTATGTAATCTTCTTTTGTTTCTTCTAGTCTGTTCTTTCCTCTCTTCTAATGATGATATGCTTTAAATAAAAACTCTTTGAAGATAAACTTAGAAGGAGACAACTTACACCTCCAATTGTGTGGACTTGGGGAGACATATCAAAGCAAATAATTTGCCTCGTGCAGAACCAGATTTTGTGTAGAATAGGATATCAAAAGCTTAGCTAGTCTCAAGAGTGGCTAGGAAAGCTATCACCCACCCAAAAGGAAATATGTAGATGTGTTCTCAGTTCTAAGCTATGAACATCACTTTAGGTGAGAATTAGAAATTGATATCAAGGGCTGGGAAGCGGGGCCCGGTTGGAAGTTAGGAGTTAGAGTTTAGGGAAAGATTCTGTCATAAACATAAACACAAACCAAACCAAAAAATCAGGAACACAAACCAAATAACTAGAAAATTAGAGGGAGGTCTAAATAGTAAATATAAGAGTAAGAGCAAGAAACCAGAAAATATTAGTAAGGCATTCATAGATAACTCCTTCTCTAGCAGATAAATTTGTCCTTTATTTTAAGCTTTAGAGTAGACTTGTGTGAATGAATTAATTTCATCATCATATCTCATCAGAGATGGGATAAATGACAATATGGAGGTGGACTAGAGAACAGGTTTCCAAGGTTCATATTTTCGGGCACTTAATAAGTACCTTTAAATATCCTTTTGGTTAAGAGGAAATGTCTAACAATCATTTTCTCTTGCTGTTATAGATGAAATTTAAGATCTTTAAAAATATATTTTAATATTACAAACTCAAAGCAATTTTCAGAATATTAAAAAAATCACTGATGATGTTAGAATATCAAAATGATACTGACATTCTATTGAAGAATGTAACATTCAAATGGAAGCTTCAAGTACTATAATAAAAATGATTTTTAAAGTCCTCTTTTTTTCTTTTATTGCATTTTACTTGTCTCCATTTGGAATTCATACCATAACTTGAAGTTTCTAGCCCAAGTAGGAAGAAATATGGCAAATATGTTTCTATGATTTAAAAACAATATCACTTTATTTAAATAAGGTGTATTAGTACTCAGACATTTGGAAAATTTATAAAGTTAGAATATGATTCAGTAAAATATATGTATTTGTGCCCAAGTATGCCAAGCAAATAAAAAAAACTGCTATAATACATTTAAAATATTCTGAAAATTTGGTGAAATTATTTTTTTATTTTACTTTATTATTTATTAATTTATTCACAAGAGACACACAGAGAGAGGCAGCGACCTAGGTAGAGGGAGAAGCAGGGTCACTGCAGGGAGTCTAATGCGGGACTTGACCCAAGATCCCCTGATCACGCCCTGAGCCAAAGGCAAATACTCAACCACAGAGACCAGGTGTCCCAAATTTGGTGAAATTAAACTGAACATAAACTCTACTATATTTCCTGAAAGTTATAAAACATGCATTATTTTATCCATTAAATAAAAATGAATGTGAATCTAGAGTTTCATCCAACATATAACAAAGAATAAAGCTTCTCTACTCCTAATTATGCCCAAGTAAATGAAATATAATGGTGGAAATGAGGATGAGACAGAAAAAAAGGAAAAAAAAAAACGCACAAGAATAAAGGGATTTAGACATATAATGGGAAAATAGGAGCTTGTTTAACAATACTGTTACTTATATATTTCAATGTATAACTTTCAAAAATTTAAGGACAGACTCTTGTAAAATTATAGAAACATATCTAATAATTTATTAGGGTCATTAATATATGAGGGTGTTAGTAAGATAATTAAGCTGGTTCTAATAGCATCTGGGGACTACAGGTGTATGTAGTCCATTACAAATGGCGTTTAATAAAAGTGAATGTTAGCTGCTGCATTAGTTTCCTATGAGTCAGGTGGACCTCATGGAAGAAGAGCTAAGTTGGGCCATCTTGCAGGCAACAAAACAGGAATATTCCAGGGCACCTGGGTGGCTCAGTGGTTGGCCATCTGCCTTCAGTCAGGTCATTATCCTGGGGTCCTGGGATGGAATTCCCAAGGGGAGCCTGCTTCTCCCTCTGCCTGTGTCTCTGCCTCTCTCTGTGTGTGTCTCTCATGAATAAATAACTAAAAAAAAAAATCTTAAAAAAAAAAGGAATACTGCAGCAACAAGAGGCTGTGGGAATATGCTTGATTAAAGTGTGAGGCAGAGTGGGAAGAGGAATATCCAGAATGCACCTTCCACAAGAACCTTAGCTTCTACCAGGAATCCTAGAAATTCACAGGTCCCTTTCCTCAGAACCTACACTTGAAGGCCTAAAGCACAGAAAGCATTCCCAGAGACTTGGTTTAAGGAGAGGATAAAAAAGAATGTTAGGATAAGTTTTCAGAGATTGCAAATTGGAAAAAATTGACTAAACTCAGAGAGATAAATAAAACTAGAACATTTGGGGTCATCTTTTATAATCAGCAGAAATGTATAACTTAAGTACAACTTCACAATTTCTCAGCTCTAATGAATTAATATATAGCAAAGTTAAATATGAATACGTTCTCCTAGAAAATTACAAAATCCTTGGGTGGACTTGGTAAGCCATATCACAGGACGTTCAAATATTCATCCTACCCACATTTTATTTTTTGGTTTTAAATAATTAACAATACATTTAAATGGGATTACAATCAGACTTTTAATTCTTTATTAACATGGGAAATATTCTTGGAAAATCTTTTTCAATTGTGGCAAGTGTAGAGCTTCACATGACAAAAGGCTATGTTTTTGAAGGAATGCCTTTATTTTACTTTCAGAATCTCATCTCTAATAATTGTCAAATCCATAATTTTAATTATCTCTAATGCTAAGTCCTGAGGCTGAGAAAAACTAAGCTAAAACTTGTTCTGCCTTTGTATAACACCAATTGTGAATAGAAAAGGTCTGGATTCTTAAACATAAAAGAAAGTCTTAAAAAACTAAAGGACAGACATTCCAAACAGTGGCACTATTGAAATTACCCAACTTTTGTGGTCTTTTGAGATTTTTCAGAATCTATGTTAGGGAGCTGCTAAAAACATTGTTATGTAAGATACAAATGCAACTTTCTGAAGAAAACTTTCTGAAGGGAGACCCTGTGTTTCATTAATTAGTTTCTTAAATTTTTGATTTGAAAAGAACAGTGTAGAATTAAAGTGAACAAAGACCTTAAGCTGTTGAACAAATAAATGGTAGGCCAATGTGACTATTGCTAGACAAATAGATTCATATATGTGCTGTATATTCATATTGAAAATTATTTACAGATTATCACTAAACAACAATAAATCCCATGGTTACCCATAGGAAATCAAGGGAAACAGCATGTGAGAAGGAAGGACAAGAAAATTACTCAGATCTAATACACTTTAATGATGACAGGACTGTAGAAGATACTTTCTCTTATGTAGCCCTCAGTTCTGTCATTACCTGAAAAAGAAGAGGTGGCTCTAGAATAGAAGATCTCACCATTTGAAGGCTGGAAGGTGTTATACCCTATGTATGATACAAAATCAAGTATAAACTTTGTTTCAGCTCCAGCAGGTAGAGTTTAGAAGTAATCATCCCTCTCCTTAAAATAAGGAAAAATTTTAAAACCTGAAAATCAGTAATTTTTGACCCATCAGAGAATCTAGGATATGGGGCAAACCATCATGTTGAAATCTGGAAAGACAGGCAAATCCAGAGCATAACCAAGATCTGCTTCCCTAGAATACAAGCTACTGGAGCAACCAACTGGTCTGAATACTTAAGTGTTTATTTTGAAAATTTGCTGAAAATCAAGAGTGAAATGCATGAGATAGAAATTTCTGGGGACTACAGATTTAAGAGGAGCCCATACTTTCATGGCCTTTTTTTTTTTTTTTTTTTTTTTTTTTAAGTAGGCTCAACACCCAGTGTGTAGCCCAATGCAGGGCTTTAACTCACAACTGCGCTGAGATCAAGAGTCAGATGCTTAGCTGACTGAGCCAACTAGGAATCCCTCATAGCCATTGACCTTTGAACTGTCAAATTCTCATGGTAAAGATCTTAGAGTTTTTTTTTTCTTCCTCCAAAATGTAAGGGAAAGGGTGACCATTATGAAACATGCCCATAGTACCCTCTATAATAAAGGTCTATTGTTGGTATATCTGGGTAGGTCAGTGGTTGAGTGTCTGCCTTCAGCTCAGGTTGTGATCCTGAGGTCCTAGGATTAGTCCTGCGTCAGGCTCTCTGCAGGCAGCTTGCTTCTCCCTCTGCCTATGTCTCTGTCTCTCACTGTGTCTCTCATGAATAAGTAAATAAAATCTTTAAAAATATAAAGATCAAAAAAACAAAACAAAACAAAAAATATAAAGATCAACTCTCTAGGAAAAAATAATTTTTGAGAGATTTATCTCCCCTGGCAGAAGGACATTTCTGTAACTTTAGCATTGCCCCCACAAACTTGCTGTCTCATTGAAGGGGGAAAAAACTATACCAATGGAGAAACACTTGGGAAAGTGGTAGAAAAACAAGGACATGAGAAATTTGAAGGTCTGGTATGTACAACTATAAGCAATAAACACAACCAATCTCTTAGCCAGATTATCCTAAATCCTCATACTAAAAGCCTAACTCAGTTGCTGTTACCCAATACGACAAGTCTAATTTTCAACAAAAAAATTACAAAACATACCAAAGGCAAGATGAAAACACAATCTGAATAAACAAAGCAAACATCAGAATCAGACTCAGGTAAGACAAAAATATTGGAATTATATCAAGGGCAAATTTTTTAAAAACTGTAACATTTGTTATGGAAATAATGGAAATGTGGATAATATGTGAGAACAAACTAATAATCTAAGCAGAGAGATTGAAATTCTGTGAAAGACATTGAAAGGAAATTCTAGAAATTAAAAAGCTTGTAAGGGAATTACAAGCCTCGGACCCTATTTAAGAAGGAGTCTCTATAGAAACCCAAAGACAAAGGGAGATCAAAACCAGATCCTAGAGGAAATTTTAGCCTCTAACACCAGAACTACAATCACCAGTAAACAGAGCCAAACTGCTAGTCTGATAAACATAACCTTCATGCTAAAGGCCTATCTGCCTCAACAACTTCTACCCAATACATCATGTCTGGATCTCAGTGAAAATTTACATGGCATGCTAAAAGTCAACAACAACAACAAACACAAGCTAAAAAAAGACAAATATTGGGCACCTGGATGGCTCAGTGGTTGAGCCACAATGCCTTTGGCTCAGGCCATGACCCTGGGTCCTGGGATTGAGTCCTGCATCAGGTTCCTCATGAGGAGCCTGCTTCTTCTTCTTCCTATGCCTCTCCCTCTTTCTCTCTCTCTCTCTCTCTTTTTTTTTTTTTTTTAAGATTTCTTTGTTTAAAAGACAAACATCATAATACAAAATCACACACACAAAAAAGACCAAACTCAGATATGGCAGATACTTTGAAATTATAAAAGCAGAAAATTAAAATAACCATGATTAATGTACTAAGAGCTTTATTTTTTTTTAACTTATTTTTTATTGGTGTTCAATTTACTAACATACAGAATAACCCCCAGTGCCTGTCACCCATTCACTCCCACCCCCCGCCCTCCTCCCCTTCTACCACCCCTAGTTAGTTTCCCAGAGTTAGCAGTCTTTACGTTCTGTCTCCCTTTCTGATATTTCCCACACATTTCTTCTCCCTTCCCTTATATTCCCTTTCACTATTATTTATATTCCCCAAATGAATGAGAACATATAATGTTTGTCCTTCTCCGACTGACTTACTTCACTCAGCATAATACCCTCCAGTTCCATCCACGTTGAAGCAAATGGTGGGTATTTGTCATTTCTAATAGCTGAGTAATATTCCATTGTATACATAAACCACATCTTCTTTATCCACTCATCTTTCGTTGGACACCGAGGCTCCTTCCACAGTTTGGCTATCGTGGCCATTGCTGCTATAAACATCGGGGTGCAGGTGTCCCGGCATTTCATTGCATCGCTATCTTTGGGGTAAATCCCCAACAGTGCAATTGCTGGGTCATAGGGCAGGTCTATTTTTAACTGTTTGAGGAACCTCCACACAGTTTTCCAGACTGGCTGCACCAGTTCACATTCCCACCAACAGTGTATGAGGGTTCCCTTTTCTCCGCATCCTCTCCAACATTTGTTGTTTCCTGCCTTGTTAATTTTCCCCATTCTCACTGGTGTGAGGTGGTATCTCATTGTGGTTTTGATTTGTATTTCCCTGATGGCAAGTGATGCAGAGCATTTTCTCATATGCATGTTGGCCATGTCTATGTCTTCCTCTGTGAGATTTCTCTTCATGTCTTTTGCCCATTTCATGATTGGATTGTTTGTTTCTTTGCTGTTGAGTTTAATAAGTTCTTTATAGATCTTGGAAACTAGCCCTTTATCTGATATGTCATTTGCAAATATCTTCTCCCATTCTGTAGGTTGTCTTTTAGTTTTGCTGACTGTATCCTTTGCTGTGCAAAAGCTTCTTATCTTGATGAAGTCCCAATAGTTCATTTTTGCTTTTGTTTCTTTTGCCTTCGTGGATGTATCTTGCAAGAAGTTACTATGGCCGAGTTCAAAAAGGGTGTTGCCTGTGTTCTTCTCTAGGATTTTGATGGAATCTTGTCTCACATTTAGATCTTTCATCCATTTTGAGTTTATCTTTGTGTATGGTGAAAGAGAGTGGTCTAGTTTCATTCTTCTGCATGTGGATGTCCAATTTTCCCAGCACCATTTATTGAAGAGACTGTCTTTCTTCCAATGGATAGTCTTTCCTCCTTTATCGAATATTAGTTGACCATAAAGTTCAGGGTCCACTTCTGGGTTCTCTATTCTGTTCCACTGATCTATGTGTCTGTTTTTGTGCCAGTACCACACTGTCTTGATGACCACAGCTTTGTAGTACAACCTGAAATCTGGCATTGTGATGCCCCCAGATATGGTTTTCTTTTTTAAAATTCCCCTGGCTATTCGGGGTCTTTTCTGATTCCACACAAATCTTAAAATAATTTGTTCTAACTCTCTGAAGAAAGTCCATGGTATTTTGATAGGGATTGCATTAAACGTGTATATTGCCCTGGGTAACATTGACATTTTCACAATATTAATTCTGCCAATCCATGAGCATGGAATATTTTTCCATCTCTTTGTGTCTTCCTCAATTTCTTTCAGAAGTGTTCTATAGTTTTGAGGGTATAGATCCTTTACATCTTTGGTTAGGTTTATTCCTAGGTATCTTATGCTTTTGGGTGCAGTTGTAAGTGGGATTGACTCCTTAATTTCTCTTTCTTCAGTCTCATTGTTAGTGTAGAGAAATGCCACTGATTTCTGGGCATTGGTTTTGTATCCTGCCACGCCACCAAATTGCTGTATGAGTTCTAGCAGTCTTGGGGTGGAGACTTTTGGGTTTTCTATGTAGAGTATCATGTCATCGGCAAAGAGGGAGAGTTTGACTTCTTCTTTGCCAATTTGAATGCCTTTAATGTCTTTTTGTTGTCTGATTGCTGAGGCTAGGACTTCCAGTACTATGTTGAACAGCAGTGGTGAGAGTGGACATCCCTGTCTTGTTCCTGATCTCAGGGGAAAGGCTCCAAGTGCTTCCCCATTGAGAATGATATTTGCTGTGGGCTTTTCATAGATGGCTTTTAAGATGTCGAGGAATGTTCCCTCTATCCCTACACTCTGAAGAGTTTTGATCAGGAATGGATGCTGTATTTTGTCAAATGCTTTCTCTGCATCCAATGAGAGGATCATATGGTTCTTGGTTTTTCTCTTGCTGATATGATGAATCACATTGATTGTTTTACGGGTGTTGAACCAGCCTTGTGTCCCAGGGATAAATCCTACATGGTCATGGTGAATAATTTTCTTAATGTACTATTGGATCCTATTGGCCAGTATCTTGTTGAGAATTTTTGCATCCATGTTCATCAGGGATATTGGTCTGTAATTCTCCTTTTTGGTGGGGTCTTTGGTTTTGGAATTAAGGTGATGCTGGCCTCATAGAACGAATTTGGATGTACTCCATCACTTTCTATCTTTCCAAACAGCTTTAGGAGAATAGATATGGTTTCTTCTTTAAACGTTTGATAAAATTCCCCTGGGAAGCCATCTGGCCCTGGACTCTTGTGTCTTGGGAGGTTTTTGATGACTGCTTCAATTTCCTCCCTGGTTATTGGCCTGTTCAGGTTTTCTATTTCTTCCTGTTCCAGTTTTGGTAGTTTGTGGCTTTCCAGGAATGCGTCCATTTCTTCTAGATTGCCTAATTTATTGGCGTATAGCTGTTCATAATATGTTTTTAAAATCGTTTGTATTTCCTTGGTGTTGGTAGTGATCTCTCCTTTCTCATTCATGATTTTATTAATTTGAGTCTTCTCTCTCTTCTTTTTAATAAGGCTGGCTACTGGTTTATCTATCTTATTAATTCTTTCAAAGAACCAACTCCTGGTTCTGTTGATCTGTTCCACAGTTCTTCTGGTCTCGATTTCGTTGAGTTCTGCTCGAATCTTTATTAACTCCCTTCTTCTCTTGGGTGTAGGATCTATTTGCTGTTTTTTCTCTAGCTCCTTTATGTGTAAGGTTAGCTTTTGTATTTGAGTTCTTTCCAGTTTTTGAATGGATACTTGTATTGCGATGTATTTCCCCCTTACGACTGCTTTTGCTGCATCCCAAAGATTTTGAATGGTTGTATCTTCATTCTCATTAGTTTCCATGAATCTTTTTAATTCTTCCTTAATTTCCTGGTTGACCCTTTTATCTTTTAGCAGGATGGTCCTTAACCTCCACGTGTTTGAGGTCCTTCCAAACTTCTTGTTGTGATTTAGTTCTAATTTCAAGGCATTATGGTCTGAGAATATGCAGGGGACGATCCCAATCTTTTGGTATCGGTTCAGACCCAATTTGTGACCCAATATGTGGTCTATTCTGGAGAAAGTTCCATGTGCGCTTGAGAAGAATGTGTATTCAGTTGAGTTTGGATGTAAAGTTCTGTAGATATCTGTGAAATCCATCTGGTGCAGTGTATCATTTAAAGCTCTCGTTTCTTTGGAGATGTTGTGCTTAGAAGACCTATCGAGTATAGAAAGAGCTAGATGAAGTCACCAAGTATAAGTGTATTATTATCTAACTATGTCTTCACTTTGGTTAATAATTGATTGATATATTTGGCAGCTCCCACATTTGGGGCATATATATTGAGGATTGTTAAGTCCTCTTGTTGAATAGATCCTTTAAGTATGATATAGTGTCCCTCTTCATCTCTCACTACAGTCTTTGGGGTAAATTTTAGTTTATCTGATATAAGGATGGCTACCCCTGCTTTCTTTTGAGGACCATTCGAATGGTAAATGGTTCTCCAACCTTTTATTTTCAGGCTGTAGGTGTCCTCTGTCTAAAATGAGTCTCTTGTAGACAGCAAATAGATGGGTCCTGCTTTTTTATCCAGTCTGAAACCCTGTGCCTTTTGATGGGGTCATTAAGCCCGTTCACATTCAGAGTTACTATTGAGAGATATGAGTTTAGTGTCATCATGATATCTATTCAGTCCTTGTTTTTGTGGACCATTCCACTGAACTTCTTCTTAAAGGGGAATTTTAAGAGTCCCCCTTAAAATTTCTTGCAGAGCTGGTTTGGAGGCCACATATTCTTTTAGTTGCTGCCTGTCTTGGAAGCTCTTTATCTCTCCTTCCATTTTGAATGAGAGCCTTGCTGGATAAAGTATTCTTGGTTGCATGTTCTTCTCATTTAGGACCCTGAATATATCCTGCCAGCCCTTTCTGGCCTGCCAGGTCTCTGTGGAGAGTTCTGCTGTTACCCTAATACTCCTCCCCATAAAAGTCAGGGATTTCTTGTCTCTTGCTGCTTTAAGGATCTTCTCTTTATCTTTGGAATTTGCAAGCTTCACTATGAAATGTCGAGGTGTTGAACGGTTTTTATTGATTTTAGGGGGGGATCTCTCTATTTCCTGGATCTGAATGCCTGTTTCCCTTCCCAGATTAGGAAAGTTTTCAGCTAGAATTTGTTCAAATACATATTCTGGCCCTCTGTCCCTTTCGGCGCCCTCGGGAACCCCAATTAAATGTAGGTTTTTCTTTCTCAGGCTGTCGTTTATTTCCCTTAATCTATCTTCATGGTCTTTAATTGTTTGTCTCTTTTTTCCTCAGTTTCCCTCTTTGCTATCAACTTGTCTTCTATGTCACTCACTCGTTCTTCCACCTCGTTAACCCTCGTCGTTAGGACTTCTAGTTTGGATTGCATCTCATTCAATTGATTTTTAATTTCTGCCTGACTAGCTCTAAATTCTGCAGTCATGAAGTCTCTTGAGTCCTTTATACTTTTTTCTAGAGCCACCAGTAGCTGTATAATAGTGCTTCTGAATTGGCTTTCTGACATTGAATTGTAATCCAGATTTTGTAACTCTGTGGGAGAGAGGACTGTTTCTGATTCTTTCTTTTGAGGTGAGGTTTTCCTTCTAGTCATTTTGCTCAGTGCAGAGTGGCCAAAAGCAAGTTGTATTGGGAAAAAGAGAAAAAGAGAGGAGAGAAAGAAGGAAAGAAAAGAGAAAGAGAAAAAAAAGGGAAGAAAAAAAACGAAAAAAAAAAAACAAAAACAAAAACAAAAAAAACAAGAAGAAAAAGAGAAAGAAAAAGAAAGGAGAAAAAAAGGGGGTGGGGGAAGGAAACAAATCAAAAAGCAAAACAAAAAAAAAAAAAAAAAAAGAACCACGGGGGAGTACCTTCTGATTCTGTGTACTTTAAGTCCCTTGGCTTCTCCTGGAAGTTGTCAGTCTAGCTGGTGTTCTGGGGGAGGGGCCTGTTGTGCTGATTTTCAGGTGTTAGCAGTTGGGGGAGCTGCTGTGCCCTTGCCTGGTGCAGGGCTCAGTGGGGGTTGTTTACCCCGTGAGGCCGCAGGAGGAACAGCCCCAGTGGCGGGGCAGCTCTGGAGCCCTGGATTCAGCCCCCGCAGGAACTCTTGAGCTCTGGGTCTGCAGGGCCTGGAGGCTCCGGGGCGGGGCCGCTGATCTGCTCAGCTGGGGCAGGAGCTTCCTCGCTGTCCTGGGCCCTCCCGGCCTCTGCCTGTCCCGGGGGGAGGCCGGATCCTGGGCTGTGTCCCGGCGCCCTGTGCTCCGGGGTCTGCGCTGTTGGATTCGCGCTCCCGCCCCGCAGCCCCCTCCGCGGAGCCGCCCCCGAGCCCCCCCAGCTGCTCCCGCCCCGCAGCCCCCTCCGCGGAGCCGCCCCCGAGCCCCTCCGAGCTGCTCCGGGTCCCCCGTGCGCGCTGCAGCGCTTAGGGAGCTCGGCGCACTCTCCCGGGGCGCAGGTGCCTGTTAGTGTCCCCGGGAGCCCGAGGGCATCCCCGCCCTCCTGGGTCCTGCTCCACCTCCCTGCGAGCCCCTTTCCGCCCGGGATGGTTGGTGCAGCTCCTGCTTCCCCGGGACGGGGCTCTCCTGTCCTGGGGACACTCGCCCCGGCCTCAGCCCGGCTCCTCGCGGGCCCCTCCCCCTTGGAGGCCTTTTGTGTCTTTATTTCTTTTTCCCCCATCTTCCTACCTTGATAGAAGCGCGAACTCTTCTCATTGTTGCATTCCAGCTGGTCTCTCTTTAAATCTCGGGCCGAATTGATAGATTTTCAGGATAATTTGAAGGTTTTCTAGGTAATTTGGTGGAGACAGGTGATTTGGGGACCCTACTCTTCCGCCATCTTGCTCCTCCCCTCTTTTCGACTAAGAGCTTTAATGGGAAAAGTGAATAACATTCAAAGGGGGATAGGTAATCAATCAGAAAATTGGAACTTGAAGAAATAATCAAAAGGAAAGGCTAGAAATAAAAAAAAAAAAGAAAAATGAAGAATATCTGTGGTGTCATCACTAGACCAGACACAGATGAGGAAACAATCATGAACTTGAAGAAATGTCAATAGAAATTTTCTAAACTGAAAAGCACAGAGAAAACAGAATAATAATTAAAAAAAATAATATTGAGCACAATATCAAGTAGCATGGCATATACAAAATGGAAATGCCAGAAGGAGCAAAAAGAAAGAAAGGAAAAGAATTTGAAGCAGTTATGGCTACCAATTTTCTGAAATTAAATTCAGAGAAAACATAATTTAAAAAAATGAATACTGAACACAGTATCAAGTATCAAGTACAATTATAATAGGTGCAATATACACAAAGTGGAAATGCCAAAAGGAGCAAAAAGTGAGAAAGGAATAAAAGAAACATTTGAAGAAAGGATGGCTACTAATTTTCTAAAATTAAATTCAGAAACCAAACCAGACATCCAGAAAGCTCAGAGAGTACCCAGTGGGGAAAATACTAAAAACTACCCCTAGGGATATCATATTGAAACTATAAGATATCAAAGACAAAGGGGAAATTTTTGAAAGAAGCCAGAAGGAAAAAAAAAAATCCTTATCTGTAGAAAAACAAGGAAAATAATTACATTGGACTTTTTTCAAGAAGAGAGTAGAGTGAAACTTTTACTGTGGAAAGAATAGATACTATCCTGTAATTGTTATCCAGTGAAACTATCCTTTAAAACTCAGGGGGAGTTTTCTTAATCAAATAAGAATTGATCAAATTTGTCACAGGTAGACCTGCATTGCAAGAAATATTGAAAGAAGTCTTTAAAAGGAAGATAATTGTAAGTCAGAAACTTGGATCTGCATAAAGAAAGAAAGAATATTAGAGAAGCAATAAATAAAGGTAAAATGACTAATTTTTTTTATTTACAAATGTTATAACATTTGAACAGTTTATCTAAAATGATATTAGTAACAATCAGGTGATTGTCACTTGTGGATAAGTGAAATGAATAAAAAATGTAATAAGAGATGGAGGAAAGATTTGAGAATACTCTATTATAAGGACTCTATGCTGGGGCAGCCTGGGTGGCTCAGCGGTTTAGTGCCGCCTTCAGCCCAGGGCGTGATCCTGGAGACCCAGAATCGAGTCCCACATCAGGCTCCCTGCATAGAGCCTGCTTCTCCCTCTGCCTCTATCTCTGCCTCTCTCTCTCTCTCTCTCTCTCTCTGTATCTCATGAATAAATAAGTAAATAATCTTAAAAAAAAGGACTCTATGCTCCACATGACATGGTATAGTTTTATTTGAAAGTAGATGTTAAAATAAAAAGATTTTGCACAGTGAAGGAAACTATCAACAACAAAAAAGGCAACCTACTGAACAGGAAAAGATATCTGTAAATGATATATCTGTGATGAGGAGTTAATATCCAAAATATATAAGAGCTCATATGACTCAATTGCAAGCAAAAATCAAGTAATCCGATTAAAAATGGGCAGAGGAGCTAAATAGATTTCTTTTTAAAAGAAGACATACCAATGGCAAAGAGACACATGAAAAGATGCTCAGTATCAGTAATCATCAGAGAAATGCAAATATGAACCACAATGAGATATCACCTTACACCTATCAGAATGGCTAAAATCAAAAAGACAAGAAATAACAAGTGCTGATGATAATATAGAGGGAAAGGAACCCTCATGCATTGTTGGTGGGAATGTAAATTAGTACACCCATTATGGAAAATAATATGTAGGTCCCTCAAAAGTTTAAAAATAGAAATACCATATGATTCTAATAATTTAACTCTTGGGTATTAACCAAAGAAAATGAAAACACCAATTCAAAAAAGATATATACACCTTTAGGATGCCTGGGTGGCTCAGTTGGTTAAGTGTCCAACTTTAGCTCAGGTCATGATCTCAGAGTCATGAGATCAAACCTCACATCAGCCTCTGCATTCAGTGTGGAGTCTGCTTGAGATCTCTCTCTCCCTCTCCTTCTGTCCTTCCCCAAGCTCACATAATTAATTGATTTAGAAAATCTTTAAAAACAGATATATGCCCCCTATATTTACTGCAGCATTGTTCACAATAGCCAAGATATGGAAGCAGCTCAAGTGTCCATTATTCGATGAATGGATAAAGGAGATGTGTGTATGTATGTGTGTATGCATGTGTGTGTATAATATTCCATATATACTTCATATATATGCATATATATATATATATGATGGAATATTATGCAACCATAAAAGGATAAGATCTTGCCATTTGCAACAAGGATGGCCCAGAAGGTATTCTGCTAGGTAAAATAAGTCTGAGAAAGACAAATACTATAGGACTTCACTTATGTGGGGAATTTGAAAAACAAAAGACACAAACAAATAAACAAAAAGCAGAATCAGACCTATATATACAAAGAACAAACAGATGATTGCCAAAGGGTGGGTAATTGGACAGAATGAGTGAAGGGGAAAGGAAAAGAGACAGGTTTCCAATTATGGAATGAACAAGTCATGAGAATAAAAAGCACAGCATCAGAAATATAGTCAATGGTATTGTAATAGCATTGTATGATGACAGATGGTAGCTATATTTGTGGTGAGTATAGTATAATTTATAGACTTGTTGAATCACTATGTTGTACACCTGAAACTAATGTAACATTGTGTGTCACCTGTATTCAGATTACAAGAAAAGCACTAAATGCATAATCTCAAATTGAAAATAAAATGAAAATGGATTTGAATTTGTTCTAAATATATATTTCAAACTTTAAAGCAACCATCAAAAATATTTGAAAGAGAAGTATAATTGATATGCTAAGAGAGGAGAGAAAATGGAATCATACAATATTTTCAGTCAAAGTTAAAGAAGGCAGAAAAGAATGAGAGACAAAAATAAATCACAGATGCTATAGAAAAAATCTACAGACTTAAGGTACCAAAAGAAGTTTATATAAAATTAGGATCAAAATTTTTTCTAAGTATGACACAAAGGCAGAAGCTATAGAGAAAAAAGAAAATAGATTTTATCACAAAATTTAATTTTTTATGGTTTTGTAAATGGCATAAATAAAATTTTTAAAGGCAGCAGTATTTACAACAAGCATGATAAAGTGTTGTCTTAATATATGATGAACTCTTGGAGATCAATGTGAAAATAATGCAAACTTCATCCTGTTTACCTCTTTTTTGTCCTCTTTCCTGGAATGTAGACAAAAGGAATAAACTGTTGTCTTGAAAAATGAATAAATACAAGTAGGCAACTATAATGAATTTTTTGGTTTATGAATAATGAAATAGTTGCAAATTTAAATATGACATATCCCCTGCTCAGAAATTCTATAAAGAGAGAAAATAATAATGATATCTAGGTGGGCAAGGATCAAGAGAAATAATTATAACCATTTCTTATTTCAAAAGGTAGTTCCAAAATTTGTCAGTCTATTGAATCCAAGAATTTTGTTACTAGGAATTTAACTTAAAAAGTAATCACACAAATACATTAAAAACTTACATTAAAATTTCATAGCACTATTTCTTATAATATTAACATTTGGGGAACACCTACATCTCCAATAATATGGCTCATTTAAAATATCATTATATATTTGGAAACAAAAATGCTGTACAACCAATAAAAACTGCCATAGAGTCTCTTTGAGTGATATGGAAAGATTTTTTATAATATATTGTTGAGTGGCAATTAACATATTTCTGTAGATTGTAGCTATCATCTTCCTATTTAATGGGTGATAACATTTACAGGCTTTTCCTTCTCAATTCTCTTGTCAACCAGTTTTAATCTATATTATTGTCTTTTTGCGTATTCACTTTGGTACTATAAATTACGTGTAATTATCTCATATGATTTATTCTACTTCATTCATTCTAATTTCCACATTTATTTTACTCTTTGTTCTACAGTTAAGTAGAATTTATACATACTGTTAATCCTTTTCTGATAGTTTTCAAAGTCATATATTGGTTTGCTGAAGTTCATTCTTTAATAATTGTCCTCAAGTAAGAACTCCTAAGAACAATATTACCTGACTTGTGGCAAAGTCAAATAGTTTTCTTTAGCTTTTCTACCTAAGTGTTGGCTTGTCTGCATATAAAATCTTTTCTCATGTATCTTGTAGTTATTTCCTTATTACATTCTGGCATTGAATATTGCTATGGGGAAATCTGAAGCCTGTTTGATATTTTTTCCCCTAAGAAGTGACTTAAACTCCCTCCTTAATTAACTGAAAGATTTCTTTTTATTCCTTTAAATTGAATAATTTTACCAGGATATGTTTTGCTGTTAAATGTTCTGTGTTGATTTTTCCCAAGATATCCTTTCATATTCTTCACTTTCAATTTAATAGTTCACTTTCTTTTTTTCTTTCAGGAGAGCTTTAAAAATACTATCTTTAAAAAAAAAATAAATAAATAAAAAAAAATAAAAATACTATCTTTAAACATATATATTAATACACTGTTTTAATTTTCTTTTTTGGTATTACATTTTTTTGTAAGTTCATAAAAAAGCCGTATTTGAAGGAAGCGTTTTGTTCTTGCATCAGTAAGGAAGGAATGATCCTTTTGGAGGTTGAGTCTGAAAGACTACAAAAGTATAACCTACTTGTGCAAACTCTCTTTCGAATTCATTGTTCTTTTCCATCCTTTCCCCTTGCAATATCTTTGTGTTAATGCTATACCAATTTATTTTTGTTACTCATCATTGAAAAAATTACATATTTCTGGAATAATAATATATAGGAAGATTCTATGCAAACTCTCCCCTTCAGCCTTTCTCAATGAAATGCAATTCCTGGCAGCTTCTTAATTTGGTTCCTGCCTCTATTATTACAGTGAAGGGATAAACTTTTGCAATCCAGGATGTCTTTTTTTTTTTTTTTTCAGGATGTCTTTAAAGAAATGATTTTTCCCCCCTAGGATTTTCTAAGGTTTTCTACCACTGGATTAACCCCTGCTCATCATCTCTTCATTTCTTCATGATGATTTTTGTGCAGCCTTTACCCTTCCATGGACATATAGTCTACAAATAAAATCTGTCTCAGTTTCCCTGAAAATGGAGTTTTCCAATTCTCTCCTTGAGTAAATTTTTACATGATTTCTAAATGGAGCAGAGAAAAGGTGCTGACTTATATAGACATTTATACCATAATTCTCTGATTCTTTCTACTTTTGAAGGATTTATTAGCTACGTATATAAATTTGCATCTGGTGGATTTAATGCAGTTGATCAACAAAGAGCAATTAGATACAGATTAATATTAT
This sequence comes from Canis lupus baileyi, assembly GCF_048164855.1. NCBI lineage: Eukaryota > Metazoa > Chordata > Mammalia > Carnivora > Canidae > Canis > Canis lupus. The sequence goes on along the minus strand of NC_132869.1, from coordinate 16,436,424 downwards.
ATTCCAGGAGAGACAAAATTGAAATTTTGAATTTCAGACATTGCAAGTGGAACTGCTAGAAACTTGAACAACCTAGCAAAAACATTCATGGCTACAAGGTACAGATATTACAATATGCGGAAGAAATGAAATCTGACGTGAGGGCTCTTTAGGTAACATGTTTATGATTATTTCTGCATTATCTCCAAGTCAATCTTCTCTAAAAATTCTCACCTTTCATTTTTATCTAATAATCTTCTAAATGACTAGGCAGCTCTAAATTGTGTCTTCTCATAGTTCTCATATGCTTCCAAAAGATGCTACTAGTAATTGATGATTAGAGGATTATAGTCTGAATTCAGTCATGATTTGACTAACAGGAAGAATATATATAGTTTTTAAATATAGTTTTCAGACCTGAACCAAAAGACTGTAGGGCTTAAAATTTTGCATGAATAATTACATTATGTTTTTCCTCTTGGGATCAAATCCAGTATATGAAGGCTTACTGAGTCTAACACAAAGAAAAAATGTCATTGTGCCTCTTGTTTTTATTATATATCATCATCATCTTAATTATTATCCACTAGTGAATAAATCTAAGGTCATTTTTCCCCAAATAAATTTACTGAAACATAAATGTAGTGATAAATAAATAAATAAATAAATAAATAAATAAATAAATAGATACCAAATATTCACAGTATTTTATTTAAAAAAGAAAGCTATGCATGATCAAAGCAACATTTTTATGTTTGCTTTTTATCACCAAAATTAATAAAATGGCAGAACTTGATAAATATAGAATATTGGCTGAATGAAACCAGAATCTGAGTCACTATAGAATTTTGGGCTCCTTATTAATTGACAGCTATTGATAAAAATAAAGTAAAAAACCACCACTAGCAAATTTGGAATATGAATATTTTCTCATAGCAGTTAAAGCACGTAAAGAAATGAAATATGTGTGATTATTTAGGGGAGTAAAATTTTGATGATCTTTCTCTGAAGCAAGTTGGTAAATTATGGTGAGAATTTTTGAAATGGTCATATATTTCAAATAGTAATGTCACTTACATTAAATAAATAAATACAAAAAATGTGAATAAGATGATCAATGAAAAATATTTGTAATAAAGAAGTTGCCAAATAATGGAGAAATTCTTTAAAATATAGAGCATATCAACATAATAGAATGTTATATAGTCATTATTAAAAGTAATTTAAAAGTTTTTTCAGTATCATGGATAATGTTTCACATTAAAATTTTAAATAAAAATGCAGGATCTATAATTATGTACAGTATGTTATCAATTATGTAAAACATATATAAAATAAAACATATTACTGGAAATCCAGTAAAAAGTAAATGATATTTATAGATTGTGGAAATAATGGTAATATTTGTTTTTTTACTATGTAATTTCTCTAACTCTACCATCAATATATATTTACAAATATAATTTTATTTTTTATGAATAATTTAGTCATAAAATAAATATAATTTAAGGTATTTCAAACTGAAAGAAAGGAAATTTGTTTCTGTGTTAACTGTTCTTTCTCAGTGAATGTCAGGATATTTTAAACATTTTATCAAATGTTTCTTATATAGAACTTGTATTTTTCAAATGGTTCATTTAACTCTGAGAAGCAAATATCTTCCATTCTCTGAATTATCAAACTAAAATTACTATGATCAGATTCTGAGCATAAAAAGCTATTAAAGCTATGTTATAACTTCCTTTCCTGTGACATTTAAACAGATTCTTCCCATCATTTTTGAGATATAATCCACCTTGTCTGGAGAACTAATCAGATACTTACATAAAATACTTCCAGAAATTAGTATACTTAAAGTTAGATTTAACACAAAGACAGTTTGACTTGCTTCAGTGCCAACTATGCACCTTTTAACCAGCTTTGTTGGTGTGTATAAAGTCTTTGCTCATGTTATGTTGTTTCTCTAATATCTACAAAAGTTCTGTGATTTCAATTAACTGGGCCTTATTTCTATAAGCAGCAAGAATCTCCGGACTTATGACCTCCAAAGTTCCAAGTGCTTTAATTTCTTCTCTTAAAAGGATATCAATATTATTAGTCACTTATTATTTAATTTTTTTAAATTGATTACCTACAATTTGATTAGCTACCTTTGTAGCTATGGAAGCTATAAAAATGAATAAGACATAGGAGTAGACTTTCAAAAGCATATAATCAAGAAGAAACATAGAATTAACTCAAATGTGAGGCAACTTTTGATGAGGGCTAAAATAAAAGAACCAATGAGTTGTTCTGCAAATACAGGGATGGGATAGATTATTTCTGAGTGAAGGGATGCATGCAGACTTCTTTAATAGCCAACACAGCTCATTAAAAGGTAGGAATTTCCAGGCAGCCCTGGTGGCTCAGCAGTTTAGCGCCGCCTTGGGCCCAGGGCATGATCCTGGAGACCCAGGATGGAGTCCCACGTTGGGCTCCCTGCGTGGAGCCTGCTTCTCCCTCTGCCTGTGTCTCTCTTTCTCTGTGTCTCTCATGAATAAACAAATAAAATCTTAAAAAAAAAAAGTAGGGATTTCCTATACCTTGATAAAAAAGGAAGGTGATTATGAAACAGTAGGAACAGGATTTATACTAGAAAATAGTCTGTGTATAGACCAGTTAATTTTGTTCTGTTTATTTAGCAGCCTTGTATTCTAATCCCAGCAATCCCTTTGGCAAAAGATAGATCTCATCACATGAGAGCCCACAGAGCTTTCTCACTACTAGGAAATAACACAAATCACCTTCTGGTGATTCGAGGATAGTAGCTTCCACTTTATGTATGAAGGATGCAAGTTTATTCACTGGGTTGAATTTGGCATGCTGTATTGGCAATATTGCCCTGACCTAATTAGTCATCTACAGTTACATAACACACAATGTCATCATGACTTCATTGGCATTTCCTAAAAGCTAAAGGAGACAATATTCAGTGATCAATATTATATTTTAAGAATAGTATCTAATTAAATTACCCTTGCTGAATAGAGGATGTTTTTGTAGTGATTAGATATTTTTAAAGTCAAATTCCTCACATAACCATTATACTAATATTGAGCAAAGAGACCTGATGCTAATGATTCTTTTTTGCCAAGTTTCTGGAATTCATTGGCTAATAATGTGATCTCAGGTGTACATATTGGCTTTTCTTTTATTCCACCTCACACTTAGCTCCAGTAAGGGATATGTACATAAGAGTACTGCTCATTTCTCCAAACATTGCTACAATCAGTTAATATAATCTGGCCAGAGCCAGCTAAATGAAAGTTCAAGAAAAATGGAGAAATGGGTTTCAGAAAATAGCTGACTCCAGGAAAGCTAAGGTTAAAGGAAATGCATTTATTCTGAAAAGCATCTATTAATCAGGACTCTGTCTATTTGATTAAAAGCTCTTTCGGTAAAAAGCAACAGAAATCCATTTAAACTAACTTATGTATAAAAGGGAATTTATTATAGGAACAAGGAAGTATGCCCTAGGACCCTGGGGAAAAGTGACCAGGACTAATACCAGGAAATGTGAAAATCAAGCACTGAGGCAGGTATTCTTAATTTGTTTATCTCTTTGTACCTCTTCCTATAATTGCTGTGCCTACTGTTCCCCACCAAATGGCTCTGACCATGATTTGATCACCATTTCCCTTTCTAATACATCTATTGCAAATAGCAGGGATGGCCCCAGTTTCTTCACCACCCACACAAATTATCTCTGAATGATTTTCCTAATCTCAAAAATAGTCATTCTGTGGGGCAAACAAATGTCACTCTCCTAGTGGGATGAACTAACAGTACAGATTAGATCGACTACCCTCTAAAACAAGGACTAGATTTAATTATTGGAATCAGTTTAGGAATGCTAAGGCCTACCAGGCAATTAGGCCACATTGGAGGCAGTGTCAACCAGTACTTCTCTTCACTGGTGTAGAAACCATTTTTGTCGGGGTAATTATAAACAGCACTCTCAGTTCAGGGCTACTATATATGCCTGTGCAATTTTACTTCTTGTGAGGCAACCAGGCAGTATCTTGTTATTCTTTAGAGAAAAGAGTGATTTGTACCTTCTTTGGCCTGGAAGGCATTCAGGTCTTCCTCACTGATTGGACTTGTCGTAGGTGATAGGCTACCTTAGGCTTCTTCCTTGTAGGCCAAGATGGATTATGTGCAATTCTTAATACATCCTACTGTATCTAGATTAATGTCCAAGCCAAATGGAAAATTCAATTTAAGGAGAAATTTAAGGAGAAAGCCCCTTGATTTTCTAAAATGGATACTATTGGTTTATTGGATTTGCTCAACTGGAACCCTAGGAGGTACAACTGAGGTCAATACTGGTCTATTCTTATTATAAGAAGTTATTCTCAAGTATTAAAGTATATGTTTGATACAAATTTATACAGGTAGCTTAGGGAGCAACAGTTTAAGGATCTTGATAGGTAACTTAGACATCATTTATATTATGTTTTAACTTAGACCCATCATTATAGTTGTTTGGGTTTTGGAGTTTTACTTTCTACAATGGAAGGTACCACTATGCCAGAACTAGCTGGATTGATACCCATTTCTGTGTTATAAATTCTGAACTAGTTCATTCTATGGCTGTGTCTAGGTTTCTTTCTGGTATTGGTGCCTACTTGTCAAGGAAATCCCCATTAACTCAGGAAGATGACAACTTTTTCTTGGGACAGTGACTCTTCAAAATCAGAAACCTGGGCAGCCCGGGCGGCTCAGTGGTTTAGCACCTGCTTCAGCCCAGATTGATCCTGGAGACCTGGGATCGAGTCCCGCGTCAGGTTCCCTGCATGAAGCCTGCTTCTCCCTCTGCCTGTGCCTATGTCTCTCTCTTTATCTCTGTGTTTTTCATGAATAAATGAATAAAATCTTTAAAAAAAATCAGAAACCTCCCAGATAAATAGGTACTTCTAAATGATACAAATCTCCAGCTATTAAAGTGTATGCAAGTGATGAATTGTGCTTTCAAGCATTTCAGGCCTTGGAAATGAGGCCTTGTCAGTGGGATCTGCCAATATTTTGATAAGCTTCTATCTCAAGAGCAAATTTGGGGGCCTTCAAACATTTTTTTTTTCATTTTTTTCAATTACTTTGTCATTTGTATGGGGTTCTGGAAGTGAAAAAGAGATTATCAAGTTGTCTTTTAGGAAGTTGCCATCTTAACCAGAATTGTGGTATTCCCCTTTGAATCATACCATGTTGCTGAATATTACAGTGAATGTGAGAGGCAGGTGGAATGTGATGTCCTACAAAGTGGTATCATATGTGTGTAAAGACCCCTGCCAACATAATCACTCCTTATGTAGTCTGTTAATGGTGTGTCATTCAAGATCTCTAGAGACCTCCTGATGTAAGCCTTATCAGAGCTGTGACCAGATTCAGTGAACCAAAAATTACAACACATGTTCTGTTGAAGGGGGTGTTGACAATTTTCATGATAACTATTATTTGTTGAGTACCTTATCCTTGCTTATTTCTGTAATAATTAAAGTATACATCACCATTTTCATTCCCCATAATGCTTATAATAACCCCTGCTTTTCACATAAGGAGAGAGGCTCAGAAAGAAGTCATTCAAATCATACAGCTTAGGAAATGGTAGACCTAAGATTTGAATAAGAAATTTTCTGGCTCTCAAATCCATACTATTTCTACAGAGTAACATGGTGAAATTATATATAAACTATTAATAATGTAGCCAAATGTGTGCCCATTGTGGCAAGCATTTTTAATATGACTTAGAAAACTACATATACATATATATTCATGCCCTCAAAACAAAAACAGTACAGTAGGTAAAGAAAATAGAGAGAAAAAGTTCAAATTATTGGATATATACTCATCAGTGTAAATATCTGGAAACTGAATACCCTAGAAGGCCCAAGGTTAGTTAGATATTCATAAATGTTAAGTAAGTAACTGTTACACTAGGAATTTTTATAGTCTGTAAGGTTTTGAAGTCACAATCCATAATAGATGACTTTTATGTCAAATATTTAGAAAGACTCAATAAACTGAATTAGGTTTCTGACTAAAGGTTAGCATGGGTAGAATTAGTAAAATTAGTAGACAGTACTAAGAACAGCAAAAAAGCTAGACAAGTATTTATAGTCTTGGATCTCCAGCTAAATATTATAGTTAAATTAGTCCTGTTTTATATTTTAACTTCTTAGGTTTCAGGTCTCAGAGACTGAACTCTCAGTCTTATTTGTAGTACTACTCATGGAAATGTCTGCTGCTCATGGTTTATGAATATTGACATTCTGAAGTAAAGACAAAACTATTTCTCTAATTTTCTATGACAGATTTTCAAAATTAGACTCCAGTGATTTCTATTTGATTAAAGATAGTAAAAGCTGGATATATAAAATAATTGATTAAAATATTTTACAAAAAGAAAAATTATTTAGGTACATAAAACTGAAGATTTAATGACTAACCAACACAAAACCCAAAGGATTTCTCCAGAGATGTCAATTAAAAACCTGTATCTTCTAAAACTTTGAATATTGCCAAGAACTGCTCAAACAGAAACTAGAATGAGTAACAATATTAGTTGAATACTATTTAAGTTGTCATTAACAATAAGAGTTGTCCAGAACAACTCCTGGGATTGATTTGATTCCAACTTGATTTGGAATTCTAGGCTTTTGGGGGGAGAAAAGTGGACAAATATATTCTCATGTTTGGTGCTACTATAATCAACCAGTACAATAATGTTTGAGTATATTTCCAGGCTAATTCTTATAGGAAAAATTAATTTACATCTCAAACCAAATTTTAAAAGATTATTTTATATAGTTTTCACAATAATCCTGTAATTACTTATTTTCCTTTTAGAGAGGAAGAAACTAGTTTAGAAAGAACTAAAATGCTATAAATTAAAAAAATAGAAATAAAATTTGGCTCTCCTAGTTTTCAGCTCAATATTCCTTCCATTTCATCACGTTTCTTAGTCATTATTTTAATATTTTCTTAATGAGGAATTTCCTATTATGTGCTCATCATCTGACCTTGAGAAAGGAGAGCAGGAGAACTGTTGTCAAGATGGTTTCTGAATTGCAGTTCCATTGAAAAGTGCATAAGGGTAACCTTAGACTGGTAGACTTGACCAGCTGGAGTTTGTTTTAATTTATACTATGAGTTAAATCATTATCTCTTTAAGAAATACAAAGCCACTGACATCTTCTTGATTGTGTCTTAACAGTAAATAGATTAATGAGAATTAAGGTCTCACTTTTGATATATCACCTTTGAAGAAAAGGTGGTAGGTTTCAAACAGAAGTAGAGGAGAAAAAAATCAACAAGGACGTTTCATTATATTGGATACTTTCTCTCTATATATATACATATATATATGAACATGCACAGACACACACAGGGCAAAGAAAATGTGGCCTTTCAAGAAGAACATGAAGGATGTTTTGTTTAGAACAAATACTGAGTCATCTATACTGTGCCTCAATTATATTATTTATCATCCTATAAAATCATAATATACGCAATTTAATTTTTCAGTAACTGAGACTAATACGAAGATAATAATCTAATTAAATAAAGTTTGAATACTTTAGTAATGAACTACATGGACCATCTAAATTACTTTGCATGATATATCACTCAAATAAATATATTGCTAGAAATGACTTGCTCAGTCTGAACACATAGGGAGAATTGGGTCCTGCATTCTTTTTGAAAAATATGCCTTGTTGAAAGAAAATATCTTTTAAAGGTTTTATTTATTTATTCATGAGAGACAAAGAGAGGCAGAGACACAGGCAGAGGGAGAAGCAGGCTCCCTGCAAGGAGCACAAAGAGGGACTTGATCCTGGACCCCAGGATCACACCCTGAGCCAAAGGCAGACATTCAACCACTCAGCCACCTAGGAGTTCCGAAAGAAAATATTTTTAATCCAGTATGGAAGGAGTTTCATTTCTTGATGATTATTCTATGTTGCTTTAATTTATTAAAAGCTTACTGTTGGTTGGTGTGTGATAATTCATAAGGCTGCTTATGAATATAACTTTCTAGCAGAGCTCATCGTTCTTTTTTAAATTATTTTTTAATTTTTATTTTAAAATTATAAAGCAAAATTGACCTTTTCTTTTGGTGTATAAGTCTGTGAATTTTAACACATGTATAGATTTATGCTATTATCAACACAATCAGGATATGGAATAGATTCCTCCCTCAAAAAAAAAAAAAAAAAAAACTCCCTCATCGACCCCCACCTGTACTTCCCCATGTTTTGCAGTACATACAGCTTGTAGTCGCTTAATAAAAACAGAACTGATATGCTAGTTATGCCATAGAGTAACAAATATCTATGATTATGTGTGTAATGTAATTGGGGAGCAGGGGTGGAGGATGTTTCATCTACTTGGGGAAGGGACATTTCATAATTGTATAACGAGGGTTTTTTTTTAAGTACATCTTCTCCCATTGATTTTGATAAATATTCCCTCTCTCTTTGGAAGGAGAAAATTACTTTCCTTCTCCTATTTGAAAATCACTACAATTATTAACCACCAGTATTTATAAAAACATGATACCCCATAGCTTATATTTGGGAAGATGGAAAAGTACAGGTTTTAAGAACAATGGCTTTGAGGAAAGTAATTTTTATTTTGTTTATTTATTTATTTATCTTTTGGCATTAAAGACCCCTCTTTAAGGTACAGTGGGTTTACCTACCATAAGAAAAATAGTATGGGGACATGAATTGAGTCTTGTATCCTGTTGAATTCTCAAGTCCCGGGACATTTCTTAGAATGTTGTAGGTAATCAATAAGGAAGTGATGAATGATTAATACATTTTCTAAGCTTCAATCTACTCTTTAAAATTAATAATAAGACTCAGAGATTTCTGCTTCTTATCACAATATAACAGGAACTAGATTTATCCTCCCTCCTCAAATAATTAGAAAGCCAGTAAAACAATATATATAGGACAACAGTTTCACACTTTGTGCGGCAGAGAGAAAATGACTGTGATTTCTAAGGGAAGCAACACAAATAAACAAGCTGAACCCTGTATTTGCCCCAGCTAATGGTCTGGGTATAGATCCCTGGAAGAAGTACAGAGCAGAGGAACCCAATGTTTAGCACCCTTGCTGAGTGAGTAGAGAAGAAAAAGCTCAGAAGTCAGGCAAAGTTGTTCAAGTTCATAGAAGCAATATACTAGAGGGAAAGGAACACAGAAATCACTGGATATCTACAGAGGAGTCCCCTCATATCTTTAGCTGAGTATAGATTTGTGCATTCATAGGAAGAAATTACCCAAAGTTCTTGAAAAGAACCACTGAAAGGCAACAGTTCAAACAATTTTTGGAGCTCATATATATGAAGAATTGTTCGTTGATTCAACAGACAGAATAAAAAGATCTCATAAAATATATGACATTGGATGGAGCCCCCAGAAAAGTATTACACGACTCAGTACTTTCACTTGTAGGTATATGACTAGAAATCTGATAACATAAGTTCATTCAAAAACATGTACTCAAATATTTGTATAGCATTATTCATAATAGCCGTGAAGTAGAAACAACCCAAATGACTGTTTAATGAATGAATAAACAAAATAGTGTATATACATATAATATAATGTTATTCAGCCTTAAAAAAGAATGAAATTCTCATATTTGATACAACATCGATGAACCTTAAAAGTATGCTATGTGAAAGAAGGCAAACACTTAAGGCCATCTATTATATGAGTCCCCTTGTATGAAATTTCCAGAACAGGGAAGTCCATTTACACAGAAAATAAATCATTGCCAGGGATTGTCTGTAGGGAGAAATGTTGAGTTGCTACTACATAGTATGGAGTGTAGGGTTTTTTTTGTTTTTGGCAATGAAAATTTTCTGGAATTGATAGTGATGGTGGTTGCATAACCTTATGAATATACAAAAAAAAAACACTGAATTGTATGCTTTTAAAGAGTAAATTTTACAATATGTGAATTATGTCTTAATAAAAAAGAAAGCTTTCCATTATTAGTAGGATTATATTAGCTCTAGACTAAAAAGAACCCTAATTCACCCTAACAAAATTTAACAGCAAACCTTGGGCTATAGTCTAATGAGGAAATTAGTAAATTCTTGCTCCACAAAAATAACTATAAACCTGACTATAAACCTGAGAAAAATTGGCAAAAACAACCATTTCAGTGTTCTGAAAATCAATCAATACAATCAACAATAAGAGAAATATTTATGCTTTTACAACAGTTGAGTTTTGTTAAAGAAGAGTGGGAATCTGTGATATTCTAACCTGGGGCTGCTCTTTTCCTCTTAGCTTGACTAGTGCAGAGTTTTGACCAGGGCAGTGCAGGTGAGGAGTAGTAGCAGATCTCTTCTGCCATTAGAGGGACTCTATTGATTTGTAACAGTAAGTATTGTCCATGCTCTGTGCCACTAACAGTAGACCTGTCCTCTAAGAGTCAGGTAAATCTGGAAACACAATTAGGTCAGTCCTATTAACCAGAGGTTATGTGTTTATTTTGTTGGGACATGCATGTGCACAGCCCAGAACTGAGAGGACCCAAGAATTCAAACACCCCCCTGGCCATCCCTAGACTGAACACATGTATAAAGGAGGCTCAAAAAGGCCTGGCTGCAAGAAAACCTAGGAAAGATGTCAAAATAGTCTGGAGTTAAAATCATTCTCCTACCCCAAAGACAAATCTATCAGCAGAGGACACAAGCCTTACTGGCTCAAGGTGTTTGAGAACAACTTCTATCTAATTATTAGCAAAACATTACATGACATGGACATGGAAAAAACTCTTAATAAGTCATGCTTTAAAATAAAAGCAATTTAAAAAAACTAAGCAGAGACATTAGAGATTATAGAGCACAAAGTAGACATGTTTTTATAGATTAATTACAGATGAACGATTAAACAAGAAACTAGCAATAACGAACTTCAAGGAGGAAGAACAGAATCCCTAGTTGCCATATTTTATCTAAAATGTCCAGTTTTTAGGCAAAAATATGAGACAAGCAAAAAAAAAAAAAACAGGAATGTGACTTACATTATGGAGGAAAAGAGACAAATATCTCTCAGTGTGTATGGTTGTTGGATTTGGCACACTTCTATTCCCCTATTGTAAAAATGTATAAAGTAAAGGAAATCATGTTGATAGAAGTAAAAGAAAGTAGGACCACAATGAATTAACCAATAGAGAATTAATAAATAAATAGGTCTAAACAAATCCAACTTACTTTTTGACAAAGGTCAAAAGATAGCAATTCAATGGAGCAAGGATAGACTTTTTAACCCCTGATGCTATAACATTGGACATCAGTGGCCTCTCTCAACCAAATCTAACACATTATACCAAATTAACTCAAAAGGGACCATAGATTTAAATGGGAAACATGAAACTTTTAGAAAAAAAATATATATGGGATAAAATCAGGTTTGAGCTAGGCAAAGAATTCTTATACTTGATACCAAAAGAATAATGCATAAAATTAAAATTGATGACTTGAACCTTATCAAAATGAAAAAAATTTGCTCTTTGAAACAATTTAGGAGGGAAAAAAGACTCTTATGTAACTTAGGAGAAAATATTTGCAAAATACATATCTGAATAAAAAAGAGTTGTGTATAGAATAAAGTACTCTAATAACAGGAATAAAGTTAATGATCCAATTGGAAAATAGTCAAAAGGTGTGAGTAGACATTTCACTGGTGAGAACATAAGATGGCAAATAAGAACAGAAAAAGGTGTTCAACACCATTAGGCATAGGAAAATTCAGATTAAAACCACAAAAATATCCTGCTGCACACCTAGGAGAATAACTAAAATAAAAATAATGACACTAGATGCTGGTAAAAGTGTGGAGAAGATGTATACATTGTTAGGGAGTATCCAAAGTAGTATATTTTCTATAAGAAATGGTTTGACAGTTTCTTATACAGTTAAACTTGCAGTTACTATAGAACTTAGTAATTCTGCTTTTGGGCTTTTATTCCAGAGTAATGAAAACTTAAGTTCATAGAAAAATCTATAATAACTGGTTATAGTAGCTTTATTTGTAAGAACCAAAAAGTGGAAGAAGCCCAAATCTCTATAAACAAGTTACTGATTAAAAAAATTATAACAGATCCATACTAAGGAGTATTACTTTAGCAAGCTTTAGCTTTAGCAAGGACTAAACTACTAATACATGCAACAACTTGAATGATTCTCCTGGGAATTAATATTGGGTTTAAAAAGCCAATGTCAAGAGGCTATATATTATATAATTTCAGTTTTATAACATTTTTGAAGTGATACAATTTTAGAAATGATGAATAGTTTATGGTTCTAAGGCACTAAAGGTAGGGGCAAGAAAGAAATGAGTGTGGCATGACAGGGCAATATGGAATTCTTGTGGTAATAAGAAGATCTGTATCTTGACTGTATTATCAATGTCAGTATACTGGTTGTGATATCATAATATAGTTCTCAAGATGTTAGCCATTGAAGGAAAATGGGTAAAGGGTACATGTGATCTCCAAATGTACACCATGATGGAAAACATCAGTGAACTGGTCCAGCCAAGTCACTATGTAATTAAACAAGTACACAATAATAAAAATGAAAGTAGCAAAACTCTAATTTTCAAAAAAATAATTTTTAATCATGAAAAGGAAATATCAGAAACATGTGATCCACAATACAGGAAAAAATAAGGCAACAAAAACTTATTTTGAGATAGTCCACATTTTGGATTCATTAGAAAATGACTTCAAAGAAGCTATGATATGTAACTTTAGACAACTAAGGAAAAGCATATATAGAATATTAAAGTATGAGAAAAATGTCTCACAAAGTAAGCAATATAAATAGAGATAAAAATTATACATATGATCTAAATAGAAATTCTTGAGTTGAAAAATACACAAAGGAAATGAATATATATGATCTAAATAGAAATTCTTGAGTTGAAAAATACACTAAGGAAATGAAACATTCATTAGAGGGGCTCAACTCTAGATTTGAAATGGCAGGAAAAGGAATCAGTGGACTTGAAGATAGACCAATTCATATATCCGGTCTAAAGAATAAAAAGGAAAAGGAAAATAAACAAATTTTCAGAAATCTTTGGGAAACCATCAAATGTAACCATATTAACGTAAAACAAATTTCAAAAGAAGACAAAGAGAAAGGGACAGAAAAAATATATTTAAAGAAACAATTGCTGAAAATTTCACAAATATGATAAAAAGTGTTAATATGCATATTCAAACAGATCAACAAATTTCAAATGTAATAACCTCAAAGAGATGGACACCCAGATACATAATAGTCAAACTCAAAAGCCAAAGCATTTCATAAATAGAATCTTGAAAGCAAAATGAAAACAATTTACTTATCATGTACCAATATTCCTCACAGAAATTAGCAGCCAACTTCTCATCAGAGATTGTGGAGGACAGAAGTCAATAGAATTATATGTTTAAAGTGATGAAATGAAAAGTCTGTCAACCAAGAATTGTATATCTAGCAAAACTATTCACCAAAAACAAAATTGGAATTAAGATATTCCTTGATAAACAAAAGTAAAAATAGAAGATAATTTGTCACTAACAGACCTGCCCTACAGAAAATAATAGAGTCCTTCTGGTTAATATGAAGAGCAGTCAACAAAAGCTCAAACCCAAAGGGAGACATAAGGAACACTGGGGAAGACAAATATGTAGGTAAATATAAAAGAGAGTAAGCATGTAATTTTTATAACTTGCTTCTTCTCTTATCTTAAAACAACTGTTGTAGTTAATGTCTATACAACAGTGAGGTGGACTTACAATGTATAAATATGCAATTTGTAAAATCATATAATAGTACAAAGGAGGGATGAGGGAACTGAGCTACATGAAGCAAAGCTTTTGTTATACCATTGAAATTATTTTGATATTGTTTGAGGGGAAGATGTTAGTTGTAAAATGCATGGCAATCAATAAGAAGATAACTTGAAACATAATAAAAGAAAGAAGAGAATTAAAATGCTTTATTAGAATATTTGTCTTTCACACAAAAGATGAAGGATCAAAAAAGGCATAAGACACACAGAAAACAAAGATATAAAGTGATAATTACTTCATAGTCCTAAAACTGAAGACTAAAAAGGAACATAGAGGTGAAACTACATGGTTAAGTGACCTCTCTCTGTAGTCATGGATATAATGCTGATTCATTCATTGCTTAGTGAGAACACAAAACACACCTTAACTGTTTTAAAAAGTACCTGAAAATTATGAGCATAGTGCCAGACTATTTATAATCCCCAAATGGCACATATGAAAAGCCTGCCTATAAATGTCCCATAAACTCATTTTCTAGTTACTGTATATATATATAGTTACCAGTTAGGTTGTCTTTGGGTAATCCTTCAGCTGAATTTTCCCATGTAAAATATTTTTAATAAAATCATCTGGGAAGCATTTTGTGAAAGTATCATTTGGATTATAACTTTCCCTGAGCCTGCATCTGCAGGAGAAATGCATTTGGAAAGAGCTAGACAATGGACCACCAATGTTTCTCTATATTCATACTGAGTGTCTTATTTGTGCTTATGAAATTCTTGATAAGAAGCTTTAAGATACATTAGATAACTTACCAAGAAAGCCTGTAAACCTGAGCACTAAAAACAGACCCAGTAATCTCTTTTGCCTATCTCCAAGTTTTGGATAAATTCTGACAGTCTTGATCTCTGTAAAACAATTTTATTTGTTTGTCAGGAGAATGTGACAGTGACTGGAAGACATTCTCAGATGCCCATAAACATCCCACAATGCATAAAACAGTCCCCTACAACAAAATGTCAGTAGTGCCAGCAGATTTGAGAAACCTGCTCTAGGAGAAGAGGTTAACTTAAACATTTCATACAATAAAAGTGAAAATAATTTCTTAGTGGTGGTAAAAATAACTCCAAAGTTATGGTTTATTGCCCTGGTGAACATTAACATTATATCTAACATGGCAGTCTCATCCTTATAGTTCTTTGTTAAATCACATATAAATCTCTAGCTCCTCAAGTGTATTTGGACTGGTTTCTTGCTGGCTTTTATATTACTTAAAATCTTTGACACGTAGTTCTTTTATACTTTCATGTTGGTTATGTTTTTTAATCTTTTGAAAATTATATTTTAATAACTGATAGAAGACTAGCTAGAAAAATAGATAATTTGGGAAAACTTTCTATTTGAAATTAATTCATTCCTTGGCTTTTACGGAAAGGGTGAAATGTCAGTCATTGCCATCATCAATGTAGGTACTCCCTCAAGCTTACATAGCATGATCTTCAACAGACATTTCTGGGGTCTCAGGGATGTCATAGCTAATTAGATTCTGTTATTCTTTGATTAAGCTCACCTTCCTACTTAGTAACCACCCTAAAGTTTATCCTGTAGAGACATCTTCTTTTTTCCTGAATGCTTTCCTTCTTAATCCTAAACTGATGTTCAACTAAAATTGAATGTACTGTATTATGCTTTTTCTTCATCCTGGTATCCTGAGAAAAATTATTTTTTCCAGTATGTGAGATTTCTTTTGCTGTAAAAAGGACCCATTTGTCCCATGTCTGAAGGTTTTAAAGTTGTCTGAAGTCTTTACCCATGTCTCCAGAAGAAGAGTGTTAACACATAATCGGCCTTAAGTAGAACCCAATCTGCTAAACTGAGAGTTTGTGTCACTTGAAAGATTGAGTAATTTTATAGGACAAAATTAACAAAAGAAAACCACATAAATACATTTTGATCTTTGAAGTAGTGGAAAGAATTTTATGTACCAAATAGTTTCAAATCTTGGCTCCACCTTTTATTAGGTGCTTAATGTTAGGTAAACTACAGATAGTCTCTGAATGTCTATTTCCTGTCTGTAAATCTTTTCTAGCAGGATTGCTCTTATGATATATGAAAAGGTCAGTTGTGAATTATGTACCCTAAAACTTAATTAACATGTGTTGGTGTTTGTAGACATAGATAATTATATTTTTTCACTATTCCTTTTTTTAAAAATTTATTTTTATGTATTTATTTAACAGAGAGTACAAGCAGAGGGAGCAGTAGGTAGAGGGAGAGGGAGAAGCAGGGCCACCCATCCCCCCCCCAGCAGGGTGCCTGATATGGGGCTCAATCCCAGGAGGCTAGGGTCATGACCTGAGCCAAAGGCAGACACTTAACTGACTGAGCCACCCAGGCACACCTTTTTCACTATATCTTTGAAGAATAATAGACTCCAAAATGCTGCAAGCATGGCTATACTACAGATTATAATTTTTACATAACATCACAGTGTTTGAAAGAGTCATGTTAAATAGAGACATTGAATGTAGAATGGACTAATTTGACTCTCTCACTAAGAATCATATTTCTAAGGCTTTGATTAAATTTTGTGCTTCAGCAAAATTATAATTCAAAATGCAATGAACTGGGGCACCTGAGTGGCTCAGTAGATTGGGTGTCTGCCTTCATCTCAGGTCATGATTCTAGAGTCCTGGAATCTAGCTCTAGCTCTGCATTGGGCTTTCTGCTCAGTGGGGAGTCTGTTTCTCCCTCTGCTGCTCACCCTTCTTGTGCTCTGTCTCACTTTCTCTCTCAAATAAACTAATAAAATCTTTTAAAAATGTAATGAACTTTTCATTTTTTCACAAATGGTTAAAACTATGAAGCCATATATATAAACTACAAGTGCCTATTGCATAGCCTCTTTCATTCATATGAATCAATATTCTTTAAAATACTGTGAAGGAGAAAAGGAAAAGGGGTAGCAATGAGACTTTTGAGGGTTCAGAATGAACAATTTGTGCTAAAAGGTAGATTGGGAGAAAGTGCAGGTATGGTATGTAGAATAATGTCCCTCACCCTCAGAAGAAAGAGTTCCATGTCCTAATCCCAGGAACCTGTGAATGTTATCTTACATGAGTAATAACTACAGAAATAGAGATCAGATTGATTCAGTGTGAGAAGGGCTCAAACTGCCTTTGCTAGCTTTGAATATAAAGGAAGAGATCTGTGAACCAAGGAATGCAGGTAGTTTCTAGAAGCTGGAAAGGGCAAGAAAATGGATTCTCCTCAAGAGCCTCCAGAATGAACACAACCCTGTTAACACTTTGATTTTAGCCCATTGAGATTCATTTTGAATATGACCTCCAGAACTATAAGATAATGATTTTGTGCTGTTTAAGCCAACAAGTTTGTGAGCATTCAGCAGCAATAGGAAGCTAATACAGCAGAGAATCTTATTGTTCGTGGGATACATAAAGAGAATATAAAAGAGGCGTGTCTCCTTTTTTAATCCCTGGGAGTTAAAAACAAACAAACAAACAAACAAAAAAACAAAGGGAAACTTGCTGTGCATAAATTACAAGGAGATACAAGCCTGGATAGGGAGGCATCAAAGGAGGTAAGATTTCAGAGCACCCTCATGAGCAGAAAGAGAAGGTACATAGGGACACATCCCATTCATTAATGCCTGAGGTAGGGGGTCAGAAGGGGGCATTTCATTTAAAATGTTGGAGTGGGGAAAGGAATTCCAGTGATTGATTAATTCACTTACCCATTCATTCATGGTGACTTAGTGTGTTTCAAGCACTGGATATTTTCGAAGACTCATTATTGAGCATAGTTGGCCCCATCTCTATACTTTAGGAGACCACAATCTATCGTCTCAAGAAAAAGACATTTAACAAATGAAACACAGTTAAATATAAATTGCAAACTTCACTGATAGGATAAAGGAAAAGAAATGATTATAGAAAGGAAGACTCACTGAGAACCTGATTTAGATCAAGAGAATCAGGTAAAGCCTTCCTGAGAAAGTAATACCAGTGTTTAGAACACAGAGGATAGCTAGGCCAAGGTCTGGGTAGAATCTTACAGAATGAAGAAAGAGAATATGCAAAGACCTTGTGCTCAGGGAAAAAAAATGGGATTATGGAGAGCATATAGGAGTAAGAAAGACAATGTTTAGAATTGTCTGGGCAGGCATATTACCAGGAGTTTGCTTCTTTCTTTCTTTCTTTCTTTCTTTCTTTCTTTCTTTCTTTCTTTCTTTTTATTTATTTATTCATGAGAGACACAGAGAGAGGGGCAGAGACATAGACAGAGGGAGAAGCAGGCTCCTTGCAGGGAGCCCAATGTGGGACTCCATTCCGGAACCCGAGATCACGCCCTGGGCTGAAGGCAGGCGCCTAACCGCTGAGCCACCCAGGCATCCCGAGTTTGCTGCTTTCATTCTAACAGTTTTATACTGTGATTCCTGATAATTCTGATTCTCTACACTTAAAGTTTAGCTTAAATGACTGGATAATGCAATGGCAGAGATGGAAGGATCTTTAACTCGCATCTAGCCTAAATGCTTTGATTTCAAGTTGAAGAAAGTGAGGCACAGGGAGGTTTACCTAGCTAGGTTAAAGTTGCACAAGCTAGCTCCGGATCAAGAGCTAAGTTCCCTAGTGTCTTTCAGCCATTGGCCTTCTTCACACATGATACTGCCAACTCCTGAAACTTCACCAGCACCAGGAGGGACTGCTTCCAGAAAAAACTGGATGATGAAAGGTCCACTGGCCATTTTGTTATAATCCTCCTGGCCCACCCTCCCTGGGTTACCATAATACCAGGCTTCTCGAATGCTGAGCAGCTCTATCCTTAAGGGGGGAAAAAAAAGGCAAAAAAAACAAAACTCTTTTATGGAGATAAACATCAAATTTATGCTTAAGGAGTAAAGAGTGTGTACCCTGGAGCTCTCACAGTACTTGTCACCACAAGGAAAGCATCTGAATTAATTAGGTTTCACTTTTATTTTTTTCTTCATTTTTAACTTTTCGGCCTCAAGGTCTTCTCAAGGTAGAAATTTTACTGCTATGAGAAATATTAAGAATGAGGTGATTTAATTCTCTCTGGTTGGTGAAAAAAATACTTTCATTTCAAAATAAGCTGATATCTTTTTTTTAAAGCTGATTTCTTACTGTTTTATATATATATGTATATATATTCCCTAAGCATTTGTAGTTCACTCCATTTGTTGTCATTTCGTAAGCTGAGAAGTTTTTCTGTGAGTTGAGGGACTGACTTATTTATTTATTTTTTTGGAGTGGCTTTTTTTTTTTTCAGCTGAACATAGATATAAGTAATACTACAAATATATGTTAAGAGAGTTGTTATTGTGTTATTTAGTTGCATTATGTTGTTACCTTGTATTATAGAATTCTCTGATGTTCTATGTCTAAATGATAAAATGCAGGCTCTCAGAGCTGAAAGAGATTGAGGGGGAGATAAAATTTTTTTCTTTTCAATATCTGTTCTGAGTGGCATGAACTTTTGTTGCTTTAAAAGGAGAGCCCGAACTAACCAATATCTAAAAAAACATCCATCCCCACCTCACCCCACCCCCAACAGCACTGTAGTTTAGGCCCAGATGGCCTTTGTCTAAATAATTATAGCCACCTAATTTGCCTGCTATCTTTTATTTTTTTTTTTTATTTTTTTATTTTTTTAATTTTTATTTATTTATGATAGTCACAGAGAGAGAAAGAGAGAGAGGCAGAGACATAGGCAGAGGGAGAAGCAGGCTCCATGCACTGGAAGCCCGATGTGGGATTCGATCCCGGGTCTCCAGGATCGCGCCCTGGGCCAAAGGCAGGCGCCAAACCGCTGCGCCACCCAGGGATCCCTGCCTGCTATCTTTTAGAACAGCATTTTTTAAAGTATGGTTTTAAGACTACTTATGTTATACCCAATGTCAGCCCCACCACGCTAGAGGCTTTGTATGAGAACCTGCATACCAAAAATTGATGACCAATGCTCTAGATCTAGTCATTTTCATGCATTATGAAATCAGCTTTCTGTGGATTTCTGCATTAGAATATGATGTCCTCACTGAATTCATTATAGCATTCCTATGTAGGCCCATCCCACTGACCATTTAAAGTCAGAGACTTTTACAAAAGGAAAAACTATGGATGTATTGACAAACAAGGATGCAGTCGCATACTTGTAAGTATGCCCATAAGACAGCCTTTGTCCCCAAGGCAGAATGCATTCACAGATGACATTTCTTTCTTTGAAATCCTATGGATCTTGATGAGTGTGAAGATTATGCCTCCATTCCATGCAGGGAGCCTGCCATGGGACTCGATCCTAGGTCTCCAAGACCACACCCTGGGCTGAAGACGGTGCTAAACTGCTGAGCCACCTGGGCTGCCCCAATGTTATTATGTGAATGAAATAAAGAACTGAGCAAGGATCAAGTATGTCTTTGAAATCAGCAAGATGCCACTAAGAATGCACCAGGCTGTAATTAAAATTTAGCCACCCCTCTCCAGAGACATCAAAAGTAGGAGATATATTCCTGCTGTCCCATCCCTCCAAGGTTGTATGTAAGAAAAGAAGGCTGTTTTTTCATTGGCTTAGTTATTCTGAAGACCTGCTCATTAGAAGCAGGGATATAAATTTTATAGGCTCAATTGCTTAATTTAATTTAACAAATCAGTCAATCAGTGCCTAATATAGTGAAATATTTTGTTCAGTTCAGAATAAGATAAGGTCATTGCTTTTTAATTCTCCTCATAATATTTGCTATTAATAAACAAACTATTACTTGATCTCCTTTACTTAATTCCCAAGAAAAAGGTATCACAACCAGAAACTAAGAAATTTCCTCTATATGTACTAAGTGATGAAATCCATACTACTTTTAATGATAATTTACTTAATATTATCTGCACAGGATCAAAGCAAAATGTTTTGAGTGAACTCCACTGTTGCTATCAGAGAGGTTAGGTAATTTACCTGAGGGTACAGAACTATGAAAATTAAAGCCAGGATTTGAACCTAAGTGGTTTACTTTTGGAATCTTACTCTTAAACATTTCAAGTCTCCTCCAGGTAGGGCAAACAAGCATGTGAAGGATAAAGACGGCTAACCGTAGAGGGTTCCTGTTTTGATGACTTACTGTCTGACCTTATGCAAAATTCTAGCAAGAGCCTCCAAGATTCCTGTCCCCTGATGGCCATGCCCTTCATTGTCCCCTCCATCTGAGTGTAGTTAGGGTCAATAAATCTGACAAACACCACTGCTGTGATTATATATATATATATATATATATAATTATATATTGGCTGGTAAGCGTCATATATATTTTATACATATTATATATATATGTATAAATTTATATATATTTATATAATATGTATGTATTATATATGTATACATATATATAATCATATATATATATGATTTTTTTGTTTATTTGAGAGAGAGGGAGCACACACATGGTGGGGAGGGGCAGAGAGCAAGCCTGTCTTAAGCAGACTCTGCACTGAGCACGGGGCCCAATGTGACACTCGGTTTCACCACCCTGAGATCATGATCTGAGCTGAAACCCAAAGTAGGGCACCTAACCAAGGGCACCACCCAGGCACCTCATCACTCCTGTGATTATATTTCTTAAGCAGCTGACTTTATAATCAAAAGGCGGATTATGGGAGGAGGGAGGGGCAAGATGGCGGAAGAGGAGGGTCCCCAAATCATCTCTCCCCACCAAATTACCTAGAAAACCTTCAAATTATCCTGAAAATCTGTGAATTCGGCCTGAGAATTAAAGAGAGAACACCTGGAGTGCTGCAGTGAGAAGAGTTCGCGCTTCTATCAAGGTAGGAAGACGGGGAAAAAGAAATAAAGACACAAAAGGCCTCCAAGGGGGAGGGGCCCGCGAGGAGCCGGGCTGAGGCCGGGGCGAGTGTCCCCAGGACAGGAGAGCCCCGTCCCGGAGACGCAGGAGCTGCACCGACCTTCCCGGGCGGAAAGGGGCTCGCGGGGAGGCGGAGCAGGACCCAGGAGGGCGGGGATGCCCTCGGGCTCCCGGGGACACTAACAGACACCTGCCCCCCGGGAGATGAGCCGAGCTCCCTAAGGGCTGCAGCGCGCACGGGGGGACCCGGAGCAGCTCGGGGGGCTCGGGCGGAGGAAGAGGCTCCGCGGAGGGGGCTGCGGGGGGGGGAGCGGCTCGTGGGGCTCGGAGGCGGCTCTGCGGAGGGGGCTGCGGGGCGGGAGCAGCTCGGGGGGCTCGGGGGCGGCTCCGCGGAGGGGGCTGCGGGGCGGGAGCGCGAATCCACCAGCGCAGGCTCCGGAGCACAGGGCGCCGGGACACAGCCCAGGATCCGGCCTCCCCCCGGGACAGGCAGAGGCCGGGAGGGCCCAGGACAGCAAGGACGCTCCTGCCCTGAGCTGAGCAGATCAGCGGCCCCGCCCCGGAGCCTCCAGGCCCTGTAGACCGAGAGCTCCTAGTTACTGCGGGAGCTGACTCCAGGGCTCCAGAGCTGCCCCGCCACTGCGGTTGTTCCTCCTGGGGCCTCACGGGGTATAAACAACCCCCCTGAGCCCTGCACCAGGCAGGGGCACAGCAGCTCCCCCAAGTGCTAACACCTGAAAATCAGCACAACAGGCCCCTCCCCCAGAAGACCAGCTAGACGGACAAGGTCCAGGGGAAGTCAAGGGACTTAAACTACACAAAATCAGAAGATACTCCCCCGTGGGTTTTTTTGTTGTTGTTGTTGTTTTGTTTTGTTTCGTTTTGTTTTGCTTTTTGATTTGTTTCCTTCCCCCACCCTTTTTTTCCCTTTCTTTCTTTTTCTTTCTCTTTATCTTCTTTTTTTTTCTTTTTTCTTTTTTCGCTTTCTCTTTTCTTTCCTTCTTTCACTCCTCTCTTTTTCTCCTTTTCCCAATACAACTCACTTTTGGCCACTCTGCACTGAGCAAAATGACTAGAAGGAAAACCTCACCTCAAAAGAAAGAATCCGAAACAGTCCTCTCTCCCACAGAGTTACAAAATCTGGATTACAATTCAATGTCAGAAAGCCAATTCAAAAGCACTATTATACAGCTACTGGTGGCTCTAGAAAAAAGCATAAAGGACTCAAGAGACTTCATGACTGCAGAATTTAGAGCTAATCAGGCAGAAATTAAAAATCAATTGAATGAGATATAATCCAAACTAGAAGTCCTAACGACGAGGGTTAACGAGGTGGAAGAACGAGTGAGTGACATAGAAGACAAGTTGATGGCAAAGAAGGAAACCGAGGAAAAAACAAACAATTAAAAGACCATGAAGATACATTAAGGGAAATAAACGACAGCATGAGGAAGAAAAACCTACATTTAATTGGGGTGCCTGATGGCGCCAAAAGGGCCAGAGGGCCGGAATATGTATTTGAACAAATTCTAGCTGAAAACTTTCCTAATCTGGGAAGAAAAACAGGCATTCAGATCCAAGAAATAGAGACATCCCCCCCTAAAATCAATAAAAACCGTTCAACACCTCGACATTTAATAGTGAAGCTTGCAAATTCCAAAGATAAAGAGAAGAACCTTAAAGCAGCAAGAGACAAGAAATCCCTGACTTTTAAGGGGAGGAGTATTAGGGTAACAGCACACCTCTCCACAGAGACCTGGCAGGCCAGAAAGGGCTGGCAGGATATATTCAGGGTCCTAAATGAGAAAAACATGCAACCAAGAATACTTTATCCAGCAAGGCTCTCATTCAAAATGGAAGGAGAGATAAAGAGCTTCCAAGACAGGCAGAAACTGAAAGAATATGTGACCTCCAAACCAGCTCTGCAAGAAATTTTAAGGGGGACTCTTAAAATTCCCCTTTAAGAAGAAGTTCAGTGGAACAATCCACAAAAACAAGGACTGAATAGATATCATGATGACACTAAACTCATATCTCTCAATAGT
Source organism: Canis lupus baileyi (assembly GCF_048164855.1). Taxonomy (NCBI): domain Eukaryota; kingdom Metazoa; phylum Chordata; class Mammalia; order Carnivora; family Canidae; genus Canis; species Canis lupus. The sequence goes on along the minus strand of NC_132869.1, from coordinate 16,412,664 downwards.
AACTCTGAATGTGAACGGGCTTAATGACCCCATCAAAAGGTGCAGGGTGTCAGACTGGATAAAAAAGCAGGACCCATCTATTTGGTGTCTACAAGAGACTCATTTTAGACAGAAGGACACCTACAGCCTGAAAATAAAAGGTTGGAGAACCATTTACCATTCAAATGGTCCTCAAAAGAAAGCAGGGGTAGCCATCCTTATATCAGATAAACTAAAATTTACCCCGAAGACTGTAGTGAGAGATGAAGAGGGACACTATCTCATACTTAAAGGATCTATCCAACAAGAGGACTTAACAATCCTCAATATATATGCCCCGAATGTGGGAGCTGCCAAATATATCAATCAATTAATAACCAAAGTGAAGAAATACTTATATAATAATACACTTATACTTGGTGACTTCAATCTAGCTCTTTCTATACTCGATAGGTCTTCTAAGCACAACATCTCCAAAGAAACGAGAGCTTTAAATGATACACTGCACCAGATGGATTTCACAGATATCTACAGAACTTTACATCCAAACTCAACTGAATACACATTCTTCTCGAGTGCACATGGAACTTTCTCCAGAATAGACCGCATATTGGGTCACAAATTGGGTCTGAACCGATACCAAAAGATTGGGATTGTCCCCTGCATATTCTCAGACCATAATGCCTTGAAGTTAGAACTAAATCACAACAAGAAGTTTGGAAGGACCTCAAACACGTGGAGGTTAAGGACCATCCTGCTAAAAGATGAAAGGGTCAACCAGGAAATTAAGGAAGAATTAAAAAGATTCATGGAAACTAGTGAGAATGAAGATACAACCGTTCAAAATCTTTGGGATGCAGCAAAAGCAGTCGTAAGGGGGAAATACATCGCAATACAAGTATCCATTCAAAAACTGGAAAGAACTCAAATACAAAAGCTAACCTTACACATAAAGGAGCTAGATAAAAAACAGCAAATAGATCCTACACCCAGGAGAAGAAGAGAGTTAATAAAGATTCGAGCAGAACTCAACGAAATCGAGACCAGAAGAACTGTGGAACAGATCAACAGAACCAGGAGTTGGTTCTTTGAAAGAATTAATAAGATAGATAAACCATTAGTCAGCCTTATTAAAAAGAAGAGAGAGAAGACTCAAATTAATAAAATCATGAATGAGAAAGGAGAGATCACTACCAACACCAAGGAAATACAAATGATTTTAAAAACATATTATGAACAGCTATACGCCAATAAATTAGGCAATCTAGAAGAAATGGACGCATTCCTGGAAAGCCACAAACTACCAAAACTGGAACAGGAAGAAATAGAAAACCTGGACAGGCCAATAACCGGGAGGAAATTGAAGCAGTCATCAAAAACTTCCCAAGACACAAGAGTCCAGGGCCAGATGGCTTCCCAGGGGAATTCTATCAAACGTTTAAAGAAGAAACCATACCTATTCTCCTAAAGCTGTTTGGTAAGATAGAAAGAGATGGAGTACTTCCAAATTTGTTCTATGAGGCCAGCATCACCTTAATTCCAAAACCAAAGACCCCACCAAAAAGGAGAATTACAGACCAATATCCCTGATGAACATGGATGCAAAAATTCTCAACAAGATACTGGCCAATAGGATCCAACAGTACATTAAGAAAATTATTCATCATGACCAAGTAGGATTGTAGGATTTATCCCTGGGACAGAAGGCTGGTTCAACACCCATAAAACAATCAATGTGATTCATCATATCAGCAAGAGAAAAACCGAGAACCATATGATCCTCTCATTAGATGCAGAGAAAGCATTTGACAAAATACAGCATCCATTTCTGATCAAAACTCTTCAGAGTGTAGGGATAGAGGGAACATTCCTCGACATCTTAAAAGCCATCTATGAAAAGCCCACAGCAAATATCATTCTCAATGGGGAAGCACTGGGAGCCTTTCCCCTAAGATCAGGAACAAGACAGGGATGTCCACTCTCACCACTGCTATTCAACATAGTACTGGAAGTCCTAGCCTCAGCAATCAGACAACAAAAAGACATTAAAGGCATTCAAATTGGCAAAGAAGAAGTCAAACTCTCCCTCTTCGCCGATGACATGATACTCTACATAGAAAACCCAAAAGTCTCCACCCCAAGATTGCTAGAACTCATACAGCAATTCGGTAGCGTGGCAGGATACAAAATCAATGCCCAGAAGTCCTTGGCATTTCTCTACACTAACAATGAGACTGAAGAAAGAGAAATTAAGGAGTCAATCCCATTTACAATTGCACCCAAAAGCATAAGATACCTAGCAATAAACCTAACCAAAGAGGTAAAGGATCTATACCCTCAAAACTATAGAACACTTCTGAAAGAAATTGAGGAAGACACAAAGAGATGGAAAAATTTCCATGCTCATGGATTGGCAGAATTAATATTGTGAAAATGTCAGTGTTACCCAGGGCAATTTACACATTTAATGCAATCCCTATCAAAATACTATGGACTTTCTTCCGAGAGTTAGAACAAATTATTTTTAGATTTGTGTGGAATCAGAAAAGACCCCGAATAGCCAGAGGAATTTTAAAAAAGAAAACCATAACTGGGGGCATCACAATGCCAGATTTCAGGTTGTACTACAAAGCTGTGGTCATCAAGACAGTGTGGTACTGGCACAAAAACAGACACATAGATCAATGGAACAGAATAGAGAACCCAGAAGTGGACCCTGAACTTTATGGTCAACTAATATTCGATAAAGGAGGAAAGACTATCCATTGGAAGAAAGACAGTCTCTTCAATAAATGGTGCTGGGAAAATTGGACATCCACATGCAGAAGAATGAAACTAGACCACTCTCTTGCACCATACACAAAGATAAACTCAAAATGGATGAAAGATCTAAATGTGAGACAAGATTCCATCAAAATCCTAGAGGAGAACACAGGCAACACCCTTTTTGAACTTGGCCACAGTAACTTTTTGCAAGATACATCCACGAAGGCAAAAGAACAAAAGAAAAATGAACAATTGGGACTTCATCAAGATAAGAAGCTTTTGCACAGCAAAGGATACAGTCAACAAAATTAAAAGACAACCTACAGAATGGGAGAAGATATTTGCAAATGACATATCAGATAAAGCGTTTTTTCCAAGATCTATAAAGAACTTATTAAACTCAACAGCAAAGAAACAAACAATCCAATTATGAAATGGGCAAAAGACATGAACAGAAATCTCACAGAGGAAGACATAGACATGGCCAACATGCATATGAGAAAATGCTCTGCATCACTTGCCATCAGGGAAATACAAATCAAAACCACAATGAGATCCCACCTCACACCAGTGAGAATGGGGAAAATTAACCAGGCAGGAAACCACAAATGTTGGAGAGGATGCGGAGAAAAGGGAATCCTCTTACACTGTTGGTGGGAATGTGAACTGGTGCAGCCACTCTGGAAAACTGTGTGGAGGTTCCCCAAAGAGTTAAAAATAGACCTGCCCTATGACCCAGCAATTGCACTGTTGGGGATTTACCCCAAAGATACGGATGCAATGAAACGCCGGGACACCTGCACCCCGATGTTTATAGCAGCAATGGCCACAATAGCCAAACTGTGGAAGGAGCCTCGGTGTCCATCGAAAGATGAGTGGATAAAGAAGCTGTGGTTTATGTATACAATGGAATATTCCTCAGCCATTAGAAACAACAAATACCCACCATTTGCTTCAATGTGGATGGAACTGGAGGGTATTATGCTGAGTGAAGTAAGTCAATTGGAGAAGGACAAACATTGTATGTTCTCATTCATTTGGGGAATATAAATAATAGTGAAAGGGAATATAAGGGAAGGGAGAAGAAATGTGTGGGAAATATCAGAAAGGGAGACAGAACGTAAAGACTGCTAACTCTGGGAAACGAACTAGGGGTGGTGGAAGGGGAGGAGGGCGGGGGGTGGGAGTGAATGGGTGACGGGCACTGGGTGTTATTCTGTATGTTAGTAAATTGAACACCAATAAAAAACAAATTAAAAAAAAAAGGCGGATTATCTTGGGTCAGTCTGACCTAATGAGATGTGCTCTTTAAAACAAGGCAAAGTGGCAGAAGATTTACCAGCCAGAAGACACAGGGTATATGACTTTATAGCTCCTAGGTAAAGAACAGCCACATGGTTTGGAAGAGAACTCTGAGCCACCAGGTGGGGATCAGCCAACTGGCACCCTAATTGCAGCCTTCTGATAACTGGAGCTGTGGACCCAGCTAACCCACCTTCAAATTTGTGACAATGTGTTATGTACAGTAGAAAATCAATACAGGCTATTGCTATCTTATTTCTTTGATGATGTCACTCTGGTTCTGATCCCTGCAGTGTCCTTATCGGCAATCACTTATGACCCAAATCAACCATTTAGAACTTGCATCTGCATCTGTAGCAAATCTGCAAATAAATCATTTCGCATTGTCTAGGTATTCTCTTTTTTATGGCATCTGGTTGCCACAGCTCAATGAGTATCTTGCTAAATAATTATGCTTCCTTTCTGGTTGGGTCTCCACACGTTTTACTGGTTCTGTGAACAAGGGGATTTCTCAAATTTGTTGTTGATCATTGGTTGTTGATTTACTAAGCTTTATGATCACAGGCCTCATCTGTGTTGTTTCCCACTGAATCCCTAACATGTAACACTGTGCTTAGCATACAGTAGATGCTTAAAAAGTATTTGTCAAATAAATGAATATACATGGTATCATACAGCGAAAAACATGCAGTGGCTAAGCTAATTTATATTTCTTTTCAAGCAGCAGATATATTGAACAGCTGAATCCTGGTCATTCCATTGCTTTATTTTTTTTTTAAGATTTTATTTATTTATTCATAGAGATGCAGAGAGAGAGAGGGAGAGGCAGAGACACAGGCAGAGGGAGAAGTAGGCTCTATGTAGGGAGCCTGACGTGGGACTCGATCCAGGGTCTCCAGGATCACACCCCGCGGCTGCAGGCGGCGCTAAACCCCTAAGCCACCGGGGCTGCCCTCATTCCATTGCTTTAGATGGGGGTGTCCCTCTGTCTTCACAGTGTTATATATATTTATGTCTGCATCAGATGCTTAGAGAGTATTGCTGAAAGGCATAGGAATAGAAACAATATAGACAAAAACAGATTCATTTATGTGCAACCTTGACTGGAGCTTCAAAACTAGCTGACTTAGCATACAGGTTTTGTTTTGAGACATTTATTCCTCTATATCTCTTCTAAGCACAAATCAGATGGAATAAGTATGGTGCTCTGAATCTGTGCAAAATCAGGTGAAGTGGGCTAGCTGTTTTGCACTGAGCAGCACTGTTCTCATCATTCCTGTGTCAGCAATCCAGACCACACTGGGTGTCCAGGGAACTTCAGGGGTCAGCAGAACACATTGCACATAGCAGGATTTACTGTTGCTGCTCAGCCCTGGCTGGTGTTAGACTCTCCTCCGCACAGGCTTCTACACAGTTCATGCACCCAGTATTTCATCTATACTCTCCTATCTACTCAGCCTGGTACAGTATATAGCATGCAACACGCAATGTATAAAAAGAAAAAAATTACAAGCATGCATTAGAGGAATAGAAAAGGGACCTAACAATAACAGAGCACGGACTACTTGCCAAGGATCATGCCAGATATTTAAGAAACATTCGTTGATTTGATGCTCACATTAACCCACTTGCAGAAGGACATGTTATTCCTACCACATAGGTGATTAAATGGAGACCTATAGCAGCAATGTCCACAATAGCCAAACTGTGGAAGGAGCCTCGGTGTCCATCGAAAGATGAGTGGATAAAGAAGATGTGGTTTATGTATACAATGGAATATTCCTCAGCCATTAGAAACGACAAATACCCACCATTTGCTTCAATGTGGATGGAACTGGAGGGTATTATGCTGAGTGAAGTAAGTCAATTGGAGAAGGACAAACATTGTATGTTCTCATTCATTTGGGGAATATAAATAATAGTGAAAGGGAATATAAGGGAAGGGAGAAGAAATGTGTGGGAAATATCAGAAAGGGAGACAAAACATAAAGACTCCTAACTCTGGGAAACGAACTAGGGGTGGTGGAAGGGGGGTAGGGTAGGGGTGGGGGTGAATGGGTGACAGGCACTGAGGGGGGGCACTTGACAGGATGAGCACAGGGTGTTATTCTGTAAGTTGGTAAATTGAACACCAATAAAAAATAAATTTATTATTAAAAAAAAAGGCCAAACAACAAATCCTGCAAAAAAGAAGGAATTTGAACCTAGAACTGCTCAAATCCCAGGTCAATGCGTGTTCTGTGATTTTCAATTTGTTTAATACATCCAGGAGCCCCGGCCAGTGTCCACACTGGGGGCTGAGGTATCAGGTGAGGGTCATGTTCAGGCCCAAGGAAGCAGTTTATTGTCTAAGATGGCCTTTCTCAGTGATGCTTAGAATCTGCTAGGTACACCTTTCCCAAAGAAATGTTTCTAATCTTCAGTAATGATAAATCAATGTCTGCCTCATTTTAAGATTACCTAAATTATATACAGTCAGAGTGAGCTTAAATGCCCCTTTTTATGTAAGGGCATATCACTTTTTCCTTCCAAGATGCTTTTAGAGAGTATTATTTCACTTCTATTTGTCTTTTTTTTTATGTTCTTTCATTCAAATAAAGAAACTATTCATTGTATACTTTTCTAAACTTGGAGGATATAGGAAAAAAGTAGTAAAAATTCCCAATCTATGGAGCAGAGAGACATGCCTAGGCATAATTGTACAATTTTAAAAGTGCGACATAGAAGTAGCTATAGATTATACTGGAATGAATGTCATGCTACTACTAACTGTCTATGAGGGACACTTGATGGTACTTTAATTGAGTTTTGGTGAATAGGCTCTTCTCTAGGCAAATAAAAAAGTAGGAAGGCATCCTGGAAAGAAATCTGAGCATCTGTAAATAGAAGTTTATGGAAAGAGTATGTTTTGATTGTGAGTATACCATATGACTAGACTCCAATGCATGCTGGGATTTGTAGGCAGAGTGAACATAGTAAAATATGCCAGAGACAGGTCTTCAAGGGATTTGCAAAAAAGTTAAAATGATTTTTTGTTTTTTCTTTTTTCTGTATTAATTTTTTTCCTGAAGATAAAGCAAAAATATGGATTGCTTTCAAGCAAATGAGTGACTAGTTAGGTTTGTATTTTAGAAAGATCCATGTTGGAAGTGGTGGGGAGAAAATATTAAGGCAGACAGGGTGATACTGAGGGTAGGGAGACAGTTACTTGGGTATTGAATGTTGATTTCCCAAAAAAGTTTTTTAATAACCTCATAAATCAGTGTCAATAGTAACAAAGAATCAGGAGAAATTTGAAATATGTTCATGTAACCTATACCAAGGCCAATAAGAGATAAGATAGAGAGTGAAGAGAAGGAGAAAAAGAAGATAACTTAAAGCGTTCTAATTTAAGAGCCCAAATAGAAACACTTAAGGAGGGAAGTGGATTGTGAGAAAGTAATCTAAGTTTATTTTGTCTATACTTTTAAATACCATTTATATATATATTAAATTACAAATACAAATATTAAAAATATATAGTATATAATATTTAAAAACAAATACAAATAGTCTATAGTCATCTAGGTCAGATATGGTTACCCTCGGGGAAAGTCTGCTTTATAACTAGGGCAGAAAATAATGAAGTCCTCTTGGGTTTTTCTGATATATTTCTTAATCTGAGTGGTGATTGCAGGGCTCACCTGGTAAAAATTCATTAAAGTATACATGTAGAATATGTATACTTGTCTTTATATATGATATAGCTTAGTAAATGTTTACTTAAAATAATTTTAAATTAAGCTCAATGGATAACTTTAAAAGCAGTGTAAATACAACTGAAGAGAGAAGCAACTAGATGGAAAATAAATATGAAGAAATTAGGTTCATATTAACACAGTGTGTAACACCACCTCTGCCTTGTACTTGATGATAATCTTTCTCAGTTCCTGTGCCTTCCCCTAATCACTGGCTTCTTCTCACTCCTTAATTCTTGTACTTTCTGGTGTTCTATCAATGGATTTCTTCTTTTCTTGATCATATTCTTTTGTATTTACTCAATAAAAGCAACATTTTTCAAAGAAACATTTATCTAAGACATATGAGGTTGGTACAACTATTAAATCAAATGGTATCTGTTTAGTATGATATATTTGAAATATTTGAAATACCTTATAAAGCATTCCCTAAGAATTTTTTTGCTTTATGGTTTAAAGGATGATTTCTCCAAAAATACCCCAAACGAATTGATTTTCTGTAGGATTTTAAAAGGAAAATAGAGGAAGTCATACACTTTTCCTGTATCAAGGTGGATAAAATTAAACCTTTTATTTATTTTTATTTTTTCACTAATTTTCACATTTTTATTTGAATTCCAGTTAACATACATGGAATATTAGTTTTAGGTGTAGAATTTAGTGATTTATTACTTACATACAATACCCAGTGCTCATCACAAGTGCCCTCCTTAATACCCATGACTCATTTAACCTATCCCTCCACCTGCCTCCCTTCTAACATGGTTAACGTAAGGTTTGATGAAATAATTTAGAAGAAAGGATGTAGTTACACTACACAATGTGATTTTTAAGAACAGTTTTCTCATTTTAGGAAATGAAATGGTTTCTACCTATTTTGCTCTTTCAGCTTTTCAAGTGCTCATTCTATACTATCCTAAACAAGTGTGATTAATATTTAATTAAATTTTTAATTTTGAGATGATTGTAGATTCATATGAGGTCTTAGAAATAATTCAGAGAAATCCCATGTACTCTTTATCCAGTTTCTTCTAACAGTTACATCTTGCAAAGATATAGTAGGAACACAACGGGATATTTACATTCATACAATTAACATACACAACATTTCCATCAGCACAATGATTCCCTCATCTGGCCATTTTATTGCATCACATCTACCTCCTTCTCCGTACTCCACCCACATAATAACCCCTGGGAACCGCAAAAGGAGAACCATAAGCTCTTCATTTCTAAATTTTCTCATTTCAAAATGTTATATAAATGAAGTCATAAAATATGTAACCTTTTAGGATTGCCATTTTTTACTCAGCATAATTAATTTCCTGGAAATTTACCCAAGTAATTGCATATGTCAATAGTTCATTCTTTTCAATTGTTATCATTTCATGGTAAGTATGTACCACAGTTTCTTTAACAGATCGCCTGTTAGATGTTTTCTGGGTTGTTTGCTGGTTTTGGCTATTTATGGATAAAGCTTATGTGAACATCCATGTATAGGTTTTTGTGTGAACATAAATTTTTATTTCTCTGGGATGAATGCCCAAGAGTGCTCTCTGGGTCATGTGATAGTTGCATATCTTTAAAACTGTCAAACTATTTTCCAGAATGGCTATGCCATTTTACATTCCTACCAGCAATGTGTGAATGATCTTTTTTCTCCTCTTCTCCATTTATATTTTACGTTAGCCATTCTGACAAGTGTGTAGTAATAACTCATTGTGGTTTTAACTTGCATTTATGTAATGGTAAATATGTTGCACATACTTTTAATGTAGATCATTTGCCATCAATTACATTTTGAAAATTTGGAAACAAGATTCTGATGGCACTTTTTGGTTGAGATCGGTCTAGACACATTTCCTGAATAGGTGATGTTTTTGTTTTTGTTTTGAAGGTTCAGATTTCACAGCTGGAAATAGTTTGTTAAGTGAAGCATCTTATAAAACTTAGGTTCCTGAGATGTCTGAGTGTTTCAGCCAGTGAAGCCTCCAACTCTTGGTTTTGGCTCAGGTCATGATTTCAGGGTCATGGGACAGAACCCAATGTCATGCTCTCTGCTCAGTGTGGAGTCTGCCGGAATTTATCTCCCTCTGCTGCTCCTTTCTCTCTGCTCCCTCTGCTCCTCTCCTTGCTCATGATCTCTCTCTAAAATAAATAAAATCTTAAAAGAATAATTTGGGTTCCTATGATGCAAGACCAAGGAAAGTCTAAGGGATAAATGTGTGTGTGTCTCTGTGTGTGTGTGTGTGTACACAGGAACTCACTGGACTAAAATAACAAAAGTTCCCCATTTACAATTTACCTATGAATACTCCGTTAACCTTCCTGACAATAAACAGTAGCTAGGGAGCCCCACCTCCTAGGAGAAGCAGTCCATGTTCAGCCAGGTAAGCATGATTAGCCACTGCCTCTTCTTCCTGTTCACTTTATTTTTCCCTCAGGGAGAAAAATCTAGTACTATTGGTTGGTTTCTCGCTGATATAAGCAAGGAGATATAGACAAATATAAGAATGTGGGAAATGGAGCCTCAGAGTTTGGTCTGTGACAAAAAAAGGCGAAGTTAGAAAAAGAAATATGACAATGAAAAATCTATCTATGTGTGGATTTGAGATGCTTAATGCCAGCAACTGCTTCCGGATTCCTTATTATGTAAAAGAAAGAAACCACTATTCACTTAAAACACTATTAGTGTAGTATTCTGTTACTCATAAAGAATCTTTGAAAGAATTCCCCATTTATTTGGACACTCTGGACTAATGACAGAGAAAACTGCTAACTCACTTTTTTTCCCTTTATTAAATTTGTAGCCTCCCAAATCTTGAATTACCTTTTAGAATAAAACACCACGGAGAGCCAATGAGGAGAACATAACTGATCTCATGCATGAGAGGACTGGAGAGTCCTCGTGTATCCTGAGGTAGGAATTTTAGGGAAAATCCTTTGCTTCCAAAGGTTTACCTACCCAGGCACCACAAGTGATTTTTGTTTGCATTTTCTCTATTTGTTCCTTTTGAAAATTCCAATGATCCTACGACAAAACCTACTAAACACATGCATGTAAATGTTAGTGGAATTTAGGATTCCTTCTCTTAGAACAAGAGAACCTAGTGGTTTAAAAGCTCTGGAAATTTGAGAATATGAGAAGACAGACCAAAAAGAGAATAAAATAATCAGCAAGGACAAATGAGGACCTGTACATTATATTCATTCTGTTAACACCCTTTCTCATGAACGAATTCATATGTGGTTAATTCTGCTTATCAATTTGGACTATTCTAGATTTTTAGAACCTCTAGAACCTAAAGACATATGTCAGGGACAAAATGACCACCTGAAGAAGCTCTGATCCATAAGGTAATAAATTTAAAATACATTTCAATAATCCTTTTCCTCCTCCTACATACTAACCAGTCTGGGTTTGCCCACACTGTCAAGACTTTCATGCAGGGATGATTCTCCATCATGCTCTTGACACAGGCTCTGGCATGAGGTGCAATCTGTGCATCCCACTAGGGATGGGTTTAGAGAGGTACAAATCATTAAATCAGTATGCTTATCTTATTGGTTATCAGTGTAGGACAGAATTCAAGATAATCTTGGAAGCTATTATAATCCTCCTACTAATATAATATTTCTACCAAGTTGTATAATATGTATAATGAACTCCTTCTCTGTGTTCTAAAAGGAATTATACATAGTTATGGATAGTGAGCAGAGGTGAAACGTGAAGAAAATTTTGGATGTAGAGATTATTTCTTTGTTATAGTTCAAGCAGCTTCATGCAGCTTGAACCTCCCTCATGCAGCTTCAGAGTTTATCCCAATATGGGAATGACTAAAATTACTATTAATCTGCTACTTACTTGACTCAACATAAAATTTTTATTTTAACTAAAAATATGGCTGATTCCACTCCTATACTTCCACTTGTTGGGTAACGGATATTCCTAAGCAAATAACAAGCTTTCAAGAAATTACCCTAATCGACAAATACCTTTACTCCAAACTGCTCACAGTGAGGGGTAGAGTGAATCAGAATCAATTTCTCTGTCCTTAAGCCATAATAGAAACAGATAACAAACATGAAGCACTGAGCTTTTCTGTAGTTAATTTGGAAGAAACTGTTATACATGGAGAAAGCCTGATGGTGCTTAGTTTGTAGAAACAAACATACTCTAAGTATGGGGTATTTCAGGGAAGACTGTTTTGAATGTCTCTAAACATCCTTTATCAGATCAAAGAGAGGTTAAACCCTTGCTCCGGATTTGGACACAGCAAGGTTTCTTAGCACCTACTATTTCATATTTTACACGAATGCACCCCACATTGTTAAAAAAGAAAATGAAATTAGCTCACCAAGGGCTTAATTATATCCTCTTCAGTGGGCATCAATACTATTGGCAGCCCTCATAGGGATATTCTCTTGACAAATCAAATTATTGTCTGAGGCATGAAGTGTTAGATTATGATCAAGCCAGCGTGACGCTGTGATTCATGGCTACTCTATTACTGAGAGGAAGCAGGATTTCTGTTTCATAACGACTTTGAATTTCTGGTGAGACAAGTGAATCCTTTTGTTCAACCTCAGGAGTTCATCTTCAGTATCTTAGAACAGAATTGTTTTACAGACTCAAACACATGAAGACACAGAGGGATATTAAATAATGATGTGGGAGAGCTTCTCCTCCTGCAACAAACCCTTTGGAATTCTAACAAGGGCCTAAAGTGAGCTGAGCAATCCAAGTAACAAGTGATAAAAGTAGATTATTTCCATTGTAGAATTTAATGTTTTAATGGATATATTTTTAGCATTGTTTTTTGTATCATGGTTACTAGCCCAGAGTCTCACTACTTTCTGATATGTATACCACAAAATACCCTTTGTTATTAAAGAAAATTCTCTGTTTAGCAGGTTTTCACAAAACCCTGGTTACATAATTGCAACTACTGTTCCAATATGATCTAAGGCTGTATAGCTACTTCATATAAAATAATATAAAGTAATAAAATTATTTTATAAAAGAAAATACTTGCTAGAAAATATTTTTAAATGACAGGAAAACACAAAGAATTGAATTAAAAATTATTTTCTTACCACTAGGAGATATATTTTTGATCACTTTTTGTATACATTTATAGCCTTTTAATATGCATAGAAAACTGTTTTTTACAAAGCAGCCTCATAACTCTACATATTTTTTTCAACCTGAATTTTTCATTTAACAATGTGGTATGGACATTTTCTCATTAGCAGTCAATCTTGTTAATGAAAATGCTATTTTGCCTGAATGTTTATGTGTAGAAACTGCAGCTGAGTACCTGTATAAAGTTAAATATTTTAAAATGAATTCAGGAAAAATTTATAGGTTGCTAGGTTTATGCTTTCATAATTGTGGTAGGAGGTATTTCACACCTCCCCTTAGTTTCACATCTAGAGGGCTACTGCCCTCCACCCCGAACACTCCTTTATTCTCTATGGTTTCTAAGTGTGTAGGTTAGCAGTCTGAGGAGAAAAAGGAAGAGATAAGAACAGGGAGCTTCTTCTGTTTCAAAAGTGTAGAAGATAGAGAATGTATATTAGTAGTATCAGGGAGCCATTCTGTGCATTATTCCTTCCAATCTTGTTTTTTCATCTTCTCCAAATTCTTCCATTAGAATCAGGGCTAGAGAAATAAATTTTTTTTTCAGTAGAAATAGAAAAAGATGGAGAAATTATAACTTGAAAGGACTTATGTGGTTGTTACCCTGTTTCCTACCTTCATAAACTCCATGCTTATAGTTTGGATTCAGCCTCTGTAAATACATACAGATTTTGAATTTTTGTTAATGTCCTTGATGCCTAACAATACCATGTGACCTGCCTAGAAAATGTGGACATTGAGATAGAACTTTGAAGAAATCATTTTTCCTTTGATCTATATACCTCATAGAATATTCCACAGAAACAATACCAAAGAAATCCTCAAAAAGGATCATAGATATAAATGTAAAAGTGTGAAACTTCAGAGGAAAACAGAGGACAAGATCTTTGTGACCTAACTTGGTTAAACTGATTTCTGAGATATGCTACCAAAAGCATGACCCCCCCAAAAAATATTGATAAATAAGATATCATCAAAAACTAAAATTTTTGATCTTCAAAAAAAATACTTCTAGGATAATGAAGGAAGAGCTACAGGGCATCTGGGTGGCTTAATGGTTGAGCATCTGCCTTTGGTTCAGGTCGTGATCCCAGGGTCCTATGATCAAGTTCCCACATTAGGCTCCCCATGGGGAGCCTGCTTCTCCCTCTGCCTATGTCTCTGCCTCTTTCTGTGTGTCTCTCATGAATAAACAAATAAAACTCAAAAGAGAAAGAAAAAAGAAAGAAAGAAAGAAAGAAAGAAAGAAGAAAGCAAGAAAGCAAGAAAGCAAGAGAAAGAAAAAGAAAGAAAGAAGAAAGAAAGAAAGAAAGAAAGAAAGAAAGAAAGAAAGAAAGAAAGAGAAAGAAAGAAAAAAGAGCAAGCTATAGTGTAGGAGAAAATATTTGCAAAGCACATTTATCTGATAAAGGATTTTATCAGAATGCATAACAAGCTCTCAGACCTTAATAGGAAAATAAGACATTCAGTAAATAAATGGACAAAAGATTTGAACAGACACTTCACCAAAGAAGCTACATAGATAGGAAATAAGCAAATGAAAAGATACACAATATCATTAATAATCAAGGAAATGCAATTGGAAACCATGATGTACCACTATACAATTATTACAATAGCTAAAATTATAAGGCAGACCATTTCAAATGTTGGTGAGGATGTGAAAAAACTAAAACTCTCAAATACTGCCATAAGAATGTAAAATGGAACAATCACTTTGGGAAAACAATTGGGCAGCTTCTTATAATATTAAATACACATCTCCTGCTTGATCCAGGCTAGGAATTTGCCCAAGAGAAAAGAAATAATATACCCACTTAAAGACTTGTACACAAATGTCATAGCAGCTTTATTTGTAATAGCCAAAATCTAAAAACCCAAAGGTATTAAGAAATGAATGTTTAAGGCAACTGCAGTACATCTATACTCTGGGATACTCTTCAGTCATAAAAAGTAATGAACCATTGATATATAGTAGATGGATATCAAAATAATTATGCTGAGTGAAGGAAGCCACACAGTAAAAGGTGCATGTGAGTTCATTTATGTGAAATTTAGGTAAAATAAACTAATACATAGTGACAGAAAGCTTATGAATGATTAAATGTATGGAAATAGAGTGAGCTGAGATGAGTAAAGAGAAGAATTGCAAAAAGCATGATACAAGAAAATATTACAAGTTGACAGATATGTTCACTATCTTGATTTTGATGATGTTTTATGGACCTATACTGACATCAACACTTACCAAATAATACACTTATATATGTGCAGTTTATTGTTATGTCAGCTATACCTCAATGGAACCTATAAATATGTTAGAAAGATACATGTGGTTAACTAAATATTATACAATTTTTTAAATAGTGAAATATTTCTACATTTTAATACAGTTACCTTTAGAGTGACTCATGTTTTAACTTAAAATGATTTCTTTAACATAGTTAGGAACTATGGGATAATTTGAATTCTGTCAAAGTCCAGCCAACAATGAGAAATGAGTTAGTTGTTAATGACTGTAGAAAGGGGAAAATGGTCCCCTTGATGTGGGGGTTGTCTTAATTAATAACATCAGGGAAATCTCTTTGTGTAAAATATCAGGGAAGATGGCAACTTTTACGAATGAGTGTTGCTGCTATGCCCAACTCCCTTTGACTCATTGGAATTTCAGTCCCAGGCAAGTAGACACCCCTGGAGCCAGAAATCATGGTCACTGTTTCTCTGTCCCCTCCTCCATGGGAATTCTTGCCTCTGGCTGATTGAAATGTCTCCATCTACACATGCACTCACTATTACCACCCCCTGCCCACACATCTAGTTACTTAAGTAAGGTTAAAGAAACTTCTCAGTGGAAGTTATGTGAGATTCCTCACTGGAGCCTTACAGCTGAATAAAGTCTTTTTCAAACTTGAGTGTGAATATGAACCAACATGAATAATCAATGAAAACATATCAAATATGTATATTCCTAAACCCCAATCCTAAATATTCTGCATTAATAAGCCTGGAATGGGGGCACTGATAGTAATCTAATACAAGTAATTCCCAAATTATACTTTGAGATATATGAATTGAGTTAGTATTTTCCTATGCATTTTCTGTTCTAAAAGGAATTTGATGTCTTATGTCAAACTCCCGATTAAGTCAATAATTCACTTTCATAATTATAATGTCAACATACTTGATACAGTTAGGAGCTTTTTGTCTTTGGCTCCTCCTTTCATGTCATTTTCAGAAAGACTGCTCTGGGCCAGACGCTAGGACAGATATTGAGAGGACAAAGAACCTTGGCCTTCAAGACAGTGGTGTTTGGGAGACCATGGTAGAGTAAAATGACCAAGCAGGAGATTCTGGGGCAAGATCACTTGAGCTTTCCCTGAATTATAGCATCTGATTCTTCCATTAATGTGTTGTGTAATCTACGAACTGATCAGTTGATTAGATGCTCTCTAACTTTTCTTCCCAAAATTACATTATATCATTCTAGTTTGGATCTAAAATAGATAAGTTTCAGGCTTATTGTCTAAAAGAAATACCTGGCAGGATCTGAGTGTATAAATAAGTAAAAATAACAGATAGTTATATTATTTATCTTTTTCAGTTTCCTGTCAATTATGTATGTGTTTTTGTTCTGGCCTTACCATAGAGGGAGAATAACAAAGTCCTCTGGTTCACTTCTCATTCACTAAAATTTAATTTGAAGAATAAAATGCTTCCATCTGGCTCTAAGTTATCCGAAACTTATGAATACTTTATATTACCAAAAATAAGTAAGTGAGGAATGTAGTCAATAGAGTAAACTCTAATACATTGAGAAAATTGAGGTGACTTCATATAATGGATTTCACTGCCAGCACTGTGAGGAGAGCAACAGTTTGAAGATGGTAAAGTAACCTCATATGACAGGTCAGTTTCAGGGCGCATCACAAAGCAGCCTTTGTACATTAGTCAGAAGACATCATGCAGCCTTTTGAAAGCAGTCAGATTAGAGAATGCATGCATCTCTAATAGACTTTCCCGGGCTTAGAATGACAGCTACCAACCCTCTTACCCACCTTTCCATGGCCCCCAACACTCTAAAGCTGGCATATTGCGAGGTCCATGTTGCATGATTAGATTTCAGAGATAGAGTTAGCTTTTCTGTTGGAAATGGATAATGATGAGTCAGTCGCATGGACATCATTGCTTCTGCTGAGGATATGCATATTTTCTTTTTCCATATTTCAAGAGGCCACTAGCAAATGTTAAGACAGTGCTATCTAAAAGATGTAGATTGCTCAGTTGGACTTGCAGCATTGCTTTTTTTTTTTTTTTTTCAGCTGTCCTGAAATGGGTTATCTTAAATGGGATAGTAAATGCTTTAAACTAGAGTCCACTGATTAAGGCTCGTAATAGAAATATGGCCTATATGATTTTCTAGATTATCCCATAACATAAACAGGGTGACCAGAGAGAAGAGGCATTCAAAGGATTAATAAATTACCTCCACTAATAGTCTCAGTTTAATTGGGTTTACTAATTTTATGCCATAGTTCAGTTGTTTGTATTTTTGACTGGCAGCTTGTCTTTGAAGGCTCTGAGAGATTTTCGTGATGATGCCAATGAGGCTGATCTCAAACAAAGCAGATTATTCTAGCCTTTCCTGCTGCAAAATATAATCAACATGTTATATATAATTTCTGAAGCTGCCTACACCAAAACAGATCTGAAAACTCATTGACACCAAGAACCAAAACATCATTTAAGTGCCTACGCTGGGAATCATGCTGTAGAGTAATAGCTGACTTCATCAGTCCATTGACAAGGCTTGCCAACATTGTTATCCCCAATCACTTTGTTTCTTTCAAATCTACAGTAAAGAATGATGATTTTATGAAAAGACACAGACTTTCAAATGCTTTTAAATACTTATCAATGTAGAAAAATAAAAACTATGTGAAAATAGGGGCACCTGGGTGACTCAGTCTGTTGAACCATCTGACTTGATTTCAGCTCAGGTCATGGTCTCAGGGGCTTGGAGTTTAGTCCCACGTCGGGCTCCATGCTGGGCATGAAGCCTGCTTGAGATTCTCTCTCTCCCTCTTCCTCTGCCCCTAGTGTCTCCTCCTTCAAAAAACTGTGAAAACAAAAGCACTTATGAAATTTATTTGCTTTGCTAAAGAACTATAATTTTCTCCAAATGTTACTATAGCTCTTTATCCTTTCACTTTGTTCTGAGCTGCAAGGATTGATATAATGTTTCTCCATATCACTAGAGAACTTTGTGAAGCTTAACCCTATTATTAATCGTGGATAGTTAGTCAGAGGGCTCTGTCTATATTTTGGGGCTATGAATATCTAGTGCTAATTGGCTGGATGGAAGCTGAGAAACTCTTGCAAGCATTTTCATGACTGAAAAAAAGTTGCAACATGGTGGCCTTCAAGTAGAAGCTAGCCTGAAGATGGTGTTTGAGCAGGATATGGTTTAAAATGTTTTAATTTGGATGTGAATGTTTTTAAATGGAGAATATTCCTTAGCTCTGTCATTCTCACAGTCCTCACCAACTCCTGTTTGGAACTCATGCCTTGACACATTAATATTATAATCCTGACACGTAGGCATTTGAGCTTGTGTGTTTTGATTTAGATGTGATTCTCCTATAAAGGGAAACTGTTGAAAATACAAGTTTCCTGAGGTTAGTAGAAAAACAGAAGCACCTGTTTCCAAGAGGTGAAAGATTGTAGGCCCATTTTCCAAATAAAATTTTATTTTTGCAGTTGTAATATATATCTTAAAACTTTATATGTGGTTTAAAATCTTCTTTTTGAAGAGATGGAGACTCTTTATGAAAAAAGTTGAATATAACTTTACTATCTCAGGAAACCTTTGTTTGGGAAGATTTTTTGTTCTCCCAGTACTTTTTGAAAGACCCACCAATTGTTTAATAGAAAGATCAAATGACAAGTTGTACCTCAACCATTAAAACTTTTTTTTTTAGAGATGCTTACTTTTTTTTTTTAAATTAGAGTTCAATTTGCCAACATATAGCATAACACCCAGTGCTCATCCCATCAAGTGCCCCCCTCAGTGCCCATCACCCAGTCACCCCACCCCCCGCGCACCTCCCTTTCCACCACCCCTTGTTCGTTTCCCAGAGTTAGGAGTCTCTCCTGTTCTGTCTCCCTCTCTGATATTTCCCACTCATTTTCTCTCCTTTCCCCTTTATTTCCTTTCACTATTTTTTATATTACCCAAATGAATGAGACCACATAATGTTTGTCCTTCTCTGATTTATTTCACTCAGCATAATACCCTCCAGTTCCATCCACGTTGAAGTTGATGGTGGGTATTTGTTGTTTCTAATGGCTGAGAAATATTCCATTGTATACATATACCACATCTTATTTATCCAATCATCTTTCAATGGACACCAAGGCTCATTCCACAGTTTGGCTATTGTGGCCATTGCTGCTATAAACATCGGGGTGCAGGTGTCCCGGTGTTTCACTGCATCTGTATCTTTGGGGTAAATCCCCAGCAGTGCAATTGCTGAGTCATATAGGGCAGATCTATTTTTAACTCTTTGAGGAACCTCCACACAGTTTTCCAGAGTGGCTGCACCAGTTCACATTCCCACCAACAGTGTAAGAGGGTTCCCCTTTCTCCACATCCTCTCCAACATTTGTGGTTTCCTGCCTTGTTAATTTTCCCCATTCTCACTGGTGTGAGGTGGAATCTCATTGTGGTTTTGATTTGTATTTCCCTGATGGCAAGTGATGCAGAGCATTTTCTCATGTGCATGTTGGCCATGTCTATGTCTTCCTCTGTGAGATTTCTGTTCATGTCTTTTGCCCATTTCATAATTGGATTGTTTGTTTCTTTGCTGTTAAGTTTAATAAGTTCTTTATAGATCTTGGATACTAGCCCTTTATCTGATACGTCATTTGCAAATATCTCCTCCCATTCTGTAGGTTGTCTTTTAGTTTTGTTGACTGTTTCTTCTGCTGCGCAAAAGCTTCTTATCTTGATGAAGTCCCAATAGTTCATTTTTGCTTTTGTTTCTTTTGCCTTCGTGGATGTATCTTGCAAGAAGTTGCTGTGGCCAAGTTAAAAAGAGTGTTGCCTGTGTTCTCCTCTAGGATTTTGAATATTAGTTGACAATAGAGTTGAGGGTACACTTCTGGATTCTCTATTCTGTTCCATTGATCTATGGGTCTGTTTTTGTGCCAGTACCACATTGTCTTGATGACCACAGCTTTGTAGTACAACCTGAAATCTGGCATTGTGATGCCCCCAGATATGGTTTTCTTTTTTAATATTTCCCTGGCTATTCGGGGTCTTTTCTGATTCCACACAAATCTTAAGATGATTTGTTCCAACTCTCTGAAGAAAGTCCATGGTATTTTGATAGGGATTGCATTAAATGTGTAAATTGCCGTAGGTAGCATAGACATTTTCACAATATTAATTCTTCCAATCCATGAGCATGGAATATTTTTCCATCTTTTTGTGTATTCCTCAATTTCTTTCAGAAATGTTCTGTAGTTTTTAAGGTATAGATCCTTTACCTCTTTGGTAGGTTTATTCCTAGGTATCTTATGCTTTTGGGTGCAATTGTAAATGGGATTGACTCCTTAATTTCTCTTTCTTCAGTCTCATTGTTAGTGTATAGAAATGCCACTGACTTCTGGGCATTGATTTTGTATCCTGCCACACTGCCAAATTGCTGTGTAAGTTCTAGCAATATTGGGGTGGAGACTTTTGGGTTTTCTATGTAGAGTATCATGTCATCGGCAAAGAGGGAGAGTTTGACTTCTTCTTTGCCAATTTGAATGCCTTTAATGTCTTTTTGTTGTCTGATTGCTGAGGCTAGGACTTCCAGTACTATGTTGAATAGCAGTGGTGAGAGTGGACATCCCTGTCTTGTTCCTGATCTTAGGGGAAAGGCTCCCAGTGCTTCCCCAGTGAGAATGATATTTGCTGTGGGCTTTTCGTAGATGGCTTTTAAGATGTCGAGGAATGTTCCCTCTATCCCTACACTCTGAAGAGTTTTGATCAGGAATGGATGCTGTATTTTGTCAAATGCTTTCTCTGCATCTATTGAGAGGATCATATGGTTCTTGTTTTTTTCTCTTGCTAATATGATGGATCACATTGATTGCTTTACGAGTGTTGAACCAGCCTTGTGTCCCAGGGATAAATCCCACTTGGTCATAGTGAATAATCTTCTTAATGTACTGTTGAATCCTATTGGCTAGTATATTGTT
Source organism: Canis lupus baileyi (assembly GCF_048164855.1). NCBI lineage: Eukaryota > Metazoa > Chordata > Mammalia > Carnivora > Canidae > Canis > Canis lupus. Next base: position 16,391,490 of record NC_132869.1, on the reverse strand, counting down.
GAGAATTTTGCATCCATGTTCATCAGGGATATTGGTCTATAATTCTCCTTTTTGGTGGGGTCTTTGTCTGGTTTTGGAATTAAGGTGATGCTGGCCTCATAGAACGAGTTTGGAAGTATTCCATCTCTTTCTGTCTTTCCAAAAAGCTTTAGTAGAATAGGTATGGTTTCTACTTTAAACGTTTGATAGAATTCCCCTGGGAAGCCATCTGGCCCTGGACTCTTGTGTCTTGGGAAGTTTTTGATGACTGCTTCAATTTCCTCCCTGGTTATTGACCTGTCCAGGTTTTCTGTTTCTTCCTGTTCTAGTTTTGGTAGTTTGTGGTTTTCCAGAAATGCATCCATTTCTTCTAGATTGCCTAATTTATTGGCGTATAGCTGCTCATAATGTGTTTTTAAAATTGTTTGTATTTCCTTGGTGTTGGTGGTGATCTCTCCTTTCTCATTCATACATTTATTAATTTGAGTCTTTTCTCTCTTCTTTTTAATATGGCTGGCTAATGGTTTATCTATCTTATTAATTTTTTCAAAGAACCAAGTCCTGGTTTTGTTAATCTGTTCCACAGTTCTTCTGGTCTCTATTTCATTGAGTTCTGCTTGAATCTTTATTAACTCTCTTCTTCTGCTGTGTGTAGGATCTATTTGCTGTTTTTTCTCCAGCTCCTTTGGGTGCAAGGTTAGCTTTTGTATTTGAGTTCATTCCAGTTTTTGGATGGATGCTTGTATTGAGATGTATTTCCCCCTCAGGGTTGCTTTTGCTGTATCCCAAAGATTTTGAACAGTTGTATCTTCATTCTCATTAGTTTCCATGAATCTCTTTAGTTCTTCTCTAATTTCCTGGTTGATCCTTTCATCTTTTAGCAGGATGGTCCTTAACCTCTACGTGTTTGAAATCCTTCCAAACTTCTTGTTGTGATTTAGTTCTAATTTCAAAGCATTATGGTCTGAAAATATGCAGGGGACGATCCCAATCTTTTGGTATCAGTTAAGACCTGATTTATGACCCAGTATGTGGTCGGTTCTGGAGAAAAGTTCCATGTGCACTTGAGAAGAATGTGTATTCAGTTGTGTTTGGCTGTAACGTTCTGCAAATATCTGTGAAATCCATCTGGTCCAGTGTATCATTTAAAGCTCTTGTTTCTTTGGAGATGTTGTGCTTAGAATATCTGTCGATTGTAGAAAGCACTACATTCAATTCACCAAGTATAAGTGTATTATTATCTAAGTATGTCTTTGGTTATTAATTGATTGATATACTTGGCAGCCCCCACATTTGGGGCATAAATATTGATGATTGTTAGGTCCTCTTGTTGGATAGATCCTTTAAGTATGATATAGTGTCCCTCTTCATCTCTTACTACAGTCTTTGGGATAAACTTTAATTTATCTGGTATGAGGATTGCTACCCCTGCTTTCTTTTGAGGACCATTTGAATGGTAAATGGTTCTCCAACCTTTTATTTTTCAGGCTGTAGGTGTCCTTAGGTATAAAATGAGTCTCTTGTAGACAGCAAGTAGATGGGCCCTGCGTTTTTATCCAGTGTGAAACCCTGCGCCTTTAGATGGGGTCATTAAGCCCATTCACGTTCAGAGTTACTATTGAGAGATATGAATTTAGTGTCATCATGATACCTATTCAGTCCCTGTTTTTGTGGATTGTTCCCTTGAACTTCCTCTTTCTATTACAGAGTCCCCCTTAGTATTTCTTGCAGAGCTGCCTCGGTGGTCACATATTCTTTCAGTTTCTGCCTATCTTGGAAGCTCTTTATGTCTCCTATTCTGAATGAGAGCTTTGGTGGATAAAGTATTCTTGGCTGCATGTTCTTCTCATTTAGGTCCCTGAATATATCCTGCCAGCCCTTTCTGGCCTGCCAGGTCTCTGTGGAGAGGTCTGCTGTTAATCTAATATTTCTCCCCATAAAAGTTAGAGATTTCTTGTCTCTTGCTGCTTTAAGGATCTTCTCTTTATCTTTGGAATTTGCAAGTTTCGCTATTAAATGTCGAGGTGTTGAACTGTTTTTATTGATTTTAGGGGGGGATCTCTCTATCTCCTGGATCTGAATGCCTGTTTCCCTTTCCAAGTTAGGAGAGTTCTCAGCTATGATTTGTTCAAATACATATTCTGGACCTCTGTCCCTTTCAGTGCCCTCAGGAACCTCAGTTAAACATAGATTTTTTTCCTTCTGAGGCTGTCATTTGTTTTTCTTAACCTATCCTCATGATCTTTTGTTTTTCTTTTTTCCTCAGTTTCCCTCCTTGCCATCAACTTGTCTTCTAGGTCACTCACTAATTCTTCTACCTCGTTAACCCTCATCATTAGGACCTCTAGTTTGGATTGCATCTCATTTAATTGATTTTTAATTTCTGCCTAATTATATCTAAATTCTGCAGTCATGAAGTCTCTTGAATCCTTCATGCTTTTTTCTAGAGCCACCAGTAGGTTTATAATTGTGCTTCTGAATTGGCTTTATGATATTGAATTGTAATCCAAATTTTGTAACTCTGTGGGAGAGAGGACTGTTTTATTTTTTTCTTTTGAGGTGAGTTTTTCCTTCTAGTCATTTTGCTCAGTGCAGAGTGGTCCAAAACAAGTTGTACTGGAAAAAGGAGAAAAAGAGAGAAGAGAAAGAAGAAAAAAAGAAAAAAAAGAAGAAGAAGAAAAAAGAAAAAAAAAGGGTGGGGGAAGCAAACAAAACAAAACAAAACAAAACAAAAACAAGGGGGAGTATCCTCTGATTCTATATACTGTAAATCCCTCGACTTCCCCTGGAAGCTGCTTGGTCAATAACTTGCTTTTCCTCTGTCCTTCTAGCTGGTCTTCTGACAGAGGGGCCTGCTGTGCTCATTCTCAGGTGTCAGCACCTTGGGGAGCCGCTCAACCCCCTTCCTGGTACACAGCTCAGTGGGAGTTGTTTATCCTGTTTATCCTGTGATACCACTGTGAGGCTCAGTGGGGGCTGTTTATCCTGTGAGGCCCCAAGAGGAACAACAACAGTGGCCGTGGCCAGGTCCTCAGCCCTGGAGTCAGGTCCTCAGCCCTGGAGTCAGCTCCCGCAGTAACTACCGCAGCTACCAGTCTGCAGGGGCCTGGATGCTCCAGGGGCAGGGGCGCTGATCTGCACAGCTCGGGGCTCCCAGCGGCAAGAGCATCCTTCCTTGCTGTCCTGTGCCCTCCCAGCCTCCGCCTGTCCCGGGGGGAGCGCAGGATCCTGGGCTGTGTCCCCTGCGCCCTGGGCTCCTGGGCCCCGCAGCCCCCTCCGCAGGGAGCCTCTGCCCGAGCCACCTGAGCTGCTCCCGGGTACAGCAGGCCGCGCTGCAGCCCTTTAGGGAGCTGGGCCCGCGGGGTTGGTGCGCTCTCCTCCACGCCCTCGGGGCACCTCCTCTGTTAATGCCCCTGGGAGCCTGAGGGCATCCCCGCCCTCCTGGGGTCCTGCCCGAGCTCCCTGCGAGCGCCTTTCCATCGGGGAAGATCGGTGAAGCTCCTGCTTCTCCTGGTGGGGGCTTTCCTGTCCTGGGGGCTCTTGCCACGGGGCCTTAGCCCGGCTCCTCGTGGGGCCCCTCCCCCTTGGATGCTTATTTGTTTGTTTGTTTATTTATTTATTTTCTGTCTTCCTACCTTGATAGAAGCACAAACTCTTCTCACTGTAGCATTCCAGCTGTTCTCTCTTTAAATCTCAGACCGAATTCGTAGGTTTTCAGGATGATTAGAAAGTTATCTAGGTAATTTGGTGGGGACAGGTGACTTGGGGACCCTACTCTTCTGCCATCTTGCCCCCCCCCACCCTTAGAACTTCTTGACTCAAAACTGTTGACTTGTTATATCGACAAATGCTACATGATTATTTTATGATTGCTACTCAATCTAAAACAAGTTCTTAGATTGGAAATCCATTTTAAGCTAGACTTCAAGATCTTATTAAATTTCCTTATTTTTTTTTTCTTTCCCTCTAAGATACTACTAAGACTGTCAAGGCACTGCTCTCCCTGCCTAGGTAAGCAATAAACCCAGCTTTGTCTTACCAACAGGTTATTTGTTTGTTTTGTTTGTTTTATTTTGTTTTGTTTTTTGGTGATGTTTGGAGATATCTCACAATACTGTGCTCTCTTTTGCTTCCTGGAAGGTTTAGAAAACTAAGTAAGAGTAAAGAAAAATATAAATAAGGCAAAAGCATGTACCTAATAAAGAAAAGTAGATGCCATGGAATGCCAGTGTTAGAAGAGAGATGAGCAGTAATATCATTTCCCTTAATTCCCTCTTCTTTGAATAATATCCTTCAGACTCCTGTGTTCTCATAACATTTGGTTTCTGGATTCTTCACTCTTAAAGGCAAAGAAATTGCAGGAAATGCCATATGATGGTTAAGATATGAGAGTTAGTCATGAACACAAAAACAGAAATGTAAGGGAGATAACAATGATGCTCAAAAGAGAGACTCAATCTACCTGCTAATAAGTAGGCCATTGAAGTAAGAGAACAAATTAAAAGATGACTGAAACTTTAGGTATTAAAAATGTAAGGAATGGTGATGCCAATGTCAGAATGGGGAAAAATTGGCATGTTATTAGACAGATTATCACGTTCTATTTGACTCATTTTAGACTTCAATTGGACAGGAAAATGGAGCTATCTTTCAAAAATATAAACTGAGGATGATAGGCCTAGAGAGAATGTGAAGTGCCAATGAAGAAAATGTACATTTGGGGGATCCCTGGGTGGCACAGCGGTTTGGCGCCTGCCTTTGGCCCAGGGCGCATTCCAGGAGACCCGGGATCGAGTCCTACATTGGGCTCCCGGTGCATGGAGCCTGCTTCTCCCTCTGCCTGTGTCTCTGACTCTCTCTCTCTCTCTCTCTCTCTCTCTCTCTCTCTCTCTGTGACTATCATAAATAAATAAAAGTTAAAAAAAAAAAAGAAAATGTACACTTGGAAATCCTGTGAATGAACTGTGCTCTTCGTGGGTACAGAAAGGAATGAATAGAAATTTCCTCATGAGCCTCAAAGCAAAAGGAAAAAGAGAAGTAGAAGTGAAAGACAAGGAAGAAAAATAAGGAATAGAGGAAAGAAAAGAGGAAAGGAGAGAAAAGAAAAAAAGGAAGAACATAGAAAAGTATGAGAAGATATTATTAGAGGAGGAAAGCAAAATAAAGGAAAAGGGAAAACATTTTTTTAAAGATTTTATTTACTTATTCATGAAAGACCCAGAGAGAGAGAGGCAGAGACACAAGCAGAGGGAGAAGCAGGCTCCATGCAGGGAGCCTGACATGGGACTCGATCCTGGATCTCCAGGATCATACCCTGGGCTGAAGGCAGGTGCTAAACCGCTGAGCCACACAGGCATCCCAAAACATTCTAATAAAGAAAGCTAAGTGAGTTCAAGTGGGAAAGGGACAAATGAAGATTAAAAATAAATTTTTAGGGGTGCCTGGGTGGCTCAGTTGGTTAAGTGCCTGCCTTCGCCTCAGGTCATGATCCCAGGGCCCTGGGATCTAGCCTCACATAGGGCTCCCTGCTCAGCTAGGAGCCTACTTCTCTCTCCCCTTTGCTGCTCACTCTGCTGTTCCCCCTGCTTATACTCTCCCCCACCCCTCTCAAATAAATAAAACTTTTAAAAATATAATTTTTAGAGGGAAGGAGGTGGCTAACTTTCTGAAGTTAAGGTTAAAAATATGAGGTAAGGATAGAACCTTGCAAAAAATTTTAAAAAATACTAACCAAAATACCAATATTGTCCAGAAAAATAATACTAGCTAGCTCTGGGGAGATTTTAGAGGCAGTTGGAAATAAAAGCTAGATTGGAAAAGATTAATATTTTTATACGTAGATGGGAAAAGAAAGATATTTGAATACTTTCAACTTTCAATGGTCTCTGTTGCATTTTAAAGCAGGAAGAATATATATATATATATATATATATATATATAGTATATACATACACACACATAACAGTAAAACAATTAGTGAAGCATCAAAGTAAAAAAAAAACTATAAAATGATATTGGGCAACTGAACAAATAACTAAATCTTTAAGTGAAAATATGATCTATTCTGGGGTGTGTGTGTGTGTGTGTGTAAGAGAGAGAGCAAGGAATTAAAATAAAAGCAAAATTTATATGCTTTGTCCTTTCTTTTTCTCATTCTTCCTGATAGTCTCATTCTCTCAATTTCAGGAGACATTACTGATTGGTAAGGTTATCATCACAGTTTTGCTTTTTCTTTTCTCCTTCTCTTTTTCTCTGCCATCACCTGTTTCAGCTCTTGCTTCTAGTCTTTCCTTGGGTCATGCACCCCCATCTCATTACAGACCGAATCCTTTTTAAATGAACTTCCATAATATCAGAATCATTTTGTCACCTAGCAGTTTCTTCCTTGAAGCATCCACATGAAACACTATAATGAGGTTCTTCCTAGGGAAAACTTTTCCCATTTAGTGGACTTTGCCTATTGCCTGAAGTTTCTGAGTGGTTAATGATATTTTCTTCTGATGTCTTGAGAATCGATCTCTCAGAGTTTTCTCTGAAAATCTTGGCAAAGGCAAACCATTTCCTAAGGATAATAAGAGCAAAGCTACCATTGGATTGTAATTCATAAAATAGAGGGTGTGCAATCCTTAGATTTTTATATCATTTCTCACAGGGAATTGACTTCTACTTGCAGCACTTTCACGCTGCAAGAATGCATTCCGTGAGTTAAGTAAAGGAATGCTTTATTTTACCTTGCTTAAATGAAAATTAACTGGTCATGATACAGTGAAATTGTTTAAGGCACAAGCAAAAGTAGTTTTGTTTTATAAATATGTACATTGATTCCATACTATGTCCTGTTTGTCACATAGAAATGCATCTTGGGACTTTTGCTTTCTGTATTAAGGTGTAAACTCTGACTCTCCATTTTGTAGGCAGCATTTCTCAAAGTGGTACATGAACCACCCACATTAAATTCATTTGAGAGGGTTTCCATACTAGAACTGTAAAGGCCCATTCCTCTGTACTGACGTCAGTAGTTATCTGCTCTCACAATCATCCATGCCACACCATTACTCCCCAGAAATTGTCTTTTCCTGAAATTCTGGTAATAGATCAAAGAAATCTGTAAACCACAAATGAGTGTCTTATAATGTGTTCAAAAATAGATTCTGTGTCAAGCATAAATACTGGTACTATTTATGTAGTACTGCTTTCTTAGGGAATTTCTCAAACTTCAATGTTTAATCATTGCCTTTTTAAAGATGCAGATTCCTAATTCATTTTGTCTGAAAATAATCTCAAATGAATTTAATGTGGGTGGTTCATGTACCACTCTGAGTATAGTTGTTCTGTATATAATGATATTTTTTCTCTCTGGCTACTTTATTATTTTTTAAAATTATTTATTTATTTATTCATGAGAAACAGAGAGAGTCAGAGACATAGGCAGAGGGAGAAGCAGGCTCCCTGTGAGGAGTCTGATGTGGACTCAGTTCCAGGACACTGGATCGCACCCTGAGCCAAAGGCAGACACTCAACCATTGAACCACCCAGGTGTCCTCTGCCGCAATTTTTGAATCCTTCTTACACACAAAGCTTGAGAACTAGACTTTGACTTAAGGGAATTAGAAAGTGGGGGCAATTCAGCGATTGTGAAATACAGAAGGTGAGTTGAAAGAGCTCGAGACACTGCTGTTATGGAAGAAGAAAAAGACTAAAATTATTTATAAAAGTATCTGGTGAGAACAACATGAGGAAGTTAGCTTGGTTTAATGCATATGGAGAAGAGAAAAGGAAATATAATATCTGGTATGGAACCTCAGAACTGAACAAATACTAGCTGTGTAATACCATTAATTGGGCAATTACTCTTTCAGGTACTGTGCAAAGCACTTCACAGACATTATTTAACCTCCACAAGTCTGTGTTTCTGGGGCAAACATTAGGCACATTTTACAGATAAGCAAATAAGCCTTAGGAGAATAAATCATTTAGCCCGAGTTCACATGGCTATTGATGCTGAGTTTAGAAGACAAATGTAGGACAAATTTCTAAGTTTGTGGAAAGTTTGTGTAGGAAGAATCACTTTGAAATGAAGTCGAAAAGACATGCTCCCCATGAAGACCAGGAAAGAGTAGAGCTAGCATGAGGGTAAGGTAGTGTATATTTAGAGAAACTAGTCAGGTCGCATATAAGCCTGCATTCATCTCTGTTTAGAATCTTACTATTTGCAAAAGTCTAGTTAATCTATTGTTCCAGTTTGTTTATTGAGTTACTCAGGGTTATTGCTGTTCTTTGCTAGCCTGTGCAATGATATGTATCTGAACAAGTCCCAGGAATAGCAAAATGACACTGGGTCTAAATGACTGATAGAAGGCTGATTTGGATGGCTCATTATGGAAGAGAGTTTATTTTCAAAGGTACAGAGAGAATTCTCCATCTTATCACACTTGGCCATATCCCTTACCATTGGCAAGGCTCTTGTTCTGCCCTGTATTTTTATTTTCTGCCTCATTAATCTCTAATCTTTACTTCTTACTCACCCTGAACTCTTATTCTGAATGACCAAGTTCATTACCAACAAATAAAGAAAAATAAAACATCCATTTCAAATTGAAAGAATTCAACAGATTCTTTTCTTTGCCTGCTTCACTGTATTTTTCTAAAGGACATTATAAATCATGTGTACATAATTATATCACAATATACAAAATGAAAACAACTCCTACATGAATAAAAATTAATAAGCCTATCTATTCTACATTAGTTTCATTTTTAAAGAGAATTAAAGAGACCTGGATCAACAGAGCAATGGTACTACAGTCCATCTGCAGTCTGTTTGTGATCCATGAAAATATTTTTAATTAAAGAAACAAACATCTCAAATGATATTACACCAGTCTTCAATTTAAATCTCTCTCTGATCTGAGCTCTGTTTTACTAAACAAATATATTTTTTATTACCTAGCCTTCTTTTTTCATATTCTCCTTTTCCTATTTCATTCCTTATTGTATTAGTCAGCTTAGGTTGGCGAAACAAAATATCATGAAGCGAGTTGCTATAATTTTTATTTCTCACAATTCTAGAGGATGGGAAGTCCACAATCGAGGTACTGGTATATTCAGTTCCTGGACAAGAGCCCTCTTTCTGGCTTGCAGACAACCACCTTCTCGCAGTGTCCCCACAGAGAGAAAGTTGTGGTCTCTCTAACTCTTCTTATAAGGACACATCCCCCTCCTCATCACAGAGTGGAATTGTGTTTATGACCTCATCTGAACCTAACAACCGCACAAAGGTCCCATCTCAAGTATGACCACATTGGGGATTAGGGTTTCAACATATGTATTTGAGGAGGCACAAACATTTAGTCTATAACCATAGAAACCTTATTCTTTGTATCAAACTCTCCATGTCCCTCTCCACTCTCCTATATATAAGCACTCAGTCTGGATGCAAAGGTTCAATATCTGAAACATCAATTTCTTATCTTACTAAAGAGAAATGAAAGGAACACAATGTATCTTTTCCCATGCTCTTTAACAATGGATTTTTTAACCTTTGGATATTCCCTATCTCTGGTTTCTTCTCCAAGAATTATACAGAGTAGAAGAATAACCTGTTAAAATTTATTCAAGGTATGAGTATGAGAATAAAGAGATTATTTGTTTTCTAGATCTAGAAATACCTCTAAACTCTATCCTATATATAATGCATCCTTTAATTTTTTTAAAGATTTTATTCAAATTCTAGTTAGTTACCATACAGTGTAATAGGAGTGTCAGGTGTGCAAGATAGTGCTTCACCACCTTCATATAACAGTTGGTGCTCATTACAAGTGCACTCCTTAAATACTTTAATTCTTAACATTCGGTGGTTTTTAGTGTATTCACAAGGTTGTGCAACCATCACCACTATCTAATTCCAGAATGTTTTTATCACTCTAAAAAGAAATCTCATACCCATTATCAGCCACTACCCATCTCCCTTCTCCCCAGTTCCTGGCAACCACTAATGTACTTCCTGTCTCTGTGGATTTACCAATTCTGAATATTTCATACAAATGAAATAATATACTATGTAGCCTTTTGTATATGGCTTCCTTAACTTAGCATAATGTTTTCATGGTTTATCCATCCTATGGCATGTATCAGAACTTTGTTGTTTTTTAAAGAATGAGTAAAATTTCATTGTGTGCATGTGTATAGCACCTTTTGTTTAGGCATTCACCAGTTGATGGATATTTGGACTGTTTCTATATTTTGGCTCTTATGAATAATGCTTTTATAAATATTGTATGAGCATATGTATTTTCAGTTATCTTGGGTTGTAACTAGGAGTGGAATTGCTGGGTCTTATGAAAGATCTTTGTTTAACTTTTTGAAGAACACAGGATATTTTTACATTTATTTATGTCTTTATTTTATTTTTATAAATTTTTATTGAAGTATAATTAAAATCAATATATTATTAGCTTTAGGTGGACAACATATTGATCAAAAATTCTATGCATTACTGAATGCCCACCACAATAAATATAGTGACCATTTGTCACTATATACTGTTACTATGATATTATTGGCTATATTCCCTTGTGCTGTACTTTTTATCTGACTTGTCTATTTTATAATTGGAAGTTGTATCTCTTAATCTTCTTTATCTATTTCACCCATCCTCCCACCCACCTCCCCTTTGGCAAGTACCAGTTTGTTCTCTGTATTTAAGAGTCTGATTTTGTTTTGTTTTTTATCATTTCTTTGTTTCTTTGTTCACTTTTTTTTTTTTTAGATTCCACATGTCAGTAAAATCATATGGCATTTATCATTCTCTTTCTTATTTCATTCAGCATAATGCCCTCCAGGTCCATCCATGCAAATGGCAAGATCTCTTTCTTCTTTTATAGCTGAGTAATATTCCATTCTATACACATACCATATCTTCTTTATCTACTCATCTATGGATGGACAGTTGATTGTCTATAAGTTGATTTCTTCCATATCTTTGCTATTATAAATAATGCTTTAATAAACATAGGGGAACATATATCTTTTCAAATTAGTATTTTTCTTTTCTTTGTGTAAGATCCAGTTTTGCAATTACTGGGTCATATTTACACCTTTTAATTTCTTCCAACAGTGTTAGGTAGCTTTCAGTGTACAAGTCTTACAATGAAATATTTCAATATTTTAATATTTAAATAAAATATTACAATATTTTATTCTTTTCCATACTATTTTCAGTGAGATTTCTTCTTAATTTCATTTCCATGTTATTCATTGGTAGGGTGTGCTAGTGTATAGAAATAAACTGATTTTTGTATATTGACCTTATATCAATGGAAAGTTAATTTATCCTCTTGATTTTTGGCTTAAAAAGTTCAAGAACTAGAGATTCTTTGTCTGTGTCTCAAGCTTCTATGTTTGGCATCCCCAGGGCTTCATTTTTCCCTTGAGAATTCATGGCAGCCTTAAGTGGACATATATTCATAATTAGTTTTCCACATTCATGGAGCTATAGGCCTTACTTTGATCTTGTGACTTCATCAAAAAATTAAAATCATATTTAATTTATGATCTGAATTTTAATGTATTTTGGATATAAATGGTCAGTGCCACCCTTCACAATCATACGGAAATAGTAATATTTGTATGTAAGTAAACAAAACATCTATCCATTGGTTCCTCCCTACTTCTAACTTTTTTTCCTACTTCTAACTTTATATTAACTTTTTCTCTGTTCACTCATAGAAGTTCTATAATTTCTGTACATTCCTTCAAATATAATTCAAAAGAAAAAAAAAACAAAAAAAAAACAAATATAATTCAAAAGGATACCAGCTGATGGGCATAGAGATGCTCAGAAAATAAACTAGGAGAGCCGTGAACATTGTCTGTTCTTATACAATCAATTATCTAAGTTATAAGAAACCCTCAAGGAGCTGGCATTTCCCTCATATAGCTGGCATTTGGAGAACCTGGACATTACAGACACGATAGCTGATGCCACAAGACTAGAATTTCTTTACTCCAGGATAGGCAACCTGAAGCCATCACACAAAAGAAACAATAACAATTTTAAAAATCTGCTGCATATGCTCATTGCAGTCATACAAACCTTAGCATTTCATATCTTGCCAGAGTTATCAGGTGCAGAGCTGTCCTTGAATCTAATTTTCATTCCAACAGAAGTGTGAGAAGTCAAATCATTGCCTAGCAAAAAAAGGGAAAGCTATCTTTAGTGTGTAGTTTGCAGCAATCATGCCCAAGGGGAATTCAGAAAAAAAAAATCACTCATTAAAAATCATTAGGTTGAATTAGGTTCAATGCAAACGGTTTCACCTGATAATGCCAAATATGACTCTAAATTGCCCATATTTAGAAAACTTCCATTATCAAAGATTCCATGATATATACTTCTTACATGTTTACCGACTTAGCCCAGTGTATTTGATGATTTTAAAAATATGGATTTTAATGTATTAAGAAATTCTGAAATGCATATTTAAGTATTTTGCCTTTTCCATTGAGTTGTCTAGTTGTCTAGTAGTTTATTTTTGATTTGTAAGACCTCTTTATATATTTCAAATAGGATCCCTCTGTTAGCGTTATATGCTGCACTTGTCTTCTCGCATATATTTTCTTTGCACTATTACATTAATAAAATTTTATTTATATTTGTAATTTCATTAATATTTTGTATTTTAATAAATTCCAATTTTAAAATGTTGTATTATTAATTTTTATGCCACTGTTTAAGAGGTTATTCTACACTAAGAAATTATGTAGACATTCTATATTATTTTCTATAATTTTATTGGTCTTATATTTATTTACTTTTTTAAATATTTTATTTATTTATTCATGAGAGACACAGAGAGAGAGAGACAGAGAGACAAAGAGACAGAGGGACAGGTAGAGGGAGAAGCAGGTTACATGCAGGGAGCTTGACGTGGGACTCGATCCCAGGTCTCCAGGATTACGCCCTGGGCCAAAGGCACCGCTAAACCGCTCAGCCCCCGGGCTGCCCTTATTTTATATTTAGTTCTAAAATTCACCTAGAATGCATTTTTATTTTAGCTTTTCCCAAATGAATATTTTATTTCTCCAGCAATATATTTTTTAAAGATTTTATTTATTTATTCATGAGAGACACAGGGGGGAGAGAGAGAGAGAGAGAGAGAGAAAGAGAGAAAGGCGGAGACACAGGCAGAGGGAGAAGCAGGCTCCATGCAGGGAGCCTGATGTGGAACTGATCCCAGGTCTCCAGGATCAGGCCCTGGGCTGAAGGCAGGTGCCGAACCGCTGAGCCACCCGGGCTGCCCTCCAACAATATTTTTTAATAAGAACATGACTTTCCCATAATTCTACAGTGTCATAACATGGTTATGTTTCTGTGCTCTCCTATTCTATTCTATTCTATTCTATTCTATTCTATTCTATTCTTTTCTGTACTTCTATTATTTTCTATTCTTTTTAATTTTTTCTATTATATTCTGTTGTTTATCCATCCAGAAACAAATACCTTACCTATTTAATTACTTTAATTACTATAGCATTGTGAATCTTGACATCCAGTGGAGAAAGTCCTTATACCACATTCTTAAAGATTATCTTTTTTGATTGTTGTCCTTTCCAATTCTGATTCCTTGCACTTCCTCATAAATTTTAAAATCACTTGTCAACTTCTAAAAAAAATGAGATTGTATTCAAACTCTATATTTTAGAGGACTGGTATCTTTATGACACTGACTTTTTCAATCCATGTTTTACAGTTTCTGAAATAAATTCTACATATTTACTATTACAATTATTATATTCGAATAGAACATCAGAATAAGCACATAAGTTATCAGTGAACAGTTTAATAACATTTTTACAAGGTAAAGCTACTCTTGTACCTAGCACCAAATCAAGAACCAGACATAACCAAAACTGTAGAAGTCTCTGTTTTGTCCTCTTTTAATCTATTTTTGAACATTAAATAATTAGAATCATCCAGTGAATATTATTTTTGGTTGATGTATTTTTACCATCATTAGAGTTATGAAATTCACTCAAAATTTTACATATATTTTACTCATTAATTCTCATTGCCAAATAGATTGCATTTTCTAAACACATCAATTATTTTATCCATTCTACTATTGCTGTGCATTTGGGAGATTTCCAGTTTGGGGCTATTATGAATAGTGCTATTATAAATATATGTATAAATTTTTATTGGTTATATACCATGGAAGTGGCATTGCTGAGTATGCATCCTAGAATATGTATATATTTACATTTGGCAAATGTTGCCAAGTAGTTTTCTAAAGTGGAGGTATTAATATTTGATACTTTTGACACTACTGTAAAAGTAATCTATTTAAAATTCTTGATTTACACTACCTTACGGTGGAGGAAAATGTGATTGAATTCTGTTTTATATTTCCTCTTATCCAGCAAATTTATTAAGGTTATTTATAAATTTTAATAATTCTATTATAGTTTCTTTTGGGTTTTCTGCATACATAATCATTCTGTAGGTGAATAGTGATAGTTTTTTCCTTCCTTTCCAATTCTGATACCTTGCTTTAATCTATTGTATAATGTAGAGTAGAAATAGTGATAATGATATCCTTGTTTCCCTGATTTTAGAAGAAAAGTTTAAATGATGTACCATTAAAATTAGTATTCTCCATGAGTATTGTTACACATCCTTTCTATTTTTAGTTTTCAGGTCTTTTTTTTTAAGATTTTATTTATTTATTCATGAGACACACCCACACACACACACACACAGAGGCAGAGACACAGGCAGAGGGAGAAGCAGTCTCTATGCAGGAAGCCCGACATGGGACTCGATCCTGAGTTTCCAGGATCACACCCTGGGCTGCAGGCAGCGCTAAACAGCTGAGCCACCCAGGCTGCCCCAAGTTTTCAGGTCTTTTATTATGAATAGAGATTGAATTTTATCATACATATTTCTATACCCATTGAGATGGTCATATATATTTCTTTTTTTCTGTTAATTAGTGTGGATTACATTAATTGGTGCTTAGATGTTAATTTAATCTTACATCTCTGTAATAAATGCAACTTAGTTACTGTGATTTAATGTTGTGATAATTTCTGGATTCAGTCTAATTTTTTATTATTTTTAAAAATTTTTAAAGATTTTATTTATTTATTCATGAGAGACACAGAGAGAGAGGCATAGACATAGGCAGAGGGAGAGGGAGAGGCAGGCTCCTCCCAGGAAGCCTGATATGGGACTTGATCACAGAGTCCTGGGATCACATCCTGAACCAAAGGCAACATTCAACCGATAAGCCACCCAGGCATCTCTTCAGTCTAATTTTTTAAAAGATATTTTCATATTTATGTCCAACAATGGGTATAGCTTATATTTTTTCATATTTAGAAGTTTTGATGTGAAGATTTTTCTGGCCTAATAAAGCTAAGACTTATTGTAAAGTTGAAATGATTTCTACTTTAAATGAAATAATTCCTTAGTGGAACTAGCTGGAACAAGAGTTCCCCTTATAAGGAGGTTTTCAATCAAAAATTAAATTTATTTAGTAGCTGTATTGATTATTCATATTTTCTGTTTCTTTTTATGTCGGTTTTGGTAAGTTGAATTTTCATTTGATCTACCTTAAAATTTTACTGGCATAATACTGTATTTTTATATTCTTTCTATTTTTTATACCATCTATAATGATATCTCCTATTTAAAATTATTTTTTTTATTTTTGTATACTTTTTGGTTCTTAGCTTTGTAAAACAATTGAGGTATAATTAACATACAGCATTATATTAGTTTCAGGGGTCTAATGTAATGATCCAACATTTCTATACATTATTCAGTGCTTATTACAATAAATATGCTCTTAATCCCCTTTATTTCACACATCCCTTGACTCACCTCCCCTCTAGCAACCACCAGTTTGTTCTCTATATTTAAAAGTTCTGGGGTTTTTTGTTTAATTTTTCTTTGTTCATTTGTTTTTTTTTTAAATTGCACATATGAGTGGAATCACATGATATTTGTCTTTATCTGACTTATTTCACTTAGCATTATATCCTCCAAGTTCATCAGTGTCATTGTAAATGGCAAGATCTCATTCCTTTTATGGCTGAGTAATATTCTATTGCATATATATATACCACATCTTCTTTTTCCATTTATGTATTGGTGGACACTCTTATACAACTCATCATCAAAAAAGCAAATCATCTGATTGAAGTGGGTAGAGGACCTGCATAGGCTCTTTTTTTTTCCCCAAAGAAGACATACTAATGGCCAAAAGATAATGAAAAGATGCTCATCATTATTAATCATCAGAGAAATGCAAATCAAAATCACAATGATGTATCACCTAACACCTGTCAGAATGGCTAGAATTGAAAGACGAGGAATAACAAGTGCTGGCAAGGATGTGGAGGAAAAGGAACTTGCATGCACTGTTGGTGGGAATGCAAACTGGTACAACCACTTTGGAAAACAGTATGGAGGTTCCTTGAAAAATTAAATGTAGAATTGCCACAAGATGCAGCAACTCTACTGCTAAATATTTACCCAAAGAAAATTAAAACACTAAATCAAAAGGAAAAATGTACCCCTGTCCTTATTGCAACATTATTTACAATAGACAAGGTACAGAAATAACCTAAGTGTCCTTGTTATTTCAAGTCCTTGCTACTGAGTATTGTGGCTTCTACATATAAAAGCATATTTTTTTCTCTACTATGTATTCTATAATTTTAGTTCATTCTTCAACTTTTCTTGCTTCACACCATTTTAGGATGCCCTTGGAAAATTATTTAACAAAGAACATTCATTTTAGTAAACTATTAAAGGTCTCTCTGTCTGTGTAAAATAGTGCAGTCTGAAACACTAGAGTCTTAATAAGTAAAACTCAATAAAATACATATAGTTTCTAATCCAACTATGTGTTCTAAATCCAAAGTTTTCCCAAATAAGGAAAAGTCCTTTTTTTTTTTTTAACAGACTCAGATTCAATAAGTTATGGTAGTATATCACAGATTAGGTGGCTTAGGAAGTAAGACTCTTGATACAGAGATTATTATCCTGGAGGTTTACTAGACAATGAGTGCTCTTGTGATCAACACCAATGCAAAAGAAGAGAAGGAAAGGGCATATGGAAAGATTCAGTTATGATATAATCTCAGTAGATGCTTCAGCTGTGTGAATCTCTAAAGTTGGAATGACCTTCATATTTGTCTTGAGTTGAAGTGGAAAGATTGAGCCTATCTATCCCCATATTATTCAGTCAGGGTCACTTTGGGGGAGTGTGAAGCCCTTGACAAATATATTTGTGAGACCTTGGTCTATATAAACCTTTTAAAACCATTTGTTTTTAAAAATGGATTACAAGATTCATAAGCCCAGATGATATATACTGCTTTCTTGATGAAGATTTAGAATAACAGAGATGAGTTACTTACATATTTGATTATTGTCCAATTGGTGAAGAACCTTCAAAGTGTCCAGGCTCTAAATCTTCCTGTTGAGTTCCAAGAATTCTTTTTATCTTTTTTGCCAAATGTGTCATTTATGCATACTTTCTTATTCTCCACCCTATCCACTTTGAGAAAAAGGTAGCAACACTGTTATTACTCACAATGTCATGGCATTTTGGAGTCTGGATTGAAGCAATATAAATCTTCTTGTTTCTGTAGTACCCTAATATCATTTATTTAATGATGGCTATATCATTACTATGATGCTGTGTCATCCATTATGCTATTTATGAATACTGGCTTCCAGTGACTCTTTCATAAATTGTTATTGTGCTTCATTGCTGATGAATATAATTGTAAGTCTTACCCAGGGCACACCAGAAAACCTGAATGGCAATTCATTCTATGTTAATGTTATATTTACTGCTCAGAATTTTATAACATAGATATAGAACAGAGTAACTTCTAATCTTGTCTTCTCTTGAACTATTTAGGACATAATCCTTCTGTACCTAGAATGTGAAGTCTTTCAGAGTTAATTGCATGTTTTATACACAATGGAAGAATAGGTGAGGAGCCTGTAAGATAAGCAAGGGGAGCATTCACTCTCCTGTAAGGAATATTCATGCTTCATCTGATACAATTTAAAACTGACATAAGAAAACCTGAGGCAAGGAGTGCCTCAGTGGCTTAGTCCATTGGTTAAGCATCTGACTCTTGGTTTCAGCTCAGGTCATGATGTCAGGGTTGTGAGATCCAGCCCCGTGTCCGGCTCTGTGCTCAGCAGGGAGTCTGCTTAAGATTCTCTCTCTTTCTCTCCCTCTGCCCCTCCCACTCATTCTCTCTCTCACAAATAAATAAATCTTTTCTTTTCTTTTTTTTTACAAATAAATAAATCTTAAAGAAAACTTGAGGCAAGAGGAAGACATTGTTTAGAAGGGCCCCTTGGTATTGTTGATCAATGATATTGAAAGCATCTGAATTGGGCAGCTCAGGTGGCTCAGCGATTTAGCACTGCCTTCAGCCCAGGGCCTGATCTTGGAGACCCAGGATTGAGTCCCAAATCGGGCTCCCTGCATGGAGTCTGCTTCTCCCTTTGCCTGTGTCTCTGCCTCTCTCTCTCTCTCTCTCTCTCATGAATAAATTAATAAAATCTTTAAAAAAAAAAGCATTTGAAGGAGATAGTTGTGGCCAAATCTGATGGACTGCACAACTTGTGACATTGAGCTTGTGGAGGAGCTAACGGACCATCCTGGGTATTAGCAGTAGGAGATTCACAGGGTAAAAGACACCTCTTGGGTGCAGAGAAGTGTTGTACAACCAAGAACAGGTAAAAGTCAACAAGGCCCTACAGGGCAGTTCAAACTCAAGAATTGATGGCAAACTGTTGGGAACCCAAAGTCCTAAACTTATTCTGTGTCCAATGTGAAAGTCACTCCAAATCAGCATCCTAGCCCTATTCTGGTGACCAAATCTCTCATGAAAGAAATTCTTTTCCAGCCACCTTCTTGTGATAGAAGCTATCCTTGTGGGACCTAATGATCCATAGATATAAGTCCTGGAACTTCTTTGAATAACAGGTCAACCCTGTACAGGACTAGGATGGACTGATATAAGACTTATGAGTACCCTAAATAGGAAAAGCTGGGCCTGGATTTGCATTGATCCACATCTAGCTCTGAGATAATAGAGTTCCACCCAGATGGCACAGTTGGCCTCAGTTGGTCACAGGCACTGGAGGACTTAGAATATTTGGAGGAAGGTACTACAAAAGACGAGAGCTCCTGAGCCTCCTAAGCCACAGTGATGATAGAGGTCCCACTTTCTTGGGATTAAGGGAAGTATAGATCTTAGTCATTTGAGCAGTAGCCCTGGGAAAAGGACCTAATCTTAGGAGAGGTGATTCTCTGCATCTAAAATAACCATCATAGCATAAAGGGCTGATAGCAGAAGGGTTTCCTCTGGCAGCATTCTCAGCAGACAAGGTAATAAACTTCATTCCAGAAGGGGGAATCTGGGTCATATATCACAGCTCCTACCACCGAGAACTATTTAAAAACAAACAATGTTCAGAGTTGTTTCATATGTCTTTGCGATTGTAATCTCTTACAAGAACAATTTAAGAGGTATGAACTTATAATAAATAAGGAATATTTCTGAACATTTTTTACTGCATATTTTTTAATAACCTTAGACTAATTACACTAAAAGCAAATTTAATTTGAAAAGAAATAAAACGTAAAATCAAATCAATGGAGTAAATGGTGGTCGTAAAGTGCTGCTTGCAGGTATTTGGGATTGAGACAATTCTACCTTTTAATATCATAGAGACTTTAGCCAATTGGCAATAAATTATTGGGCCCATAATTATTGGGCCCATAAGTGTAAAGAAAATACACTTTACTTCATACACATGTCAAACTTACTGAATTCCGTAAGAAAACAAAACTTCTACTCAGCTATCAAAAAGGAATAAATCTTGCCATTTGCAAAGATGTGGATGGAGCTAGAGCATATTATGTTAAATTAAATAATTCAGTCAGAGACAAATACCAAAATACCATATGATCTCACTCATATGTGAAATTTAAGAAAGAAAACAAATGAACATATGGGAAGGGGAAAAGATAAAAAGGAGAGAGGGAAACAAGCCATAAGAGACTCTTAACAAGAGAGAACAAACTGAGGGTTGATATGGAGGATGTGGGTCGGGGTTGAGCTAGATGGATGGGTATTAAGAAGGGCACTTGTGATGAGCACTGGGTGTTGTATGTAAGTGATGAATCACTGAATCCTACTCCAGAAACCAATATTGCACTGTATGGTAACTAAAATTTAAATTAAAAAAAACTTTATTCCAAAATCATGTTTAAATTTAAATTTGAGGTAAACCTATTTATCAATGTTGTATTAACTGTTTCAGGCAGAGTAAAATGCTAGAAGTATGGGTAAAATAATTATAACTTAATGCTCAAAAGCAGTGGACACTGGATGTGGAGCAAGAAACATTGACCTGCCATTACCTACATCAATTGTTCATAGTTGTTTCCTTATCTTCTCTTTTTCCCACTCTGTCTCCAGCTTCTAGTTTCTATCTTATTCTCCTTTCTCTATGTCCATCACTTTCTTCTTTATGTTATTTATATTCTACTCCTCTTCTTCTCTTACCTCTGTCTCTATCTATCCTCTTTATTTAGAGAATTTTTAGCTCCTTCTCCCTTCTCCCTATTCTTTTCCTCTCTATTTCCTTTTGTATTCTCTCAGTTCCTTTGCTAGTCAAAATTATTTATAAATATATTTTAGTTTTATTATATATAATACTTATTGGATTCAGTTATAATTTCCTATCATCATTTGAAGATATTTTGAATTTTTTCTCTATAAACAAAATATAAGTAATAGAGTAAACTTTTATAGATGTATATGCCAATTATCTTTTTATTCCTATTAATCAGTGACTCCTGAGAAAGCAAAGTCTTCTACCCTTTCCTGTAGGCTTATCTATTGTTGTATGAAAGAAAAATGAGAAGAGAAGTGCTACACAATTTTTATATCCTTCATCACAATATTTCAGTCATTCCCAAGACATAGCTGTTGCATAGTACTAAAATTTCAAGGTGGACTGGTTTCTTTTCTGAAGCTGTATAGGAGGAGACATTGCATAAGATACTACAGGAAAATTGTATGAGAGTCTGATGACCAGTTGAACTCCCAGGGAGAACTCAAATTAGCTCACTCTATCACTTCCCAGGAGCATAAACAAACAATTGTAGTTCTACCTCCTTCCACAAATACTGCCTTTCTTTTTCCTCTCCTTATTTTATTATAGTGAGGGCCTGTGCCCGAAGCCAGACCGTAGGAGTTGAATTCCACCACAGACTTTCAACCCTTTCAGGACACAGCAGAGTCCCTCAGTCAGGAAAATGCATATGCTCAGTGATTCGTGAATCAGCATACTGAAGGAACCCCGCCTTTTAGGGTAAGGAGAAGACAATGCTTACTCTCCATATTGTAAGCATTTAATAGTGGAATTTTAACACTTGGCCACCTGGGTGCTTTAGTCTATTTGTTTGGGAAAAGGTGTTTTATGTATTCTTTCAAATCATACCCCAGAAGGAACCACTTACTCTAAACACAAAGGCAGCTCTTCTGATGATGTGTAGGTAGCAATTAAGATCATCAAAGAAAAGAGAAAAGAAAAAAAAAAGAAATGAGGAAATTTCACTGACCTAGTTGTTAATACGAACAGAATGTTCCATCAAGTACAAACATCAGTTTATGGCCAAAAGTACACAACTCCCTGCAGTTGGCCATTCTTCCCTTCTATTTCCAAGTCAAGGGGAATATCCTCAGATTCTGTCTCATTCATTCATTAACAAGTTGAACACTGACTCCCTTCAGGGATGAGGGATAGAAATAATATTTTCAAAAAAACCTGGATTTCTGGAGGGCGTGTGTGAATATTACATTAAATAATAATAAAACCTAGCCAACTTATTTAAAACTCCTGCTCCTATTCAGCCTTCTTTTCTTGCTATGGTATATGTTACCTTCTAGTATTCAATACAGTTTTCTCCATTTTATAATGTTTATCATTGTGGAGGTGTATCATCCTTACTAGAACATATGCCCCATAGGGCAAGTATATTTGGCTGTTTTATCAACAGTGTTTCCAAAGACCTAGAAAAAGTGCCTTATATAAAGTAGATATTGCTTAAATTAATGAATTGTAGCTTACCCATAAGGCCTATAATAGATATTGTAGTGCATCATCAAGAGCTCTTCTTCCCAGTCAGTGCACCCATACTTAAGCTGCTGGGCCTACTTGCTGTTGATAGCTGCTTACAGTTGTGTTGCTCACTAGATAATGCCTTTAGCTAAAGTAACTGTATTGCCCAAGATTATATATCCTTTAAAGGTACGCCCTGGGTTCAATGACTGTATCATTCTGGGGTATAAATAACTTAGCCACTTGCCTTAATTTGGGACAAGTCTGAATGGACAGCCCAACTTCAGAACTGGTCAAATAAGGTTAGGTTCTATTTGCAACTGCATTGTGAGTCATCTTCTCAGGTGCCTTATTTTAATAGATGTCACTCCCCAGAGCCAGCAGCTCTTTGCTTCAAGAGTCTGTTACTCTAAACCAAAGGGATATAAAAACATTGACTAGGGCTACCTGTGTGGCTCAGTCAGTTAAGTGTCTGCTTTAGACTCAGATCATGATCCCAGGATCCCAAGATCTAGCCTGGAGTCAGGTTCCCTGTTCAGTAGGGAGTCAGCTTCCCCTCTCCCTCTGCCCCTCCTCACTACTATGCTCTCTCTCTCTCTCTCTTAAATAAATAAAATATTTTTAAAAATAAGCATTGGCTAAATTTTCCTTGGCATATCAGAGATGGCTTTAGTGAGTAGCTGTTGGTTAAGTAAGGGGAGAAACAGCATTCAGGTGAATCACACAATTTATACAAAAGCAGAGAAACAAAGAAGTATTTATATTCATCATGGCTTCTGTTTTCTTCCATTCTCCTGATGAACTAAGAGGAATTCAGAGGTTATAAGCAGAAATGTATCATTTAAATTTTATTAGTATATAAAACTAAAGAACAAAACTGGAACGTAAACTTTCCAGTTTAGGAGATATATTTTATTATTCTTCATCATCCCTTCGCCCTTACACCATTGCCACCTCCCACTCTCAATGCCTTGGGATATAATTGAATTAAGGACTCATCAATGTTAGTTGATTCAATAAATGAAATATTGCCCTAAAATAGAAGAATACTGTATACATTAATTAAGAATACATTTTAGACTAACAAAACAACAGTTCCAAGTTTATCCTTTAAGACTAAAAACTTGAATATAAAACAGAGTCCACAAATGTACCAAGAAGAAAACCAAATTATATTCACAAATTCTATAAAGCAGTCTTTTCTGTTATTAATTTTGACTTTCCCCCATCCAATGTGTTCTGTATCTGATAATAAGCTTCCAGATCTGTTTGTGTTGCCTTCTTTCCTTTATCTGGGCAACTTATGAGTGTGTGGATGCTCCACAGAAATGATTTACAAGAATTATGGAAGGATGGAAAAACACGGAAATTTCCATGTATCATGTGATAGACATGAAAAGATTTGAACTTATAACTTGAAGATCCTACTTGTTTTTCCTTTTTTAAATTAGACTTGCTTTTCCTGGGCAAATAAAAAGGGTCAGCCTGAGACTTGTGATAGCCTTATGTGGAAGGCAAGAGCATGGGGACCTACAATGAAACAATGTAAGGCACAGAGTATATATAATACTTTATAAGATTACCAGTTTTGCCTACTTCTAGCCAAGTACTTTTTCAGCCACTCAGATTGTCTATATCAGTATAATCTATGTGAGTTACCATGTGTTAGACCCATCAACGGGAACAGAGAGCAGATGTCCTGGCACACAGACCATGTTTTTTTGTCATAAGAGGACACTGTGAGCAGTGTCTCACAGTAGCATTAGAATGCTATCTATTCAGAATTTAAGATTGGAAAGCCTTACCCTAGGGATTATCTTTTTCCCATTCATTAATACCCTAGTTATTATGCTTCCTTGATCTCCAGTTCTACCGTTCTTGGCAATCCCAACTATAGGCAAACCTCACCATTTACAATGAGTACCCTTGCTTCCAGCTCATTGAACAAGCTGCCAAAAGCCATAGGGAAGTGCTTCCCTTTGGCTCCACAACAAATTCATATGACCCAACTTCAGCGGGGGCATCATTCATGCTCTCCTATACCCAGTTAGCTCTGTATTCCCACAGCACCTGGAATCAATCTTTTCTACTTTCAAACCCCTCACTCATCCTATAATCCTCACTTGTAGTCAGTAACCTCTCCTTCTCTCTCTGAGATCTCATAACTTTTGGCATGTACTGCTGTCATAGCATTTAGTCATTTTGCATTATTCCATTCATTTTACACTTGAGGAAACTGTATATAAAAATAGCAGGTGAGTAATCCAAGGTCCCATAGCTGGTAGGAGGCAGAGTCAGATTTAGAAGTCAGGTTTTCTAAACCCAAATTTGCTGCTCTTTCTCTTTTATCAAATAACCTTCTTATAAGGAAAAGCAATTTTCTATAATAAAAACAACTCTGGAATCCCAAGGTTGAAGGAAAATCTTCAGAAGGACATGGACTGATAACTCAAGAGTTTAGAATTATGACTTTTCTTTTTCTTCTTTGCCTCAATAAATTAAAATAATGTGGTGTCATATTGGTTCTCAAGGATGGACTACATTCCTTCAGTGGTTAAAAACAACTTCTTTTCGGTTGAATTGAAGTTGCTAATCAGAATGAGACCATCCCAAAGACTTCACAAGCTCAAGTTTTTGTATTTATTGTGTTACTACATGACATCCTGTATTTGGGGAACTCTAACATATAGCTATATTCTCATTTGCAAGTGCTCATGCAATAACAGGCCTGAGGTAGGCAGCCTTTAAAATGGCCCCCAAATATCCCTATCTCCAAGTATTCACATCTTTTTGTAACCTTTTGCCCATAGTCATGGACTGGACTAACTCACCTCTCACAGTTAAAATACTGTAAGTAGGTTTAGAATGTTGTTTTTAATACTAAGTTATAAAAAGACTCTAGCTTCCATCTCAGGAGCCTCTCTACTGGCTCTCCCTCTTTTTCTTGGTCTTTCTCTTTTTCTCTTCTTCACTGAAGCTTGCCAGGGGCCAATTGTCCTGAAATTTGCCTCTCCTTTTTACAGTCTTTCTCTTCAAATAAATAGTTATTTTTTAAGGGCATGAATCATATTTACCTCTGTCTCTCACACTGTCTAATGTTTTATCTGGCATATTTTAGGTATTACATCATGACTTTCTAATCAGGGATACATTTTGAATGCTTTAATCAGGATATCTTTATTGAATAAAATACCATTTGATATTGTTTCTCCTATAAAATTCAATCAAAGCATTTGTAAGCCACCACTTATAAAATCAGCATGTTTCAGGGAGAAAATAAATGAAATTATACATATACACACAGGTTATTTTTTTCTCCAAATAATCCATTTGTGGAATTTGCAGAAGACCCCCCCCCCAAAAAAAACATAAACTACTTCAAGCTATCATTATGTCTGCATAGAAGTGTATTTCTTGCACTAATATCATTAATAAGTAAAATCAAATGGTTTATAAAACCCCAGGTAACTTGATTAAAAATCTGATATGAAGGTTACCAAAAAAGACTTGAGTTTATTTAATTTAACAAAAAAGATCTCTGACTCAATATCTTTTGTATTGTATATTTTCAATTTCAACAATTAATGTGGCATAGGGAATTCTTTATGCTAATGTTATAGCTCCTTGGTTGAGCCCTAACACCATTATCTGCTTTAATGAATAATTCATTCCCTGTTGAAAACTTAACTATATCATTTTTACTGGATATGAATGAAACTTTGAAGTGCAATTTAAGTTGAAAGAATTTAAGATTGTAGAGAATTCCCATAAACCATCAAAAAGTGCTGTGCTGGCAGTATTACCTAGCACTCAAGTGTAATCGCTTTAGAGAAAGCTTGTGTGAGATCCTAACTTTTGTTTCTTTTGTAAAAAATATTGATGGGATTCATTTCTTACTGCATTTTCACACTGTGCACTGATTAGTTTACTTCTAAATATCTAAAACAATATGCTCTTTATTTCTAACTATAGATTGAAAACCTAGATAGTCACCATAAAGAAAGCTGATATTTGCTCTTTCAATACTAAGCTTGCCATGGAGAGAAGTCTTTTCTAGTAAAGAATCTCAACACTGGCAATGGCTTAAATATATCAAAGATTTACAAGGATTACTAATGGATTCTTAGCCTACTGCATCCTAAAAACTCAATAGTTGTAATGGTAGTAACATACTCTTAGGAAAAAAAGCTAAACAGGGGTACCTGGGTGGCTCAGTTGGTTAAACATCTGCCTTAGGCTCAGGTCATGATCCTGTGGGGGTGGAGGTGGGGGTGGAGGTGGGGGTGTCCCTGCTCAGCTGGGAGCCTGCTTCTCCTTCTCCCCTTGCCCCTCCCCATCTCTTGCTTGCTATCTCTCCAATGAATGAGTAAAATCTTTTAAAAAAATGAAAAGAAAAAAGCTAAACAGTGTTAATTGTCTCAAAATCTTAAAGAGTTTGCCACCAAACAGAATATGTGCATTTCCTGGCCCTGTAATCCAGGATGAGCTACAATGTATATGGGGATGAAGATTTTTCTCAAAACTGTAAGAGACTAGTCACCTTTGTCAACATGGGAAAATATCTTAAAACTTGGGAAGCATTAGGTTTATACCATGTCACATGACCAAACAGAAACATTTGTAACATTCTACAATCCACTAAAGCCTTATGGAGGGATGCCTGAGTGGCTCAGTGGTTGAGCATCTGCCATGTCCTCCATCAGGCTCCCAGCAGGGAGCCTGCCTTTCCCTCTGCCTGTGTCTCTGCCTCTCTCTCTCTCTCTCTCTCTCACACTCTCGCTGTCTCTCATGAATAAATAAAATCTTTAAAAAATAAATAAAGACATAATGTCTCATTTCTCTGGCTTACTCCAAGTCCTCTTGTTCAGTGTCCTATAGAACAGAACCTTGGAAGCATTGGTGAAATCCTTCATCAGTTTCCCCTAGAAATCAGATTGCTTTGAGATTTTTGTAGAATGTTATTGAGCACCAATTTGGGATGGAACCTGAGGTGGCATTCACATCGTAGGACTTAAATAGTGCACAGTCTCGCTGGCTCACCTCCCCCCATGCTGCCTTTCCCCCTTCCCTTCTATCTCAAAAAAATCCAAGGTAATTAAAAATTCTTTCTCTTGTCTAATGAAAAAACAGGTTTCTCATTTCCAGGTATTGTATATGTCTATAAACTAACTCCATATACACCTAAAGAATTTTTCTATTCCCAGGGAGAATTTTTACCAATTAATACTATATTAACATACACATGCATATAAATAAATATTTATATATTTATGGAGGAAAGAAAGAAAAGAAGGGAGAAAGAGAAGGAGAAAGGGAGAGAGGAAGGAAGGAAGAAAAGAAGGAAGGGAGGGAAGAAGAAAGGAAGAAAGAGACACAAGTACTAATCAGAGAACATCGCTGAAGACACAAATATTAAATACAGAAGGAATCTAGAACAGTATGTTATAGTAGCTAAAACCATAGCCAGGATTAAATATTGGCTTCACCTGATTACAAGTTTTGCAACCCAGGGAATATCATTGAACTTTTCTAGGCTTCGGTTTCCTCATCCATTAAAATTGGCATACAAATAAAAGTATTTAACTCATGGGCTATTAATCAGTCTTAAGTGAGATAATCAGTCTTAAGTAAAGTACTTAAAATACTATCTATTCAGGAAATCATCAATAATTGTTAGCCATCATTATCACAAGTGTGATTATGTAGAAGTCACACTAAGATGACAGGAAATGCCTGAAGACAGGATGAACTGCAAATGTCATGGAGTGAAACACTGATTCTAATAAACATGATATATATTAGACTTATTAGATAACTTTGCTAAAAAGAGCATCTCCATCAGCAGCCCCAAATATACACTCACACACACACACACACACTCAGCCTCACTGACCATTCCACAAAATGGAATAGCTAATAACTCCATTCCACAAAAGTTTCAATCACAGAAGAGTCTAGTTATAAAAGCACTTCTTATAGCATAATTGTGACCAGAATTGAAGGGGGGGAAATGGTAGGAGAATCCTCCATTCAAAGCTTTAACCACTCCAAATTACAAACCATGTCTAGGTGAAGAGAAGACACACTTGAGAGCAATTTGACCCCGTTAAGACTGAATGTTTTCAAAGACCTCAGATATGGACAAAAGGCTGAAATAATCCAGACTGGTGGGCTCTCTCTATCCTTGAAGGAGACTATACTTTTTTTAGTGAACCACTTGTGTTCTCACCAAGTAGTGTTTTGTTTTTAAAGTCTCATAGTAAAGATAACCTAAAGTTTGTAGGCTGTGATGTAAAGGAAAGATGATATTTAATGTGATTTTATGCTCTGAGGTATAGTGATGCTGATGCCAATCATGGCTGAGTTTGGGTTCCCCTTTTTCCTTGTAGTGAGCATTACAGGGTTTAAATGGATTAGGCTCCCTCTCCAGATGTTCATTTTTAACACTTTATAAATAAGAGCCAACAGAACTTTAAAAGCATGACCTGTCCAGTGGACTGTTCAACTTTCATTCTTTCCTAAAGCATCTTCGGTCATAAATTTAAAGGGTAGGTGTGGGGGGAGAACTATTTAATTAAAGCCTATGGCAATATCACCAAGAGGATAAAAAGTAATAATCTTTTGAATTTGCTTTTGTGCAGATAAAAAAATGCAGCCTTTCCATTTCTCTTAGATGTTATATTCAAGATAAAAGCACTGAATTTCCAAACACTTCTTTTATTGTCAGGTTTCTGGCATGTAACCCTTTCTCCTGAAAAATAAGAAAGGCAGAAATGTGCAAAGATGCTCCTTAGCTTGAATCTGTGGACATGGCACTGTACCTTCTCTCTTACATATCATTTTATAAAACCAGGTTTGCTTCGTTTATATTCCCTACACATCTCTCCCTTTTTGTCTACCTTAGGTCTTTTAAATTTAGCTTCAAGAAAAGTGCTGTATTATGGAATCAAGTTTCCTTATCTTTTTTCCCGAAAGAATTGTGTGCAATATTTATTTCCCTTATGTTGCAATTTAAAGCACACAGGAAACTGTGTTGAATACCATCACTCCAACTCTCATTCCTCTATCAAGATAATGCTTATACACATTTCTATATAGTATATAATGAAGTGAAGCTATACATTTCTTCATTTTCTGCACTGCCTATCAGAATTTAGACTTCCAAAAGCAAGGAATATTTACTTATAATACTCCATAGGGTAAATATTATTCATGTTTGACAGGAGTGAATAATAAATAGAGTTCCACATTAAAAACAAGAACAGTTCTTACCTAACTCACTGCTGTGAACTGTTACTCTAAGAGTTAAAGAACATGTACATGTTCATGATGTTTTGTTCACAGGAGGCATTCAATAATCATTTAATACCTGAGAGATGAATGAGTGAGAATATCAAAATTCTAAAAAATTCCAATATACTCAAAGTAGGACATCAATTAGATTGTTTATAATAAAAGTATTATTCCCTTTTTTCCTATTTTTCTTCTAAATGTGAAAATTTGGGTTGAATTCAAATGGCCTTTTTCTCAGGAAAGCCTGAGAAATTATTATTTATTTTTAATACATTTTTGATGACCTCCATTAAATTTCATGATTCATTTTTTTCCTGCAAAAGATTACTGATCCTGTATTGGAAAAATCCAAATGGTCAGGCACATGATTTTTAAAGAAAATTTCAGGCAAAATAGCCTACCTTAAATACAGGTACATTGATCTAGTTTGGTTGTTGAATTTATATATTAAATGGAATTGATTAATTTTCAAAAGTCCTACTCATGAATTATGTATTTTTAAACCATCTGAGGAATGTAAACTACGAAAAGTATTCTTCAACATTCCTTTTATACATCTTGAAATTGTGCTTGATAATTAGTAATAGAAAAAAAGAATAAAGATGGAAAAATTAAATACTTTGATTACAAAGGCACATAAACTAGAATAACAGTAAAAACAAATCTATTTTCAACTCTAGTCACTGTTAGGAATGTTTTTTACACTTAGAAGTATCAATGACTATATGAACAAAACACAAAAATCCTTCAGGAATTAAAAATTGGAAGGAAAATATTATTTTAAAAGGCTCCTCTGGGGTATTCAGTGCTTTTGACATCAGTTGAAACTACAAAAATTTAAAGAATTTTTCTAAGAAAAGCAATAGCATTTGAGCTTTACAGATTTCACCTGACAGTTTAAAAAAAGTTAAAAAATGGTTTTTTTGGTATGTTTTTCATAAAATTAATTTCGATAATGTGTGGAATAGCTACAATTGATAAACTTTGTTTAGGTATAAATCTATGAAAGTTTTTCTTTTTTTAATCTTTCTGACCATTATTAGTATTAAAATAATTTCAGGAATTGTTCACTATGTTTACCAGTTTCAAGTACTTCTCTTTAAGAGCAGTTAAAAAGGAATGTCTTGAGAACTGTTTAAGAAATAAGCCCATGCATTTATAGTCGACAAATCATTGACAAGGTTTTCAAGTACACAAAATGAGGAAAAGACAGCCTCCTCAATAAATGATGTAAAGAAAGCTCTATCTCCATAAGTGAAAGAATGAATTTGGACCCTTATTTCCCATCATATAGAAAAATTGACTCAAAGTAGGTTAAACATTTAAATGTAATTCTTGAAACCATAAAATTACTAGAAGCAAACACAAGGGAACAGCTTCTTGACGTTGGTGCTGGCGATGATTTTTGAGAGACATCAAAAGCATAAATAACAAGCAAAAATAGACAAGTGGGATTACATCAAACTGAAAATCTTCTGCACAGCAGTGGGGAACAATCAACAGAGCGAAAAGGCAACCTATGGAATGAGAGAAAACATTTGCAAATGTCTGATAATAGGTTAATAGCCAAAATAATAAAGAACACATACAACTCAATAGCAAAAACAAACAAAAACAAATAATCTGATTAAAAATGGGAGAAAGACCTGAACAGCATTTTGCTAAAAAAGACAATATCATTAATCACAAAGAGATATCACACCTGTCAGGATGTCTATTACCAGGGCATCTGGGTCACTTGGTGAGTTAAGTGTTGGACTCTTGATTTCAGCTTAGGTCATGATCTCAGGGTCATGAAATTAAGCCCCGCAGGTAGGGGCTCTGTGCTCAGTAGGGAGTATGTCTGAGATTCTCTCTCTCCCTCTACCCCTCCATCTCTTCTCTCTCTCTCTCTCAAGTAATAAATAAATCTTTGAAAAGCAAGAATGTCTATAATAAAGAAAACAAGATATAATAAGTGTTGAGGATGTGGAGAAAAGAAAACTTTGTGCACCATTTGTGGGAATGTTGGTATAGGCATTATGGAAAACAGTATAGAAGTTCCTTAAAAATAGAACTACCAGTTATTTTCTTGCTGTCCAGTTTTCCCAACACCATTTGTTGAAGAGACCATCTTTTGTTCCATTGGATATTTTTTCCTGCTTTGTTGACTATTAGTTGACCATATAGTGTGGGTCCATTTCTGGGTTCTCTATTCTGTTCCATTCTTCTCTGTGTCTGTTTTTGTGACACTACCATACTGTATTGATCACTATAGTTTTGTAATATAACTTGAAGTCCAGAATTGTGATGTCTCCAGCTTTGCTTTTCTTTTTAAAGATGGCTTTAGTTATTCAAGGTGTTTTGTCATTACATGCAAATTTTAGGATTGTTTGTTCTAGCTCTGTGAAAAATGCCACTGATACCAGTGATAGGTACCTACCATTTGATAGGGATTGCATTAAACATGTAGATTGCTTTGGCTAGTATAGACATTTTGACGATATTTTTCTTCTAATTCATGAACATGGAATGTTTTTTCCTTTCTTTGTGTCCTCTTTCATTTCTTTCATAGTGTTTTATGGTTTTCAGAGTACAGATATTTTACCTCTTTAGTTAGGAATATTACTAGGTATCATGGTTTTTGGCATAGTTGTAAACGGAATGGGCTTCTTGATTTCTCTTTCTGCTGCTTCACTATTGCTGTATAGAAATGCAGAAGTTTTCCATACATTGATTTTGTATCCTGGGATTTTACTGAATTCATGTGTAAGTTCTAGCAATTTTTTGGTGGTCTTTCAGGTTTTCTACCTAGAGTATCATGTCATCTGCAAATAGTAAAAGTTTGGCTTCTTCCTTGCCTGTTTGGATGCTTTTTATTTCTTTTTGTTGTCTGATTGCTGAGGCACCTTCCAGGACTGAGTTAAATAACAGTAGTGAGAGTGGACATTCCTATCTTGTTCCTGACAGTAGAGGAAAAGCTCTCAGTTTTTCCCCATTGAGGGTATTAGCTGTGGGTTTTTCGTATATGGCCTCTTACATCATACACAAAAATAAATTAAAAATGGAAGAAAGACCTAAATTTGAGTTAGGAAACCATCAAAATCCTAGAGGAGAACACATACAGAAACTGCTTTGACATTAGCCATAGCAACTTCTTACTAGATATGTCTCCTGGGGCAAGGGAAACAAAAGCAAAAACAAACTTTAGTACTTAATCAATATAAAAATCTGCACAGTGAAGGAAACAACAAAACCTAAAAGGCAACATTCAGAATGGGAGAAAATATTTGTAAATGAAGCATTTGATAGACTTATTATCTATAATCTATAGAGAAATTCTAAAACTCAATACCCCAAAAACAAATAATCCAGTTAACAAATGGGCAGAAGACATGAATAGATATTTTTCCAAAGAAGACATCCAGTTGACAGACACATGAAAAGGTGCTCAGCATCACTCATCCTTGGGGAAATATAAATCAAAACTACCAAGTGATATCATCTCACACCTTTCAGAATGGTTAAAATTAACAATACAGGGAATAGCAGGCATTGGAAAGGATGTGGAGAAAGGGGAATTCCTTTCAATGGGGCATGGAAACTGGTACAGTAATTCTGGAAAACAGTATGAAGTGTTCTCAAAAAGTCAAAAATAGAACTACCTT
Organism: Canis lupus baileyi; assembly: GCF_048164855.1. Lineage (NCBI taxonomy): Eukaryota > Metazoa > Chordata > Mammalia > Carnivora > Canidae > Canis > Canis lupus. The sequence continues at coordinate 16,358,397 of NC_132869.1, read as the reverse complement.
ACCATCCAGCAGTCTCACTACTAGGTTTTTACCTAAAGGATATAAAAATGAAGGGATACATGTACCCCAATATTTATAGCAGCATTATCAACAATAGACAAATTATGGAAAGAGCCCAAATGTACATCAACCAATGAATGGATAAAGAAGATGTGAGATATATATATATATATATATATATATATATATATATATATATATATATATGCCTGATATATATATCATGTATACACACACACACACACACACACACATAATGGAATACTACCCAGGCATAAAAAAGAATGAAATCTTGCTATTTACAGTAACATAGATGGAGCTAGAGAGTATTATGCTAAGCAAAATAAGTCAGAGAAATACAAATACCATATGATTTCACTCATATGTGGAATTTAAGAAACAACATAGGTGAACATAGGTGGGAAAAGAGAGAAGCAAACCATAAAACAGGTTCTTAACTATAGAGAACAAATGAGGGTTGCTGGAGGGGAAGTGAACAAGAGGATGGGTTAAGTAGGTGATGGATATTAAGGAGGGCACTTGTGATGAGCATTGGGTGTTGTATGTATGTGATGAATCGCTAGATCTATACCTGAAGCTAATATTGCACTGTATGTTAACTGGAATTTTAAAAAAGCAATAAATAAATAAATAACCAATAAATTAATCAATTAATCTACAATATGAATCGACAATACCTCCTTCTGGGTATATATCTGAAGGAAATGGTATTTGTATCAGAGAGATGTCTGCACCCCCATTTGTGTTGCAGCACTATTCACAATAGCCAAGATATGGAAAAAATTTAAATGTCTATCAACAGATGAGGAAGTAGGAAATCCTTCCAACTGTGACATCATGGATGAACCTAGTGAGCATTATGCTAAGTGAAATAAGCCAGACACAGAAAGACAAATACTGCATGATCCCACTTATGTGGAAAATATAGTCAAACTCATAGAAGTAGGGAGTAGAATGGTGGTTGCCAGGGGATGAGGTAAAGAGTACATGGGGAGATATTGGTCCAAGGGCACAGGGTTTCTGTTATTCAAGATGAATAAGTTCTGGGGGTATAATACATATCATGGCAAGTATAGTTAGCAGTACTCTAACACATACTTGAAATTTGCTAAGAGGATAGATCTTTAGTGTTCTCACCACAAACCAAAATAAAAAGAAAATGATGTAAAAAATATAGTAACTCTGCGAGGTGATGGAGATGTTAAGTAGCCTGATTGTGGTTATCATTTCATAATGTATATGGTATAGATATACCAGAACATCAAACTGTGCACTTAAAAAAAAAAAGAATGGCTACCATGCTGAATGACCTATATTCTCAATACCTTGTTGCATTGTGTTATTAAAATTTAAGTTATAAAACTACAAAGTTAATATATTCATTTTGGTTTTAGAATTGAACTCCAGTCATTTCTCTCCAAATAATGATTGTTTAGCCGGGAGTAGTTTCTGCCCTGGTTTTGTTTTGACTATCTCTTTCCTTCATCTTCTGTAGACAGTTCTTCTTTATCCCACTCCAGTCTGTGTCAGAATGGTAATTTCCTCCTAATGAAGTACATTTGTAAATTTCAGAACCATCCTCAGTTTTTCTGTCATTGTTTCTTTATTTGCTGTTCTTAAAACAAGTTGTATAAATTCAGAAAATGAGGTAAGAATCTAAAGATAATTACTCTTGCACACCTTCTTAGCTGACTGTTACTACTCCAGAGTATCCCTGTGATTGTACCATGAAACTGAGTGAGGATAAGGCTGTTTCCTATAAAATCTTAGAGTCTAGTCTCTCCTATCATTTCTACTTTGGCTACTTCATGATCTACAACATTCTGTTTATTATCTGTTTTAGGTCCATTTATGCATGAGTTACCTGGACTTATACTTATGTGTAGTTCTATTTTGGATAGGAAAGGGAAGTCAAGAAGCATCTCATTCATCATCAAATGACAGAGAATATCATTGCCTTCAGATTGTTAAAAAATTTATCTAAAGTAATACTAGTTTAGAGATTTAAAATAAAGAGAACATCATGTCAACCCTTTTGCTAATGTATGTAGAATGCTAATTTACTTTAGTATATTTTTTGTTATTGGACATACCTTTTAAGATCAATTATGACTAAGAACTCATCCAAATCATCTCCCACGATTTCTCTAGAAAACATTAATTTCCTTTATCCTATAGCATGTAATACTTGTTTACCCCCATAAAATCTAGTATAGTATTTATATAGTATGTTTGTCTTTCTTTCATTTTTATTTTTTTTCAACAGAAACATGTTTACAAGCTTCTTAGAAGATAGAATCATGTATTATACTATTTATACAATTAAATTACATATCTAAGACTGTTTGAAAAAATAATAGTACCCAACAGGTATTTTTTTGAACCTGACTGACAGAAGATCTAGGATTAGCAAAACTTAATCTTTGGCTGATGGATACCCAAAGTAACAAACTAAGGATGATTCCCTCAATTATCTATTTCAAACCACAGTGACAGTGTCCAGAACAGAACCAGAGATGGAAGATCTGTCTTTCTATATCTCCTAAACTTTATTTTTCCATAGCTGAAAATTATGTTTAGCTCATAAAAATAGTCTTCAACAAAAATTGCCTTCAAATTCTTAGGGACAAGTTGTCTATCTGAAGGGAAACTAGGCAATTACATGGGCAAAGTAGAGGACATACTGTAGGTGAAGTGTGATGTAAGAGTTGAATTCATGGTCTTCAATGACTTATTAGAAGTACCAATGTACAAGAGGAGAGCTGTAACCACAGAAAGAGATCCTAAACTCTGGACTAATTGAATTTGGTAAAACTTATTATTACTTCAAACATTGGGCTTACCCAGGGCAGAGCTTCACAACAACTTATCATCATAAATGATAAGAAGACAGTCTGATTAAATCACTAGGAGTTGCAAGACAGGACATCATCTAGCATTCTCTCCAGTATTTCCCTATTATGATTTGGCCCTATAACCTCTAATGTTTGGGTTTACATTTGATATGAAAGTTTTGAGCCTGAAAATGGCCTCTTTGGGGTTTTAGCTAAAGCTAACTTTCCTGGATCTTCACATTTTGTTGATTTCATCCAGGCTATGTAACCACAGTTGAAACTAGCCCCAGATATGGAGCCCCTAGCAGATACACCAGTTAGTTCTGAGAGTGGAAGAAATTTAAAACACACACACACACACACACACACACACACACAAGAATTTAATCCACATGGAGAAAAAGACACAAGGATTTGGGCTACATGTCCCAGTTAAAACAAAAAATATAATTCACCTTGAGATTTAGCAATGTGAATGCCCATGAGGCAGACAAAATTTGCTCTTCCAAGATGCAAGAAGAAGACCCAGCGGCAAAAGGTACTAACCTTTTACACAAATTAGCATACTCACCATTTTAAAACTAAAATGCAAAACCATTCGTTAGAACAAGGAGATTCATTAAAAGGGTATCAAAAAAGGCATATTGATGATATGCTGTATAATTCTTGGATATTCTACTTGGAGGGTCAGACAAGGGGGAAAAGCTGAGTGTAGCATACTAACAGAATTATAAGAAGGTGATCTCTTCTAATCATTGCCCTCATCCCATGAAGTAGTCTGTGGTTATTTACTAATCAGTTACTCAAGGACCAACGGCATGACCCTGAGCTTCCACTTTTATCTCCAATGCCACTGTCAACCAAGAGGCAAATATGCCACTCTTTTAGAGACCAAATTGGCTATGCGGTTGTGTACTTACTTTACAACTCAGTTAATATATTTTGCATCCATAACAATACCTATTGCAGTGATACAGTACATACTCTTGATAAGTGATTGCTGAGCAAAACACATGATTGCTGAGCACTCAAGATTATCATGCTTTAAACGGTTTTATGATTATTCCTGATAAACGGTTTTGAATTAGCCTGAAATCTCTCTCTCTCTCTCTCTCACACACACACACACACACACACACACACTTTCTTTGGCTGATGAGATTTTTCTTCTTCTTGGCCTCTATTTACTTTCATCTGTTAGGATCTGGTTAGATATGAAATAACTGCTCTTAGATTTAGGCTAAATGTGGATGGGGTTAGAGAAATGCAGTGTATCCAACAGAATAAACTATAATTTGAGGACGCTGAGCACAAGGAAGTGTGTAGTCAGTGCAGCTGTGTTATTTTAATGATGAGGGAACTTCTAGGCCTGAACATTCACTTCAGTTCCAACTCTCCTAGGTACCTTCTCATTAACAGTGGAATAATCTACATTAGATTAACGGGGAATTGAGGAGACTTTATCACATATAATCTCAGGGTAATCCTGATGCTTTTATCTTAAATGAGGGAACTCTAGTGGGCATATCTGTTAAAGGTCTGGATTCAGGGAGCATATTTGTTTTCGAAGGCGAACACTAAGACAGGGTAGTGTGGCCATTGAGTATACAACAGGTATAAATACAAAGTAATTATTCAATAGGTATAATTACAACTATTTTGATTCCCAATAGTGAGAAGCTAACCAAAGGATTCCAGGAGAGACAAATAAGAATTAAGTCAGATTGTATTTATTTAGGAATACAATAAAATTAAGTAAATGTCATTCACAATGATAGAAAGGAGTTAAGGATGACTTATAAGAAATTTAATTAACAAGTAGAATATACAGTGTCCATGAGATAATTCTTTTTAACCTCTTTGATTCCTGGGAAAATTTGTGCTAACAGTTGAATTGTCTAGAGAAGCTGTTCTATTATATACAAATTTAAACTACTTAAAATTAAACTAAGTCTACTGACTAAGATTTGTACAGCTCTAGAAGAAATTGCAGAAAACACCATATTAGGCAGCACAGAAAACAGACTTGTGAGTTTATATTTCTCTGGGGGACTCAATATCCTTCTCCTGACAAATAAGTAATCCCTCAATCTGAAGATGGCTGTTAAGTGTTTTTAAATTCAATATTGTCTAAAATATATATGTGTGCGTTAATAGCAATGTGAATTCAGCTCATTTCAACAAATGTCATTAAAGTCTATACAAAGTGTTTTTGAAACATGCCAAAGCCAATTTATTTTTTAAAAGGTTCTATGTAATTCTGTGATCTGCATTTTTTAATAATTATACAACCTTTGAAAATTACAAAGCTGTAAAAGCCTAATACTATTAATAGTCATTCAAAAAAAACCCAAAAAAACAAAAACACTTTCCCTTCCTCCCAACAACCATCCAGTGAGAATTAAAAGTCCTAAAAAGAGGCCATTTCAACATGGCCTCTACGCCGGTAGAAACAAAAAGTGAAAAGATGAGAAGAACATAGAAATTGACCAAGTTGTGTATGGTCAGTGTCTCCAGAGTGGGGCCATGGCTGTTGCCCAGGGTCATGAATGTTCACCCAGAATACCTTGTAGTCATATCCTCCTCACTCCAGCATGTCCATCTTCCAAGAACTAGGTGTCATGGAAATCCTTCAGCAGCCTTTTCCTCCACTGTTCTGCTATGTGCATCTGGTGCACTAAGTCCCCACTGTCATAGCTGTCTGCACACTCCACTTTCCATGAGAGGTTTTCAATTTCAGCCTCCAGCTGAACCTGCTGGTATTCCAACAGCTTCTTCCTGGGTCTGTGTAGTCCTCATAAGGGTAAGTGTACTGCAGGGTGTATCAGCACTTGGTCAAGAGCTTGACAGTACTCTGTAGGTACTGCCAGTCATTCCAGGTACCCAGATAATTCTTGACTCTTTCCTGAATCTTTTCATGAATCCGCTGGCATATCTACACCTCCAGCTGAAAGGTCTTGTGGTTTTCCCACCTCTCAAAGTAGAACAAGTACTTCATGAGGTCCTCTCTGGCCTGGGCTTGCTTGTTCTGGTCAACAATATCAAAGTTCTACTTGTACCAAATGCACTCATAGTACTTACTGCCATGGGTCTTCCAGTCTCCTAGACATATCTGGCTGAAGTCGTGTTTACACTTGGAGCATTGCATGTGACTGCAGCCTTTGTTCTTCTTTGTGACGATGCTGCACTTGGGACAGTCTTTAGCATGAGCAGTAATGGAGTCGGCTATTTCAGAGTTACCAGCACATTTCCTGAGCCATTTCCAGATTATGGCATAGTCTGTGGGGGGTGTGATAAATCTGACAATAGTTGAAATAGAAGACCTCATTGCACCGATTGCACTGTACTTAGCACTGGGCTTCTATACCTGAATAATCAGGGGGGCAATCTGCATCAGAACACAGCTGGAGCTGGTAATGATTTTCCATGTAGTCCCTAAAGAGGTAGTCCCTGTGTTTGTCTCTCAATTCTTCATCAGGCAGCAATGGAAACACAAAGCTCTCTGGTGTTTGGAGTGGACAGTCCTGAGCCATGCAAGAGACATTTACACCCATGCCATCCAAGTACTGAATGGTGCTGCTCCCAGAAGCTGTGACAAAACTGGTGCTGATAAGCCAGAGAAAGTAGGTTTTCCTTCTGCACAAACTGCATACGCACTATGTAGTGTTGGGATGGGGGTGGGCTGTAGGGACATGTTTTGAGGGGTGGGGCTGAACTTGAGCCTCAATGAGCAACTGAGGAGAATTAGACTTGTATCTGTCCAGTATCTCTGCTACTTGACAGTGGAAATTAACTAATATAAGTTTAGCAACTAAATGAGATACCAGTGCCATAGGGAAGATGTGCTAATGGCAGTGAGCATCTCAGTGGCCTTTATGACAGAGGCTAAGCTATTTATGGGCTCTTTGAGAGTACCCTCAAACTCTTTATAGGTCAAGAAGTGAATTGGTACTCATCAGGATCAAAGGCGTTGGCCCCGTGCTGCTCCACATTGCTGGCTACTCCCATGTAATAGTTCTCTGTGCCCCCCCCCCACGGTTCCTCATCTTCTTCTTCCTCATAATTTGGGTCATAGTTCTCTTCATTGCCAAAAGACCCCTGGCTCTTCATGCCCACAGGCATCTTAGTATCCAGCCAAGCTGCAGATCAGGACAGCAGAGTTCTTCCTCTCCAGCCAAACTTTACCACTTTCTCAAATGCATTAGTGGTTTTTTTTTTTTTTTTTTTTTTTTTTTTTTGTCTTCTGTAATTCTTGAAGTCTTTCAGAAAGATATCACCCCAAATATTTAATGTCATATAATTTTCATTGGGAGCCATGGCCCATGGCTACTAGCCTGAACAGGCCAGACTGGGTCTGGCTGGGCCAGAGGGATCTGACACAGGCATAGTGGTGGCCTGATGCCCAGGCTCTTACCTCCTGCAGAATGGTCTCCACAGCTCAGAACTGCTCTGTACAAACTATATTTTGTGTCATAAGATAGTATATAGGCACATATAAATGTATGTCATTTAAAACTACTTTTTTTTTAACTTTTGTTATGGATCCATAACAAGAAAACATTTATTGTTTTCAATTTTTTTGAAATATGCTCGCTCTTTAATTGGTTCAATTTTGTGCATGTTTATAAGAATACATTTATTTTTTAAAAGACTTTATTTATTTATTCATGAGAGACACAGATAGAGAGGCAGAGACATAGGCAGAGGGAGAAGCAGACTCCTCACAGGGAGCCTGATGCGGGATTCAATCCCAGAACCCCGGGATCACACCCTGAGCCAAAGACAGATGCTCAACCGCTGAGCAACCCAGGTGTCCCAATATAAGGATAAATTTGAATTGACAAAGAAATGAGTATTAATTTTTTTTACTGATTCATTGGTAAATTGAGATCCATAGTTTTTTTCTAAATTAATTTCAAAGTTAAAAACTAAATATATGTCTCCGGATGTTACTAAATGTTCAGAAACATGAAATGAAAGTGAAAAACAAGTTGAAGTTTGAAAAATTAGGGATTGATTTGGGATTTTTTTTTAGAAAAGTACCATTTTTACAATTAGTGGAAAGATAATTAAAACTGACGTGTCACAATAAGTCACCAGGATCAAGGGTACAGCATAGGGAATATAGTCCCTGGTATTGTGATAGTATCGTATGGTGATAGATGGTAGCTACACTTGTGATGAGCATGGAATAATGTATAGAGTTGTCAAATTTACTATGCTTTACACTAAAAACTAATGTAAGATTGTGTTGCAGGTATACTTCAAAACAAAAAAACTGGCATGTCACCCTTAGTTTTGGACAAAATAAGTGAAATAATGTTTCATAGATTGATAAAGATAAGAAAATGTGAAGTTCAAAGCATTTAGTTTTTTAGAAGTTACTTATACAAAATATTTTGACACAGGAAATGTAAGTATATAGTAAGAAGCTATCTGAAAGTTACTTATAATTTGAAGTTTGACAAATGAGTTTAACCTGACCTACCTTATATAATTGAATTTTGTACTTCAGATCTAATTAGTGTGAGCTTCTTACAGATATACTTTCAGTAAATAAAAATTGATTGAATTTAAATTTTTATAAGGTAAAATTGAATGTAAATAAGGTTGAAGAAATTCTAATTGGAAATATTCATTGTTCTTGAATTCATTTGTTTGATGATGTCAATTACAAGAACAGAAATTATCATGAATTGGGCTATTATTTGATCTTATTTCATCCTAATTAATGAGAAATAGATACACACCTTTTTGAAGGTAATGAGCCTGCAATAATGCACTCCTCTCCTGTAACACTGAGTACAGTCATTGTGGATTATAAATTTGGAAGAGAAATACATAAAGCATCAGCATGAGAGAAAGGCAAGGACATTGGTTCCCTGAAAACAGCTATGTGGATGGGAACATGTTTAAATTGGGACAATATTTTTGTTTAGCTACTTTGTTTAGATCCAAGAATAAATTGAGCTTTTTTTCTGATTCTCTATAAGTAATTTTAACAAATGAGAATGTCTGAGAGTAAATTTAATAGAGGAATGAAAACGATCTGTGCAAGACAAGTAGAGTTTAAAGTTACTCAGATGCTCTATAGTGACCAGGGAGCTTGGATAGATTATTTGAAAACAGTTCTCAAGTTCACTGAATTTTCACAATTGTATATGCATAAGTAACCACCACCCATACACTCTAAAAAATTCCCTTTTGGCCTCTTCCAGTCACTTTCCCACCTCTGCCTAGAGTCAAAACCTTCTGACTTCTATCATGTATTATTAGATTTGTTCTCTAATATGATGTAAATGAATCCTATAGTATGTATTCCTTTGTATTTATTTATATGGCTTCTTTCATTCAACAAAATGATCATTGTGATTCACCTGTACTGTTGAGTACATCAGTAATTTATTCGTTTTTCTGAATATGCCATGATTTGTTTACCTATATTGCTGTTCATGAATATTTGGGTTTTTGCCAGCTTTTGGCTATAGTAAATAAGGCTGCTATGAATATTCACATACAAGCCTTTCTGTGAACATATCTTCTTATTCATCCTGGGGAAATGCCTAAGGGTACAATTGCTGGACTATAGAGTAAAAATATTTTTACCTTTGGAACAAACTGTTAAATAGTCTCCAGACCTCTTTGTCTGTTCTATTTATTCGCTACTTTGTCACTAGTATTTTTATGATTAAAAATTAGTTTATAAGCAGAGTTTATAATACAAAAATTCTACATGACTGTATATGGATTATTGTATATTAAAAAAACTGGTAAAGAGAATTAGAAGTACATTGTAGGGGAAGAATAATGACATCTTAAAGATGTTCGTGTCCTAATGCCTGGAACTTATGTTACATGGCAAAGAGAAATTCAGGTAACAGTTGGAATTAAGATTGGTAATCAGCTGACTTTGAGATGGTCAGATTTTTCTGGATTATCCATCTAGGCCCAATGTAATCACAAGAGTTCATATAAAGTGGAAGAGTGAGGCAGAAAATGGAGAACCAGGGGGATCGCATGAGATAGATTCACCCTAATCTTGCTGGTTTTAAAGATGAAGGAAAATGGCTGTAAGCCAAGGAAGATAGTCAAGCTCTAGACTTAGAGGGAGACTTTTAGCTAGGGAAAGCAAGGAAATGAATTATTTCCTAAAGCTGTGCTAGAGCTTCCAGTGGAAACACTGCCCCGCCCACACTCTGATTTAGCTGAGACCAACAGAATTGCAATATAATAAATTTGTGTTGTTTTAAGCCACTGAGTCATGGCAATTTGTAACATTAGCAATAAGACACTAATCTACCTATAATGAGACCAAATGAATTAAAAACATGATTTTGAAGCTCTAAATTGACATTAAGGACCCCAAATTGTAGGGTTTTTTTGTACTGTTCTGATGTGTTTAAATTGACCTACATGTTTGCCATTTTCTTGTCCTTTTCATACCTTATTTATGATATAAATTTTACTTTACTTGAAGGATATTCTGTTATGTCTATTGGTTAAAAAAATGCAACATTGGGCTTTGTTGAAAATTAGTTTGGTAAATTTAGAATTCTAACTTGACAGTTATTTTCTCTTAACATATTGAAGAAATCATTTTTTTTTTCTGGCTTCCAATGTTGCTGTGGGGATGTCAGCTGTCAGTTTGATAGTTTTCCTCTAGAGATAACTGATATTTTCACATTGGCTGCTTATAGGATTTTCCCATCTGTGTTTCATGTTCTGTAGTTTCTCTATTATATATCTAAGTGAGGATTTGTTTGTTTGTTTTAGTTAACATACATGGATTGTAGGGGGCTTCTTGAATGTAAGTATTAGAAACATCTCAACCTTCATCTCCTTGAATATTGCCTTCCTTCCTTATGTTCTTCCATCTTCCTTCCTTCCCTCCCTCCTTCTTTTCTCCTTTCCTTTCCTTTCCTTTCCTTTCCTTTCCTTTCCTTTCCTTTCCTTTCCTTTCCTTTTTTCTTTCTTTCTTTCTTTCTTTCTTTCTTTCTTTCTTTCTTTCTTTCTTTCTTTCTTTTTTCTTTCTTTCTTTTTTTCTTTCTTTTCTTTCTTTCCTTTAATTCTTTCAGGCTGGGATTCTATACTTTTTCAGGCTGGGATTCTATACTTTTAAACTTCTTGGTTGACCTCCTGTACATCTTAACTTTTATATTCTTTCTTCTTCTTTTTCTGTCTTATCCTGGTTCTGAAGATTTTCCCCACAACTCAACCCTGAACAAGCCTTTATTGCCTCTCAGTATTACAGGAAAATCAGTTATGCTAGGGCTTCACTTTTTGAGCTGCAAAAAATACTTTTCTCTCAAGGTTTTCATTTCAGTTTTGAGTCCCAAAGGTCTTATTTGGATGTCATAAGATGAACATTGACTTCTTCTTTTGACATTCATACTTACAGTCAAAATAGTTCCTGAGACAACAGATACTACTGACAAAATAAGGCAAATGTTATACACAAAAGTACAAGCATGGAGAGAAAGGATAAAATTTCAGGTTTTTATACTTTTTTATCAAGTTCCTTTATTTATCAGATATATGTATATTGAGTATTTATGTTCCAAGTTCTGTCCAGGTTGGGAGATAAAACTCAACTAGATTTCTTCTTTAATGGAACTCACAATCTTTGGGCAAGATGAGAAACTAAATTATAGAACAATATCTATTGATATTTTTCTCCTATTACGAATGAGAACTCAGGTTAGTGAATGTGCTGATTGTTCCCTGGCCTTCTGTTTAATGGAGCATGTGTTTTTGCTCTTCTGACTTTGCCTTTGCAATATATTACTTTTAAAAGAATTCTATTCTAGAATTGGATAGTCTGAGTGCAAATGACAGCTCTGACAATTAACAACTATGGACTTTGGACAGGTTATATTTTACCTCCAAGTCAGTCTGATTCCTCATTTATATAAGAAGATAATGGTATATTCCTCAGAGGGTGATTAGGAGAATGAAATGGGTTAATATTGAAAGATATTCAATAAATATAAGTATGTTGCAGCCTTTGTCCAAGTAAATAAAGTCCTATCTCACCTATAGGCCAAATTCACTTCCTAATGTTGTTTTATCTTGTTAAAGAAATCCCTCTATGTTTAAAAACATGCAAGTCTCTTTTAAGAGGCTATTGGCCTAGATAAGAATGGCAAAGGATAGGCATTTGCTTTTATAGCCAGTGCTGCAGAGAGATCCTATTAATTGCTACAAATTATGCAGCTTTTCAAAATTTCTTTTACTTACTTGCAGCAACATTTTGGAGAAAAGTTATATATCAGCTACCCATATTCTGTCTCTATTATGAAATATGTGGTAAAAATTGGGTTTAAAAATTGATGACATATAATGACACAATTTTAACACTGGTGAAATCCCTTTCTCCAGCTCCTCCTCCTTCCACAACTTTGAAAATCATTTTTGCTTCCTTGTACTGTTTTTGATGAGTTTGAAGTTTGAAAAAAAAAAAAAAAGAAGAATGTTTGCTTGACAGATATCCCTTTTGTTTTGGAATGTTATGATTGACATCAGTATGCCAAAGGGTCATTCTGATAGTAGGAGTGACCTTAGCCAAATATGAGAGAAATGGAGAAATAATAAGTGTCAATTGAGGCCCATGGCTGACCCAAGATTTGTGCTGAGACTAGTGAAGCTGGAATTTCAAAGTAATAGGCATAGAATATAGACTATCACATCTGCTACTGATGTATACAGTTTTGGTCATGATTTACTAATTATTATATTTTCTTGGAGAGAAGGCAGCAAGCCTTTAATGTATCACACTTTCATTGCTTTAGGCCCCTGATACCATGTCACAATATGGGTATTCCATTAAAATTAAAGTGTTGACAAACTTTAATAAAGAATAGAAGTAAGACGAAAAATAAAGGACAGATCTGAAGGGGCATTTTACATCCTTATTTTAAGCATAATTTATATAAAGAAAGTAAAATGTAAATACATTTGTTGTCAGTAGTTGGCTAAGGGTAAATAAGGTTAAGTATTTAAATTGTTTCTAGCAGGGGGGGCCAAGAAGGGACTGTTGAAGAAATTAAAATGGAGTTTTAAGTTAATATAAGGAAGGAAGAACTTAACTGTTGCAAGCGCAGCCCAGAAAACTGAGTTGTTGATAAATAATGTGCAAAGTTATAAATGAGAAAAACTGCCCTAGACAATTGCAAGTAATTGGAATAAAAAATGGTTTCCAATTGTCCCAGGTAATTTTATCCAATTTTGACTGGCCAGTAAGCTTTGAGGCTGCCTTTCATGACAGGTTTCAACCCTTAAGTATGCTTTTGTATTATTTTCCATTTATTTATTTGGTTATTTATTCATCAAATTGTTACTTATATTCACTTTTAAGGCTAGGGTAAGTTCTTTACACAGGCCAATTGATCTAAGGAAAAAAAATATATTTTTTTTTATCTAGGCCCCAGGATATATTTCAGCTTCAAATTGAAATAATGCAAGTTTATCAGTGCTCACATACTAATATACTAGTGGCTGCTGTCTTCTGCTGTAGTAAATCTGTCCAAACCTATTCTTTCTTATGCATATTTCTAGGGCCCATCCTAGGGCCCTTCATGACTGTGACACTCAACTGAATTCATTCATTCCATCTTTTGATACTTTTTGATGGGGCTAATATCTTGGGTTAGGTTCCCTAGAGGCTAAGAATTTGCAAGCAGAGAGTTATTGGGGAAAACTTTGAAAAAAAAAAAAAATAAATAAAAAATAAAAAAATAAAAAATTAAAAAAAAAAAAAAAAAAAGAAAACTTTGATAAGCAGCACCTCTGTGGCAGTATTGAAGCAGGAATTGGCAGGAGAAGTTGAACTGCAATGCAGGTGTGACCAAGGCTTCAGCGATTCTTTTTTTTTTTCTTTTTTCTTTAAATTAAATTTGTCAACATATAACCCCCAGTGGTCATCCCATCAAGTGCCCTCCTTAGTGCCTGTCACCCACTTAACCCCATCCCTCCACCCACATCCCCTTCTGCAACCCTTTGTTTGTTTCCCAGAGTTAGGAGTCTCTCATGGTTTGTCTCCCTCTCTAATTTTTCCCACTCAGTTCAGCAATTCTTACAAGAAATAGATCTAAAGCTGGGGCTTCCCAGCTTAAGTCTCAGCTAAAGTCAAGGCAGCCAGGTGTTTGGTACCCTGTATTGACCCTTGTAGAGAAGGCCTCATATTGGTACAGTGGCTGTGTTCAACTAAGGGCAAGTAATGGAGTATCTCAACTGAGAGTTGTGGGTCACCACCAGTGCCATCAACTGAGTAGTGAAATCTTCAGCTGGAGGCAAGATTAGGTGCCCTCCATAGTTTATTACCATGGCCCCAAAAGTCTTCAGCTTTTTACTCTCTAATCTCTTCTGCTCTATAAAAGCTTCCACCTCCTTTCTAATTTCCTTCCCTATGTCTCAGCCTAAAGGACTTCCAACCTCCTCTATGAAGTCTCCAGATTTCACGGAGTCTCTACTACATGGGCCATTGCCTTTTAAAATGTTTAAGGCCTTGGGACATCTGGGTGGCTCAGAGGTTAAGTGTCTGATTTCAGCTCAGGGTGTGATCCTGGGATCCGGGATTGAGTCCCTCATGGGGCTCCCGGTGAGGAGCCTGTTTCTCCCTCTGCCTGTGTCTCTGCCTCTCTCTGTGTCTCTCATGAATAAATAAATAAATCTTTAAAAAAATATATAAGGCCAGTATGTTACAAGGAATCATTGACACTTGTCTGCCAGATTTAGGGGTTCAATAACAAGGTATGTGATAAATCTGTAGGAGGATTAGTATTAGAATTTATAGTTCCTGCTATTTCATTTATAGGTTACTTTAAAGTAGAATCTTTTTCTTTTTAGTAGTCTCTCTTCTTTCCAAGTCTGAAAATTGGAAAGAAACATACAATATATATTCACTTTATAATCAGATCCTTTGTGATTCAGCGATATTGGAGGCATGCATTGGTTACGGCAACAAAGGAAAATATGTACCTTCATTAATTGTAAAGCATATACAATGACTACAGATTTTCTATCATTGATAGTCAAGAGTTTAGCTGGAAGGAAGTTATCATTTATTGATTATCAAGCATTCCCATAGACATTAAGTCATTTTACTTTATTTTTATAAATATTTGTGACATAAATACTATTAAATCTGATTTTCCAGGTAAGAAAACTAAAGCCCAATGGAATAAAATAGACTTCTCAAAGCACGTGTGATTCAAATATGAGTTCTTACTATCTAGGACTTTTCCTTGTATGGTATAAAGGCTTACTTTTTTCCTTTCTTCTCACTTCAAATAGACCTTTTTTAGAAAGGTCAGAGAAAGATTGAGCAGAAGGTACGGAGAGTTCCTGTATGTCCTGTGCCCACATTTATGCATAACCCCATCATGATCAACAGCTCCATCAGAGTGGTACATTTGTGGTAATTGATGGATCTACAAAGGATGGACACATCAAAATCACCCAAGGCCAAAGTTCACTTTAAGGTTCACTCTTAGAGTTGTACATTCTCTGAGTTTGGACAAATTTATAATTTCATTCACATTATCATATCATACAAAGTAGTTTCACTGCCCTGAAAGCCTCTGTGTTCCACCTCTTCATCCTTTTCTCCCTCCTAACCCCTGGCAACCACTGATCTTTCTACTGTCTCCATGGTTTTGTCTTTCCAAAATGTCCTATAGTTGAAGTAATACTGTATGCAGTCTTTTCAGATGGCCTTCTTTCACTTAGTAATATGCATGCAAGCTTTCTGCATGTTTTCCTGGTTTGATAGCTCATTTCTTTTAGTGCTGAATAATCTTCCTTTGTCTAGATAAACCACAGCTTATTCATCCATTCATCTACTGTAGGACATCTCGGTTGCTTCTAAGTTTAGGCAAATAGGATTAAAGCTGCTATAAACATCCATGTTCAGGCTTTTGTGAATATGCATTTTCAACTCTTTTGGAAAAATACTAAGAAAGAGGATTGGTGGACTGGATGGTAAGAGTATGTTTAGTTTTGTAAGAATCTGCCAAACCCTCTCCCAAAATGGCTGTACCATTTCATTCCCATCAGCAATGAATGGGAGTTCCTGTTGCTCCACATCCCCATCAGCATTTAGTTTTGTCAGTGCTCTGAATTTTGGCTATTCTTAAAGGTTGGATTTTGTGTTCCAAAATTTAAACTAGTTGTGAAGATGTACAGCCAGATATGCAATTAAGAAACTGATTCTTCAGATGGTTCTATTTGCTTAATTTGTTAACCTTATAGATTGATGGCAAAAAGCTATAAGCTTACCATCTATACCACCTATACCTTGCAAAATTACTTTGGATGTATTTCTTTGATTAGATTCAGTGAATGAGTAATGCATAATTTTCTCTCTTAAATCATCATGTCAATTTTGGTTTTCAGAGAAGAATTTATCAAGAAAGATTAGATGCATAAGAGTTATTGGAAGAAACACCTGGAAAGGATAAAGAAAGAAGAGAAGGAAGGGGTATGGGGATCCTGGAAGAGACTTCAGTGTATGATCAGGTTTTATCTGACATCTGTGAAAGGAGAGAGAAAAGGAAAAAATACTGGGTACGAGAAGCTTCAGACTGCAATTCTTTCCTGAAAAAGCCTTAAATCAGGCTAATGGGGAATCCTAGAACAAATGTTGTGTGTTAAAAGAGTCCTGCATTGGGCAGAAATGTCCTCCACCTCTGGTGCTTCTGCTCTACTCAGTCTCTGACAAGAAGTAGCCCAGCAGAAGCATGACCTCAGTGCAATTGCTACAGTAGAGCCAAAGATGTAGGAGGGAGAGGCTGCCTGCTAATAGTATTAGTAGCAGGTACTTGAAGGGAGATCTGGGTGTACATCTAGACATCTACGCCTGCCAGGCTCTTCATTCCTCTTCCCTTCCCACTGAATTTCTTACTTGTCCGTTCTTAAAATCGTTATTTCCAATCCCTATGTGTTTGCCTACATTCATATATAACATACTCTGAATAAACACAAAAGTTTTAAAAAAGTTTTTAAAAAGGAGACTTACTATAATCCATTTTCCTTTAGACAAAATTCTCAATGCTATATTTCCAAACCTTCTGTACAAGTCCTTTAATTTTGTCTATTTCCTTCACAACTGACCACATTCTGCTATTTCATGTTTATTTAGTCCGAATGAGGCTAAACACTCACCATTTCAGTAGAGCTCTAAAGATTTTTATCTTTGCTTTAATTTTATTGTGGTTTTCTTTGTTTCAGACCACCTCCTTTTGTCTTTATTATAAGCATTTTAATTTTTCAGTTTTCTATTAATTCTCATAAAATTGTACCGGTGAAAAGCAGTAAAATATTCAAATAACTGCAAAAACCCTGTTCTACCAAGAACAGTAGTATTAATATCCAAGTTTAACTGCTAGCTGGCAGTAAGCATCACCATAAGATTCTTAAAATGTTCCTTCAATGATTGATGAACAGAAAGTCTACATTTAAAACACAAAATGGCATTTAGGGACATTTGGAACATCATTTGTAACTATTTGTCTTAGGTCTGGCTCCCTTAAAAGCAAAGCTTAAGACATGAATCTTATGTAAATGATTAATTTACAGAGTGCCCTTAGGAGAAGCCTCAAATAAAGTGAGGAAATTAGGACAAGGCAGGAGAGAAACTAAGTAAAGATATGATTTCAGGTGACATCTAGCTTCAGCCTGATATCACATAAATGTTTGCATTGTAGATTTTGCCTGCCTTGTGACAACAAGATGGTGGAGGTTTTGTTAGCAACATCTCCCACCCACTCACATACTTACACCACTCAGTCATTGGTTACAGGCTGTCTCTGGGCGAAGCAGATCCAATAATCATTCTAGGACAATTTTCTACAGAGAAGTGAAGGTGTGATTGGTTAGGAGAAAAACCCATGCTAGCAGTAAAAGGGATGGGGTGGAGGTAGGGGTTGCAACAAGAGTGTCTGCTCAGCAGCATTCCTCTTAAGAGAGTCACTCCCAGAAAGCTTTCCTATATTGATGTTGACAGTTGTTAGATGATGGAAACAAGGATATGGTACCAGGCCAAAATTTGGCTGTTAACTTTGTCTCCTCATTTACTAACTCCTGGCACTTAATTCCTTCCATCCCCAGTATGAAAGACTTTCAGTTATCTCTTTTGACCGCATACCCAGTTATTGTGTATTTTAAGCCATTCAGTTAATACTACACACACACCACACACACACACACTTTTGTGGCAACTGAAAGTATTACATGCACACTCATTTCATTCATGAAATTGATCAACTGAAGTTAGCACACCAGGTTCTAAGTTACAGAGCAAGGAAAAGAACCTTAAGTCATTAAGTTGAGATTAAGTTTGCTTTTCATATCACAGTTATGTTTCTTGGAAGAATCATGTAAATTTACAACATTCACATGTATACTTGCCTCAAATGCCAAAGTAAGACATCTTCTAGTGAGGCAGTTATTCAGCATGGGGATCAGGGACAGAGAAAGAAAATGGATAGAAAACTCTTTCACATAAGGAGAACAAAATCAGGTAGAATCAATGGTTCGGTCAAAGGTTGAAAAAGAATGTCTTAGCATGTGTCACTGAATCAAAAGTTGCTATCTCTTGATTCCTTCCTTTTAACGTTTGAAATTTAAAAGGGTTATAAGGAAATCTTATTAAATGATTGTTAGCCAGAAAACTTCAATTTCATTTCTTCTCAATAGTATATTCAGGCATTGCTATCTTCATGGGCTCTTTATGTGGGAAGAGAAGCTCCTAGTTTTAGGACCTAGTCAGTGTTAGAGTAAGCTGATCTATTTCTCTCCCCACTCTGAGGAAATTCCTACAGGGTTATCTTGCTCTGGGTTGCCTTAGTGTCTCATTCGTACCTAAAAACAAGAAGTGTCATTTCTTCCCTATTCAAGATGTCACAAACCCAATTTTCTTTTGCTAAGGATCACAGTTATTAGTCTCTGAAGGTGCTAGCACTTGAGGCCAAGTCCGAGGTGATTAAAATGCCTCAGTACTTTGAGGATTGGTGCCCTTCCATCACTTCTCATCTCCAGCTGCTTCCCTGTCTGACTCTCCTTCTGTCTCTAATTATGATCCATCATTATCCATTTTAAGGTCTGTGTAAGTCATGTGAATCAAGAAAAATTAAGAACCTTAGGAAAATGCATTTCTATAGCCATGCATTACTGATAAAGAGATGGAAACACTGATTCAATCCCATTTATGCCTCCAATTTTATAAATACACTTACTTTGCCTTTAAAATTCTTTCTGTTCTCACTAATGCTCTTACTCTTTCCCTCTCCCTCTTCTCTTTTCGTCTCTTTTTCTCCCTCTCTCTCTCTCTTTCTGACACACACACGTATGCACACACACACGCACATATGCATAAACTTACTCACAAGTGCATGCACAAGCACACACATATGCACACATCTATTGGCCTAGATGAACTATAAAAGTATCATGCCAACTAAGGTTTTGATTTTAATGTCATTACAACCATAGCACTGCAAAGATAATTTGGCACCTGGTCATTAGCTAGATTTGTATAATATATAGCTTCCTGGATAACCCCAACATATGCCATCTTTGTTGCACACAATTGTACCAAAGAGGTTTACTTTATAGTTTCACTCAGTAAGATAATGGTCTCATGCATTCCAGCACTTCTAAAAAGTCTCGAATCAGAAATGTGTGGAAATGGGACACATGGAGTTATAATCCAAGCAATGTATCTGGATTTTCAGTATTTGCTTCATCCAGAATGCGGTGGAGACTGAGATAGAGAATAGAGAGGAAAAAAGAATTATGACTGTGATATGCTTTTGACATTTTCACCCTGTTCTGGTGGATTTCATGATTTAAAATCATCTTTTGGAGATAATCTACACCCACAGGTAGGTGATTTCAGCCATCAGCTTTAAGGAAATGGGTACATGAATTCACTGGACTCAATTCTGCAACATGAAATGAAAGAGCAGCAGTGGTCTACATGCCAGAGACTGAAGAGCCTGGTATATTTAAGAAAAAACACCCCCAAAAGAAATAATTGGAAAGGTGCAGTCATATAAAGCTACAGATAGACAAGCCATGTGCCCAAAATATGGCAGCTGCTCAATTAGGATGTGTCAGGGAATAGAGTCCAGCGAAGCCTGTGCTTCTGATTACCACCAACACATGCTCCTCCATTACCACCAACACAACCTACATAAGAGGACTTTGGGACCAATTGTTGAGAGGAAGTACCTTCTAGAAGCTTCTCTTCCTCTTTCTTTATTTGCTTCTTTTGTCATAGATGGACTTATTTTCATATACTCTTGGAGCCACATTAGAGGACTGAAATCTACCTTAACAGAAAGCAAATAGAATGTCCTACGTGAGATGCTCTTTTTAAGTGGCTTAAAGGGAAATAGTAATAATGTAAAACCAATTGTTACAGGAACAGAAGTAATACCCAATTTGGGTAGGTTAGTAAAAAGAAGTGACCAAGAAGACTAAATGTTAAGAAAAAAGTGTTATGAAAAGATATTAGTAATCAAGGCTTGGAAAAGGCAGATGAGCAAATATTTTAACTGAGTCTATCTGATGAGACACTAAATAAATGAATATATAAAAATAAAAATTAAAAAATTATTACATCTATTCTGCATGGACTTTCTCCCTCATTGTTTTACTTAAGAGAAAGCAAATTCCACTTTAAAATGGCTGCTGGCATGAACCACACTTGGGTAGCTATATGATAGGAATATTTAGCAGTATGGACTTCAGGGTAGAAGCTTCAGATAAGAAATCCTTCCCACTTCTACTTCTCAGGGTTTGCTAGGTTATGAAGAAAAGAAAAGAAAGGAAGAAAAAAAATCTGCAATGGTTCTTGGTTTACAAACCATTAATCCATTGTTTATACTGCACCTATCCACATGATTTTTATAATTGGCAGCCAAGTTAACAGAAACAGAAATGGGCATGGTTACGTTTTGCAAACAGAGATAATGACTGGAAATGTCTGAGGTGATACTTCTGTTTCTGCTACCTGGGAGGTAGAGGCCTGGAAGAGACACCGTGGAATTTAACACCCTGCTTTTATGCCAATAATCCCTGTACTTTTTGGAATTGACTCTACTTCATAAGCAGAGCATAAAATAACATCTGCTGCAGTTTTCTTTTACTTATCACTTGCAGTGATTCAGAAATCAAATATTAAAATATGAAAATCACATGGTTTTCTAATGCATTTACCTCATGTAGAGGACTGAAATAATCAGAAATAATCAGTGCTAATCCATTTCTTCAATCTAGCATTCTGACTCAGCGGTCCCATTTATTTTTTTCCCCTTCCAAATCAAAATCACACACACACATACAAATCCATTTTTACCTTGAATAACATAAACAGTAATCATCACCCACCATTATTACAGAAGATTAGCAGTACCATTAAGGGACATAATCTGCACTGTACTTTTATTCATCAAGCAGTATTTATGTGAAGAAAATTTAGATGGATAATTCCACAGTCTGGAAATTAGAAAGAATGAGCTTACTGAAACAAAGCTGCAAAACAGGTAGCAGTCTGTTTTTGTGATTACCTTCAAATACATAATCCTGAGTTGGGAGGCTTTGGGGTTGACCCCTGAAAAGAATTGCCCTTTGGGAGTTCTGCTTCTTCATGCACCACTATTGTTATGCATGATCTGATATCCATCTGCCTCCCCTCTTGAAGCCACACATGGGGACTGGTCCCTGCCTTACCTGAAGAGATGTAGGATCTCCTAGGTGAGTTAAAGGGATGCCTATAGTTTAAGGTCCTCCTCATTGCTGTAGGTGGTATTTGGGTTCCTTGTTTTGCTGCACTCAGTCCTTTCATTTACATATTACTGATTCTAATCTATTTGTCTTTTGAATCACACAGGTGATGGCTAACACTATGGGAATTACTAAATTAAAGCTATGATACTACTAAGGGAGAAATTATGAAATGACAAAAGATAATGACTGAGTAAATAACCTAGAAAATGCTTGTATTTGGAGTGTAATGAGGAAAAGAAAGACAAAATGACAAAGGAATGTTCAAAGGTGGAGACATCAAATTGTACAGTCATTAATTGATGAATCAATCATTTAACAAAAAATTTTGAGCGCATTCAATGTGCCAAGCACTGGTGTGAATGCTAGATATACAAAAGTGAAATAAATTAGACATGCCACTATTCTCATAGAACCTAACAGGTTGTTTTTTTTTTTTTTAAGATTGTATTTATTTATTTATTTGTTTGTTTGTTTATTTATGAGAGGTAGGGGGAGGAGCTGAGGCCACGAGATAAACAGACTCCACATTGAGCATGGAACATGATATGGGGCTCAATCTCACCACCCTGAGATCATGACCTGAGCCAAAACAAAGAGTCAGAGGCTTAGCCAGCTGAACCACCCAGATGCCCTGGAACTTATAGTTTAGTATAGGAGACAGGCATTAATCAATAATTGGACAAATATACATGAAGTTAGAGCTGCAGTAGTTTCTCTGAAAGAAGGGAAGGGCATTCTATAAGAGTATTTAATGGAGGCAACTGACCTAGTCAGGGAGCCCCGGGAAGACTTTTTTGGGAAACTGTAAGAAGGTAAATAGGAAAATATAGGAAGATAAAACAGGAATTAACAAGGCTATGAGGAAGGGGAAAAATGTGCAGAGGGATTCCACTTACCCTGGGGCATTGGGGAAAATAGAATTATAAATGAGCCTCAAGAAAGCTGTGTGTTTGGAACTCAGAAAGCAAAAGGATGTCTGTTGAATATGAAGCTGGAGCAATGAGGGAAGGGTCAGATTGTATTTGACCGGGCCAGCCATATTAGGGATGTTGTTCTTTATTCTAAGAGCAAAGGGAAGGCATTGGTGGGTCTCATGCCTGAGTGGTATAATCACATTTGTATTTTGAAACAAGGACCCTAGCCTAAGTGTAATATAAGGATGAGATTGGGAAAAGAGTGGATATGAGATTATTAATTAGGAGTCATTTCTGTAATCTCAGTATGAGATTATAAAAACTAGGATTAGATGCACAGCAGTGTATGTGAGTAGAGAAAAGTAGAATACAGAGATTTTTTAGGAGGTAAGATAAACAGATTGAGTCACGAAGTATATATAGGTTAAATGAACAGATTGGAAATGAAAGATATATAGATATATATATTCACTTGGATACCATTCTATTGGTAAGAAACAAGAAGAGTTTTAGGAAATAGGGCATTGGCACCACTGTCCAATATTAAATAAATTAAGGAGAGAGAATTATTGAATTTTCCAGTTAAGATGGTACTAATGACTTTGAAAATAACAATTTTAGTAGATTGGTGATAGTGAAAGCCAGATTACAAGAGTTTAAAGAAAATAAAAGCAGTAAGTATAGATTCCTTTTAACTAGTAGTACTAATATATTCAAAATCTTATTAAATGAATACAACAAACTATTATTAAATTCTTAGGAATCAGACACCATGTTAGGTGTAGTAGAGCACAAATATCACACAATCGCTGCCCTATAGTTTATCAGCCAAAAACAGTAATCAATGTTTATTGAACTCTTACTATATTACAGTTAAGATTATTTCAGTTTATGAGATACATATTTTTACTTTTCATCTTTTTATGGTGGATGACATGCAAAAGAGGAATAAGTAACGTTCTCAGGCTCCTTCGGCTAGTCAACCCAAGACTGAATGTGAATTCAAAGAGTCTAGCATCTGAACTCACCATCTCAAAAGCTTTGTTTCAGTGGAACTCAGAAATGGAGACAGGCTTGCATGATGATGGTCCTAACAGAATTTAGACAGAGAGCTAGAGGTGTGGCAAAGAGGCAGGGACCTATGCTGGCTAGTAGAGTAATTGGGACTTGTCAGAAGACATTTGCATTAAGCAGACAGAAGCTGAAAGAGATAGCAGGTCAAAAAATTTTGGTTTTGTTTTTTATGACAGAGGAGATTTGCAGCTTGGCAAGACTAAGTGGTACAGAGCACAGCCTCTGGAGTGAAATAGATCTAACTTTAAATACCAACAGTGCAGTAGATTAGCAGTGTAACCTTGTTCAAGTTACTTAAACTTCTGGGGTCTCAGGTTTTTGATCTGCAGAATGAATTAAAAATGGTATCTCATTACACTGATGTGATGGTTTTTAGTTTTGAAGGATAGTGAAAGAAGGAAATGTACACAAACTGCTTAGTCCAAAATATGTACTCAATAAATGTTAGTTCTCTCTCTTTATTTATCATCATCACTTTTTGCTTCCCCCACCCCATAACATGTGTTTAATGCAAAGAGAAGTATGAGATGATATAAGAAAATCAGACTGGTCAATAGAGAAAAGTCAGGAGCAGATGTGACCACGGGATTAAGGGATTAATTTTGATGGAGGGGGAAGGACAACTTTTCTTCTAACATCAGTGATGGTACAGAGGACAGGGGAAGCAGAATTTTTTTTCAGAGGTTTTATTTATTTACTTTAGAGAGAGAAGAGAGGAGGGAGCATGAGCAGGGAAGGGGCAGAGGGATAGAGAATCTGAAGCAGACTCCTGCTCAGCATGGAGCTGATCCCAAGGGCTTGATCCCAAGATCGGGAGATCATGACCTGAGCCAAAACTAAGAGTCAGAGGCTAAATTGACTGAGCCACCTAGGCACCCCAGAAAGTAGATTTCTGATGCCTATCCTATCCATCCCCCTTGTTTCCCTTTCCCATGCCCCAACCAGAGAATAGTCTATGTACTAGAAAACTCTACTTGTTAATTTGACTTTCTGGCGGCAGACCTGACTAATTCTTTGAAAGAACAATTCTTTCATAGGAGAAGGCTCCTTCTTCACTGAGAAGTCAGGCTAATAAAGGAATATATTTGTGCTTTAACTCAGCATTTATATGCTGTGAATTTGTGGATATAAAGGAAGTTAATGGATTAACAGCTGTTTAAAATATCTGAATTCTCAGAGAGAGCTTATTTTTCTTCAGTTACTTTCCTGTATTTTTACCTTACAGAGAAATTCTGGCTTTAGGTAAAACCAAGCATGATACTCTTATGACGCTAATGTAAGAAAAAGAGGGGAGGGTGCAAGAAAAGAGGAAAATCCAGAGCTACTTGCCCTGTGATCATTACCATCTTCTGGTTGTTGTGACCCTTTATTTTTTTTATTTTTATTTATTTATTTTTTTAATATTTTTTATTGGAGTTCCATTTGCCAACATATAGTGTAACACCCAGTGCTCATCCTATCAAATGCCCCCCTCAGTGCCCGTCACCCAGTCACCCCAATCCCCCATCCACCTCCCCTTCTACTACCCCTTGTTCGTTTCCCAGAGTTAGGAGTCTCTCATGTTCTGTCTCCCTGATATTTCCCACTCATTTTCTCTCCTTTCCCCTGTAATCCCTTTCACTATTTTTTTATATTCCCTATATGAATTGGAGAAAGACAAACATTATATGGTTTCATTCATACAGGGAATATAAAAAATAATGTTGTTACCCTTTAACTCCTGGTTCTGCGCAGAGAATACAGGAGCTGGCTTCCTCTTGGGCCTAAGAGGGAACCATAGCCCTCATGAGACCTAGTACTCTGTGACCTACCAGATGCTGAGAAATGAGACTTGACCACAGTTTTTCAAAGATGTCATTAGGGAAAGGTAGCAGAAAACTCACTCTGAAGATCTTTTTTTTTTTTTTCACAAAGATTTATTTTATTTTAATTTTAACAAAGTGTTTCTATTTTTTTTTATGTCTGCAGTTGATAAAAGAAAAAACTCAGATTTTCCTTTCTTTAAACCTATAATTATGCTCAATTATCTGGCTTAAATAGTTTCCTTTCCTTACAAATTTTGGGTTAAAATCTTCATACTAGAGTAAAATATCCTTAGGCTACTTTTCTAAACTATCTGAAGCAGTTTAACCCTTTGATCTACTTCCCTTACCACAGTAACTAACTTGGGCTCATTCATAATTGAAAATTCCAGCATAGGCACTACCAAAGGTTAGACTATAAAATAGATACTTTGCCTTCCCTATTTCCAACAGACCCCCTTTCCTCTTCTTTTTACCACTGTTTGCTCCATCCCTCCCAGAAACCAGAGTTTTCACACAGCTCCCATCACCAAACCCTTCAAGTTTCTCCTGTCACGAAAATAAAATTTGCCCTTGACCAAAAAGTGATTTTGAGAATTTGGAAAAACCAAAACCTATTTCAACACCAAATATCAACCTCAGATTCCAAAATATATTCAAGTCAATGAAAAAGATGGACATAGAACTATTGTCTTAAAGGAGAAAATAAAATTGTTATCTGATCTCTCGAAGAGATGGATTTCTTAGCTTTGAAGCATAAAGAACAAATCACATAGGAAAAGACTGGCCAATTCAGTCTATTTGAAGTGTACTTAGAATGCAAAACTTCACTAATGTGAAAAACAGTAAAACAAGTTAAAATGCTTGTATCAAGTACAGCAGGCAAAAAATTGTTGGTCTTTGTGTCCAACTTGTGTTCAAATCCAAAAAAACAAATAACAAATAAAAATATTCACCATATAAGCAATGATCCAAGTGTGTAGACAACGCACTTAGACTAGAAACAAGTATGTGAGGAAAATATTTTCATCCTTCAACATAGTAGGAATGTTATAGTAGTAATAGTGACCATGTTTTAGTATGACTTTTACATATGAGTTCTCATTCATGTTACCTGATGGAAAACCTACTTGGAAAATAATGCAACATAAAAATACTCATACCCTTTGACCCAGTAATCTTTCCTCTGGGAATTTATCCTAAAGAAATAGCTCAATAGAGGCAAAGTCCAAATGAATAAAAATGTTTATTGCGGTATTATATAAAACAAAACAGAAACAAACAACAACAAAATCCACTAAAAACTACCAAAATATTCAACAATAAAAGAATGGTTTATTAATTGTAGAACATAGCAGGAGATAAGTTAATGAGCCATTAAAATGATAATTACAAAGCTATGTAACTACATAGAAACAAATTCTAATAGAAACATAATTTTCCTCACTATATACCATTATTTTCTGAAGATGTGGAATTTATTCTGGGGAAGGCAGGCTGTAGCTGAGCACGTGGATGTTTTTTGTAGGCTAGTGGGAGGATAAAGACTGAGGAGACCTGAATGTTCTGTATAGTTGAGAAACAAACATTTGCAGGGAAGCTCAGAAACTGCAGATTATTGACAGAAATGTGAGCTGCATAGGGGTGAGACCAACACAGAGGGATGCCCTAGAGGGGATAGATTTCAGAGAACATAAATAGCCACTCTGTATTTTCACGTTGTTTGCTCTCAGTGCATAGTCTAAGCCCTTCTTTGTCTCCCTGTCAAAACTGTCAGAAAGGTCTGCATTGTTCTCTTAATAATTTTTGTGGACAAATTCTTCAGGAAAACTTCAAAAAGACTCCACAGCTGTATTAATGAGGCATAATTAAGACAAGAAGTCTGAAATTATCCCAGGCTTTAATATTGTCATGGCTTTAGCTAACTTTCTAAACCTCTTGGGCTTTAGCTTCCTCATCTATAAAATGGGGATAGCAGTATATCTGCTTTCACAGGATGGCTGTGAGGATTAAATGAGTTAATATATATAAAGAACTTAGAACAGCATCTGGCACATAGTAAGTCCTAGATACACATTTGTTATTATCAGTCATCATCATCATCACAGTTAAGGGCACAATTCATGAAGATTTAGGATCTAGGTGACAGATGCTGTAATTGGGGCTGTAGGCCTATAAATGTTTCATTTTGCTTTGTTTTTTTCAGAATTTGGGTCAATATTTCTGTTGCATTGACTAAAAATTTTAAAACAGAAGGAAAACAATTTAGTAGATAGCCTAAGTATTTAGTCCTCACTTAGAGATGTTTAATCAGTGATCATTTAAAGCAAAGGAGAAAATTCATCAAAGTTGAACAATTAAATAATGAGAGACAGTGAGGTAGGAAAAAGATGTCTGATTATTTAAAAAAGGCAGTCACAGTAGGCATGGAAGAACAGGGATAATAAATCTATGACACTTTAAATTTTAACTTAATTTAATTAATTCTGATTATGGAAGAGAGAGCAACCAGAAATCTGATCATTCAGAGAGCTGATTCGTGATGCTAGAATGTCAACCTGAAATATTCCCTGGAATTATGAAAAAATGCCTAAAGGCATTCCACTAAAGAGAGTGATAAAAAAGTGATTTCAACTTGAATTTTGTTATCTTTCAAACTTGAAATATTAGATGACTTAATATAATGGGAAAAAAAGGGAAATTTATGAAATGACATAAATTTCTTATTATGATATAAATTTAATTTTAAAAGCTTCATGTATTTTTGCTTTTTTAAAATCCTTATAAATTTCTGAGTTGTAGAGATAAATGTTAATAACAATTATTTAATGGTAATTATTGTATAATAATTAATTATATATTTACATGATACATAATAAAATATTAATAAAATTATTAAACATCTTTATGTTTAGATATTTGACTATAGATACTTAATTTAAAAGAAGAAAGTTATTAATGTGGAGGAAAATTATTAATCTGCATTTTTGAAGTTAATTTCACTAGAGAGCTTAAGCCATAACTTAGCTTGCACCATTATCTCCAACAGATTAAGTGGATGCCAGTCAGGGACAGGGTCTGGATAAACATATAACCTTTGAGGTATTTGTTAGCAAATCTAAACTATTATGTGAGTAAATTATTCATGGGAATAGCTCTACTTAATTAATTAACATAGATATATGCCTTTAATTCTTGGATCCTGAAAGAACAGCTGAAAGCCTGAAGATGGCCTAGACTCAAATGTGTTTAGAGGCTAGATTAAGTTTTCTAAATCCTAGTTTAGATCACATAAACACACCCTAACTCCAAATGCCTGAGCCATGAAATTCAATGCCAAACACTTTCCCCTTAGTGACCACATATTTCCTTGATGATCATTAGTATTGTTCAGAGAATTGCATCCATGAAGTCCAAATCTCTGAGTAACCGGTGAAAGATACTAAGGTCTACCAACTCATTGCTTTTCAAATTGTTATATATAGATCTGTCACTGATAAATGGGAGGAAACGAGATAAAGCTATAGAAAACAGAAAAATTCAAATAAAACTAGTTTATACATGCAATACTTCCTCCTGTCTGATGGGAGCATATCATGCACATAAACTTTATTCATCCTTCAGTTATGCCCCAAACCTTACCCCTCTCCAAAACTGTGTGTGAACCACAAGAGGCAAACACTGCAGGAAAGAACATTTAGCTCCAAGCCAAACTACTCCAGGTAGACTGTGACAGGCTGACCTGATAGGTTGCCAGGTCAAACGTGCATTGATGATGTTTCTGTGTTCCATCCTCTTTAACAAGAAAGGGTCCCTTGGTTTCATAGTGCCAAGTAAAGGCAAAAAGACATTCTTCATCAAATATATCTCAGGAAATTTCATACCTGGAGATTTCCTATAAAAGAATTGTAATGCAGACAGTAGTGTATTTCTAAGATAAGATAATGCCCTTGGTAGTTTGAAGTCAGTACATCTTTAAAAAAACAAACAAACAAAAAAACAACAACAAAAACCCAAAAAAACTCTGATTTACTTTTACTCCCAGGAGAGGTTCCCAATAGATGTGTCTGTTTTCTTTTCTTTCTTTTTTTTTTTTTATTTATGATAGTCACACACACACACACACACACACACACAGAGGCAGAGTCACAGGCAGAGGGAGAAGCAGGCTCCATGCACCGGGAGCCCGACGTGGGATTTGATCCCAGGTCTCCAGGATCGCGCCCTGGGCCAAAGGCAGGCGCTAAACCGCTGCGCCACCCAGGAATCCCAGATGTGTCTGTTTTCAAACCTTTGTCTGTATTTAATATCATCCCTGTCTGCTTCCAAGCATGTTCCAGAAGGTAGTATCATGGTGAGTGGCCAGCCCATAGATCCAGGAGATGAGCATTTTCTCTGTGCTCAGGAGAAGATCGGACCTACGATGAGGCTGGCTTAGTGATTGGGACCAACTACTTGTTCTTTCCACTGAAATTAATGCACATGCACACATGCACCCTTCCATCATTCCCCAGCACACATCGAGTTTCCTGTGAGTGAATTTACTTACTGGTAGTAGTGATTTGTGGGGAGATTCTAGAGGGGCTGCAATTCCTACTCCCACCTCCTGATCCAATCCTGATCCCAGCACTTTGAATTACTAGGGCCAGTAGCCCTACAGTGCACCCTGGGGCATCAAACGGATTGCTCAACTGGAAATGTATTAAAAAGAAAGAAAAAAGAAATGAGCACATTAAATGCATTTTGGTCTGAGTTTTGTCTCACTGTGTAGAAGGTTCAGAGCCTGCTGGGTTCCCAAAGCTTTGTATAAACTAAATATAAAAAAAAATGCATTGCAGCAGTCACTGCTTAGTGCTATTTCTCTTTTTATGCAGTAGGAAAGACTTGTCACTCCATACATCATTTACAACTTGCTGCAGTGATTCCTCAAATTTAAAAAAAAATACTGCACATGGTGAATAAAAGTACGTGGAGAAAAGAAAGTTTTGCACTATAGGATTTTCCTCACCTAGCATCCATAAGTAAAATGTTTTTGACACCAATAACAAGAAACATTAACTGGAACAAATGCCAAGAAAATTGATAATTACAGAAATCATATGGTTAAGGGCAGGTGCTTTGTGCTTTTTCTCTTAGTGTTGACTTTTCATGTTTTATATCTATTTTTTATAAAAGGATATAGTAGTAACAAAAATATGTATTTAATAATCTATAAACCTATGCCATCTAATCAGAAATCAAGTGTTGGGTGACTTCCATTCTCTGAAACACAGCTCAGAACACAGAAAGAAAAGAGAAAAAAAGTCCAGAGAACAGCTATAATGGAGCCCACTACTTCAATCTGCTACTTTACTCCCCAGGAAAGCAATGACCATCACTCAAGAGTGTTGGTAAGACTCACTCACTTCTATTATACATGTGAATACCTGTTTGTCAGCTCAAACAAATTAGAAACATTTAAAGAGATGGTGGATGGGAAAGAAAGAAGAGTGGGAAGATAGTACTTCAAGCAGGCATTCTGGTGTGAAGTCTCAACTAAATACAGCCTGTCTACAGAGGAGGAACCAGAAAAAGTTAAAAGCAGAAACAGAACTTTAAGCCATTAAGTGAAGAAAGAAGTCTCTCATGTTTCAAGAGTCTCCAAAGGCATCAATTTTTAAAATACAGCAAAATCATAGATATTCTTCATGTAGTGTCATTAGAGGGGTCAAGACATATTCAGCATATTCTATTTTTAGGAAATTGAGGAGTGTAGAATGAACTTTAGAGGGATTTTTTTTAAATGACATGTTTAAATTTAAAAGGGATTTTGTACTTGAAGTAGTTACATGCAAAGTCTCTTTATATAAAATATTTCCCTCTGTGACAATGCCAAGAAAATGAAGGATTACTGTGTATATTAGGTGTGTGAATGCATTATAATTATATTCTCTCTGTATTTAAGCTGAGCAAATAACAATTCACTGATCTGCATTTATTTACCTCAGTTGGTGGTGGGTAAGTGTGGGTGGGTGTGGGGAGTTGGCACATCATGCCGTGTATGTCCCCAACTACATTGCCTGGAGCTTTCTGTGGTCCTAAAAAGTTCACTCCATTTTGAAGAAAGTCATTCTTCCCTAGGGATTAGCCCTTTGTTTCCCTGGTACATTTGTTGTTGTACCAATTTGTTGACTACTGTGTGCCTTCATGCATTCATGGTGGCACTTCCATGCCTCCATCCCTGAATGGATGGACTGTGTTAAATCTTTATAAACTTTATCTCACTTCTGAGACACCTCTTCAATCCTAGAAATAGATGTTGTAGCTTTCATTCTAGATTCCTGCCACTACCATATGCAGGTATCTTCAGTATCATTGACTCCCCACACTTGGTGAATTAGATACAATTTCCTGAGAAATAAAAATGAAAAAAAAGTTAAATATACATAGATTAGAAACACTGATAGTCTACTTGTTCACCCCAATAATATTCTCAGAGCCATAGTGTGTAATAAGTGACTCACATGTAATAAGTGACTCACCTATATGAGGTAGGTAGGTTATGGAAAATAATTTTAATATATATTTCAAGAATTAGAAATGTGAAATTAATTGTGATACAGCTTTACTTAATATTTTTCATCTTCTTAAAAGGTTGTGCACATTTTTAAGATGGTATAATTTATCACATCATATATATATACCCATAGTATATATTCAACTTATATATGTTATGTATACTATTTGTATTTTAATACATATCATATATACATTTTTTAAATTAAACTGATTTGCCATACTTCCTCTTGACAAAAATGGATCAATAGCTCCAGTGATTGTTTATTGAAGCATAAAACCTTGATAGAAACAGGAACACAAAACACTGATCTTTCTTAATAATCTTGTTAGTAGAAACAATAAGAGGGACTCCAGTGGCAATATAGAATGTGGATGCAGATGTTCTAGGAAATTGAATTTTTAAGTGTAATAATTTCATGAAACCATCCAAATAAAAATAGAATTACAAAATATACAATTATTTAAAAATTGGATTCCAGGGGGATCCCTGGGTGGCTCAGCGGTTTAGTGCCTGCCTTTGGCCCAGGGTGCAATCCTGGAGTCCCGGGATCGAGTCCCACGTCGAGCTCCCGGCATGGAGCCTGCTTCTCCCTCCTCCTGTGTCTCTGCCTCTCTCTCTCTCTCTATCATAAATAAATAAATAAATCTTTAAAAAAAAATTGGAGGGATGCCTGGGTGGCGCAGCGGTTTGGTGCCTGCCTTTGGCCCAGGGCGCGATCCTGGAGACCCGGGATGGAATCCCACGTCAGGCTCCTGGTGCATGGAGCCTGCTTCTCCCTCTGCCTGTGTCTCTGCCTCTCTCTCTCTCTCTCACTGTGTGACTATCATAAAAAAAAAAAAAAAAAAAAAAAAAATGGATTCCCTTAGAGCCATTGAACAATATTTTTAGTCCACAGTGAGTTAGCTATTGATAAAATTTAGCAAATGACAACATAAACTCATTGAACTCTTCTCATAATTTTCAAATAATTACAAGATTTACCATAAATATAATAAAAATGGGCTTTTTGTATAAATTTGATATTTTTTGCTACTAAAGATGAGCACAAATGACAGAAACAGACAAAATTATATTTCTTAGAATAAAAGCAAATACAAATGACCCGTATGCTACTGCTGAGGAAGTTGTAAAACCAACTACAAATTAGTGACAAATATTATGCCAGAAAAATAAGTTGCTGATATAATTTATCTGTAAAATGATAGTAGTAGATATCAATGATATAATAAGCACATAAGGAAAACAAGAAATTAAAATGTGTGTATATTGAGGTGCATGTGTGGAATGTGTGTATGTATGTTTGTGTCTGTGTGTATGTGTGCCAGGAAATATTTCTTATTACAGTTGGATAGAATTATTCGTGAATAGGATAATAGTCTTTGACATAGGAGTAGTGCCTATAGGTTAACATGCATTTTATTATGTTTTTATTTTTATTATGAGTTTTTAAGTTGATGATAAGGGGGAATGCCTGGGTACTTAGTAGGTTAAGTGTCTGACTCTTGATTTCAGCTTGGGTCATAATCTCAGGATTATATGATAGAGGCCTGAGTCAGGCTCTGCAATGAGCATGAAGTCTGCTTGAGATTCTCTCTCTGCCCCCCTACCACCACTTGTGTGGTCTCTCTCTCTTAAAAACAACAACAAAACAAAACTTGATAATAAAGTATCAGCTTTCACTGGATCATAAATCACTGAGCTTATTATTGCTCATCCAAGTTGGAAATAGGGCAGCCCGGGTGGCTCAGTGGTTTAGCCCCGCCTTCCGCCCAGGGCCTAATCCTGGAGATCCGGATCGAGTCCCACATCAGGCTCCCTGCATGGAGCCTGCTTCTCCCTCTGCCTGTGTCTATGTGTCTCTGCCTCTGTCTCCTTTTGTCTCTCATGAATAAACAAATAAAATCTTAAAAAAAAAATAACAAAGTTGGAAATAATTTCTGGCACTGAAAACAACCAGAGTCAATTTAGGGAAGTGACTGTTGCTAGTGTCCAAGTTGAAACATTCAAAAATTAACAGTGTGATATAGGTACTTATTTTATATCTGATATATCCCTGAAGATAGTCTTTAATGAAAAAAAATGAGTTGTAGATTTATAATTTCTGAATCCATATTTGAGATGAATGTCTATAACTGACAAACCATAAATAGTTGCTCCTATTTCTTCAAGATCTATAATTGAAATTCAGAATGTTAACAGAACCGACTTAACAGAACCGACTGCATATAGAATTTGGCCACTTGGTCACACTAACCAGATATATATCATAGTAAACATTATATTTTAGAATAATTATTTTAAATGCTTTTAATATATATTTTAAATTTATTTAACTAAAATGTGTCAACCTGTAATTTAACTGGTCATTCAGGAATTGGTTTAGGATTGCCAAAACTTTGAAAACACGGGTCTATAATATGAAGTTAGAGATTTAAAGATTTATAGTGGATTTATTTTTTTTAACCTTCTCATTCCCCTTTTATTTTCATTGTCATTATTTTTGTTTATTGTTCGATATTTTAAAAGCTTTATTGGAGTATCATTAAGAGACAAATAAGTAGGGATGCCTGGGTAGCTCAGTAGTTGAGCATTTGCCTTCGGCACAGGGCATGAATCCGGAGTCCTGGGATTGAGTACCCCATCGGGCTTCCCGCAGGGATCCTGCTTCTCCCTCTGCCTATGTCTCTGCCTTTCTCTCTGTGTCTCTCAAGAATAAATAAATAAAGTCTTAAAAAAGAGAGACAAATAAGTATACCTTTTTATTGTGTATAATTTAATTCATTTGAACATATTTAAACACTTGTGATACCAGCCATATCCAACACCTCCTAGAGTTTCTTTGTGTCCATGTGTGTGATAGGAACACTTAATATGAGATCTATCCTCTGAATAAATTTTGAAGTGCACAATACCATATCATTAGTATAGGTACTATATTGTACAGCAGACCTGTGAGACTAGTTTAACTGAAACTTTATACTCTTGGAAAACAACTCCACAATTTCCTCACCCACACACCCCACAACACCTGGCAGCCACTATTGTATTCTCAGCTTCTCTGAATTCAAGTATTCTAAATACCTCACATAAGTGGAATCATACAATAATTGTACTGCTGAGACTGGATCATGTCCTCCAGGCCTATCCATGTTGTCACAAATGGCAGGATTTCCTTCATTTTTAAGGCTGAATAATATTCTGTAGTATGTATATACTATAAATATATATGTATTCCATTTATCTGTCCATGGAGACTTGGGTTGTTTCCATATCTTGACTGTTGTGAATACTGCTACAATGAACATAGGAGTGCAGGTATCTCCTGTTCATTCACTTTTATCTGCCATCTCAGTATATAGCCAGAGATATGAAAGTAAATCCAAACATCTCCCATGCCCATGTGTTCTTATTAAGTCAACATCCCAGTTCTACCAATTTTATCTCAGTCTTATTCATTTATTCCCTATCTACATCACCTTGACAACCACACTTTATTTCAAGCATTATATTTCCTCCCACTTGAACTCCAACAGTGGCCTTCTAAATGGCTTCTCTATCCTCATTTTTGTTCCTTGAAAAATCTGTTCTCCATATTATCACCAGGTTTCTTTTTTCTAAGATTTATTTATTTATTTGTGAGAGGGGTTGGGAAGGTGTAGAAGGGGAGAGTCTTACGATTCTGTGCAGAGCCTGGAGTCTGATATGGGGTTCAATCTCATGACCCTGAGATAATGACCTGAGCCAAAACCAAGAGTCAGACACTTAACCAACTACATCATCCAGGTGCTCCTATCATCAGGTTTCTATTTAAAATTCATGTTTGTTGTATCATAGGACTGTTTAAAATATTGTTTTTTTCTCTAAGTTTGCAATAAGCATCAAGAAATGAAAATGGTGAAAATATTTCCTTAAAACTATAACAAAAAAGTGTACAATACTTAGGAATAAATCTAACAAACAGGTACAGAAAGGATAAAAAAATCAGAAACAAAATTGAAATAGCATATTATTTCTCAGATGGTAAGAATTATTAGAATAAAAGCATCAGTTTTCTCAATATTGATAAATGAATGCACTTCAAGTCCAATTAAAATATTTATACAGATTAGTGTTTTAAATTATCTTTGGAATTGACAAAAGTACTTAAATTAATAAGGATAATTTCTGAAAATAGTCAATAAAAGCAAAGAATTGTGAAAAGGAATTTACATTAATAAATTTTAAAAACATTATAAATATTGTCTAATGTAAAATGGAATTTGATATAGAAATAGAAATCAGTAGGATCTAGTTGAAAATCTAGACACAAACCACAGATCATATGAAAATTTAATATGTGACAAGGCTGGTATTTTATTTCAGTATGTTCACACATTGGCTATACATCTGAAAGAAAAGGAAGTTGGACTACTATCTCATACCATAAGTAAAAAAGATTCAGGTGGATAGAGGACTTTAAAAGAGAAAATAACTTAGTAGAAACTATAAAAGACTGTATACATAATAAAGGAGAGTGGGGAAGACCTTCATCGTAAAGATAGGAAATCCAGAAACTATACAGGCTATAAATATATTTCTTTCTACAAAAGTTTTAAACCTTTACATAAAAGAATACTATATAAAGCCATTAATTAAATTATACACATTTCAATTGTAGATTTCAGACAAACTATTAGCATTAAAAACAAAAACCACTTATAAATTCACTTGAAAACTAATGAACAGTAAGCAAAGTCACAGAAGGTCAAACCCAAATGGCCAACAAATATATCCTTATACCAATCAATAGTCAGAAATATAAAAGTATAATAACAATAAAATATTTTACGAAATCCAATTGGCACAAATTAAACAGCATAATAATACCCATTGTTGGTTGGGATATAGGGAAAACAAACTTCTTTTAATTTGCTGGTAGACATATGACATAGTCTTTGGGGAAACAATTTATTTACAAAATCTATTAAATTTGAAAATACACATACCTTTCAACCCAGTAATTCTGCATCTGGGACCTATCTTATAAAATTAAAACAAAAATGTGGCAAGATACATGCATGAGGATGTTTATTTGGCATTGTTCATGTGATGTAAAACTGAAAACAAAGATAATAACCATCAACAGGAGAATGGTTCAGTAAATTGTGGTACACACTCATGGTGGAACATTTGCAGCCATTAAGAATAATTAATTAAAACTATATGAGTTTACTTGAAAGTATTTCTGTGATGTTTAGCTGAGAAATTGTAGTATAGGATCTAATGTTTTTAAATGACCAGCCTTGAAGTAGATAATGAGTTAATAGATTTAGAGATGAATGTTGAAATAGAAAAAAAAAATGTATGTTTACACATGACTATTTTAGGAAAGATAACATTACAAAATAATACATACCAGTTTATTTAGACATGTCAGTTTATTATAGGGGAGGAAAAGGTGAGAGTTGCTGGAGGAAGTTGGTTAAAAGGGTGTGGAGAAAATTTAGATAGGTACAGATGTA
This sequence comes from Canis lupus baileyi, assembly GCF_048164855.1. NCBI lineage: Eukaryota > Metazoa > Chordata > Mammalia > Carnivora > Canidae > Canis > Canis lupus. Next base: position 16,320,903 of record NC_132869.1, on the reverse strand, counting down.
TAGAGAAAGATAATTGTTCTAAAGTAAAGATAACATAAGTGGTATCATCTTATTTTGGAGGAGAAAGAGATTCATAATTTCTGACCCATAAATGATGACTAGTTTGTAAACTAAAAAAACACATACTAGTAACACATATAAAATGATCCCATTATAAGTAAAATAAAGCATTTTATGAAAAATTCATAAGCAAGAAAAACTCAAACTACTTAACCATGCCATATCAGGCACTTTAAGAAAGTACCTGTCCCCAGACATCTTTCCTACCACACCTCCTGTTGTATACTATACTCCATAGCAGTTCTAGAATGCTTCTAGGATACACAAGTACATGCAAATATAACATATATGTTATTTTGTGATTTCATGCCTTTGATTATACTAGTGTTATAGATCCCCATATCTAGAATTATGCTTGCAATAAGATAATATATTATAAATGCTTACTGAATAAGTCAGTGCAGAAATTAATGAGTAAATGAATGAAAGTTACTCTATCAAGAATGTGTTTTACCTACTTTTTCATTTGATTAATTCTTATGCCTTTTTAATTTTTAGCTTATGTATTATATCTTCCAGGGACTCTTCCTTGAACTCACTTGAGCAGTATCCCTCTTCTATACATCTTGTTTTTCTATTCACCCCATCTTCCAGTACTTACCACACTGATGTGCTATTATGAAAATTCATGTCTATAGCTATCTCTCATAGATAAAACACAATAAAAGACAGTGTCTGGGACTAATTTATTTTTAGGTTCTTTGGCATAATGTTTTGCTAAACTAAAGTTATATACTGAGGAAAGTAGCAGACTTCTGGTTTTAGAATTGTAAATATACTTCCATCATCTTCTCTTTTCAAAATTTAGCCCCAAATAAATTTAGAATTTCACATTTGACACAAAAGCAAAATAAATTACGGAAGAGAAATTTCCAGAACTAAAGGAACAATTCTCAGAACTCAAGATCAGAGGAGCCACCAAGTAATCACATAACTATTTTTCAAAAAAAAAAAAAATCAAAGGGTCAAGAATCAAAATTGTTTTGGACTTTTTCAGAACAAAATGGAAAATAAGGTATAGCATTCTAAGTAAAAAAATGTTTTAAATGTAATTTTTTTATGCCCAGCAAACTAGCAATCATGGATGAAGGTAAAATAAAGTTATTCCAAAATATAAAAAGTATCTCAACAAAACTACCTTTTCAAAGGAAAGTAATGAAGACTATTCTTTATGAAAAATAAATGACAGATAAGAAAAGGAAAGCATGGATACAGAGAACAGAGGATCGAAATTAATGAGAAAAAAATTTTTAAAAAATTAATGAGAGAAGAGATATTCTCAGAATGCTGGCCTAGAGAAAATGATTCTGAATAATAATTGTCAAAATTGTTTGGATGAGGCTGGAGGAGAATTGAGGTGAAGATTATCAGATAGTTTTCATTTTGTGGAAAATCGTACTGCCCTATGAGAAGCTGTGAATGTAGCAATAGTTTCAAAGAAATCTAGAGAACTATAATAGTAGCAAATCGAAACCAGTAATATAAAATAGGATAATATATCATGACCAAGTGGAATTTATCTTAAGAAGGAAAGATGGGTTGAATAGTCCATAAACTCAGTTATTAATATTTAATTTTATTAATTTAATAATTTAGCTAATTTAATCATATTTAGTCCCCTGTATAAACAGGCTAAAACAGAAAGTGTATAATTATCTCGATTGATGAAGAACATGATTTGAGAAAATTCAATATACATTTGTAATAAGAAGTCTAAACTAGGAAAACAAGGATGTTTTCTTAACTTGATAAAGAATATTTCTGAGAAACCTACAAGTAACAATATACCTAATGCTTTCCCTTTAGGGTTAGGGAAAAAAGGTTTGGGGCACTGGAAGCCAAAGCACCATTGCTTTCTCTTATAGAAAATTTTTAGAGTGACTTAACTTTTTCAATGTTGTGTTACTTTGTGTATGTATTAAATGAATTGCTTTAGTAAATACAAAAATTAATTTAAAGTAGTTCTGTGATTTATGAACATAAAGTAATAAACCAAGGGAAATATTTTCTCTACCTTTCAGAGTGCTTCTGAGTCTGGTATCTCCAAATTATTTTTGATCTGGAATTACAATTTCAGTATTGAGTCCTTGCATTTGAGCAGTACAGACTTATAAAGGTGGTTTCCTGCAAAAGTCTCTATGAAATCCAAGAAAAATAAATGAGTTCCCCTCGCCCCCAAATTGGAAAAGAATCTTCATGAAATGATCTGATAAAAGCCATTACTGTAGCCTTTCCCCTGCACAGAGGTTCTAATCTGGTTAGTGGGAAAAGATGTGGAAAATGGCATTGCCAAAACAACATAAGAAAATAAACCTGTTCTCTCCCAGCTGTCACTTTGGGAGAGAGCTGACAAGCTGGTTCACACTATGTTACTTTGATGGATTACACTTTCATGGATTATTCTCCTCAGGAACATGCATTTTAATAAATAAAAAAGGCTATACCAGTAAAGTAATAAAGGTAGGATTTTAGACATGTACTTACTTATAGAGGAAACTTTAAGAATTTTGGGGGTTTGCTAGAATCCCCTAGATTGCACAAGTAGGTGGAAATCTACTTGGCCTGTATATCTGTATCTTGGGGAAAGTGTCGGAACTAGATGATGTAAAAACAGAAAACAGCCCACTTACTTTTCTATGGTCTAGCTCCTGGAATTTTACTCCACTGTGAAATCCAGTATAACCAATATTTCATTTTCAATTTCAACTTGTAAATTACTCCTGTAAGGGGAATGTTATAAGAGGTAAGTGATATATTTTGAGAGCAACTGAAAAATCTCAAGACCTAAAATTTCCAGCATCTGCAATCAAGTTTTAGTTTCCTTAATCCATGCAGAGCAAGGTATTTGTGGTGTAATGCAGGTAATTTCATTCATAATCATGAACTGTGTATTTAAGTAATCAGTTCTATGCATAATTATTCATTCTAGATGAAAACCTGTGCCTAGCTTTTCTGAGGATATGTGTACATTTTTTTCCAAATTCAAAATTAATCATAAATGATTTAAAACTTAATTCAGAGCTGATTTCTGGCCATCGATAACACATATTGAATGGGTATAGAGTTGGTTCTTGGAAGCAAATGAGGTAGGAGGGGCAGTTCCGTGGAAGAGGAGTGCAGCTTGTTTATAGTACCCTCAACCTGTGACCTCTGTGTGGCAATGTTAAAAATAATGCCCATTAATTCTGTGAGATCAATAATCCACCTACATTATTGGCAATCCTGAGGGCCTTGTAAAGTACATGCCACCTACCCCAGAAGTTTCTGGGCAGTTTGCAGATGAGCCCCACTTGTGTCCAACAATGTGACTACAGCCTCTGGTGCTATTGCTTTGCACCAGACTGCTACTGGGAGTCCCCTGTGATGGCTGGACATTTACCCCTTTTGTCAAATCCTGAAATATCCTCTAGGGTTTGGTTACACATGCTTCTTCTATCCCTCTGAGAAAACACTGACTGCCACTAGGTGCTGCTTTCCCAGAAGATCTCAAGACAACACCCAAAATGTCAAAATCATACTACTTTCCTTTCAGTATTCAGTACGCTGGGGCCATGCTGTGTTCTGTGAGGAGTAAATTGCCCACCCTTTTCTGTGCCATTTTGTGAAGATATGATTGAAAGACACGCTCCCACCTTTCCTTGGCTTGAGTGAGGATGTCCTTCATCTTGCACCAAACTCACCATATTGTCCCTCAAACCCACCCTTCCTTTTGAATTGACTTTTTTCCACTATAATCATTATCATCATTCTCTCAACAATTCAGATTCAAAATCTTTGAAATCTTTCTATTCCAGTTCCCACATCAGATGACTCAAAAGATTTCACTGATTTCAAACTGCCACTTACATAGTCTTTCCTACTTATGGACTCATTTGTTTGCTTACTAAAGGAGTATTTCTTGAAAAGCAAACTATAGGTTAGCACTGTATTGGAAGTTCAGGTTCAAAAATAAGATATAGAACAGTAAATAGATAATTACAATATTGTATGAAAATATTTAACTTAGTTCCTTATTACTTCTTACTTGAACTATTTAAATATTCTTTTAATTTTTGCTAAAAATTCTAGTCTCTTCAATTCAATCCAAATTGTTCCAAAAAGTCAAAATTTTCTAAAAGCCTGTTTCTGAACCTACATTGCATACATCTTCTTAACAACGCTAAGAGTATTCCTATTGCCTCGTTAATGAAATTCTAAGTCCATTTTCAGCATTTAGGACATTCGCAAGAGTCAAATGCCATGCTAAACTTTTATTTAATCCATTCTCCTGCAAGTAACCTATGCTCCGTCCATTCCTGGACCAGTAACCATTTCTTGAAAGATTTTGGCCTTTCTTTTTCTTCAATGTCTTCATTACAGTACTGTTGTTTATGCTTAGAATATTAGCCTTTCTGCTTTTTCCAGAGATCTCCTGCCTAACAGAGGTAGGGTTATTTTCTTCTGCAAGCTTACATTACTTTTCTTGTCTTCTGGACCTTAATGAATATTATTTTGTGTTTTGTTTATATCCATCTCTCATCTCTCCTGATAGAATGGAGGTTCTTTGAAAGAAAGAGTTTGAAGCTTATTCATCTTTTAATTCACATGCTACATAGTACATAAACCAGGTCACATACTCAATTTGTCGATTGCATGAAAAATTATTTTATCAGCTATAAATCCTTTGACTTATAGCAAAGGTGACTGAATGGAAATATTTGTCATGTAAATCCTATTTTCTACTGACTTCCATTATGTAATTAAAAATATGTCCCCATGGGAGAAAAAACAATAATACACTTAGTAAGAAACTGGTGAGAAACATGGTGACTACCCCCATGAAATACTGAGCAATATACACAAAAGACATATTAATCTAGAGGCTATTAGCCTTCTTTAGTTATTTTCATTTCTTGAGACCTATTTCAGTAAGTATTTGGTGAATAATTAAATAAAAGAGAGTCTCCATTTCATTATAGAAGTCTGTTTTTGTATTTAAACTGTTACTTTAATTGAAGTGTCTGAACTGACATATTTGGGTGAAAAAAGTCAAAGCTAAACTATTGGACAAATCCACCCAGAAAAAGCCTTGTTCTCTTATCAAAATGTGCTTTCTAGATTTCCCTTTAAAACAGGATTTGTTGCCCTGCCTTTCAGGGAAGAGCCTGTAGCTTGGAATTCCTTTAGGGTTTGCCTCCGGTGTAAAACACTTCATCATTCAAGGACAAACACTTCCTGGGGCAACTCACACCCAATAATGTAGTAAGTGAGCATATAGAGGGCCGGCTATTTTGATCCAATCTGGGACAACTTTAACAGGCTATATATGAGCTAGAACCATAAGTCAAGCTGACTGACTCTTTCTGTAGTCTGCACATAAGCTTGACTTCTCCCTCTGCTCAACCCCACTTCCTCTTCTTCTTGTTCACAGTTACTGATTCCTAATAAACACCCAGTACCTTATTAATTTATTAAATTATTAATACTTTCAATTCCTTATTCCAGTGTACTCAACCTGCAACAACTGATGTCAGTAATGACTTAAGAAGCTAAAATATAAGATGGTGTTTTAAACCTGGCTCACTTGGTGCCTAGCTGGCAATGAGCATCTCATCACTGATGGCAGGTGAAGCATAAACATCCACCACCAAGTAGTTGCCCAGTTTGTTAAAACTTCCACTATATTTGTAAAAGATAGCCTCCAGATAGCCACAGGTGAAAGCTGGAAAGGGACACTGGTGCAAATGAGGGTCAAGGCTACCTGCTCATATGTCTTAATTGTTCCCTATAGCCAGTGCATGTTTACTCTCAGTATCACCAATTCCATCTATCAGTGGACTAATACCTGTAACACCATTGAATCTGCTGGAGAATAGGACCTCAAGGGGCAGAGATGAGTGCACCATGGCCTAGACTTGCTATAGAGTCCTTTCTTTCTTTTTTTTTTTTTTTTTTTTTTTGCTTTGGAGCCCACTCATAACTAGCAGCCTGCAAGTTGTCATTATAGAACAAGTTATGGTCTAGAGCAGTTTAGATGTGGAACATGTTGCCTACAGAAACCAGTAGTCTACTTGGTACAGTGCTTCCTTCTTTGTGGTAAGTCATGGTAGATAGAGCAAGTTGCCTTTATTTTGTAGGAAATTTGCTAACACGCTGCTTACCACTGAACTTCTATAAATTTCACTGAAGCCATAAGTCTCTAAAACTTTTTACAGTTTATCTCCCAACCTCTAAAGAACGTGCATCTTGCCAAGGTTTCTAATATATAAGCCATTTGTTGCTTATCCTGTCTAATGAGGATTTTTTGAGGAGAGTATAGGAAACTATTTTACTGAAGTGGGAGGCGGACACATACAGAATCTTTTTGGATGGGCACATGAAGTCCCAGGCTGGGGATGGGAGAGCTGGCATGTGGTGGTGAGGCTGGTACCCTGGTGCTGGAGTTGAGCATACTTGAGGAATTTTAATTAGCTGCTGTTATTTATCAGGTAATTCAAAATACTGGAACAAGATAAAGGACTATCTGGCTATTGCTAAGTTATATTTGTGCTTTGGAAAGCTAATAAGCTGTATATGGCTGATCAGTAATTAAAATCTAAGTGTGAAAGTAGTAGTAGGCAGAAGGAATTGTTGAGCAGGCCTAGGACCTAATTTTAAAAGGACATAATCTCCAAGGAAAGTTAAAGACCCAACAGCTTAGGTTGGTTGCAATGCCAACATCACAGTCCAAGATGGGAAAGAATGTAAATTTGACACGTTGTATGAAGATATCTCAGATGAAGTTCCTGATGCTATTGAATCCCCAGGTTTCCCTGACGTTGATGAGCCTGAAGATATGGCCTGGTACTCCATATCAAGGGCTAGTATTTTGTAATTGCCTGAAAATTCTACATAGGCCTCACCCCATATGGCCACTCCTAAATCTGTCTCTTTTCCCCTCTAAGACACTAGGACTACAACTAGGATGATAATTTACCTGAAGATATGCCCAGCCTGAAAAGGGAAGAAAGAGACTCTACCCCCAAAGCAGCTATGGGATTTAGGCAGGATCCCTGCAGAGCCAAGAAAGTATCATGAACTGGATTCCAAGGGTAATTGATCAAAAGATGATGAAACATAAGCTGAAGAAGGGAGAATCTAGTGGTCTTCCAGCACTGTCCTGGGACTAAGAATAACTAATATTCTGGCAAGGATTCTGGTAAGGGTATAGAAATACAGCTAGGATGGCCTCTAGATGTATTAAAAAAAGTGATGTTTCATATATAACTTAAGTAGAAATGCTAGAATTGCCATGGATCATGTGGACAAAGGCATTATCAGGCTCAGAGAAAAATGATATGTTCTAGAGGAATATGTATAATGTAAGAAAACTCACCCGAGAACTATGCTTCAAAGGAGGACCTGAAGGATACATCATTTACCAAAGCAATATGAAACACACTGATGAGTTCCACTTCTGCTTCAGATATAGAACGCCAGAAGAAAATGTTGCCTCTACTTTAACAAGCAGGAAAAGTTGGATGATATGCTAAATTATAACATTTTATGAACCTGTCAGAAAGCAAGATAACAAAGTAAATTGAATTTCAATGGGTGATAAGGCCTTCTAGAAAGAGACGAGACCCATGTACTCTCTTGCCTTTGGCAGAGCCTATAAGAAGTAAAAGCCATAAAAGCAACGTTGTCAAAAAAAGAAAAAAAAAAAGCAGGAAAAACAAAGAACAAAACAAAAAACAATTGACATATTAATTAACTATTAAAAGCTGCATGTCACCACCCATGACAGTTTAGCATCCCTGGAACCCCAGACATAAAGTAATTCTATTCCATGGTTATTAACAGGTACTTATGAAAAGATTGGTGACTAGGTCCAGAGAGCATGCCCCTTACTTATGGAGGTCAACATGGGATAACTGGCTGCCACTAGAGACTGGCACAGACATCTATCACCTCTAGAACAGGATAGAACCAAAACATGTCTGCCTTTGTGGAAGAGATAGGAAACCTTCCCATAATCAGGTCACAGACAAAGATGGATTACTTCTAGGTAAAGAGTACAAGGAAAAATATTCTGCTCCTGATTGAGGAGCAGGGAATTCCACTGAGTTCAGGATCCAAGCTGTATCATAGCTGAGGTCTGCTTCCATAAAGAAAAGCCAGGAAATGCTCTCCTGAACAAGATCCACCATAAATACAAGGCAGAGTGAGGCAGCCATGGGGAGAAGAGCAAGGACTCTGTGAAAGCTTCATCCGCAGGACCTACATGCACAGGATCTGCCAAAGACAGAAGTTGAACTAGGAGAACAGAGAGCATTACCACTGTGAGCATAACACTAAAGTAAGAAGTCCGAGAAGTTCACTGCAGTGGAGAGGACAAGAGTGTATGGACAGAGGCCCCGCTATTGTACATGCAGAGGAATGCTGAGAGCTGAGACAGAACAGAAACCCATTGCTACCACACTCTAAAGTGCAAGAAACCCATTGCAAGTCACACTCTAAAGCAGAAAGTAACAGCTGTCCATGTCATTTACAGAAGGTTATATTAAGGGTGAAAAAACACAAATTCTGTTCAATTCCTTGCTATATTGCCCTACCTCCATCTCTCCAACATAAACATATCAGTGGCCCATTCCAGGTGTAAATACTTTTTACCTCAGTCTCTAATGTTCTTTTAAACACAGTGTGAAGCACTTAATAAAAACCTATAAGACAAAAGAGCGAGAAGAAAAAAAAATATATTGCCAAGAGATAAAGCAGTAAAAAAATAATATTCAGAGATGACCCTAATATTGTATCTAGGAGACAGGGACTTTCAAAATACTATGATTAACATGGTAAGGTAACAAGTGGAGGAGGTGGACAGCATGCAGAAAAAGATGCAGAATTTCAGCAGGGAGATAAAAAGTATTTTTTAAAAAGATAAGTGAAAATCTAGAAATAAGTAATAACATAATTCTTTCAGTGTATAGAAGTAAGACTGGGTATATCTGATTATTGAGTCATTTAACTTCCAGATAGATCAATAAAAATTATCTAAACTTAACAAAGAAATAATAAAAAAGATAGAATAGAATATTCAATAGCTATGGTACAATATCAAACAAACTATATGTAACGGAAGTTGCAGAAAGACTAGAGGATAGGATAGAAAATAAACATTTTAAGAAATAACCATTTGATTTTTCAAAATTTAATAAAATAAGAAAAATCCTACATCTCTCTCTCTGTCCCTCTCTTTCTCTCTGTCTCTTTTACATACACACACACACACACACACACACACACACACACAGAAGCCTATTATACTCTGTTATGTTGCCAAAATTTAAACAAACTGTCAAATCAGGATTAAACATTTAGGGGAGTGTAATTTTTTAAAAATTAAGGCAAAATAAAAATTTGTTAAGAGAAACAGAAGATGAGAGAATTCATTACCAGCAGGCAAGAAAATAAATTTGAAGAGATGAAATGAAGAGAGATAAATATTAAAAAGGTTAATTTAAATGAAAGTTTCCATATATTTAATTGCTATAATAATAATGAATATGGTAACAATGTATTTTGCCAATTATACTTAGGAGTAAAATGTATGACAACAATAGCACACAAGATGGAATTAAGGAAAAGGACTTAAACTATTGTATAGGTTTTATGCTATCTTTGATGTGTTATAATATTATTGAAGTTAGACTGCAATAAGTTAAAAATGCAGGATATAAATGCCAAAGCAACAAATAAAAAAATTTAAAAGAGTATAATTACCAAGCCAATAGTGGAGACAAAATGAAATAATGAAAATATTATATCCAAAATAAGGCAGGAAAAGAGGGGAGAAAAAAGGAACAAGGAACAGATATGACAAATAAAAAACAATTAGTCGAATGGTAGGTTTATCAGTAAATACATTAAATGTAAATGACTATAAACACCCCCATTTCAAATATGGAGAATAACAAATTGAATAAAAATAAGGGCAGCCATGATGGCTCAGTGGTTTAGTACCTTCAGCCCAGGGCATGATCCTGGAGACCCGGGATTGAGTCCCACATCGGGCTCCCTGCATGGAGCCTGCTTCTCCCTCTGCCTGTGTCTCTGCCTCTCTCTCTCCCTTTCTGTGTCTTTCATGAATAAATAATAAAAATAAAAATAAAATATAAAAAATAAATAAATAAAAATAAAACCAAGCCCAAGCAATGTGCAATCTACAGAAATGTACCTTAAATATAGAGACAAAAGCTGAAAAATCAAGTAATGTGAAAACATTAATTAAAGACTCTGGGAATATCTTTATTAATATCAGAGAAAGTTACTTCAAATGAATAAATATGGGGAATCCAGGGGCATCACATAATGGTAAAGTGTCAATTTAACAAGAAGGCATACAGAATTCATAAGTGTATGTGTATCTAATAACAGAAGTTCAAAATGCACAGAACAAAAACCAACCAAATTTAGAGGAGAAATATACAAATTCACAATTATAGCTGGAGACATAACACTTCTTTCAGTAATTTATAGAATAAATAGAAAATCAGAGGGATGGAGAAGACTCAAGCTACACCATCAACTGACTTGACATATCTGATGCTTATGGAACATCCCACCCAACAGTAGCCAACTTTATGTTCTTTATAAGTGGTCATGGAGTATTCATCAAGAGACACCATACTCTAGGCCAGAAACCAAGTTTTAATAATTTTAAAAGAATTAAAACCATACATACAATATATGCTCTCTGATTACAACAGAATTAAACTAGAAATTGATTACAGAAAAGATATTCGGAAAATTTCCAAAAAGTTGATAATCAACACAAATACAAATGTAAATAACACAATTCCTGGTAACTCATATGTTGAGTTAAAAAATAAAATTACATGGGAATTTAGAAAACACTTGGAATGCAATGAAAAAAAAAACAGAACATATCGATATTTGGGAAATATACCTAAAGTAGTGTTTAGAGGAAAATTTATAGTATTAAATATATTTATTAGAAAATTATATAACACATAAATAAGTTAAACTTCTACTGTAAGAAAGTAAAAAAAAAACCATAAGAGTAAATAAGACTCAAATGAAACAGTGGGAAGGGGAAAATTAAAATAAAAGCAGAAATCAATAAAATAAAAAAGGGAGAATCAATGAAACAGAAAGCATAGCCAGACTGATTAGTAAAAATGAAAAAAAGCATAAAAATGATCAATATCAAGAATAAAGGAAATACTAAACAATAAAACTCCCAGAAGATAACAAAAGAGACAATCTAGATGACCCAGGGTTTGACAATGACTTTTTAGATACTTTAAAGAAAGGATTGATACATTGGACTGTGTTAGACTTAAGAATTTATCCTCTATGAAAGATGCTATCAAGATAATGAAAAGGAAAGCCACAGACTGGGAGTAAATACTTGCAAAAGACACATCTGATAAAGAACTATTATCTAAAATATACAAAGAACTAACAATAAGAAAATGAACAATCTGATTCAAAATGGACTAAAGACCTTAGACAAACATCTAACCAAAGAAGATGTACAGATGTTAAGTAAATATGGAAAGATACACCACATTCTAAGTCATAGGGAAATGCAAATTAAAACAATGAGATGCCTCTGCACACCTTTTCTGAGTGACCAAAATCCAGTCATTAACATGGTCAAATGCTAGCAAGGCTGTGGAGTAAAGGAACTCTCATGTATTTGTGATTGGAATGCAGAATGGCACAGCCACTTTGGAAGGCAGTTTGGCAGCCTCTTACAAAACTAAACATATTCTTACCAAACAATACAGCAGTCGTATTCATTGGTATTTACCTTAAGAAGTTAAAAACTCATATCTTACAAAATAAAACAAAACAAAACAAACCTGCACATAGATGTTTATAATAGCTTTATTCCTAATTGCCAAAACTTGGAAGTAACCTAGAAGTCCTTTAGTAGGTGAATGCATAAACTGTGGTACATCCAGACAATGGAATTTTATTCAGCACTAAAAAGAAATTAGCTATCAAGCCATGAAAAGATATGCAGGAACCTTAAATGCATATTACAAAGGAGCTGATCTGAAAATGTTACACACATAATTCCAACTATATGGCATTCTAGAAAAGTCAAAACTATGGAGACAGTTAAAAGGTCAGTGATTGCCAGCATTTGGGAGGGAGACACAAATGAATAAGCAGAGAGCAGAGTAATTTTTAGGACAGCGAAACTATTCTGTATGATACTAATATGAACACATGTCATTATAAATTTGTCCAAACCAATAAAATGTACAACACATAGAATGAAACCTAATGTGAACTATAGACTCTAGGTAGTGATGATGTATCAGTGTAGGTTCTTGAATTATAACAAATGCAGGGCCCTGGAAGGGATATAGATAATGGGAGAGGCTTTGTACATGTGGAAGTTTATGGGACATCTCTGTACCTTCTGCTCAGGTTTGGGGTAAACCTAAAACTGTTCTAAAAAATAGTCTATTAAAAAAAATGAAAGGACCTTATTAAAGATCCTGCAGATCAAAAGAATAATAAAAGAACACTTTGGAAACATGCCCATAAATTTGATAACTTAGATGAAATGGAGAAATTCTCTGAAAGATATAAATTACCAAAGTTCAGTAAAAAAAAAAAAAAATTGAAAAAAAGATATCCTGGGTAGTCCTATATCAATTAAAGACAATGAAGTTGTGGTTAAATGTATTTCCACACAGAACATGTCATTGCTGAATTCTACCAAATATTTAAGGAGCAAATAACACTAACTTTACACAAGTTCTTCCAGAAAAGAAAACGGCAGGGAATTCTGGCATACTAGGCCAGCAATGATAACAAAATTAAAAACATTGTACATAGCGAAAATCACTGTATCGCTAATAAACATAGGCAGAAAAAAGTCTCTAATAAAATAAAAACAAACCAAATCTAGCAATACATAAAAACAGTAATACATGATCACATATGGTGAATCTCAGATTTGGGATTGCAAGACATTAACATTTAAAAGGATTGAACACTGTAGAGCACTGTATTAATGGGCTTGAAAAGAAAAAAGAAAGCATGTAATTTTCTAAATATATACAGAAAAAAATATCTACACCCATCATGGTAAAAACTTATCAAATGAAGACAAGAAAGAACTACATGATTCACTGTGCTGTGTTGCACATGCTCAGTATGGGAGCTGGTTAATGTCTAAAGGGGAAACTTCATGTGTTTGTGTTTCTCTTTTTTTTTTTTTTTTGAAGGAATATTGATCTTCAAGCTCAAGTTTAAGGATCAGATTTTGCCTCCTCAACCTAATATAACTATCTCAAGCTTTAGGTCACTGCTCTCTGTCTTGCTTCTATGACACTGGTTATTTATTAGAAGATGCTCTGAAAGAAAATAAGTGGAGGCAAGGATAGCACTCACCTCAGAGCACCTCTTGTCTCTTCTGGATCTTATCTCTCAAGTCTTGCATAACTTCTTTGCTCTATTGTGCTTCCAAATAGCTCTTTTCTATATTTTGTTCAACTTTAATGGTTGTTTTTGACAGGAAGATTTGTTTAATACAAGTTACTCCATGAAAGGCAGAAACAGAAGTCTCTCTTTACTTACATTTAATCTCTTATACCTTTAGACTTACCCAAAATGATGATTTTATATTCTGTGTAATAATTTCAATATTCAAGCTTTTTGTGGGTCTGCTTCTTGGGTCTTTTGTGACTATTGAGTTTTGATCATTGGAGCTCCCTACTCCCCAGTCTACCCATTTAATGTTTTGTTTTTTTTTTTTATTTAACCATAAGCTTATCTTCTTTTGAGACCTAGACTGAAGTCTAGTTCATCCAGAAGTTATTGGCATTCACTTCTGGTGCTACACACCTGGAGTGCCACTATTCCAGTGATTTTTGAGATTAAAATCTTCATATCTTAATCGAGCAAAATAGTATAAATTTGGTATGCGATCTTTGTAAGAATTTACTTACTGTTGTAGGTACTGTTGTATACTTTTTTTTCCTTCCTCCTCAAATCATTGCTTGAGAAAGGGGATTTTCCTAAATAAGTTTCTTGGGAAGAAAGGCAGATTTATTTCTAGATGCTTTTATATCAAAGTATAGTCCTTGAGGGCACAAGCCTAATGCCAATGTAGGAGAACTTCCTCTTAGATTTCCTACCTGAAGTTGGTCTTGGGCTTTGTCTTGTGTCTTCTATGAAGCCATGAAATATTAAGTTCATTCACATTTGGCAAAGTTTCTTCAGGGTAGAATTAAAATTTGCTTTCTTGCTAATCCCTCTAGGTTTCCAGTTTTACTGATTTTTTAACTTCTAATATTCTATTTAGAATTGCCAGTCCTTTACTATATTTTTAAAGGGAGTTTAAAATAATTTATAAATGTCTTTTAGTTGTTTTGAAGGGAAAAGTTGATAAGACTCTGTGAACTGCCTCACTCCAAGAAATAAATACCTATAATTACTTTCACATATATCATTTTAGTTAATTCTTAAGATCACTTGTGAAAAAGATGTCATTATTAGTGACATCACACAACTAGGGATACTGCTACTGTTTCCTGAAATTCATGGCCAGAAAGCAGCACAGCTTTGCTTCAAATCAGATTTTCTGACCCTAGACCTCATATTCTTTTCATGATATATTTTACTAGTCATTGTTCCACCTGTGAAGAATAATAAGTTTGGCTTCCAAAATTTACATCAGCTCAAAAGTTGGAAAAATAACACACACACACACACACACACACACACACACACAGACAAATTCTACTTTGGGCCCTCATATGTGGTTCTAAAATTTCTCTTGATTCATCAAACAAGCTCAATTTAGAAAGGACATAGCCATCATCATTTGTGCAGCTATTCAGAGTGGCATCACCAGATAGTCTCCATCAAAGGAACATCTCTGAACAGCAATATAATATCAGTGCTGGCTGCCTCCCAGAGAAAATTAATCATAATACCAGGAGTTAGAAAGATCCTACACAGATTTCAGAAATATTGCATTTCTTTACCCTAAAGTTCACATTCTACCTGCTGTGTTTCATTACAAAATCCAGATATCATACAAAAACATCACAGCTACACTCCTCACTGTATGTATTTTAATCAAAAATCTTTGATCCATGTGATATTGGCCCTGTAGGCAAAAACTTCCCTTTGTGTTAAGAAACATTCTATCACTACTAAGAGGTCCATTCTTGTTGGTTGGTAAAAATATTTCTAGCAAAATCAAGGGGGAAATAGCATACTTAAACCAGTAGATCATGTGAGAATTAGCAAAAGGTAATATTTGTATTAATAAAATATTTTTATCTCCATCCTTTCAAGTTTATAGAAAGTGTATCATTTGGGGTTGCATTTGTGTTTGTATATTAGCCATTGTCATAAAGTCCTTTTTTTATTTTTAAAAGATTGTATTTATTTATTCATGAGAGATACAGAGAGAGAGAGGCAGAGACATAGGCAGAGGGAGAAGCAGGTTCCCGCGGGGAACAAGATGGGGGATTCAATCCCAGGATCCCAGGATCATGACCTGAGCCAGAGGCAGATACCGCTGAGCCACCCAGTTGCCCTTGTCATAAGGTCTTCTATCTTTCCTTTGCATGCTTCAGCCCTTTCAGAGACTGGCCAGTCCTTTAAGAAATCCATATTCTGGATTTAGCTACAAAGAACACATTTCAGGCTTCGAAAATTCTTGCAATTTGGTAATTCTTCCAAACCTTGGTTAGTGTTTTTGTGTGTTATGGCTGAATTCCATTCTGCATTTTCTTGGTATTGTGTCTGCACATGCACTTGTCTTATTTGGTTTTCTAAGATTATCTAGGTTTTTACACAGGGTCAGAGCATTAAGGGATTTTATATACTAAGATATATATATTAATAAATAAATATTTTTATTAGCCATATAGCTTTATCACATTTGTGTGGGGCCTAAGGTTCTAATATAAATATGGGCAGCAATATCATATATTGAAACTTAAAAACACTAATGATTCCCTAAAATTAGAGAATACAGCAAACTTTATCTATGGCTCCCAATGCACAAAGAACCATAGGTAAGATCCTGTTTTTCCTAATTTTATTTTTCCCCAGCTTTATTGGGTATAATTGACAAATAAAATCATATATATTTAATTTAAGGTATACCTCTTGAAGTTTTGATAGACATATATATTATGAAATAATCACCACAATCAAGCTAGTTAACCTATCCATCACCTAATATAGTTATCATTTTTTCTTTCTTTTCTTTCTTTTTTCTTTTTTCCTTTTTTTTTCCCGTGTGTGTGTGTGTGTGTGTGTGTGTGTTAAGAACACTTGGGATCTACCCTCTTAGCAGATTTCAAGTACACAATACGGTGTTATTAACCATAGCCACATTGCTTACCTAATCTTATTTTTTAAGGGTACAGAGAACTGATGAGCATTTGGGAAACTCCCCCAGATAAAACTCTAGAAGATTAGGCCTCTTTCACTGTGGCAGGATATATGAATTTATAACACTGTTCTCCTGAATGTAATTGTGTCTTTATAACCTTTATGAAAAAATGAGAAAAAAAAACAGGTTTGCTTCTGAAAAAGGCTGCCTTCTCATTCCTTTGCCTCTTTGTTCTCTTCTCTTCACACTCCATCCAGTTGCTCTATTTCTGCAGTTCTGTCACCAAAGCACTCCATTACTTAGTAAACTCAGTATCAAAAACTTGTTGCTGATCTGGTTCTGATCTTTTCATCCTGGAGGGTACTTGTGATAACCAGATAAAGTAAGGTATATTAAGTTATTTGGGACATAATAGACAACAAACAGTTCTTTTGTCACTGAAAGTCCTAGCACAATAGAGTTGATAAACTCAAACATTAATTAAAGATATTTTAACTAGGTGTGGGCAGGGTTAAGGGATGAATAGTAGATGGTGAAACTCATAGGAAATAATGGCAAATTGAAGTGGTTACCACCTAGGACTAAATGGATAGAGAGGGACCCATGTTCTGAACCTGCTGAGAATTACAGACATATATGAGAGGCTGCTTGACATGATCTGTGGCCTTCAACAGAAGAAAGTAGCTGTTGCCAAAATCACCATGCCAAAGGTAGAGGAAAGGTGGGTGAAGACAAAAATAGTGTTCTTATCTGTCTATCTTCATGCCTTCTTATGTCTTTCTGGGATCTTTTATCAACTGATCCTTATTGGAAACTAGAAGGCAACGAAGCCCAAATAATGCTGTCCAAAGCCATCACCTCTCTGGCACACAGAGTAGAAATAGAAGGATAAATAATGAATGCAAAGGAGCAGAAGAAAAACCATCACTTTTCCCACTATTAGCTGTCAGTATAGATTGTGAGTTTTTTTTTTTTTTAAGACAAGGATACTATTTACTCATGACTCCAACATTTCCTAAAAGATACACCATTAAACGGGCTGTGTGTTACAATGCAACCTACTATATACGTCTTTTGGAAGAGCACATTAGCAGTACAAAAGCTCTTAACAGTTCTGTAGAAAATTATAATAATAATAAATATTTTCTCACAGAGTTATTTTTCAAGGAATGCCACAATACAAGAGCACTAGTTCCAGGGAATGCAGTTTTGAAAATTAATGCATCCCTAGTGCCTAGTGCCTAGTATCTAGGATGCAGGATATACTGTACAGTCAATAGATTGTAAATGCATAAATAATGGAGCTCCTCTATGACTGGTCCCAAATTGCTTTTGCCTAGGACCTTACCTTCTCCTTCCTTCCTCCTCCAGAAACTGGAATCTGGTCTTCTAGCAGGAGTTTCATTGACTAGAGTTTCATATTTCTCTGAGGCTACCTACTTACTTTGCTGCTTATGGGTGATTTACCTATATTATGAATGAACAATAAATATTATCATCATCATCTCCAAAATCTCCACATTTTGCCTTTATTTTAGACTCCCAGGGATCCCTGGGTGGCGCAGCGGTTTGGCGCCTGCCCTTGGCCCAGGGCGCGATCCTGGAGACCCGGGATCGAATCCCACATCGGGCTCCCGGTGCATGGAGCCTGCTTCTCCCTCTGCCTGCGTCTCTGCCTCTCTCTCTCTCCTCTCTGTGCATTCTCATAAATAAATAAAAAATCTTTAAAAAAAAAAAAAAAGACCCCCAGATATTATGCTCTATCTTACTAAGTTTTAGGATATCTTATTACTCCTGAGAGAAATGCCATAGCTACTGGAGCTATCGGCTCTGAACTCAGATGCTACCTTCCACCCATCTTCCTTAGCTTCCTTCCATAATCTGTGCCTGAGTACATTTGTTTGGTATTGGTCCAATCACACTGGATAAGATTGTCCTAGTTCTCAACCCTCCTGCTTCCCACTCAGTAGATGCTGACCACCATTTTCCTTTCCATACACATAGATTCTTCACCATGTAGCAATGTCGGATTTATTTATTTTCTGGGTCAAAGAATCCATACAGATGAGGTGGTATTCTATAGAATTTTCTTGAAATGCTACTAGGCCCTTCACACAACATTATCCTTTCTGTCTTTAAATAATAATTAAATATGAAATCAAACCAAAATTAGCTTAGGAGAGTCAAATATAATGAATAAACAGAAAATATGAGGAAGGCAAGTTTCTAGAGGAGAGTAACTCTATTTTTTTCAAGACATTTGTTGATCCTAGCAAGTAGAAGAATCAGAAAGAACAAAAGACCAAGAGAAAAAAAAAAAAAAAAGGCAACTCTCACAGAAGAGAGAAACTCTGTAATAATAACCCAAATTCAGAGGTTTTCCCTATTCTCTTCCTGGTTGGGTCACAATGGAAACAGACTGGTGGAGGAAAAGTGTCCATCATTACACAGAAATGTATGCACTCTTGAGGTTTAGAATAGCGAAGACGATGATCTGAGGGCAGCAGAGACTCTGATCACAATGAGCCAAGGTCCTGTGGCTTGGCTTCATTTCCACATATTGCCTGGATTGTGTAAGATGGCCTTCTGCATTTTAAAAAGTATACATGTGTACATAAATTTAAAAAAATAAGATTTTCCCTTTTGGTCGTAGAAGCATGTTGATATATAAAGTCACAGAGAGGAAAATACATACCTCATGCTCCTTCCTCAGTTATCAGCTAAAAGAAAATCACTGGCCTGTAATTCAGCCTTTATTATTGTATTGGTGAGGCTTCAATCAGGGAAGCAGAATCACTAGGAGTTATGTGGAGAAAGGAGTTTATTATAGTGATTAGGGGATACATTGTAAAAGATGATAAAGAAGTATATAAAGCTGTCCTTGCATCTGGCAATGGACCCAGAGTTTCTGTTGGTCAGCATAGTTGGCAGTGGGGAGAAAACCTGGACATGAAGCAAAGGGGAGTGACAACAAACTGGAATCCAGAAAAACAGAATAAAGCCCACATCTGCATCTAACCTCATAATGTGGTGTTTTGCAGAAGCTGGTACTGTTCTCCACTAAGCTACAATGTTGGCCTAGAGCTTAGAGAAGCTGAAGGTGGTGAGCAATGACCCTGGAAGAGTTCTAGGTCAGTCTGTTTTCCTTCCCAATCAGGTGAGGTAGCAGATCAGTGACAATATGCATGTGTTTCATTGGCACCTGCCATGCTACACCAACCATCAAAGTGAAGTAACTGCTGCTTTTCTTCCTCCTTCCAAATCTTACACAAATTTCTCCTACAGCTCATCTTAACTCAGAACCATATAGGGAAGGAAATTCTGAAAGTCACAGTTTTATTATGGTGCAGTTGATACAGTGTGAAACGACAGCAATTATAATACTTTTATGCTCTAAATTTAGAAATTTGGGTATCTAAATAGATTCTGGGAATAATATCTCATCAGCTATGGAACTCAGAATGGTTTGGAACACAAAGAACCTCATAGGCATTGAGGTCAAATAGCCATGTGTCTACTTGTTCTGGTGCTGCTAAGAAGGTGTGGTCATGCACCTCTGTCTTTTGTATAGAACAAGGATTTCATGGACCTGCAGTCTGTCCTAAGCCTGAATGTCAAATATTTTACTCAGCAGTTAAATAAACTTTACTATTAGTAATACTAAAATCTCTTCCTGTTTTTCTGCCATAGTATTTGGTTTATTCTAAAACACTTTTCAGGGACGCCTGGGTGGCTCAGTGGTTTAGCTCCTGTCTTCCACCCAGGGCGTGATCCTGGAGTTCTGGGTCCCATACCAGGCTTCCTGCGTGGAGCCTGCTTCTCCCTTTGCCTATGTCTCTGCCCCTCTCTCTGTGTCTCTCATGAATAAATAAATAAAATCTTTTAAAAAAATAAAAGAAATAAAACACTTTTTATAAAGGTTTAAAGATCTGTGATAAGAATGCAGATGTAAATTAAACCAAAAGAATTCTGACAGCTGAAGATTAAACTGAGTGCAAATTATCAATCTGAAAAGAAAGTGCTTTACTGAATGTTAAATAAAAAAGGTGTTGATTTTTATATGATTCATGGTGTGAGTAGCTGCATTATGATCAATGAGCATTATCATCAGAACAATGTCACGCTACTACAATTATAGTGCATCAAAAATGCAAACCTAATTGCTCAACTTTAATGAAATACAAAAGCCACATTTTAATAATGTTAGGGTTGTGGTTCAAACTGAAAAAAAAACATATAATCAAAGTTAAGGTGACAATAATTCATCGTTAACCCTTTGATATCATAATCTAAAATAGATCATATAGGTTCCACACCTCACTTCCACCTCTCTCCATCATGAATAGCAAAGGATGTCTTTTCAAAATCTAGTTGTCTGCCTTTCATAGGAAACAACATGATCCTTAGTCAGATTTAACAACTCAATTTACTTCATCTGGTGGCATCTGAAAATAGATCAACTTATACAGTTAAGGGAAAATAAAAATATGAATTTTGCTACAAATATTTATAGACATTTTGAATAAGAATTTAATCTTAGGTCAAATTTGCACCAAGCAACACTCTTAAGGCAAATCTTTGATATAACAGAGGTATATAGCTAGAGTATCTCTTGGATAATTCTAAAAAAATATATATACAAAGAGAAAGGAGAAGGAAAAAAGAGAAAGAAAGAGATAAGAAAGGTCGAGATGACTAAAATGAATGGTTATATCTATACATGCATAACAAACAAATATTTTTCCTATGGATTAAGACTTTGGGCCTTATCATCCAACTATTAAAGAAACATCCATCCATCAAACCACCCAACTCATGGAAAAATGGTACCAAGATCAAATGCCTTTGTTAAGACAACAACAACAAAAAATAGTTACTAAAAGAGATTATGGGAAATACTGTAAAGTGGGCACATTTTGCATATTGCCTCTTTTAATTCATTCATGTTACCATATAGTAATAACTGTTGATAAAGGACAGAATTTACAGAACCTCAGACAAACCACCAGGTTCTGAGTTTGTACCGCCTGTCCACTCATAAGCAAAATTTCCTTGAGGTCTTTTATCTCCATAGATCACTCTTAAATCAGCTCTAAAACTTAGTATGGAGCTTGGCTTTCATTATGCAGATAGAACAAGTAATGTTGGGCATAGTAGTATTTGAATCCATAAATCACACATTTTATCCTTCATTTCAGTAACTTCACTCTCCCAAATCTAGGGGATGCATCTGAGTAAAATGGTTATTTATTTATTTATATATTTATTTATTTTTGGATTTTTTTTCACGTGTTTAGAATGTTGAGAGATCTGGAAAAGCCTTGTGAGAATATAGCTAGCATCCCTAATCCCTCTGACCTATTTGCTTCAAAGAATAAATTAGGTGTGGGAATCTAACAACTTCAGTGAAGTCAGTAATAATGAAACCACTGAGTTTTCCTGATAATCTTCTCTTCATCCCTAAAGCACCTTGTACACCAGAATTATCAGTATCCCCCATCTTATATAACTTAAAGACATTTTATTATTGGCTTAGAATTCCTTTTACAAATACTCATTAAATTACTGTTTCACCCTTAGGGAATTCTGATTTTCTTACTTTAATACACACAGAGAAATTCTCTTTTCTCTACAATTTAGCACTCTTTCCACATTTAAAGACCTTTCTTTCATTTTACTTTGATATTTGTCCAAGTAGGGATTTTCTTTCAGTATTGAGTGCATCTTTTGTGGCTCTGGTACCTGGATTGCCAATTGGGTCAGCACAACCTGAATGCTTACTGCAGGCACAAAACACTGTTTTAACATGATCTCTTATGGACTATATATTATGACAGCTATTTATCTGCATTTAAAAATTTGTTTTTTGGATACTAACATCCACCTTTTTTACAGTGGTTCCCTTCTATCTGTAGTTTCACTTTTTGCTATTTCAGTTACCTATGGTCAACTATGGTCCAGAAGCAGATGATCCTCCTTCTAATGTGTAATCAGAAGGATTACAGTAGGGGCACCTGGTTGGCTCAGTTGGTTAAGTGACCAACTCTTGATTTTGACTCAGGTCATGATCTCAGGGTTGTGAGATCTAGCCACATGTCAGGCTCCATGCTCAGTGAGGAGTCTGCTTAAGATTCTCTCTCTCCCTCTCCCTCTCCCTCCCCACTGCTTGCTCTCTCTCTCTCTCAAATAAATACATAAAATCTTTTTTTTAATAACTCTCTAGTTTACATCACATTATATTACATTACATTATATTGTTACATTATCAACAGCAAGCATATTGGCATAATCTGCTCAGTCCTTAACATCTTCCTTTCTATCTATATAGTAATCTTTATAAGCCAATAGAGATGGGATTTAGCTTACTGGCTTTTTATCCTCAGGAGGAAATCATTTATCTTGGTTGCTGAATTTTGCTCCTTTCCCCACAACCACAGCTCTGCCTTTCTGCCCTGCTACTGTCATATTTCACTTTGATTGTTTACTTGGCTTTCTCTTGGCTTCTACAGAATCACTTCATTTCTGAACATTGCTTCCTATCTTCATGATACAGACTAGAAGTTTCCAACTTATGTACTCAGCTCTGATTCCAAGGATCCATTCCCTCAAAGCTGGATATGATAACAGATAATCTCACTTACCCAGAAGGAAATTGTTAATCTCTCCCCACACACACTCTCTCTCACTCTACCTATCTACTTTCCATATTTTAATCTATACCATTTACCTATCCAGAAAGAATACCCAGTAAAGGTCACTGTTCCTGGCACTAAGAAAACAAAGTAGATAAAGGCTATTTGGAAGCAGCATTCAAGGGATCCCTGGGTGGCTCAGCGGTTTAGCGCCTGCCTTCCACTCAGGGTGTGATCCCGGGGTGCTGGGATCAGGTCCCACATCAGACTCCCTGTATGGAGTCTGCTTCTCCCTCTGCCTATGTCTCTACCTATGTCTCTGCCTCTCTTTGTGTGTCTCTCATGAATAAATAAATAAAATCTTAAAAAAAAAAAAGGAAGCAACATTTCAGAAAGAACCAGTGAAGTAAGTCAATCGGAGAAGGACAAACATTATATGGTTTCATTCATTCGGGGAATATAAAAAATAGTGAAAGGGATTATAGGGGAAAGGAGAGAATGAGTGGGAAATATCAGAGAGGGTGACAAAGCATGAGAGACTCCTAACTCTGGGAAATGAACAAGGGGTAGTGGAAGTGGAGGTGGGCGGGGTGGGGGTGACTGGGTGACAGGCACTGAGGGGGGCACTTGACAGGATGAGCACTGGGTGTTATATGTTGGCAAATCAAACTCCAATAAAAAAAATATATACAAAAAGAAAAAAAAAAAGTTTCTCAGCTCCCAAATGGAGGAGTGATGTGATTGGGGAAGGCTACTGTTTCTGGCTTTTTATTTTTTTGAAGACACAATTGATAAAATTGTTTCAAAGTTAGTGGTAATGATTGTACAACTCTGAATTTGCAAAAATCTATCAAATTGTATACTTTAGAAAGGTGAATTTTATGGTAAGTGATTTATATCTCAATAAAGCTGTTAAAAAAAAAAGGGAACCAGTGTAGAGGTCAGGATTTCTAATATTTTTTTTTTACTTGCAACCATATTTCAGATAAAGAAACATTCTAATACACTTTCCTAATGCAGAAGATATAATGATCATTTAATTGATACTTTACTCCCCACAAAAAATAACATGTAAAGAGATTCCAAGTTAGATTAATAATTTTGAAAATTTAGAGATGAAGAGTGCTTGTAAAAGATCTAAATAAACTGAAAACAAAGCTAAACAGATTTTTGGTATCTGAGGAGTAGCTTTTTAAATAATATTTTTGCTGGCCCCCCAAACAGACATGCATTTTACCAACTTATTATAAAAAAAATGTCATTATTTACTATTTTTATTATATTTTTACTGTTTGTTTCTACTAATAAGTGTCACTAGGCAAACTACTTCCTCCTTTCTGGGATAAAGTTTCTGCCTTGTAACGGGACTTGGTATGAGCTCCTGCCAATTCTGACCTATTATGATTTCTATACCAGCTACTCACTGTGTTCTAGAGACTCCTGCCAACAACCCAGTCAGAACATATTTTCACATTCCTACATAACACCTACATACAACTTTGTATCTTACAATGGACAATCTTCTATTTACTAACACATTAAATAAGCTGTGTCAGTACACTTTGCATGTGTCTGTATGTGTGTGAGAACAAAATGTTACACGTAATCTCTTGTCATCTTCTTAATCTGATGAATGAAAATGTGATTCCTTTTGTGAAACCTTCCTCGCTTTTCCAGAATTAGTTGTCCCTTTATTATGTTCTTGTGTAACATTTTGTTAGCATTTCTAATATTGGATTTTTCACATTACATTTTAAAGATTTTTTATGTATCTGTCTTCCTACTGGACTTTGAGCATTTTACAAGAGGAGTCTTTTACTTTTTCTTAATCTCTCTTATTGAGCCTATTGCCTCGCATATAGTAAAGAAATCAATATTGATAAATATTGATTGTAAAATATCTGGAAGTTTCTTCTTCCGCTTAGAAGAATACTAAAATTGGTTTATATTCTTTGGCAAATAATAGCATAGAAAGGTTATTAAATAGATGTAATATAGAAGTTTTAGTTTTTTATCTTACCCTAGGCTCATGGCATTGTGCACAAAGGCTTACTTCTTCACATTTATTGTATCTTTCGTAGTTGATAAGTTGTCTATTTATAATTAATTTAAATTAACTTCCCTCAGCCAATCAATAGACCATACGCTCACCTTAAGCAGTGATGAATACAGCTTTGTGATGAGAATTTATCCTTACATTAATTTAGTTCATTAAAAGTTTGGGCTCAGGAAATGATACTAGCAATATTTGAGTTCCTCATTTATGGTTGCATTAATGTATTTAAAATAAAACTTCTCAATCAGGCAGCCCAGAATATTGAATGTTTTAAATCATCTTTATCAGAATTCTTAAGATGGCTCTCAGAATGCAGTAAACACGTTCAGGAAGGCTCTGGAATTTGTTTAATGACTCAGAATAAATCTGGGTCCCCAAAGGGAGAAGATTATGTTCCTTTGTGTCACTTGATCCCAGTATGGATAGCTGTATTCCCACCTGTGCATCTATGTAGTTCTAGTCCTCTAGCTAAAACAATAATCTCAAGCAAAAAAGGTTATTTTGAATTGAGACCTATATTTGATAGAAGTTGCTTAGAAGAAAATAAAGCCAGAAGAGAATAGGAAACATGAGGTCTCTGGTCTAAAGCAGAAATATGATGAAATGTGAGGAACTCTGACAAAATAAGAAGCAAAAATGAAAACTGATCATGTAATCTTGTAATCAGTAAAAAGTGCTGCATGAGTGCAGTGTGTGAGGGCTTGAAGTCATATTGCATGCCTTGACAAGAGAAATTCAAAGGTTTCTCTATGAAAGGGGTTGGGAAGTGGAGAGAATGACCATTAGGATGTCACACGAATGGAGGGGATTTAAAAAAAATCTTAACTGTAATAAAACCAGCTAGAGAAGATCTTGATTGTCTTGGGACTAATAATGGGTAAAGTCTCTTTGTGTGAAGCTGGATATTATCCTGAACCTCAACATGCAGCAACTTGAACTTTGTAGTATAAATATGAGGTTACTATGTTACTAGAGGGAAGAAAGGCAGGAATTCAGAATTAAAAAGAAATGAGCTATCAAGCCATGAAAATATATGGAAGAACCTTAAAAGCACAGAACTAAGTGAAAGAGGCCAATCTGAGATGGCTACATACTGTGTGACTCCAAACATCATGGAAAAGGCAAAATTACAGAGAAATAAAAAGATCAGTGGTGCCACGGAGAGAAGATGGAAGAAAAATGAAATAGGCAGAACACAGGATTTTTAGAGCAGTGAAAATACTCTGTATGATATTATAATGCTGAATGTATGTCATTAGACATTTGTCCAGTCCCATAGGATGTGCAACACCAAGAGTGAACCCTAAGGTAAACAATGGGTTTTGGATGGCTATGATATGTCAATATAAGTTCATCTTTGACTTAAAAGATGTGCCAGGGTCAGCCCCGGTGGCTCAGCGGTTTAGTGCCACCTTCAGCCTAGGGCAGGATCCTGGAGACCCAGGATCAAGTCCCACGTCCTTCTCCCTGAATGGAGCCTGCTTCTCCCTCTGCCTGTCTCTCTCTCTCTCTCTCTCTCTCTCTCTCTTTCTCTGTGTGTCTCATGAATAAATAAATAAAATCTTTAAAAAAATAAATAAAATAAAATAAAATAAAATAAAATAAAATAAAATAAAATAAAAAAACAAAGATGTGCCACTCAAAAAAAAATAAAAATGTACCACTCTGGTGAGTTATGTCGATTCTAGAGGAAGCTATGCATGTGTAGGGGCAAGGGATATATGGAAAATCTCTGTACCTTCCTTTCAATTTTAATGTAAACCTAAAACTTTTCTTTAAAAAAAAATGGTCTTTAAATTTTTAAAAATAAAATAAATTTTAAAAAGAAAAGCAAAAGAAGATAAAGCAATTAAAGTGTCTAGGGCATCCCGGGTGGCTCAGCGGTTTAGCGCTACCTTCGGCCCCGGGCGTGATCCTGGAGACCCAGGATCGAGTCCCACGTCAGGCTCCCTGCATGGAGCCTGCTTCTCCTTCTGCCTGTGTCTCTACCTCTCTCTCTCTCTCTCTCTCTCTCTCTCTCATGAATAAATAAATAAAATCTTTTAAAAAAGTTAAAGTGTCTAGATTTTTCACATTGAAAGAAAACAGGAAAAATTAGCATATGTTCCACATAAAAAGAATCAGCAAAGGTAAAAATGCCTATCGATCTCTTGGAAGTTAGTGGGCGAAATGATGATCATAAATCACATGGACCCTTTGTTTGGGGATAACCTCACAGTTCTCAAAGATTCTAAATCATTTTTAACACGGTAAAAAGGTAACTTAAATAGATGATAACTTAGTTACGTTGTGATAACAAACAATCTCCAAATCTCAGTTATTTAACACACACACACACACGCACCAAGTTTTCCTCTAGTACAGAATTTGAGGAACTTCCTTATGTAGCAGGACATGTAGACTAATGAAAGCATCATTATCCCTACAGTTTAACATTTAGTACTATGATCTCCTTAATTGATGAGTCTGGGGGGAAAATACTGTGGAGTCTTGGACTAGCAAGTAGATGCTTCAGCAAGGCGTTGACACATACCACTTACAACCTGTTGGCTATAATTTGTGTTATGGCCCCATCCAATTGCAAGTGCTGGGAAGTTTAGTCTTCTTTGCGCAAAATAAAAGGCAACTCAGATATTAGTGAATGCAAGTAGTAATACCACTGGTGGTTTCCCTGAGTGATGTATGTTTATTACCTCCCAAAGTCATTGGTCTATATTGTAGGTCCTCCCGGTATAATTTATTGCAGGTCGTTCATTAATACCATGAAATTGCCTGCTGACAGAGACTCTAATGAATTGGAGGACCTAAGTTTTTTATCTTTACATAATGGAGTTTGAACGTTCAAAACATAACAAAGAGTATCAGAGACCAGTTCATTTTTTTTTTTTTTTTTTTTTTTTTTTTATTGGTGTTCAATTTACTAACATACAGAATAACACCCAGTGCCCGTCACCCATTCACTCCCACCCCCCGCCCTCCTCCCCTTCTACCACCCCTAGTTCGTTTCCCAGAGTTAGCAGTCTTTACGTTCTGTCTCCCTTTCTGATATTTCCCACACATTTCTTCTCCCTTTCCTTATTTTCCCTTTCACTATTATTTATATTCCCCAAATGAATGAGAACATATAATGTTTGTCCTTCTCCGACTGACTTACTTCACTCAGCATAATACCCTCCAGTTCCATCCACGTTGAAGCAAATGGTGGGTATTTGTCATTTCTAATAGCTGAGTAATATTCCATTGTATACATAAACCACATCTTCTTTATCCATTCATCTTTCGTTGGACACCGAGGCTTCTTCCACAGTTTGGCTATCGTGGCCATTGCTGCTAGAAACATCGGGGTGCAGGTGTCCCGGCGTTTCATTGCATTTGTCAGAGACCAGTTCAAAAAGAATCACACTATCCTTCTCTACCTCTTTCAAAATCTTTCCAAAGAAACATATCTATTTATGTGAGAAACACTTAAGGTTTCCTAAATGGATTTATGAAAATACAGAAGATACATAACACCTGGAAGATATAGCAAAAATGAGACTATATCCCAAATAGTGAAGAACCAGAATGGCAAGAATGGCAAACTGGGCTGTGAACCCTATAGGGTTAAAGACCCTGAGCTCATTCACCTCTGCCTTCTTTGCAATTTGCATAGTGCCTGGTGATTGATAAAAGCTCAATAAATATTTTTGAGAAAAATGACCTAACTTAAATATTCATAAACTAATTGAAGCTTAATGACAATAATGACCCCCAATATTTTATTTTTTATCTAGTTCTCTGTCTTTGTCCTATCTCTTCCAAAATTTTCAATATCATAGACCTGAAAGGTTCCTGAGAAATCATCTAAGAATTTCTCTCAGAAAGGCTAAGGGAATTTTTCCTCAAATAAATGGGAGAGAGAGAAGCAAGACAAAATGCAAATTTTCTTGACCTTCAGTCCAATTCCCTTTCTCTCTGGTAAAGTGGTCCTCCTTCCCATAGGTCCATCAGTCTTTTCCATTCATAAAGAACTTACCTGTCTTCATGTTCTATGACCTCACCTGTACCCCCTGCACATACACATCACAATCACTGCCACTCTCAATGCTTTAATTTTCTTCATGGGGTTTATCACACTCTGACATCATCTTACATAACAAGTCTTATTGGTTACTTATGTTGTTCACTCAAATTCCATGAGGGCAGGTCTCTCTCTCTCTCTCTCTTTCTTCAGCCTATATTTGTTGTATTCTGAAACTTAGAATGGTATCTGGAAAATAGTGGAATCCCAAATATTTTTGAGTAAATTAATTAATGCATTGCACAGGGAATATTTGGATATGAATGAGATGAATTCTCTAGAGCATAGAAAGGTGAAAATCACCTTTATAATAAAAGTTAGCGTGTCTTCATTTAAAGTTGAACTAAAAAAAAAAGTTAAACTATAGGAATAGCTAGAAATGCTTAGAGAGATCATATAAATTATAAAGTGAAGAGAGCTTAGTACCAATCCCTGAGAAACTTCATGATTTAAAATTTGGAGGAGGAGGCTTCTCCAGTAAAGAGTAGAAAAAGCAAGAGCTGTTAAAGAAGGAGAGAAACAAAGAGGAGTTTAAGTCTGGAGTCAATTGGCAGCTGTGTCAATGCTACTGGGAGGGTATACATTAGAAAACTGTGAAGATGATCGATGAATCAATGATCTTTGCACGTGTAGTTTTGTTCTGAAGTGACAGGGGTGGAAGTTTGATTGGAGTGGGTGAGGAGTACACAGAAACACCATTCTGTTTATTTGAAACCTCTTTCTGGGACACAATTGCTATGTGATACTAAATCATCATATCTGGGGATCCCTGGGTGGCTCAGCAGTTTCGCGCCTGCCTTTGGCCCAGGGCATGATCCTGGAGTCCAGGGATCCGGTCCCGCGTCAGGCTCCTGGCATGGAGGCTGCTTCTCCCTCTGCCTGTGTCTCTGCCTCTCTCTCTCTCTCTCTCTCTCTCTCTCTCTCTATGTCTATCATAAATAAATAAACATAAATCTTTAAAATCAATCAATCAATCAATCATATCTGTGACCTAGTTTCTTCATTTATAATATGAAGATAATAAAACATGCCTCATATACCTCACAATGTAAGGATCAAGTGACCACAACAAATAGGGCTTCCTATCATGTGAAATCTAACTATGCAAAGTATTATTTTTGGCAATTATCTTTCAATTGCATTCTTTAAAAAGAAAAAAAATAATTAACTAATATGGACATTAATTTGAGTTCTGTTTCCCAATAACCTAGGCTTATCTATAATCTAGATCAAACCTGTCAAAAGACTATTAACCATTCCCTTCTTGCCTTCTTTTACAGTATTCATCTATGGTAAACAGGGAAATACTTTATACATGCATTGGGAAAAGGCTACATGATCTTTTGATGCTTAGTCTTAAAAACAATCTGTTATCAGGTTATCAGATTGAGGAGTGTGTTTTAGCTTGCTCGGCCCTGGGCAGCACCAAATTATCTCATGCTTACTCTGTAGCTAAAATTCACTGCTCTCCAGGTCAAAGCCTAGTCCAGCAGTCTTGAGCACTCTGTCAACATGCAAATACACACAGAAAGCTGAGCTGCTCATTATGGCACTTGGAATATCAACCAAAATTCTAATAATAAAGAGAAAATGACAGGGCCACCTCGGTGGCTCAGTCCTTTAAGCATCCAACTCTTGATTTTGACTCAGGCCATGATTGCAGGATTATGAGATCGAATCCCACATCGAGTTCCATGCTAAATGTGGAGCCTGCTTGGGGTTCTCTTCTCCCCTTCTACCACTGCCCCTTTCCCCATGCTCTCTCTCTAAGATGTATATTAGATAATATATATATACATATATAATACATATATACATATATATAATAAATGCATGCATAACATATACATACATATTACATACATATATATATATAATAAAGAAAGAATAGCTGTTTCATCACAGTTAGCCACAGCTCTGAAATGTCTATAGCAATGTCAGCAAAAGGAAGTTCACTTTCTCCACATCCTTTATTTAAGTTCAAGGAGGTGACTGAGCACTGTAAAGGTGCTTATTAGCAGTGCCTTTTTTCTCTGATTTCAGAATAATTATATGAGTAGGTAACAAAGTCCTCACTAACTTTATTTTTTTATCCACAGCGATCACTGGTATTTACTTTAAAAATCTGTCTGCAGTGATGACATGATGTGTATACATTTGCTGTGTCTGTCATATTCACTTCATTTTTGTTCACCCTGTTTATCTTTGCTCCTTTCTTGAGTTTTACATAATTTCAAAAACCCACTACTAATCTATGAGTTGAAATAGCATTATGTTCTGTATATAAAAAGCCACCCAACCTTGACAGGGGCTGCCTTCACCATTGGAAGGCCAAGGTCAGAATGAACATTCTCAATGGCTAAGTGTGAGCTTTTGATTTCTTTCAGGAATTTTTTTTCCCTGAAAATGTATTGTTTTTAGAGTGTAATGACCTGTAGGTCTTTAGAAAGAATGTTCTCTTCTCCAGAGAACTTACTGTTAAAAGAAACTAGAAACATGGAAATACACACATTTGTGAATTTGCAAGTGCAGAACTAAATGCATGAGGACATGAATGACCATAAAATGACCACGAGTCCTGGTTCTGGGTAAGATGCAATCAGACTGCTCTACCCTGTGTCTCTCAAGGAATGTACTCATAAAACCTAGGCAGATACGTGGAGAAGCTCCTTAAGGACTCAGAGAAGGCAGAAGCAGGCAGACTGCAAGCGAATACTAGAATTTGAAGTACCCCTGAATGAAAGGTGGTAAGTAACTATTTTTTTTTCTCCTCTGGTATCCCCCAGCCAGAAAATGAGAAGTAATCTTGGAGTAGAATAAGAGCTCCAGAAGAATATCCTAGTTTAGGCTCAAAGAATAGGAAAAAGGATTTCTTGTAAACAACAGTGGTGACATCTGAGAACTGTAAGCACCTGTAACTATGAGGGTGGCAGGGGAACCACTCCTCCTGATAAGAATAACTCGTCACAAAAGAATGTGTGAAAAAAATATCCTTTTTCTCTTTGTCTCTCTCTGTGTGTGATTCTCTCTGTCTCTTTCACTCTCTTCTCCTGCAACTTGAACTCAGGTCACAGAACCATAAAAAGTCCCGGGAATCACAGAGTAGAAGGGAGATAGATGGTGGAGAATTTTACCACATACAGTTGTTCATGAACTTCTAAATTTACCCTCAAGAAGTTCATGTGGTGCTCCTATGGAGCATGCCAGAGACTTGGAGAACTCAATAGAAAGACAGACCACCACCTAGGTCCCAGAGAGGCCATAGAGTATGCCCTGTGCACACCCAAGAAAGATCCAAATAGAATTACAAACCTCTGAAAATGTACACGTTGTTTACACTTAAACTTGACAAATTACTTTTACATTTTCAAAGGACATTGAATCCATATCCTAACTAGGCTGATGGTCACAATTTGTGACCTGAAGCTAATTAGATCTATTGCCTGATAAAACCAGACCATCAACATTTCACACAGGATTTAAACAAGACCCAAAGCCTCATAATAGAAATATTCAAATGTCAGAATGCAGTATAAATTTGACCAGCATATGAAGAAACAGAAAAATCTCAATTTCTCTGGAGGAAAAAACCACCCATGCAGAGATAACACATATGTTGTATTAATCTAATAACAACTTTAAAGTAGATGTTGCAATAATACTCCAAGAAATAAGGGCAAATACTCTTGAAGTAAATGGAGATATATAGAATATAGCAATAAAATAGAAGACTTAAAGAAAAACGAAATAAAATTTTTAGAATTAAAAAACAATTATCATGTTAAAATACTTATTTAAAATTGAATAGCAGAATGGAAAAGACAGAATAAATAGATATTAAACTCAAAGACGTGTAAATAAATTTATCTAAAAAGAGAGAGGTACCTGGCTGGTTTAGTCAGTGGAACATGGGACTCTTGATCTCAGAGTCATAAGTTTGAGCCCCACATTGGGTTTAGAGATTATATAAAAAGTATTTTAAAAAGTTTAAAAAAATAGAAAAAAAAAAGCAGAGAGACAATGGAATGAATAAAATCATAACAGATGCTCAGGGACCTGGATGGCAAAACCAAATGTCTAACACTGATGTCATCATGTGGCCAAAATGTTTTTTTTTTTTTTTGTATATTCTTTTATTGGGGTTCGATTTGCCAACATACAGTATAACACCCAGTGCTTATCCTGTCAAGTGCCCCCCTCAGTGCCAGTCACCCAGTTACCCCAAACCCCTGCCCACCTCCCCTTCCATTACCCATTGTTCGTTTCCCAGAGTCAAGAGTCTCTCATGTTCTGTCACCCTCACTGATATTTCCCACTCATTTTCTCTCCTTTCCCTTTAATCCCTTTCACTATTTTTTATATTCCCCAAATGAATGAAACCACATAATGTTTGCCCTTCTCTGGTTGACTTACTTCACTCAGCATCATACCCTCCAGTTCCATCCACGTTGAAGCAAATGATGGGTATTTGTCATTTCTAATGGCTTAATAATATCCCATTGTATATAGAGACCACATCTTCTTTATCCATTCATCTTTCGATGGACACCGAGGATCCATCAAAATGTTTTATAATAGTGGCTAAAGACTTTCCAAATTTGATAAAAGACATGAATTTAGATATTTAAGAAACTCAATGAGCTTACAACACTATAAACCCAAAGAAATCTAAATTATAAACATCATAATCAAATGGCTGAAAATTAAGATTAAGAAAAAAAATCAAGAAAGTAGCCAAAGGCAAATAATACCTTACTCCTGAGGGAATAACAATTGAAATGATTGAAGATTTCAAGTCAGAAATTAAGGAGGCAAGAAGCATGTGGAACAACACTTTTAAAGTTCTGAACTTTGCAACATTAACTTACACATATACTAAAATTCATAAAACTGTACCCCAAATAGCAGTGTTGCTATATATTTAAGTATTTATTTGTTTTTTTTTTTAAGAGGGAAAGAAAGAGAAGTGTGGGGGGGCGGGGGCAGAATAGGAGGGCCAGAGGAAGAAGAGAGAATCTTAAGCAGGTTCCACACTCAGCACCGAGCCCAACTTGAGGTTTGATCTCACAACCCTGAGATCATGACCTGAGCCTATATCAAGAGCCAGACATTCAACCAACTGAGCCCCTCAGCTGCCCCACTGTATGTTAACTTAAAAAGTAAAATTCAAAATAAAATAAATATTTAAATAAAAAGAGTAAAATGTCCAAACTCAAGTAACATGACTATTTTCTTCTCCTTCAAAGCTGCTGCATTCTATTTCATTTACTTTTATTTCAAAATCTTCTGCAAGAAGATTTGCATCCTCCAAATCCTCATTTCTACTTCCACTGAGGTCAGGCTCACATAAAATAATCATTGAAGAAACAGAGATTATAACAAAAACCCAAGGAAGTACACATAGTCTATGGTGTCTCAAAATGTGTTTTATTAAATTTTTTATTATAGTCTTAATTTTAAGAGTCAAATGGTTCTATGAGGCTAATCAATTAATTATTCTGACTACTCCCAATTACCAGTTCTCTGAAGGCAGCACCTTCAACGTTTTAAGCTGACCTTTTTGATACTTAATATAGTAAGATTTATTGCTATTTTAAATTTTTTAGTGGTAAGAATTATTTTTTAGCTTTTCTAAATGCAATGTGATGATTTAGTCTCTTATACACACACACACACATGCTGAAAAATTTGCATGCTTTTTGTCTCCCATATTCTCTCAAAATACCAACTTTTAAAAGATATTCAGTGTTTGCATTATTTTACATTATAAAAACTACAATTAAATGAGCCATGCATACTCGGTTATTTTTCTCATTCTGCATCTTCTTCTTATCTGTGTATTGGCAATTGTCACAGTATAATTTATTTCTTTTTCTATGTGTTTATCATAAACCATACCACCACTTTAAAGTTATGCAGATCTCCTCTCTCAATTTGTTTAAACCCATTGGACACACTAGCACTTATATCTTTGAAAAACTATCTCCCAGAGTCTTCTGACCTGCTTTAGTGTTGTCTGGTAGATCTCCAGACCTACTTAACATTAGGCATGAAGACCCCTTTCATTATCCTTCTGAAGATTCCCTTTGCTTTTATCTTCTGTTAGATATTCCATTTCCTAGATCAAATATTTTCAAATGTCCTTACTTTGTAATACTCTTCATATCACATTACTTTTTCTTAGGACACTTGTAGGACAAAAGAAATAAGTAACATTTCTGTGTACTAAGGATGTAGGCCCCAACAAATTAATACTGCTAGTTCACATGGTGTCTAACAAATGTCCTGCATCTCTTTTGATTATTAAAATATTCCATGGAACTGTATAATTTTGCTGTGGCTTTCCAGGGCATGTTGGGGTGCAGTTTGAGAAATGTGGTCCCACATTCTGTTTCAGTCTTTCACAGTTCACTCTATTATTTTGGTAGAGCATGTCCTCTAGAAGTTTCCTGCAATGAAATATGCCAGAGTTAAATTTTTTGGGGACATTGACATTTAAAAATGTGTGTCCTCTGTCTGACACTTGATTGATAGTTTGTCTCAATATAGATTTGAACAAATCTAATACTACAGGCACATTTCGGAGCTTTATGTATGCAAGGTCAATGAGGACAATGACTTTTTCTATATTATTTCCAAATACCTGGCAGAGGGCGTGAGAGAGTGAATAAAGATATCCTTGTATAGGCTTAAGATATGTTCACCAATGATATACCATCATGATTAAGCCATCTGTCATTTTTTAAAATGCCTAGAAGATATGGTCAATTGTCTAAAAATGTATGAAATCTAATTATTGAGACTATAGTGCCAAAGTAGATTAAATATTTATGTTTTACCAAGTAGCAATGGAAAATTGGACATAAATTATAGTTTTGAGCTGATTTATACCATTTAATTATAACATTGTCACACATCCTTTAAATTAGTAAAATAGTACTTCTGCTTTTAATGATGTTGTCAATACTGCAGTCAGCTTTAGCTCAATAGGTAAGCTAGTTTATCATAACTTGGAAGCCATCCTATATTTATAGTATATTAAATGTGTGAGCCAATAATTTTGAGGCTGGAATAATGCATCAATCCATTATGAGAATTGCTTTTAATTTAACCATTGATAAGTAAGAGATAACTCAATATTCATCTTCTAGGAAGGCTATTCTAATAATGATCCAATTGTCCTTTCTCAATAATAAAGTCAGCCACTCAAGCAAACATGCCATGTTCAATCCCAGTGAAAATGAGCGTATCTAAGTCCTTTTAGATCAGTGCTAATGAGGCTGGCCTCAGAACCTTGAATCCTTCATAAATCCCATGGCCTCATACTATATTCCATTCCAAGGCAAACTCCTTACAATTGCAAGTAGGAGAATTAAATGGTAATCTATCAAAGAAAACTTATCAGTAAAACAATGCAAAACAGCAGAAGCAGTTTATATGCAAAGAGCAGAATATCATACATTTATTTCATGAACCTTGGTTCTATACCTTGAATTCATATACTCTCAAATTAAGAGTATCCTATATTTCATGTATCTTAATCTCCATTCTACTTATATTGAAGTTGCATTATAAGATAACTTCTAAGTAGTCCAACCACCATTCAAACCTCAAAATAAAAAAGGAACTTCCTTTGACTTTCACATAAAACTCTTCAGTTTTGAAAACAGCTATTATCTTCAGCCCCTATTGCACATACCAACAATTTTCACCTTTCCTGCTTGAATATCCCCTGTTCTTCATATGGTGCTGTTTGTCTAATCTGTTAAATTAAGCTGAACACCATCCTTTAGACATGATCTGACAGGCTGATTAAACAGAGGTATGAACATCCTCCAAGAGATGAATTAGTCTAACAACAGATCCAAAGGTTGCCTCAGGTTTTGCTACAACAACATTATAGCCCTGTTTCACACTGAGCTTACTGTTGACTAAAACTCATAGAAATTGCAAGTGAATATTCTTGTTATGTCACAGGCTACTCATTCTACTCTCATCACCAAATTCTTTGGGAATCCAAGTACAAGACTTTGTGTTTATACCTGGACATGCATGGACATTAGCACCACAAGGCAGATGTTCCTAAAAACCATTTTCATCCTTTTACTTCCTTACAGAACCCTATAATCATGGAACTCCATAGTTTCAGCTGCAAGTTTTGATGGCCCTATTTGTCTTAATGTAGTAAATCTTGTATTTGGTCCCAATAAACCATTAGAAAGTAGTTCTAGTACAGTTTGCCCTCCATATTTGACTTTTTGGTGTCAGGAAGAGACAATGGATTCTTTCATAAACCTTACTTTTGGATCTCTTTGTGCCACAAGAAGCCATATCTTCCCTTTTCATGAAGCAAGAAATAATCCCTGACTTTCTATTCCTAACTGCTGCTGAGGCTCTTTGTGTTTTATTTCTAATTCTTTTATTCTTTTTAAGAAGCTTCTACGATTTCTTTTTTTGCAGGTTACTTAAATTTAAGCATAGAAAGTTAGATGCAGTTTTATAGCTACACTCGAGAGCTTCTATTTTAAACTATTTTAAGATGGAGAAGTTTTAAGTTATAGAGCTGAAATCTTACAATAAAAAAGATTGTAACTGATTTTATCACACACATAATGCCATAATCCATCTAAATATACATGTTCAAAAGAGAGGTAAATATCTACATTTCCTAATCTTACTCAAAATAGAAATAAGACTCCTAGTATTTACATTTGGAAATGCTTTGTATAACTCCTGAATTACTATTATGGTCTCTGCTTTCAAGATATTTACAATATATTTGGTAAGACATTTAAACCTTCTGGAAACATAAGATTAGAATGTAATAATAAGCACTTTCACAGATGTGGTTTTATTTAATCATCACAACAACCATGTGATTTAAGGCATTATGGTGTTATAATCTTCATTTTATAAGTGAGGAATCTGTGGCTAAACAAAGAAAGGGGACACACCCAAGGTCACATGGCCTATAAGTGGGTGAAACTTGTGTCAGTCTCAAATATGCTAACTCCCAAACTACTGCTCTTTCCACATTAGCTGCTCTTTCCACATTAGTTCTTTTATTTATTTAATTTTTTAAAGATTTCCTTTATTTATTCATGAGAGACACAGAAAGAGAGAGAGGCAGAGACACAGGCAGAGGGGGAAGCAGGCTCCATGCAGGGAGCCTGATGTGGGACTCTATCCCAGGACTCCAGGATCATGCCCTGGGCCGAAGGCAGGCACTAAACTGCTGAGCCACCCAGGGACCCCTCCACTTTAGTTCTAACATAATCTCTGTCCCACCCCTCTTTTTCAAATTTCAGAAGAGTCTAGTTAGAAAGTTATTTCTTACTTATTCTTTCAGTCAGTATACTATATTGCATTTAAATCTCTTACCAATTTCCCATTTTTATTATTAAATTACTAGAAGTTGATGTAAGTACACAGCTATAAACAAATATTGAATATAAAGTATATATATATGATAGATGATATCAGTCAATAATGCTAGTAAGTCTTTAACAATAGGTTCTTGAGGGAATGTGGGAATGGTAATTGTATTTCTCTATTTCTATGGTAAAAATACTCCTACTATAGCCGATTTCAAGTGATCATTAAGATGTCATTGACTGTCCAGTGTTTGGGTATTGGGTAAGATGTGTACAATCAGCTCTTATGGGCTGGGATGAGGTATCATGAGTTGTCATTGATCATTCTCCCACTAGAACATCTTATGTAAATTAGTCACACGCTGGACTGTCATCCATAGTTTTTATTTTTCCCTTGATGAACTTTACTGAAGAATAATTTACACACAATAAACTATATCCATTTAAAGTGCACAGTTCAATAATTTTTGATAATTGTACAGGCCTGTGAAACTGCACTAAGGGTACATCACCTCCATTGTGTCCCATTGTAGGGCATCCCTCACTCCATTCCTGGCAACAACTAATCTGCTTTTTGTCCCTACAGATTAATTTATGCAAATGCCATAAAAGCTGTTTAAACGGATTGGCACAGGGGATTAAAGGCAGGGATAACAATTTTCAGTAGAGGAGATCAGGAAAATGGACTATGAGAGCCTCAAGCTTCTACTTGGTAGTAGATACTAAACTTGATAGTTATTTTTCTCACCAGAGAGGGAAACCCATCTGAAAATAAAGTCAAAATAAAGGGAAGTGGTGTCAAAAATAATGAAGAGAGAGAGAGAGAGATCCCCACAGATCTGATTTGCACATCTGGATTCAGCCATCCCTGAATCTATATTATCCTACACTGTCAGTAAAAATCTATGTATACTAGCCTCAATTCAGTAGTATTTGGAGATCAGAAAGGTCATGAGAGGGCTATCCTGTGATGATGTGGTGTAAAACACACAAGAGGATGTCAATGTGATCTTAAAATTAATCTGGTAAAAAAATGTCTGATTGTTTTTTTTTTTTTTTTTTTTTTTGCCAGATCTGACTTGTTTTATCCCTGGCTGTTGGCAACCCATCATAAATATAAATCAATTCTGCTTAGTTCAACACAGTGTGTGCCTTGCACACCAGCACATACACGCATTCTTCCTGCCAAGCTTGTGGTTTCTCTGGGCAGTGTTGTGTTATAAATTAATACTGTTGCCATTGCCTCTCAGTAAGGAAATTCTTCCTAATGCCCATATTCATTATGTCCATGAAGAGTTACAGTGTTTTCTGACAGACTGACTTATTTTGATCATCATCTGAAAGAATTTTGACTGATAGACATGGGAAAGTAGGCATGCAGAACAAAGATATCAAGAGATTAATGTGTAAAAAATATAAAACCTTCCATTTCAGCTGGTTGATAGAGGATGAATAAGTAAATAGCAAGAGAAGAAATACTAGCTGAGGAAAAGATGGAGAGAGCCCCAGATGGCAGGCTGCAGAGTCTGGGTTTCCCTTCTTAAATAAAGAAGAGTCTGACAATGGATTTGAGCAAGGCAATGCCCTCTCGAGAATCATGGGCCAGAGCAAAATGGCTTCATGGAGAGAAACAGGCAAGAGGGAACCACATGGAAGACTCCAACAATGATTTAAACAGTAAATAAGAAAAGCTTGACCCAGAGTCACAGTGGTAGGAATCAGAAGAAGAGGCATCTTGGGGATGGAAATATAGATCCTGTCATATTTTTTATTACAGAGTGTAAAGGAAGAATCAGTGGTGACTCTTGAGTTTGGACCAACTGACTGATAGGAGGTCTTAATGCCATTCACAGAGCAGGGACCTGCAAAGAGAACAATAAACAGGTGTTTTTTGAAGGGTAGAATTATGATTGATAGTAACTTAGTTGTAGATGATAACTTAATTTTGAAATTGGAGTATAGGATGGTTGGTCAGGTAGCAGGAAATTAGAAACAAGTATCTAGATCAAGAAAGAGAGTCAAGAACCAGAAACAGAAAATTGGAAACCATATGCATGGAGGCTAGATTTTAAAAACAAATAAGGAAAATATTGTTTTAGGACATAATCAGCAAACTACCACCCACAGGCCAAGTTTGGCCTGCCACCTGTTTATTATCATTATGAAGCTTTTTACATTAAAATAATTTTAGATTCACATGAAGTTGTGAAAAATAGTAGAGATCCCATGTAACCTTTACCTGTAATAGTTTGCCACAATAGTAATATCTTGTGGAACTCTAGTATAATTTCATAATCAAAATACTGAAAAAATAAGTCTATTGATCTTATTCAGATTTCCCCAGTTTTTCTCATATTCATTTGTTTTTGTGTGTCTAGTTCTTTGCAGTTCTATCACATATTTAGTATCTACTACCTAAGTAGAGTTCTATCTCCATAAGGATCTCTTATGCTGTCCTTTAATATAATGATGCTCACCTCTCTCCTTCCCCACCCCAACTCCTGGCAACCACTAATCTTTTCTCCCTTTCTATAACTTTATTATCTCAAAAAGATTATATAAGTTGAGTTATACACTATATAATCTCTTTGGACTGGCTTTTTTCACTCAGTATTATTCCCTGGAGATTTGTCCAAGTTGTCATATATATCAAAAGTTCATACTTTTTATTGGTAATATTATAAGGTATGGATCGATCACAGTTTGCTTATCCATTCATCTATTGAAGGTAATCTGTGTTGTTTCAGTTTTTGATTATAATAATACAGTTAGGACCATTTGCATACAGGTTTTTATGTGAACATAAATTTATCTGAGGTAAATTTATCCGGAATAAATGCTCAGCTGTGCCTTTTTACATTCCTAACAGCAATATGCGAGTGCTCCTTTATCACTTGTTTTTGTAAATAAAGTTTTATTGGAACCCTGATGCACTCAGTTGTTTACGTATATGTCTATAACTATTTTCACACTACAATGACAGAGTTGAAAAAAGGTGACACAGACCATATGGTTCACAATAACAAAAATATTTACTATTTGACCCTTTACAGAAAAAAAGTTTCTGACCTCTTCTCTAGGTATTGGTATCTATCTTTTGGGGAAAATAGACCAGGACTCAGAACCCTGGACTCAGTGTGGTTAGCTTCGAGCCACAGAGTAAAGCATAGAGTAACAAAGTTTGAGTTTCAGGCAAGATGATCCATGGCCACTGAAACTAAAAGGGACTCATGCACTTGTCTCAAGTTTGATAGATTGATTTGAAGGA
Source organism: Canis lupus baileyi (assembly GCF_048164855.1). Taxonomy (NCBI): domain Eukaryota; kingdom Metazoa; phylum Chordata; class Mammalia; order Carnivora; family Canidae; genus Canis; species Canis lupus. Next base: position 16,279,090 of record NC_132869.1, on the reverse strand, counting down.
AATTCTGGAAAGAATGTCTATAGAAGTGGGGAAATCCAGAACTGGATGGAAAAACTGGATCCTCCAGAGGGAATGCATAGAAAGATCTTCTGAAGCACCAACTATAATGGGAGGAAGTCATTGATGAAGTGCTATGGACATGGAGCAGGTAAGGATGGTAAAGATATCAGCTGAAACACAGAATCATCATTTTTTCAGTTCTAATGTCATCAGTAATAAGAAACACAATTATTTAAATAGCAAGATTTTAAGGGGAAAAAATGGTTGAAAATTTCAAAGTATCACTTGGAAAATGGTTCCAAAAGAAGCTGAAACATTTGAAAAATACATCTGACAATAGAAGGAACGTAGGTATGGAGAGGTAGTACACAATATAATGGCTAGAGAGATATAATGGCCACTGTCACATGATATTGAAGTCCTACAGGATGATTTAAGTTTAAGTTGGGAAAGAAAATTTGGAAGAGAGTCTAAAACCATGAAAAATTTGGTAATATCAACATTCTTATCAATCATCACCAAGTAATACATTTCCAGGAAGTTAAATTTCTTTCCCATTAAATCATCATAATTTCCCTTAACATTTTCCTAGAATAAGTGTCACTATCTCTATTTGATAAACATGTAAACTGGCCTGAGAGTTCTAGGGTCTGCCTAAAGTCAAGACAGGGAAGTTGCAAAACCAATATATAAATTTAAGCAAGCTCAGCTGCCTGCTAGCATGCCCTAGGACTGTAGGCAAAGGTGACTAGGGTGAAAGGAGTGTCATATGGATAATATGGACTTCACTCCACTAACTTTTATGATAAAATTTCTTTATTTGAATGGCCTAGTAGAAGCAGCAAAGAATAAGAATAAAAATGTTAATGCTTCCAACTCCATTTCCCCCTCTTCCCCATGTTTCAGGGGTTTTGTTATAAGAATATAGAAGGCACAATCATCAGGAAAAAGCTAGGTTTTAAGAGGCTGTTTCAACTCCTTCAAACCTCAGTCCCTTAAGATATTGCTTGGGAATGGGCTCTGTGATTTTGAGTAGCCTCCTTTATAAGCCTAATCAGCATCTACTAAAACTATAAATTTGTCTGTTTCTTTGAGAAATGACTTTACATCTGCTTAGAAAACTGAGTACATTTTACTGCTGCCAAGATTCCCTATGATATTTCAAAGATATTATTTGCTGCCTTCCTGTTATTTTGTGGGTTTTTTTTTTTTATGCTACCATGAACATGGGATAAAAGAACTTACTAGGAGGTTTAAATGAAGAGAAAGATGTAGGAAATCTGTTGCCAATTATACAGATCCTACTGAGGTACAGTGAAGAGGCCTGGTAGAGGGTAGGAGAGAAAACACTCAGCCACTCCAGATGCACATCCCACAACCCCTATGTCAGGTTTACTCCCATCGGTAGTGAAATGAAAGAGAGAGGCCAGGCAAAAGTTGGTGGAAACAGGCTTTTAATGGGACAGGCTCTCGGGCGAGGTTCCGGGCCCACAGCGGTGGGAGAGAGCCGGGAAGTCGCGTGGAGGGGAGGGCAAGGGGGCTCTTTTAGGGGGTAGGAGTAGGGGTAGGTGTGTCTGTCCGGGGTGATAGGAATTAGGCATTTTACTGGTGAAACCGGATGAGGCAGTAACTGCCCATGCCCTTATGTGGGGTCTGGTAAAGTCTGGTTCAGGTTTCCTGCATAGGTCCTGTCTCCCCCTAAAGACGTGTCCCCAGGCGGTCTGCTGGTGATGGGAAAGCTCTGAGGTGGGGGCAACAAGGTGGGGGGTCCGCTGCCGTTTTGTTGGTGCCTCCCCACCCCCTTGATCCCGCCGGCCCTAACTCTCCTATCTCTTCTGCTCTTGAATACCGGCTTAAGATGTATTTCCATCCAGCAAAATTTTGCTCCAGCTTCTCAGCTCTCAGTCATCTCTGAGGCCCTGGTCCTCATATTACTTTATTCTTAGGGGATCACATCAGCTTGCTTAAGTGACACTGATGTCAGGTATCCTGGGTACATTTGCATGTTAAAGAGTTTCCATTGAGTTTCTATATCCTGCAGCATTAAAACAGGACAATGGCATCATATTCTTTTCATCCATGACCATCTTCTCTAGAACCTTCTTTCTATTTAGTGGTCTCTGTTCTGTTTTACTATTCTGTTCTGTTTATGTTTTTGCCACATCCACCCCCTGATTTCTTTACATCTGATGTGGTTGCATCAGATGGCCCAGAAACACATAGGAGTAGAGAACAAAGTGGGTCATTAAATCTATAGACGATTAAATGGAGGTACTTAAGAGCTAACATGGCAACTAAAAGCTCTCCAAAGGGCTCAGGGGTCCACTAAGGATGACCTCAGATAAATTTGGCAGATGGCCAAATACTAAGAACTAAGCAGGCATTTTGGTTGCTTTCTCTCCCTCTTGTATTCATTCAATAGATTTCAAAAAACATGAATGATTAATTTAGTCTCAAGAGGCTGACTGTGATTTAATTCACTGAAGCTGTCGATAAAACAAAAGAGAAACAAAATCAGAGGGATTTGGGAATTCTAGCAAGTCTAAAATAAAATGGCACATTTGTTTGATTTCTCCCTTTGTTTCCCACTTAATAATATCTGTACTATTTAAACAGATCCTAAAATATCTTGCAAATGGAAAAAAAATATGTGGAAAACAATAAAATGGCAGCTGCTATCTTATTTTTACTATAACTAAAACCACTGACTTTTTTTTTCTTTTTTTGGACACGATTAAGACCGCCAAAGCAATTTTACTATAATTCCTTCTTCTAGTCTTTACTTATTACTTGATTTTCTAGCATGAATCAGTAGGTGCAGTAATTCCAATTCTCATATTAAGTGAAGACAAGAAGATAAAAGGGCACATGTGTGCCCTGGAAAAGAGTTTTATATAAAAGCAAAAGCAACTAATATTGGTATTTATTTATTTATTTATTTATTTATTTATCTTTTTTTGTGGACAGAGAGAAGGTAGGCATTCTAAGAATTTTCTGGCGGAGATTTATGCTGTTACTTCCCAATGTTGAGCCTGCCTGTAAACTCATGAATATGGAGCTATTAAGAGACACATGTATTTTGAACTGGGAGGACACAGGCCTAAGAAAGGCCTGAGTGATCCCGTTCTAAACTTTCCTTAATCTATTATGAAAACTATTAAGAGGATGAAACTACAATTTAAGAACCAATAGGCAAATTACACTGGCTGACAGGGTTATTAAAATAGTAATTTTTAGATACAGAGGGAAATCTAGTTAGATTATATAACAATTTCAATATTATTGTATACTTTCTTTTCTTTTAAGTTTCTCAGAATTTATTACACACATTTTCCTGGCTCATAAATAATTTAATTCTGATCATTTAAAATTTTCTAGGTAAATTGAATCTGCTCTGCAAATTCATCAAACATTTGAAATATGTTATTGATAGTTCCTGCTTCACCAATTTGAGAAGTAAAGTAGAAAAACATTCTTTTATATTCAAATTAGAATGATTCTGAGCTCCACTCTCCTTTTCTTGGGCTTCTTACTAGACACTCAAGGTATTTATTGGAAACTGAGTATCAGCCCTTAAAGTGGCTAGGCCTCAACTACCTACCCAGAGTGCAAAAGCTAGATTAACCCTGATGGAACTATTTTCAAGAAGAAAAAAAAAATGAAATTTTTAGTGTTCCTCTTGTATTTTCTATTGACTATTGGCATTATATGTTACACACCCCTTTCCTATTAGCACTATAAATATCCCAATAAAATATAAGTGCATCCAGCATTGACCACAAAGATAACACTTAAATTCATCCATGTTTCCCCCAACATTCAGCATTCTATATTTTAAAAAGCCATTAATACCATTGATGTCCTACATAGAAGTACCTTACATACAAATAAGAAAATTCTGTAAAAGAATTTAGTAGAGGCATGCCTGGATGGCTTAGAGGTTGAATGTCTGCCTCTAGCTCAAGGAGTGATCCCAGAGTTCTGGGATCGAGTCCCACATCGGGCTCCCTGAGAGGAGTCTGCTTCTCCCTCTGCCTATGTCTCTGCCTCTCTGTCTGTGTCTCTCATGAATAAAGAAATAAAATATTTAAAAAATATATAGTATAATTTTAGGTAAGATAATGTAGGATATTTCAGAGGTTTCTCAGGAAAAAAAGGCAAATTCCTCAGGTGGAATCCTGCAAATAAGATGCATATCTAAGCAGCATTCATACCAGGTCTGATTTATTTCAGTAGGAAAGGGCTCACAGTGACATGAGCAGTGGTAATTGTGTAAGTCTTGAATTGCCCATTACAATAGCACACATAAATCTAGTATAACTGAATATCAGATTCCAGGAATTGGATCCCCACTCCTCATAAATGGGTTTTTAAGTTGTATGATTAGGAATCAGAGTCTCTCCTCTCGTGTGATCCAGGACAGAGGTAGAAGCCTTGAAACTGTAGCCATATGAGTTTGCCAATGACTTTAGAAAATGGCTTTGTCATAAGGCTGACAAACTAGTACCAACATGTCATCATGACAGCAGCAACATGTCAAGTCAGCCCCAGCCCTTGCCCTGGCATAATGTGGAAGCCAGTTTGGAAGATTTGATTCCAAATCTATTTGTTGACCAGAAATCTTGGGCTGTACCTAGTTTCCATGGAACTTTGAGGAAATTCAGCATATTTTCTAAGAAGCCATGTCAGACAAGTTATTTCTTAATACTCAGCCCCTCTCTCGAAGATAGCCTCTAATTATATGGCATGCTTTATTATGTTAACAACTTTTACCATTTCAAGTTGTGCTCATTCTCAACGAAAAACAATGCAATTCACTGGTGTCATTTTGGGATATTCTAAAAGATGGTCAATATTGACCAAGTTTTAATTCCAGGGTATAGATCATATTCACCCAAAGCATAGTGGGTACACTTTATAAGAATTTGTAAGAATAGCTTAGGAGGAGTACATTTTCAAGTCCAGAGAAAATAAGAAGACTGGTATCGTTGGCTGTGGCTTGAAGGTTAAGCAAAGTTCCTCCAGGGCTTCCAAGCCTTCTCTATGATTTAGGAACCTGTGTCATCCTGAAGGGAGGAATATTTGTACTGTATGCTTTACTTAACCTCTTAAGGACACTTTGCTGGCCATTATTTTCTTCGGCCTGCACTAGTGCTATATCTTGACAGGATCTGGCAAAATGGCAAGAGGACTGAGAGCAAAGTAGTTTAATTAGCAGATGCTAAAATAACTGTTATGTCTCCCCATATGTTAGAGGAGGCTCATCATTGTAGGGGAAGCACAATTTTGTGTTTTCTGGTGTTGCATCACCAAATTGAATAGGAAAGTGAATTGTCCATCCAGTACATAAATTTTATTTTAGTTTATTTTTAAAGATTTTATTAATTTATTTACGAGAGAAACATAAAGAGAGGCAGAGACACAGGCAGAGTGAGAAGCAGGCTCCCTGCCAGGAGCCCGATGTGGGACTTGATCCCAGGACCCCAGGATCATGACCTGAGCCAAAGGGAGATGATCAACCATTGAGCCACCGAGGCACCCCCAGTGCATAAGTTTTATATGGAGGCTTCTGCAGTTGGACAGCATGAAGCTCTGAATCACTCAGTGACTTTGGAGTGTCAAGGAAATATTTAGCTATCCCTCTCAGGGATTCTATTTAGGAGCCTCTTTATCCCAATCTTATAGGTGGTCTTCACATCTTCACACTTCCCTAATGTCTTCTTTTTCTTATACCAACTAGTCAGTCATTCAGTAAACATCTGGTGGGTTCATCTCCACTGTGCATGTGTATATACGTGTGTGTGCATGTGTGAACATGTGTGATTTATCAGGGGTCATGGTTCAGTATTACCCTAAATGTGATTCACTCCTTTCTGACCCTTTAAGACCTTTATTAACAACCTAGGAATTCAATACAGGCTTTCTTATTCCCTGCCAATTTCCCATTTCTTTGAACACCATGGATTAGTTTCCATGAACAGTGACCAGCAATACCAATAGCCAATCATGCTACCCAAAGTAGACACCTGTAAGACTTATTCTATCTGCAAGGTAGGACTTTGATCTCTATTTCTTTCAATTACATTGGAAGTCCACGGTGGGTTATTGGTCAGATGTCTAGTACCATTTGCTATGGAAACAAGAGCAAAGAGCCCAGGAGTACCCTCACAAAGCCTACTGTAGCAGTGTCATTGAGTAAAAACTAAGGAGATGAGAAAAGTAGCAGAAATGTGAACCTATTGCCTATTACATATTTAGACGGAGATCTAATAAGACTGAGCACCAGACTCTGGGCAGGAAACCCCTAACCTTTGGCCTATGAAGCTTTTAAATTGTATGACAAAAATAGCACCAGGAATCAGAATCACATAGTGTAGCAAAATCAGATCTTTGTCCACATTCTGTAGGCTCAACTTACCTGGTTGAGGGTGAGGACCTGCCTCTCCTCTGACATGATCAAAAGACCAGTCTCAAGCTTTGCACTTGCAGCTATATGACATGGTAAGCTACTAGCACAATTTACCACCTCTGTATCCATGGTTGATGAAGCACCAGTCATATTTTTCAGTATTATCAGAGGTGAACTGGGGACCAGACCACTGACTGCCTTGAGCACTGGGCTGTACTCAGTTTCTACTAAACCTGAGGAGGGATGCTTGCAAGGGATCATTCTTGAATAAATTAACCCTTACTTCTCAGAAGGCTTTAGGCAGCAATTGCAAATGTCTCCAGAGTCAATCAAGTTACTTAAGTGAGTGAAGTGAAAATACATTAAGAGATGGTGAGCACTATGGTGAACTAGTCAAGAACTACCCAAATGAGGAAGTCATTGCCCAACAACAGTCATTGTTGCCCTGTGAAAGTGCAAAATCATGTTTGGTACATCTTCCTTTTATAGAGGAAACAAGAAACATGACAAATAGGGAATTTGATTTATAAGGTGATTATTTTTACAACAAAACCCCTTTTCAGACTGGCTGAGTTCTTGTCTCATTAGTTCATTAGTTTGCAACGTCTAATAACATATAGCTTGTCATAAAGTTCCAAAGCACCTAAACAAGGGGAGGAAAGTAAGGAGAATGCTGGCCAAGGCTCCCAGGCTCGTTCTTTCTCTCTTTCTTTCTTTCTTTCTTTCTTTCTTTCTTTCTTTCTTTCTTTCTTTCTTTCTTTCCTTTTAGAAAGAGAGAGAGCGTATGAGCAGGGGGAGGGGCAGCAGGAGAGGAAGAGAGAGAATCCCAAGAAGACTCCCACACTGAGTGCAGAGCCAAAGGGGGTCTCGACAAGGGGCTCAATCCCAGGGCCCCGAGATCACAACCAGAGGAAAAATTAAGAGTTGGACACTCAACCAACTGAGCCACACATACACCCCTCCAAGGTTGTTTCTACTCCTCCAAACCTCTGTCCCTTAAGGAAGGTATTGCTTGGGAATGGGCTCTGTGATTCTATCTGAGTAGTGCCCTTTTAAGCCTAATCAGCTTCTACTAACCCTATAAATTTGTCTGTTTCTTTGAGAAATGACTTTACATCTGCTTGGAAGACTGAGTACATTTTATTGCTGCCAAGATTCCCTATGATATTTCAAAGATATTATTTGCTGCCTTCTTGTTATTTTGCAGGGTTTTTTTTTAATACTACCATAAACATAAACATGGGACAAAGGAACTTGTCTAGATAAAGCACAGCCCTTGAGAGCTAAATATGGGGTGTTACTACAAAATACTATAAATAATATCATTTTATTCTTGAGATGGGAGAAGGGGGTGTGGTGGTGGGCGTGCTTGAGTGGCAGCTCGATCTCTTCTCATCAGATTATCAGTTTCCTATGGGTTATCTCTGGGACAAAGCAGAGAGTGGTTTCAGAGAAAAAATAGGTCTCAGATTTAACTAGGGGTTTTTGAAATGTGCAGTTATTTGCCCAGTCATCAGTATTTTTAATTTTAATTTTTAATTATGCTAAATAAAAGAGAATACAAAATAGAAATAGACACAAGGGAACAAAAAAGTGTAAGATTCTTTAAAGAAAGCATGTAATAGAAAAATGAGTAAAATCAGATGGAGATAGGAATTCAGGGATCATTACCTTGAGGCAGGAGGTGTTATGAATTCAGGGATCATTACCTTATAGTGGGGAAAAGGAAGAAGAGAGAGTTGAGAAAAAGAGAACATGTACAATTGCCTATAAGACACTGACAAACTGTTCAGTCAAAAACGTGTTCCACCCATCTTCAGGGTTGTAAAAACATCCATTTCAGAGGCAGGAGGAATTTGGGAGGTAGACTTATATTACAATTTATGGTCTCCTCTTCCTGAGGTCTCAGTAAACCAGGCTTATCCAAGTGAAGTTAAATTATTTAATTGTTCAAGGCATCAAAAAGAATTACTTGGGTTCTTCTAGGTTCACAACACAATGCCTGGTATCAAGGTTAAAGACAAAACAAGAACAAACAAACAAACAAACAAAAAATATATGGTATAGTCTCTGTCTCCAAGGGGTTTGCAAGCTACTTGCATATAGTAATCTCTGTTCTTTACTGATGATATGCAAGAGAATAATAGAAATCATGTGTGCAAGACAGGAAGTGGTCAACTGTGGCTTTAATTCTGAGTCAGCATTACTGTGTTTATGAATCTTGTCCACTACAGTGAGATATATGTATGTGGTGGTGGTATTTGGGAAGGGGAACATTTAAATTAGGTAAATTTGAACTCTCTGAAAAGTTCAGAGAGAAAGAAATTTGTAGGTTTGTGTTGTTTTTGTTCTGGTAGTGTGGTAGCCCCTCAAGTTAGTTTTTGTTTTTTTCCCAAAAACTATGGAAATAGATGAGTAGCTACTCTTACATAAGCATGGAGCTAGCCTAAGAGATGAGATAGACTGAATGTGTATGGACAAGCAGTTCACAAAGACAGGAACACAAATTAGTCCAGAGTGACCAGGGTCATCAGTGAGAGAAGTAAAAAATAGTATGATCCAGGTGAACAGTGACCTTGTGATGATGAGACCAGAAGAGACCATGTAAGATGACCTGAGCTCTGTCATTAGGGGGTAGGTGGGAAAAAAAAAAATTCCTTGGCTAGAAGATACAGAAACTGACATGAGAACAAATGAAGAGGGAAAATGAACTGTCACACTTTCTCAATGCAAATAGATATACAGGAAGCAAAAATATGGAAACCAGAAACCAGAAATGCAATGACCATGACCCCCCCCCCCAAAAAAAAAACTGGTTATGACAGCAAAGATAACAATGAAAAAAGATTTTTCTCATGAAAATGAAAAAAGCCTTGGCATAAATTGGGTAGAATGAAGTATGAACCTGCAGTATGAATGAAGAGGAGCAGGCATACTGAACTAGACAAAGACACAGAGACTATGGTGTGGGAGAGGGGTACCAAGCTAAACAAAACACTGAGCTGAAAGAGTGAAAGAGGACAGACTACAGAAGACCTAACTCTAGTATGGCCCTGACCCTTTCCCATGTCTTCCTTAAGTAATTCCTTCATGATGTTTACCACTGCCTTCTAAGGTCATACATTACTTTTTTTTTTTTTTTTTCCTGAAGGATTTATAGAGTCCTTTGGGAATTGGGTATATTTAGAGTTAGAGTTCTTGACGTCTACATATTTGCTCTGGAGGGCCTATGCAATCTAGTGTTGCCTTATTTCCACTGGATTGCAAGGGGAGCAGTGGGGGGTGGGAAGCATGTGCCTCTGGGCAGTATCCTTAAGCCAGGAACCCTGAAAAATCCAGAATCAAAAGGGTCTTCCGATTCTGAGTGGGAAGGAGCTAGTAACCTCAAGCTTGTCAAGAGCCCAGAAGCTCACTAGATAAAATACCCCTTAGACACAAAGCAGAACTTACACACCGTCACTTTTTCTACTGGGATCACAATATTGTGAAGATGGGGGCAGGGGACTTAATTTGTAGAGGACCATGAATGTTACTATGATACAAAGAGCTAAACTCTCATAAGCTTTTATCAAAGCTTCCTCCTTTAAGCCACATGTGATGAAATCAATAAATTTTGGTAAAATCTCACAAGCAAAATCAGCCTGTTTTCCAGTTGCATCCAATTGGCCCCACCAGAAAGATGGAAAACACCAGGAGACTGGTCTAATTCTTAGCTACAGGATCACTAGCAAATTTCTGCTGGAAAGATGCTGGCAGATAAAATTTTGGAACTATAACTATAATAACCTGAAATGTTAGGGGATTTAATAAAATTGAATACGGGGGCAGCCCACGTGGCTCAGTGGTTTAGTGACGCCTTCAGTCCAGGGTGTGATCCTGGAGACCTGGGATCAAGTCCCATGTCAGGCTCCCTGCATGGAGCCTGCTTCTTCTTCTGCCTGTGTCTCTGCCTCTCTCTCTGTGTCTCTGCCTCTCTCTCTATGTCTCTCATGAATAAATAAATAAAATCTTTATAAAAAAATAAAATTGAATACCCTTTTACCTCATAGTGTGCTTTGGTTGGTTTAAAATACCTTTATTACTCAATATCCCAATAAGAAACACTTTTACATAATATTTAGGATAGACCTACGAAAACTCATAAAAAGTGAACATGCAATTCAATCATTATAATGTGTTAACTAAAACCTTCTGAGTTCTACAAGAGACAGGTTATAAAATTATATACCTCTGTAGATATTATCTTTGATTAAAACTACTATTTACCAGCTAAGGAGATGAGTAGATGAGCGAGGGTAGGGAGATTTAAAAATGATTATGAATATGAATTAATCAATTCTTACTGTTATTGTGAGCAGTCAAAACTGGTCACTACCAAATTGAAACTGTAAAATGCTTGGCTGTTTCATAGAGGACCCAGAACAGGATGAAATACCAGAAGCAGTCACTGATAAGACCAAAGTAATATGGTTAAAACCAGGATGACCCACATGCACTAGGGTTAGGTACCTGAGGATTCCAACATTAGTAAGATTCAAGCTTAGATTCAAGTGAGTATGAAGAAGATAATTCAAAAGAGACCATCTTGAGCTAAAAAAAATTCAGGTACAGAAACATTTTTAATAAGCAAAGCCATCAGCTCAGTTTCCCAAGACTACCCTTGGCCATGGCTTGCAGAAGCTTTATTTTTTATGAGGACTGTATCTTTTAAACCTCTCCTCCTTCTCTGTACTTCTTTGCAGGTCTCTGTATAGTACACAACAAGTGCATTTACTCACAGCCATTCTTCAGAGGAGCTCTTCACCTGACATCTCCTTTGAGTATCTTGATCCATGACATAAGTAAGCATTAGGGCCTCTCTGTTACATTGAATTATGAAATTGCACAAATTTTAGTAAAATTATAACTCATTTAAATCATAATTTGGGATAATTGGCCTGACTTGGCATTCCTTCCTTTCTTCTCCCACTCAACCTCAGTCTGCTACCTCACATACCTTTTTAAAATGTCACAGAGAAAGTTTGCTAAGCACATCCATAGTGCCAAAATATTAAGGAAGAATGCTTTCTCTAATTAAGAGGAGAAAATAATTTTAAGACACTTTAGGACAAACATTAATATGCTTCCATCACTGCAAATATTATTGTATGTTGAAAGGAAAATAAGCAAAGGCACTTTTGAATTAGAGATTGGTAAACTCCTAAAATAGATTGACCAGAGACAGAACTTGTCCAGGTCTGGACAGCAGGCTTAGCCCAATTTCCTTTCCTCCTCTGATCCAGAACTTCATATTTAACGTCTCTTAGCAAGTAGCTAGCACTGACTTGAAGATATGTTAATGCAATACTCAATATAAGACTTAAATAAAGGGTTTAGGGTTTCATTTTTTAAAATCTCCAATATCCCAGTATCATAGATTGGTTCATTCATATGTTGTTCCATTTAACTAGTCACTGCCTGGCATTTAATTGTTTCAGATGTGTGTGTGTGTGTGTGTGTGTGTAAAGTCCCTATGACATCACACAGACCTGGTGATACGGTCCATTTCCTAATCCTCTCCAATTCACCAGCAGTAGTGAGGCATAGTAGACCTGTTAAAATCGTGGATGCTGACCAGACCATCAGTGCTCTGGGTTTGAAATTTGCCTCCACTCTTTGCCAGGTTTGTTACCTCAGGAGGTTATTCACCTTCACTGTTTTCATTTGTTGTGGTAATCAGTAAATCATTTAATTTTAAACAATGCCTGGCACTGCTAGAGTAAGGTGAGCAAGGCCCTTGCTTAGGGTGCAAAATTTAAGGGGGCATCGAAAACCTCAGTAATCAAGGTAACTAATATTTTAATGTTTTAAAAACTCAAAAGGTCAGTGGTGGATAACTTGTCCATTTGAGTTCACGATGAATCCTCAAGATCCACAGTTTTTTCAGGGGCTAAAAGACAAGAACGCTGACTCAGACATTTATAGCCACTTTACAAAGTACACACATTCATCAGCCTTGAAAAAATATTGGTAGCTACCAGAAGTAAAAGACTTTTCCCATAATGATTAAGTCAGTGGTTCTACATAGGCTACAGCCACTTGTGAAATCACTAGAGATGCTCAGACATGTGTGTGATTTCTTTTGAGCCCCCTCTAATATTAGTGCACACAGAGAAGCCCTAGGCTGCTCCCTTGCAAGCGTGCTTGCCTTTTCTTATTTGTAAGTGAAACCATATATAATTCCACCCTGGCAATTTTTCTAATTATTCTTTCCCGAGACAGTGCTAAATCACAGACCGTGACAACTGGAGCCACCGTGATCTCTGGGCACATGTCAAAAGTCCTGAATCATCGATTGGCAATAGCACATCAGCAAGTTCTCTCATTGCTTTGTGACTTTGGAATGTGTAGCTATTTGGAAGATAAGAATACCCCTACCTCCTTCCCAAGGCAGACTGCCTTTTCCCCTCTTCTTCCTTCAAGGAAAATTAAATGAAGACAGCTAACGAGCAGTTTTATTTTCTTTCAGCAAAGGTCAGCAATCCCACAGCAGCAAATTAATCCCAATTAGTAATGATATTTTGTCTTGATAAATGATGACACATTTGATTTACTGTGTTTCCAGGATGCAGGCGGCAAATGTTAATGATTTGGTTTGCTGGGAATTTATACTCTTGCTCATTTCCTATTTGCTGATCAGTTGCGGCTCTTGAAGACTTGGCTGCTTCAACTAATGAACTGAGGGCCTCGCAGGAATAATGGTGTGTTCTGCAGGCCTCATTTTTTTTTTCATGCCATCTGTAGAAATGCAGGTTCCTCTCAGAAAATCTCTCTGGCAGCCAGGAAGGAATGATTATGATCATATCAATGTCACTTGTAATTTGTATTTCACTTGTTTAATGGCATCCCCAATAAATGAAGCTTTCTGCAGAGAACAAAACTAATTATAGCAAATTCAGCATTTGTGTGTGCGTATGCGTATGTGTGTGTGCAGGAAGAAGAGAATTCATGAATAGAAACATACCTAATCTTTCCTCATTTCCTTAAAATATTCTGATAGCAGTGATACGGTTTACATAATGATTTATCTGCCCAGCTGGTATAGTTTTAAATTAGACCAATGAAGATGTTTCCTTGAGGTCTTCATAACTGTGTTATGTGTTATCCCATCCTTTTGTTTGCAATAAATGCAGACACAAGTCAAATGCTCTCTCTTTTTCAGCCCCCCCTGGTTCCCTCAGAGAGCATTCAGTACTTTGGGGATTGCTGGAGGCATTTTGATTCCTGACAAAGGCTTCCAGGGCTGTCCCCTGAGGCTGTGCAAGTCAGTCTGTGGGCGATTCTGAGACCTGCACCTGCCTTTCAAGTAACACCAAAGATTCAAGCCAATGGGAAGCCCTGGGGAGGGTTGGCTCTTCCAGTTCTGAGAAGCTGATGTGCCTTTCACACATCAGATATAATATTTGCTGCAGAAAACAAGCTGTGATTGGCTGCAACTCCAGGCAGACTGGTCTCCTGGTTGTTTACATGACACTGTGAAAAGGAAATATGAGGGATCATTACCCATGCTCATTTAAGAGCTGGAAATGTTAGAAGCCCTATTTAGAATCTCCTTCGGGGAGTGGGTGTTTTCCTCTCATTCTTAATCATTGTTCTTAGAATCAACTAATATAAAATCAATAAAAACCTCACTCTTCTTGCTTAAGGGGACACTTATTATGGTAAATTGCTAGATGCACATTATGTATCTTCTATTTTCCTTTCCTTTCCTGGGGCTTCTGTTCTATCACTATTCCTGACCCAATTGGTTTTTCACTCCTGGATGGAGTTGACATTCTCTTCTGTCTCTGGAATGCAAATGACTGGGGGCATTTGACTGGTTTCAAAGCCTGATGATTTGGACTGGTACAAGGAAAGGTATTTATATGTTTTGTTTTGTTTTGTTTTGTTTTTACCAGACAATTTTCCTGTTTCAATAATGTGCATTGTTCTTTAGGCAGTGATGAATACTTTTTTTCTCTTCCTCTTCCCATAACATCGAGGAGAGCTGTAGTTCCCTCTATTAGTCCAGGTCCTCCGGGAAGTAGAAATCAAAATAGAATTAAATGTGTAAGGATTTTCCAAGAATTTGAAGTGCCTGTGTGGAAGGATCCAGAGGAGGATCGGAGTAATCTAGGTTATTTTAATGCCAACGTTTTAAAGTTTCTCTCATAGTGAACATGATGTAGGATTTACTTATGTCCTTCAGCTTCATTATTGTACCTAAGCAAGGCATTTTATCCTAGTGCTGCTTTTCAGTGGACTGGACGTAGCACATATTTTAGAATGCAAGAGCAGAAAAGGGGATAATGGATTGAAAAGAATGATAATCCTTTTAATCTTCAACCCTAGGCTCAGGACAGAACTTTACATTTACCAAAGCACTTTCATTTACATCATTGCTTTTGATTCTGACAACAAAAGATGAAGTCAGCCTTAATTCCTGTCAGCAATGCATACCCTGGATTAACCCATGAAGAAACATCAAAAACCCTATAGAGGGACAAAACAATTGGCCTATACTCTTCAAAAAATGTGAAGGTCATGATAGACAAAGATTGAGGAACTGTCCAGATAAAAAGAGACTTATGAGACTTGACAACTCACTGTATTGTAAGATCTTGGATTGCATCTTATGCCAAAAAAGATGTAAAAACACCAAAAAGAAAAAAAGTATTTTTCTCAAAAGGTCAATTTAGGATAACTGGCAAAATTTGTATTTCGCTAGTTTAAATTATTAATTTCTTGATTTTTAGAATTGTTTTTATGTAAGAAAATGTTCTCCTTTTAAGGAAATACAAACTGAAGTATTTGGGGGTATAGGGACATCATGTCTGTAACCTACTCTCAAATGGTTCTGAAAAAAAGTTCAATATACAGAATGATAAACCAAATGTAATTTAGAAAAAGTTAATTCCTGGAGAATCTTGTTGAAGGGTATACAGTGTACATAGTCATTTTTCTGTACTATCTTTGTAACTCTTGCAACTCTGAAATTATTTTGAATTAAAAAAATTTTTAACTCTACCCTTAAAAATATACCATAAGCAAGGCAGTCTTCCTGCCTCATTTTGCAGGGGAACAAATTTGGCTCAGGGAGTATAAGTAAGTGCCTTAATTTGGTCCATACAACAGATCAGTGTCACACAGCAAACCTTAACTCAGATTTATTTCCAATCCCAGTGATCTCTTCACAAGCAAACACATCATCCCTATGAACATGGGAGCAGCAAAATGACCTGACTCCAGAGCCCATGGCTCTATCTCTCTAGTTTTACTATTATAATACCTTTCTCAGTATGGCACACTGTCACCTGTTAACATACTTGACCCTCAGAAAGAGAAGCTATGCTCTGCTCTGACCATGTGCCTGAGTACCAACACCTCTGATACTGTTTTGATTCCTTGAAATTAATTTGTCTTCATATCCCAATTCCAACATAACTTATTTCCTTATACCTAAATCCCCAGGTATTTGTTTACTTTCTTTACTTTCTAGTACCTTTTTGTTCTGTTTCCTAGATCCTATTTATACAAACAATCTTCCTGGGGATTTAATTCCTTTAACCAAAATCCCAGTTTCTAAAAATAAGTTCACTTCAGGACCTCCAGGCCTGCCTGGACCTTCTGCTCCTACATCTGGGATTAGCTAATCAGTGTCTCAGTTTTCCAGATCCCAGACATTCCTTGCTTGGCTTTCTATTGAAAAAAATCTCTTCACATTTCAATATGATGACCAACCCTTGGGTTCCATGAAAACCATTGAGTATTATTCCTTTTAATGCTTTCTTATTGGAAAACTGAGCTTGCATCTGCTTCATTCTTCCTTTGAACTCCAGCTTCAGTGCCATATATCCTTTAAAATTTCTTTAGCCATCACTGTCCTTATGACAACTCCTATTCAGATAACTCAGCACAAACACACGTATTTTGCATATTACAGGTTACCTTGGATTGGTAGCATTCTTTTCATACATAAAGCATATTCTCTATCCTTTGAGGACAATGGTTTAGAGGAGACTAAAGATGATCCTAACTGGCTATATTATCTTGTACAAATCACTTAGTACCTCTGGACCTCAGATTTTTAAACTGTGAGTAGAAAGAATTAGATTAGCAAGTCTCTAAGGGCTTCTCTTAGTGCCATAGTTTGTAGAACTTTGGGCTATCCAGTGTCAAATAACAAACATTCAGTTAGTGTTTGATAAATGTGATTATGACCTCACAAGGGACTTATCATCATCAGAAGGTCAGATAATGGAATGTCTCCCATGGAGGCACCAGAATGCCATCACCGAGCCCATTTTCCATTATGTCTCCAGAGGGTCTGACTTGGAAGCAGGAAAATTATGCAACTTTAATCAAAGGCAATAGAATCAGTCCCCCCCAAACAGCTACACGACTATCTGATTTAATTTCCATTTTTCAACGGTGTTGAGTATGCCCTGACATCACAATGCACGTGAAATTCCAGGATCAAGTCATATAGCCACTTACCCTGGATTTTTGGCCAGGGTAAGTATGATGGCAAGTTTTGATAAGACACGGTGAAGAATGGGAATGTCCAATGCTGTGTTTTATTTTATCTTTATTCAAAATGTTCTCTGTCCTTATTACTCATCATATGCCCCCAGAAAGATCACCAGCTTTGGTGCCAGTCTGATAGAAATCTAGAATCTTGATTCCACCCCAGATCTAATGAATACAAATCTGTCTTTTAACAAAATATCCAACTGGTATATATGTAGATTTGAGAGATTTTGAGAATCACCACTCATCTTGACAAGGGAGGAGCCATGTCTTGTGGGGCTTGAAACATATAATTTTAGAAACCATCTTTAAGAATAATCAAGCCTAGGGATCCCTGGGTGGCGCAGCGGTTTGGCGCCTGCCTTTGGCCCAGGGCGCGATCCTGGAGACCCGGGATCGAGTCCCACGTCGGGCTCCCGGTGCGTGGAGCCTGCTTCTCCCTCTGCCTGTGTCTCTGCCTCTCTCTCTCTCTCTCTGACTATCATAAATAAATAAAAAAAAAAAAATTTAAAAAAAAAAAAAAAGAATAATCAAGCCTATATTCTATTAACCGTTAGTGCTCAAGAAATCTCTTGACCTTCCTCTCATTGTTCTCTGCTCCACTGATGCAGAATCCAGCTAGAATGAGAAGTACATTTTATCAAAGGATTTAGTACTTGGTGATTGGTGATGAATTTATTTCCTCTCTCTGGTAATAATATTAATAGCTAATATTTAATGAGTGCTTACTAAGTGTTAGAAGTTGTTTTAGCAACTGGATAGATGTGGATATTTCATTTATTCCTCATAGCAGTCTTAAGAGATCAGAAGTTCTTTTTTAGATTAACCCTTTATCTTAGAGATAATATACAGTATCTTTCTTGTAGTAGGTATTGGAGCAAATATTGGAGCAGAGTGCACCTGACTGTATGGCCCACATTCTTAAAGACTGATCTATACTACCTCTTGATAATAAAAATTAAGATTTCAAAAGAGTCTTCAGCCACCAAGGAAAAAGAAAGAATGGACTGTGGGGAACTAAGATACTTGTAATATTGTAATAAAGCCTGCATTTGGGGAGGGGATAAGGGAAGTGTTTGCCTTTTTGTCTTCCCTATCTCGTCTTGTAAAGCAGCTCTATTATTCCACCAACCCATAAGGCAGGTTCTGACAGTGGCTCTTTTCTTCAGTAATTTTGCTTATAACTTGACACTAGAGATTGCCCAAACTGTAAAGCTCAAAGTGGGAGTGGAGCTTTCCAAAAGCTAATAACAAATTAAGTGTGTCATTAGTGTGTTTTTACTAGATCTTTCTGTAAGTAAGTCCCTGATGTTCTAATAGTTTTTTTAATTCTTTACAACAAAAGCCATTAGAACTCATAAAAGTAATTTCCTTTTCCATATCACTATTTGGAAACAGATAAGTAGGTACTTTTTAAGAAGGACGTCAACCATCAAAAAAAATTAACAAAAATGCATGTAAAGAGACCTAAAATTAACTTTTTGAGGTTTGTTTTCATGACAAAGAAAATACTATCTAGTACATACATCATTTCCTGTTTTCTTTCTCCTTCTAGCCACATTTTAGGACTGTAGCCCAGCCAATAAAATATGAAATAGACGCAAAAACACACACAAGTCTGCTGTTTATCGTTAACTCAGTATAATGGACAAATATATGTCAAAACTAATCTTGTTGGCCTGCACTGCCTGGGAGATGCCAGTATAACCCAGCAAGATCAGTTTTGACATGTATATGGCTCCTGTGTCTTGATCTATTACCATTGGCCTTTGGGACCTCAGTGGGAGGCTTCTTATTTCCCTGATCCTTCTGGTTGACAATAGTTGATTATCCGTCAAGTCACATAAAGAATAAAGAAATCTTATTTAAACTATATTTTGAGATTGTATGATTCATAGTCAAGTTTATAAAAAGTAAGAAAGCAGATATCAATGAGAAGAGTATTACACTATTTTGACTTAAAAGCGCTAAGGAAAAATGGAATCTGTTGGGATTATTTGTGTAAGTAGGGGAAGGGAATGAGGAAGGCAAGCTGTAAAGAGAAACAGTTGTATCTGAATGGAAATTGAAACCCGAAGGCATGTTCACAATAACTGCAGCTAGATAAGCCAAGGTTGTCTGAAAATGCTGTTTCTAAATATAGCCTTAATCATATTGACATGGAAAAGAAATGACATAAGAAGTGAGGAAATCAAAATAAGGCAATTTATGCCTCGAAGAAACTTGAGCTATAATGATTTCTGAAACAGATGTTATAAAGAAAAAAAGATTGCATAACTTTTTAACTGCACTGTTATATTTAAGAAAAATTAAAATTATATAAGAGGCCTATGGAAATTTGCAAAAGGGAAAGAGTAGAGGGGTTAGCAAAGTAACACTATTATATCTTAGTGCCAGACTTTTGGGGAGGCAAGTATGGTTGAGTGATGAGTAAGTGTGAATACCAAGGCTACCATTTCCTACTGGTAGAAGAATATAATGAAACATGTGGGGCAGGAAGTCAGAAAGTCATTCAACAGACTGGTATAATTATGTCAGTTGCTTAGACATGAGGTAAATGTTCTAGAAAAGTTCAAGTGGTGATTTGGGACATAAGCCAACAAATAGAAGCACTAGGCCACTTTTACGGTTAGGAGCAAGGGGCAAATTATCTACAACACCAAAATCCAGGTTGATCTTCTGTTATTGCTTTAGTTTAGGCTCTTGTGATACCTTGCCTGTACTATTACATGATTATCCAAAAAAAGCCTTACCTACTTCAGTTCACTGGTAATCTATTAATCCATCAATGGACTAATGATGATTATAGATTATAAGCCCAAAGTATATAATGACTTTGATCATCTATGATTGAGGTACATTGAAAAATAATAAAACTGGTAAAACCACAGAAAATTTAATAGTAGCATTATTTGTAAATATGGCAAATCCATACAAAAGAATATTAGTCATTCATATAAAGAAATAAAGTTCTGATACTCTTGCAATATGAATCTTAAAAACAAGTTAAGTGAAAGAATCCAGTCACAAAATACCACATTATATAATTCCATGTATATAAAATGTCCAGAATAGATAGAACTATGGAAATTAAAGGTATATTGGGGGTTATTTAGGGCTGGAAGAGAAAGATGTGAAGGGACTGCTAATGTGTATGGAATATCTTTTGGAACGGATGAAACATTAGAAAATTAGTGGTATTGATCATACAACTCGGATGGGTATACTAAAAATAATAATATATACTAAATAGTGCAAATAATACTAAAAATAATATATGAGTATATTAAAATACTTAAAACTATATTTTAAATGGATGGATTTTATTGCATTTTAATCGTATTTTAATAAATATGTTAAAAATAATTGCTATAACCAATAGAATTCTACTTGTACCTAGAACACAAAAAGCTGACAGGAGTCTCACTCTCAACAACAAGCAAAAGATGGATCAGACACAAAATCTTAATTTTTCTTGACCTGTAAGAGAGCTGATATCATCAGGCAATCAAGTAGCTTAGAATCCAGAGTGTAAGTTTCCCTCCAATGGAAGATGAGACATGGGCACTGACTCACCAGAGGATGAGATAAAGAGACGCTTGGTGCCATACAGGCAGGTGAAAGGAAATTTATTACAAGTTTTGAAGAAATGCCAAAAAGTAGCTCACAGTTCTAAATATAAAATCTAAAAATACATAATCTAAGTGGCCATATTGGAGAAAGTATTTGAAATCTTGAGATAGGAAAAGATTTGTTAGAAATGATGCTAAAAGCAGGACCCATAAAAGAAAAACTTCTTGAACTGGACTGTATCAAAATTAAGGAGTCTTGCTCTTTGCAAGACACTGTAAAAGAACAAACAAGGCACAAACTGAGAGAAAATATTTTCAAATCACTTTTCTCACAATGGATGTGCACCCAGTATATATAAAGATGCATCAACTCTTAATAATAGACTTTTTTTAAATGAACAAAAAATCTGAACCAACATATCATGAGAGGATATACAAATGACAAGCAGATGAAAATATGTTCAACATTATTAGCAAACTGCTTACCTATTCCAATGACTAAAGAAAAGGGAAAAATGCCGACCTTAAGTGCTGACAAGGATGAGAAGCAACTGGAAATGCACATATTTTTTTTTGTGGGAATGCAAAAATGATACAGCAATTTTGGGAGTTTGGAAGTTCCTTAAAAAATTACAGATACACTTACTGTATAGCCCAGTACTTCCATACTTATTTATCCCAATGAAATGAAAACATTGTCTGCCCATGCACATTTATGGTCATTCAAAACTTGAAACAATTCACATGTCTTTCACCTGGTGACCGAATAAACAAACTGTGATACATCCATTCAGTGAATTACTGCTCAAAAATAAAATGAATGAACTACTGAACCAAACAACAAGATGAATAAATTCCTATATAATTCCGTTTATGTAACTTTCTAGAAAAGGAAAACCTATAGGGATCCAAAAGAGATCAGTCATTGCCAGGAACTAGGGGTAAAGGGAAGGGTTAACTATTAATGGGCATGGGGGAAATTTTTGGTGATTAAAATGATCTATATCTTGATTTTGATGGTAGATACATAATTGTATACATTTGTCAAAAGCCATAGACACACTATAAGGTAAATTCTAATGCATCTAAATCTTGCCTCAATTTTTAAATAGTCTTATTAGCAAATGGTTTCTCAGAGTTAAGAAAAAATAATAGGGACACCTGGATGGCTCAGTTGGTTAAGTGTCTGCCTTTGGCTCAGGTCATGATCTAAGGGTTGTGAGATTGAGCCCCATATAGGGCTTTGCACTGGTCATCAGCCAGCTTTTTATTTTATTTATTTATTTATTTATTTATTTATTTATTTATTTATTTAATAAATTTATTTTTTATTGGTGTTCAATTTACCAACATACAGAATAACACCCAGTGCTCATCCTGTCAAGTGCCCCCCTCCCTCAGTGCCCTTCACCCATTTACCCCCACCCCCCGCCCTCCTCCCCTTCCACCACCCCTAGTTCGTTTCCCAGAGTTAGGAGTCTTTATGTTCTGTCTCCCTTTCTGATATTTCCCACACATTTCTTCTCCCTTCCCTTATATTCCCTTTCACTATTATTTATATTCCCCAAATGAATGAGAACATACAATGTTTGTCCTTCTCCGATTGACTTACTTCACTCAGCATAATACCCTCCAGGTCCATCCATGTCGAAGCAAATGGTGGGTATTTGTCGTTTCTAATGGCTGAGGAATATTCCATTGTATACATAAACCACAGCTTCTTTATCCATTCATCTTTCGATGGACACCGAGGCTCCTTCCACAGTTTGGCTATTGTGGCCATTGCTGCTATAAACATCGGGGTGCAGGTGTCCCGGCATTTCATTGCATCTGCATCTTTGGGGTAAATCCCCAGCAGTGCAATTGCTGGGTCGTAGAGCAGATCTATTTTTAACTCTTTGAGGAACCTCCACACAGTTTTCCAGAGTGGCTGCATCAGTTCATATTCCCACCAGCAGTGTAAGAGGGTTCCCTTTTCTCTGCATCCTCTCCAACATTTGTGGTTTCCTGCCTTGTTAATTTGCCCCATTCTCACTGGTGTGAGGTGGTATCTCATTGTGGTTTTGATTTGTATTTCCCTGATGGCAAGTGATGCAGAGCATTTTCTCATGTGCATGTTGGCCATGTCTATGTCTTCCTCTGTGACATTTCTCTTCATGTCTTTTGCCCATTTCATGATTGGATTGTTTGTTTCTTTGCTGTTGAGTTTAATAAGTTCTTTATAGATCTTGGATACTAGCCCTTTATCTGATATGTCATTTGCAAATATCTTCTCCCATTCTGTAGGTTGTCTTTTAGTTTTGTTGACTGTATCCTTTGCTGTGCAAAAGCTTCTTATCTTGATGAAGTCCCAATAGTTCATTTTTGCTTTTGTTTCTCTTGCTTTCATGGATATATCTTGCAAGAAGTTGCTGTGGCCAAGTTCAAAAAAAGTGTTGCCTGTGTTCTCCTCTAGGATTTTGAATATTAGTTGACAATAGAGTTGAGGGTCCACTTCTGGATTCTCTATTCTGTTCCACTGATCTATGTGTCTGTTTCTGTGCCAGTACCACACTGTCTTGATGACCACAGCTTGTAGTACAACCTGATATCTGGCATTGTGATGCCCCCAGCTATGGTTTTCTTTTTTAATATTCCCCTGGCTATTTGGGGTCTTTTCTGATTCCACACAAATCTTAAGATGTTTTGTTCCAACTCTCTGAAGAAAATCCATGGTATTTTGATAGGGATTGCATTATTATTTTTTTAATAATACATTTTCTTTTGTTTTTAAGATTTTATTTATTTATTTATGAGAGACACAGAGAGAGAGGCAGAGACAAACAGGCAGGGAGAGAAGCAGACTCCATGCAGGGAGCCCAATGTGGGACTCGATCCCTGGACCCAGGAACCTCTTCCTCTGCCCGAGCCCCCGAGCTGCTCCGGGTCCCCCGTGCGCGCTGCAGCCCTTAGGGAGCTCGGCGCACTCTCCCGGGACGCAGGTGTCTGTTAGTGTCCCCGGGAGCCCGAGGGCATCCCCGCCCTCCTGGGTCCTGCTCCAGCTCCCCGCGAGCCCCTTTCCGCCCGGGAAGGTCGGTGCAGCTCCTGCTCCTCCGGGACGGGGCTCTCCTGTCCTGGGGACACTCGCCCCGGCCTCAGCCCGGCTCCTCGCGGGGCCCCTCCCCCTTGGAGGCCTTTTGTCTCTTTATTTATTTCTTTTTCCCTCGTCTTCCTACCTTGATAGAAGCATGAACTCTTCTCACTGTAGCATTCCAGCTGTTCTCTCTTTAAATCTCAGGCCAAATTCGTAGATTTTCAGGATGATTTGAAGGTTATCTAGGTAATTTGGTGGGGACAGGTGATTTGGGGACCCTCCTCTTCCGCCATCTTGCCCCTCCTCTCCTCAGCCTGCTTTTTAAATATTTTATATTTTTTTCACTTATTTGACACACACACACACACACACACACACACAGAACAAATAGGGGGAGTGGGAGAGGGAGAAGCAGGCTCCCCACTGAGCAAGGAACCCAATGCAGGGCTCCATCCCAGGACCCTGGGAGCATGACCTGAGCCAAATGCAGACACTTAACTCACTGAGCCACCCAGGTATCTGCAGCCTGCTTAGGACTCTCTCTCCTTCTCCTTCTGCCCCTCTCCACCTCGCATGTACTCTCTATCTCTCAATCTAAAAAAAAAAAAAAGTATTAAAGTTCTTTCCTATGAAGCCTTGTCTACTCGTCTATACCCAACTTATACTAGCATTCGTTTTCCCAGACACATAGCTCTCCTCGTTCCATGACTTAGTGAAGAATTTC
Source organism: Canis lupus baileyi (assembly GCF_048164855.1). NCBI lineage: Eukaryota > Metazoa > Chordata > Mammalia > Carnivora > Canidae > Canis > Canis lupus. The sequence goes on along the minus strand of NC_132869.1, from coordinate 16,254,764 downwards.
TGTTCATCAGTCATACCATTTGTCTTCAAGCATTTGAACAATCTGTTTTGTTTTGTTTGTTTGTTTTGTTTGCCTGGAGAGTATAAATAAACATGAATATGGCACAAGGCCAGTATTGATAGTAATCAAATTAGGTAGTTTTCCTTCTGGAAATGTTTAAAAGTTCCCAGAAAATACCCTCCCTTACCAGGCCAAATAGCTCCCTTGGCAATGCAAGAGTTCCCAGTTGTTTAATTTGTCAAAGAAAGGAAATCAAAGTGAGAAAGAAACATGGCAGATGATTGACAGAATGGAAACTAGATATTCCTTGGGAAATGTATGCACTCTACCCAGCATGTCAGTTGTAAATTCTTGACTTTGTAGAGTTAACATTCACAGTTTCAGTGACCTGAGGTGTTTCCCTGCCAATGCAACCATAATTCATAAATTTATTTTATTGAGTAGACCATCCCATCAGTTTGTTAGCATTAGTCATTATCAAGAGAAGTAACTACTTACTTGACCATTCTACATATACATCTGAAATAGCCATTTGTTTCCTATTCTTTGTCACAAAATGCATTTAATTTTTTTAAATTTATTTGTTTTAGAGAAAGATAGAGAGGCTATACGCAGGGGGAGGGGCAAGGAGAAGGAGAAAGAATCTGAAGCAGACTCCCTGCTGAAGGCAGAGTCCAACAACGGGCACAATCCCACAACCAGGAGATTGTGACCTGAGCCAAAACCAAGAGTTGGACACTTAACCACCTGAACCACCCAGGCATTCAACAAATACTTTTAATTTTGAAGAGAAATTTTATAATATAGCAGTAAAAATAGGAAATGAAAGTTATATCCCTACCAATAGTGCATAAGTTACTTATTTCACAACCAGAAGTTTATACTTTTGACCTCCTTCACTCATTTTGTTCATTTCCTCCCACTTCTCACTCTGGCAACCACTTATCTATTCTCTGTATCTAGGAGCTTTTTATTTTATTTTTTTTTAGATTCCATGTATAAGTGAGATCATTTGGTATTTGTCCTTCTCCATCTGAATTGCTTCACTTAGCAGAATGTTCTCAAGGCCCATTCATGTTGTTGCAAATGTCAAGACTTCATCCTTTTCTATGGCTAAATAATATTCCATTGTATATATAATAATATATGTATATAATAGCATATATAATAATATATTGCATTTTGTTTGTAACATTTATGTTAGTTATACATTTTATATAATAATAAACAAATATTAATTTATATTTTATAAAATATATAATACTGTTATATAATATATATAAAACATGTCATATTTTCTTTATCCATTTATCTTCTCAAATTTTTGTTTAATTCAGATAAATAAGTAAAATTGCTGGATCATATGGTAGTTCTATTATTAATTATTTTGAGGAGCTTTCATACTATTTTCCATAATGACTGTACCAATTTACATGCTTACCAAGGGTGTGTAAGGGTTCTGTTTTTTTCACATTCTTTCCAACACTTATTATTTCTTGTTTGTTTGTTTTGAGAATCACCATTCTAACAAATGTGAGATGATAACTCATGATGGTTTGGATTTATATTTCTCTGATGATTAGCGATATTGAGCAACTTTTTATGTACCTCTTAGCCATCTCTAAGTCTTTGGAAAAATATCTATTCAGATATTCCGCCCATTTTTTAACCAGATTGGTTTTTTGTTTTGGTTTGGGTTTTTTGTAGATTTTCTTTGTTTTTTGTTTGTTTGTTTGTTTTGTTTTGCTATTGGGTTATATGGGTTCTTAATATGTTTTGGATATTAACCCCTTATGATATGCAAATATTTTCTCCCATTTAGTAGGTTGCCTTTTCATTTTGTTGATGGTATACATTGCTCTGCAGAAGCTTTTTAGTTTGATGCAGTCCCATTTGTTTATTTTGGCTTTTGTTTCCAAATCAAAAAAAAAAAAAAATCACTGCCAAGACTAAGGGCAAGGAGCTTACTGTCTACGACAGTAAAAATGTAGGTTTCCTGTATGCTACTAGGTGTTTCTCAAGATGGAAACATCAACTTCCCTCTGTTCTGTGAGATCCTCCAAGTCACAAGATTAGGGAGGCACAGCAGCAATCAATCTTGAGTTAAGAGTGGTATATTTAGGATTAGATGCAAGCAGAGCCAGAATGCATAAGCAGGTGGTATGATTCCATGTCTTATACTATTTACTGTTGCATGGATCCTTCTCCTTCAGCTTACATTTATGTCCTATGTGAGAGTTTAATGACCAGCTAACATAAAGGAGAAGTCCAGACTTATTTTCTGGACAGATTGACTTTGTATGTTTGTATGAATCAAAAACTGATGGCTGCTACCCTAAACCTTGCTCTGGTATTTTCCTGAAAGAGCAATGTAGAAGGAGGGAAAAGTCCTTCCAGTTAGAAGATCTCAGGGCAGTATACTTGGTCAGCCACTTTGTGTGGACAAAGAAATGGCCCAAAATAAGAATGTCCAAAATCTCATGGTCAGCAGAAAATAGGCTGGATAGCTGGTGAGAGGCCTTGAAAGAGAAATGTTGAAAGATCAAAATCATAAAGGTCTAGGGGAACAACCACGTGGATAGACAAATGGGAGTAGGTGCAACATGTAAAGATCTTTGCATCATGAATTAACTCACATCAGAAGGCATCAACTACTAAAAAATCACAAAACATCTGAGTGGACAGAATGGGCCACTCTATTGTTGGCATGATAGGCTCATGATCAGCAATGGAGGTAGGAATGAAGCCTATAATGGGCTTAATAGCATAGGCTACAACTCACCAAGACTGATCTAGTTACTGCCACTGCTGAATGGCTCAAACCAGCAACAAAGATCAGGCCTGCCTCACTAATATGGCACAATTCTTTGAGGAGACCAGCCAGCCATTTGATGACAAGGTGACTTGATTGGGCACTTTCTATCCTGAAAGGGGCAGAGATTCATCTTGACTGGGACTAACTGGAATTAGGGAGAGTTTTGTCTTTTCTGTCCTTAGGTCCTTAGCCAGCACAATGTCCATGGGCTTACTAAGTACTAAAAACACATATACAGAATCCCTCGAGATATCACCTCAGACCAAGGGGCCTATTTTATAGCTAAGGAAGTCTGGAAGTGGTCAAATGATCATGGTTTCTACAGTGAAGCTTCATACACTGCAACCACCCAGAAGTTCCTGACTTGAGAGGTCACTGAAATAATCTCTGAAAAACATTGCTCGGGCAATGTCTAAAGATGATAGTAAGAGTATTGGGCACCATCCTTCAGAACGTGGTAGTCACCATAAATTAAGTAGGCTGACCTCAATAGGCAGGATTCATGGGTCTGGGAACCATGATGTGCATGTAGGGGTGGCCCCATGGAATATCACTCCCACTGATGTATTTGGGGTAGTGTTCCATCCCTACATTTTAGGCCTTGTGCATTTAGAGGACCTGGCTCTAGATGGTGATAACTTCCTCTAGAAAATTTGATAAAGTCTCATTGAAATTTAAGCTATGACTACCACTCAGGCATTTGTATCAAAAACCAACAAGTAAGGAAAGGAGTTATGAGGTTGGAGGGTGTACTTGTCTCTTATCCTCAGCAGGTGCTAGGTAAGCATATATCTGGCACACACAGGTAATACTGGAGTACCTCCAGTAAATGAATAAGTGCAACAGCCATAGCTTCAGAAGGGCATGTTAACCTGTGGCTCGGGAGCTTGGTGCACATACCAGGCAAGTCATTTAAACAAGAAAAGATGCTGAGTGTGAGGGAAATATAAAAAGATAGTAGAGGAAGTAAGTGATGAGCTTAAGTTTTCATTCTAAGACAAATATTAGTGTTGGAGGCTATAGTGTTTACCACTAACCCATGAAATAAGAATAAGCCAAATACTGAAATATTTGGAGGAAATTATCTTAAGGGGTAAGGGGTGCTCTGTCTACATTCCTTCATCACTGAGGCACTCAACTCCCAGCTATTGTGAATATCAGGGGCTTCATTCACTAGTAATTGCTCTCAGCATCAAGGAACTGCTTATCCTAAGGTTGCATTCTTTCCTGGCAATGGCTAGAAACCAATGATTGCTTTGTGTGTAGATACAAAGGCTGGAGTCCTCCCTTCAACTTAAGACAACTCTGAAGGGCTAATCTAGCTTTAGAGTTACCTCCCCCCAACCAACCTGTAAGTTCTACTGAGGTCTTAGGCACAACCACATTGCAGGTCAGCTTCTCCCCATTCCCACTTCCCATTTTCATATAGAATTTCTCCACAAACCTTCACTCAATTCTCCATCTCAAAGTCTGTTCCAAGAATACATTCTAAAATTACAGGTTGAATCACAGCTTACATGGTTAATCATTAATCTCAGTAAAAACTTGGTTTTGATGTGCCACCTAATCAAATCAACATATCAGTGATGAAGTTCACAGGAAGCAATAAAGATGCAGAAGATAACTGAGTTTGTCAAAATGAACATTGGCAATTCTGATCATGTCTAACAGTACCATCTGATACCAACAGTCTGAAATCTGTTGGGACCAATGACTCAAAATAAACAAACTGGCAACTTTCCCATGGATTTATTTAAGTGCCATTTTTCTTTGCATATCTATACAGAATTTTGAAAATTTAATATAGTATATGTACTTGCTGCTTTGTTTAAAGTTCAGTGAGAAAGTAGCTGCTTTCTGTAAAAATTTATTCACCTTTATTCCAAAATCAGATCAAGTAAGCAGTAGATTAATTAGGAAAACATTGGTATTTCCCAGGAAACAATTCAGATTGAATATAGGTTGAAGACAAAGTCTGGATACTTGCCTTCATGCCAAACTTCAGTGTGAAATTTAATGTGATCAAAGCACTGAAAAGAAATTTGGAAGCAATGAAGTAGAATTCTCTACCTACCAATAGAGAATCCAGAGTTCCATGGAATTTGTGATAGACTCTCCATGGATCTTAAAAGAGAAATCAAGGGACTTGGTACATGTCTTGTCACAGGAAATAATGGATTGCAATTATAGTACAAAAGGATTCTTAGAGCATCATGACAAATAGGGTTTCTGAGAACAAGTTTTAAACTTGAAGGGGGCACAGATTTATTAGATTGAAACTGGAAGTTAGCCTCTTAGAAGAGATATCTGTTTGAATGAGATCTGTTGACATCAGTGTGCAAAATGAAAATCCAGGAGCATTTTATTGGTTTCATAACATTGGACAAGACTCGGGGTCAGGAAATTTCCTAAGTCATCTTGTCAGGGCTGACAAGTCTAAAATTGACATCCAAATCTCACAGGAGGCAAACCGGGACAAAGATAAAAACCTAATGGAAATTATAGGCAAATTTCATTCTCTAATCATAAACTTTTCTTCCATGTAGAATTACACTGCTGCAAAACCATGTAGGTATGATGCCTCATTTTCATTTACACTAAAGTGACTGGGCCTTCTCAGAACTTATCTAAGAAGGGGGAAAGCAAAACAAAACAAAACAAAAAAACACTTCCTTTCTTCCATTTCCTACAGAGCATTTGTGACAACAAAAATCCTCACAGTATAAATTATATCATTCTTATATCAATTAAGATGCCATTGGCTGCAAATAAATTATCTAATTCAAGTTGGCATAAGAAAAAAGAAAATATATTCATATCATCAACAAGAAGTCTGGGGCAGGGCAATCCCAATGTTAATTCAACTCATTGCTGTCAGAGCTATGGTGATAGCGTCTTCATTGCAATTACTTGGCTATCCATCATTCTTTTCTACCTTTCTTAGATTTGATGAGATATTACTCCAAGGGCTGCAAGATAGCTCTGTTTAGCTCAAGCCCTCGTGTAGCAAAATTTAAGTCAGGAATTAGTTCCTCCATTGTGTCTCTATTCAAGAATCAGGAAAACTTTCTGAGAAGCTTCCTCTATGCACTTCCTCTTATATGTCATAGACCAGGGTTATATCACTTGTCCATGCCTAGAGACATGATTGGAATTGGAAGTAGAATGATCATGGTTGGTCTGGACTACATAAGTTTTGAGTCTTGGAAAGAGCCAGAAAGCCTAGGAAATACTGGCACCTACCAATATCAGGTACCATCAGCATGAAATTCGTGGTGTTTTTATAATAGTTTTTGAATATGAAAAAAAAAAGAATTCTGCCACAGTCTTCAAATTTAGGGTTATAGGCTGAATTGTGTTCTTCTAAAATTGATATGTTGAAGTCCTAACCGCTAGCATCTCAGGATGTGACCGTATTTGAAGAAGGGGTCTTTAGAGAAGTAATTAAAGTTAAATGAGATTAGGGTGTGCTCTACACCAATATGACTGACATCCTTGTAAAATGAGGAAATTAGGACGCACATATAGGGGGAAAACCACATGAAGACAGGAAGCTGATCACCCAAAAGCCAAGCAGAATGGCCTCAGAAGAAATCAGCCCTGCTGGCACCTTGATCTTAGACTCTTATTCTCCAACACTGTGACAAAGTAAATTTTTATTGTTTAAGCCACTCGGTCTGTGATACTTTGTTATGGCAGCTTTAGCAAACTAACACAATTGGTACCCTGGTTAGAGTCCTACTGCTTTCTCTCCTTGCCTTGATCCTATGAAATCATAATAATATTAAGCATTGGTTACATAAGAGTTAATTTTACTTCGTTTTCTCATTTTTCACATGGGATGGTAAATACTGTTCTCTCCCCAATTAGTCTCAGAGCCAGAACATTCAAAGTAGTTTTATGGGAAATATAGTAATGAGTTGTTCTAACTTTAAATGGCTTAAATTTTAACTTGGCACAATGCCAAAATTTCCTGCCTTTATGCATATAAGAATAGAGGATTAGGAATTCAAAGTACATTCATAGAGTGTGTGGTGTGAGCTTTTTCTATTATTTCAGAATTTGAGCTGAATAGCCAAAGCTAAAGACAATGAATATTGATTTTGCTAGGACTACACTTTTCACCTAATTTATATTTTTATAATCTTTGAATTGAAGTACATCGCACACATAGGAAAGTATACAAATCATAAAGGTACATATTGATACCACGTGAGCATACGTGGGTAGGTATGTTCTTGCATACTCATTCAGCTGAAGAAGATTTTTAACACCTTAGGAATCCTGGAGTCCTCTTCCAGCTTTACCCAGTACCCAAGTGTAACCACTACATTGATATCTAACACTAGAAATTATATTTAGATATTTCAATTTAATATCAATGTAATCCTACAGTATATGTTTTTCTAATTCCTTTTTTTCTAAATGTATATGCAATTTTCTATTATGAAAATACCTCACAAAGAATTTATCCCTCCTAATATAGGTGAACTTAGGGCTATTTTATCTTATTTTATTTTATTTTATTTTTTAACTTAGGGCTATTTTAAACAGTGGTAGTATAATAATTCTGGTAAAAATATTTTAGTGAAATGTGAATAAATTTCTATTGGAGATATATCCAAAATAAAAATGCTGGGCCATAGGTTATACACTCAGCTTCAGTAAATACTGTCAAACAATTTTCCAAAGTATACCAATTTACACTCCTGCCAGTGTTATGAGAGTTTGAGTTGCCGCACATCTTAACCAGCTCTTAACATCTTCTTTCTTCTCTTGAAACATTCTTATGGTGCATAATTGTTAGCATTACAGTTTTAGTTTGCATTTCTTTAATGACTAATTAAGTCAATCATTCTTTCTTATGTTCATTGGCAATTAGATATACACTTTTGAGAAGTATTTCTTGAATTTTATTTTTTCAAAATTGTAGTGGATTGCCTGTATTTCCTTATTTCTTCATAGATTTGTTGTTTTATTTTGTTTTTGTCATATTTTTGATATGATTTTTTGTTGAGTGCATGTGCTGTAAATATTTTTTTTTCTTACATTCTATACCTTCTATTTTCATCCTCTTAATATTGCTTTTTTGAGAAGAAAACTCTTTATTTTGATATGGTACATTCTTCTTTCCTTTTTGATTAGACTACATTTTATCTTTACTTCAAGGTCATAAAGATGTTCTGTTTGTTTTTTACTAAATGCTTAATCGTTTTACTTTCCATATTTATTATCTGCAGTCCATTTGAAGTTAAATTTTGTGTATGCTGTGAATAAAGATCATGATCCACTTTGTTTATATATGAGTATACAGTTATCCTAGAACCATTTTTTTTAATAAGATTTTATTTATTTATTCATGAGAGACACACAGAGAGGCAGGCTCCATGCAGGGAGCCCAATGTGGGACTCAATTCCGGGACTCCAGGATCAGGCCCTGGGCCGAAGGCAAGCACTAAACCACTGAGCCACCCAGGGATTCTCCCAGAACCATTTACTGAATAAAAAATCCTTTCTGTACTCAATAATATCAGTTTTGACATGAATTAAGCTACAATATTTGTGTGTCTGGACTCTATTCTGCTGCATTGGTCTGTTGGTCTGCCTATAATTCACAATATGCTGTTTTAATTGGAGTAGGTATATCCTATCATTGGTCTGAAGAGATAGTATTAGTGAATACTCCAGCTGTGTTCTATTTCTTCAAGATTTGTCTTAATTATTCCTGGCTGTTTCAATTCCTATGTAAGTGTTAGAATCAGCTTGTAAATTTTAAAACAAACAAACATTCATTTATTTAATTTATTTTTCTTAATTTGTCACAATAAAATGTAGATTTTTTTAAAGTTTTGTGAATCTTTTCTTAAATTTACTTCTTAAGTATTTAATATTTTGTAATTAAAAAAAAAAAAAAACCCTCACAGGAGTGCCTGGGTGGCTCAGTCAGTTAAGCATCTGCCTTTGGCTCAGGTCATGATCCTGGGGTCCTGGGATAGAGCCCTGGGACAGGTGCCCTGCTGGGCAAGAGTCGGCTTGCCCCCCCTTCCTTTGCCTCTCCCCGTCGCAATGCCCCTCTGCATGCTCACTCACACACTTTCTCTCTCAAATAAATAAACAGAATCTTAAAAAAAAAAAAAAAAAAACTTACTTTATTAAGTTTTTTAACTTCCTAATTTGCATAGGAGAAAAGCGCATCAATTTTAAAGATATAGCTTAATATGTTTTGACGAATATTTATATACTTATGTAACCACCATTACAGTGGTATCAAACAAACAAGGTTATCTTGCCACCTTTCCTATTCAGTCCTTAACCCTATTTCTATACCCAGGGTATGGACTGATCTGCTTTTTGTCACTATGGATTATAACTATCTTCTTGGGGATCCCTGGGTGGCTTGGCGGTTTAGCGCCTGCCTTTGGCTCAGGGCATGAGCCTGGAGTTCCCGGATCGAGTCCCGCATCGGGCTCCCTGCATGGAGCTTGCTTCTCCCTCTGCCTGTGTCTCTGCTTCTCTCTCTCTCTCTCTCTTTGTGTCTCTCATGAATAAATAAATAAAATCTTTAAAATAAAAATAAAAATAAATAAAAAATAAATAAAATGGTCTTCTTTAGAGTATTATATAAATGGAATCAAGTAGTAAGTATTTATTTGTGTCTGGATTCTTTTGTTTTGCATTTGTGAGATTTGTCCATGCTATTGCAATAGTTCATTTCATGTTTTTTGCAGTATTACATTAAATGTAAATATCACAATGTGTTCATCCAATCACCTGTTGATTGACTTTATGTCCAAGTTTTGGTTCTTACAGACAAAGGTGTTATGAATATACAACTATATGTCTTTTATATATAAAAGTTTACATTTCTCTTGGATAAATACTATGAGTGGAGTGCCTGAGTCATATGGTAAATTTATATTTATCTTTATATGAAACTAACAAACTTTTTCTTATGTAGCTGTACCATTTTGTGCCATTTTCTATAACCAGTAGTGGTTGGGAATCCATGCTGCTCCACATCCTCATCAACACTTGGCATACCAATCTTTTTTTAAACTATTCTAGTAGGTACATAGTGTTATCTCACTGTAGTTTTAAGTTATATTTTTCTGATAATTGGTGATGTTGAGCATAGAATTGATGTGTATTAGTCATTTGTGTAACTTTGTGATATTTTTTAAGATTTATTTATTTATTTATTTTTATTTATGATAGACACAGAGAGAGAGAGGTAGAGACACAGGCAGAGGGAGAAGCAGGCTCCATGCTGGGAGCCCGACCCGGGACTCGATCCCAGGACTCCAGGATCGCGCCCTGGGCCAAAGGCAGGCGCGAAATCGCTGAGCCACCCAGGGATACCCACTTTGTGATGTTTTTATTCAAAAGTTTTTCCCAAGTTGGGGGGGTCATTCTTTTATAGAAATGTATAATTTTACTATATATGTGTTCTAAAAATATTTTTCCAAGTCTGCAAGTTATCTCTTCATTTTCTATATGATGTTTTTGTAAACCACAGTTTTGAATTTAATATAGTATTACTTTTATTTTGTAGTTCAATCTTTTGATATCTAAAATACCTTGGTCTATCTCCTATATTTTCTTCTAAAAGTCTTATTTTTTCATTTTTAGACATATGTAAATAATACAGTTTAAGTCAGTTTTGGCATATGTTTAAAGGTAAGGGTAGAAGTTCATTTATTTTACATATAGATATCCAGTTTTATTTAGCACCTTTTGTTGAACACATTTACTTTTTCCATTGAATGACTTTAGAACTTTAGTTGGCCTTCAACTGATGTAAGTGTGGGTCTGTTTTTAGACCACTGTCTCTTGATTATTGCTTTCCAAAGTAAGCTTTGAAACCAGATAGTGTAAGTCCTCCAACTTTGTTGTATTTCAGAATTATTTTGGCTATTCTAGATCCTTTGAATTTCCATAAAAATTTCAGAGTTAGCTTTTTGGTCTTTATTTTTAACAAGTTGGTTATAATTCTGATTGGGGCTACTTTGAGGAAAACTGGCATCTTAAAAATATTTATTCTTTTGATTCACAAATATGGTATCACCTCATTTATTTAGGTCTTCTTTAATTTCTCTCAAAAGTATTTTGTTCTTTTCAGTGTGTGTGTCATGCACAAAATGTATCCCTAAGTATTTCAGGGGTATTTTTGATGTTATTATTTATTAATGGCAATTTTTAGATAAATTTACATTTTTTTTAATTACATAGAAATGCAGTTGATTTTTTTGTACACTGACTTTATATCCTACAATCCTACCAAGCTCACTTAAGCATTCTAGTAACTTCTTTATGGATCTCTTAGAATTTTCTAAATAAACAATCATGCTGCTAATCATGCTGTTAATAATCAACAATTCAAGATAGTTTTATTTCCTCTGTTTTAATGATAAATCATTTTACTTTTTTTTCTCTTTCATGCTGCTTGTCTCAGTCTGCTCTCTAGTTATTTATATTTTACTTTCTGTGTTTTTCTCTTCTTTTATACCTTATTTCCTGTCTGCTTTCCAAGTATTTGTGGTATTCCATTCCTTCCCCTCTATTGTCTTTAGCTCTACCTTTGATAATTGCTATTTTGTTTTTACTGTACAGTTATTAGTAGTATTAAAATATGTTTCCTTATCACTAACTCAAGTTATTATTATAGCACTAGACAGATAATATAAGAACCTTGCAATACTACAATTCAGTTTTACTGTGTGTTGTGCTATTCTTATCTGTCTTAATTCTATATGTCTTGAATTCCACACTCTGATTTTTTGCTGTAGTCAATTGACTTAAAAGTATTTAAGAACGCAAAAATTATCTTTCATATTTACTCAAATAGTGATCATTTTCGGTGATATTCTTTTTTTTTTCCTGTAGATCCTTAATTTTATTAACTTGGAACTCCCTTCACCCAAAAATAAATTTTCTTTTTGCATTACTTATAGGATTGATCTGCTGGTAATAAATTTCCCCAGCTTTCACTTACTTTAAAAAATCCTTGTCTTCATTTTTGAAAGATATTTTTGTTAGATTTTGAATTCTGAGTTGATGGATTTTTTTTTTTTCTAAATCTGCAGTTTGAAGATATGGCCCTATTACCTTCTGGCCCCCATTATTTCTAAGGATAAGTCAATTGTTATTTTTATCCTTGTTCCTCTTATTGCAATGCACCTACTTTCCTTTAGTTGATTTACATTTTTTTCCTTGTCTTCAGTTTTCAGCATATTGACTTGATATACATAAATGTGTTTTCCTTTGAATTTATCCTGCTAAAATTCTGCTGAATCATCCAGATCTTTGAATTGATGGCTTTCATTAGTTTAGGAACGTCTTTACACAATATTTTTTTTTAATTATCTTTTCAGTCTCCTCTCTTTCTGACACTACAATTACATATATATTAGGATGATTTTGCTTTAGAGATTATTGGAACTCTACTATTCTGTTAATCTCAGTCAATGATTTTTAATTTCAGGTATTTTCTTTTTTTTATTTCTATGATTGCCAAATACATATTAATTAAAGTTTCCATTGTTCTACCAATTATATATATTTTCCTGTAAATGCTGTGACAAATGTAGCCTAATATTTTACAGTCGTTGCTAATTTCAACATTTATATTGTCTGTTGTGCTATTTCTGTTGATAGATTTTTCTCTTAGCTATCAATCAAATTTTTCATCTCTTCACCTATTTAGTACTTTTTTAAATGTTATCATGTGCACCAGAGATGCTACTTGGTTGAAACTCTTGATTATGCTGTTTTTGGGGGTTTTTTTGTAGTTTTTTTTTTTTTTTTGTCATTTATTGTTTGCTTACTAATCAGATAAATAACCAGCAGAGAACCTCAACTTTCTGGAATCTTCATTTCAATCTCTGTTAAAATGTGTCATTTTTAAATTTTGCCTTTATTTATTTTCTTTTATTTTCTTTTTTTTTATTGGAGTTCAATTTGCCAACATATAGCATAACACCTAGTGCTCATCCCGCCAAGTGCCCCCCTCAGTGCCCATCACCCAGTCACCCCAATCCCCCACCTACTTCCCCTTCCACTACTCCCTGTTCATTTCCCAGAGTTAGGTGTCTCTCGTGTTTTGTCACCCTCTCTGATATTTTCACTCCTTTTCCTTTATTCCCTTTCATTAAATTTTGCCTTTAAACCTGGGGCAAATCTCTTAGTATTTAGAAATAATATTGACTTCTAAATCATGAAAATCCAACTTATTTACCAAGCCCTTCTAACCTGACGAAGCCTGAACTTCACACTCTGTCTTCTTTCCCTGGGTAGCTGCTGAAATCTCACATCAAGTATTTCCATTTTCCAGCTATTGTTTACCTTGGGATAATTGGAGTCTTTGGTGCATGCAGAGTTGAGGTGTGATCTAAGGATTTAATTTTATTTATTTATTTATTTATTTTTTATTTATGGTCACAGAGAGAGAGAGAGAGAGAGGCAGAGACACCGGCAGAGGGAGAAGCAGGCTCCATGTACCGGGAGCCCGACGTGGGATTCGATCCCGGGTCTCCAGGATCGCGCCCTGAGCCAAAGGCAGGCGCCAAACTGCTGCGCCACCCAGGGATCTCTGATCTAAGGATTTAGAGAGAATTTATGTGCTTATTTTAGGACCCTCCTCTATTTGTGGCCACTTTCAATTTTCTTCTTTTGACTTACCAGTTCCTAGGATTAGGAGATTTTCACCACATCTCAAACCTGTTCTCTCTACTCCCTGTTTCCCTACTCATGTTGTAATTTCTTTCCATTGCTGCATTATCTTGTCTTGTCATGGTTACGCTGCTTTCTGAACTCTATTTTTTTTAAGTCTCTGAAAGTCTCAAAAGTCTTCAGTCTTTTGTGGGGCTTGCCAATGACACTACTGGATTCAGATATTTATTTCCCCATTTTCATATAAATCAAAGTGTGTGTATTTGCTGTCTTCTATTATAGTGTAGGCAAGAGTAATGGGAGGTTTTCTATTCTCTCCCTATTGATTAGTATGTGTTATAGGAGGATGTATGGAGAGATTAAAATATATGCAGCTATTTTTTACACTATATAAACATAGAATTATATTTATAAAATACTTGAATGTCCAAAAAGTGAATAGAAAAAGAGAAATCATTATCTTCCCAAGATAAATGTCCAGGGCATAGGGAAAGGAATTCTGATTGAAGGCAGCATTAACAAAAATTAATAGCCATATCCTGTCTAAACACTTTATCCAATCAATTTAATAAATGAATTACAGATGGATAACATGTTCGTTGTTGAGATAGGCACTTTAGGAAACAAGAAGTATAATAGCTATATTTTTCTGCCAATACTTTACCAACGAAGGCACTTTTATGCCACTGGGTCCAATTCAGGCAAGTTCTAAGAATCTAGACAACATGAGAAGGCACAGAACTTTTTTATATTTATTTTTTATTGGTGTTCAATTTGCCAACATATAGAATAACACCCAGTGCTCATCCCATCAAGTGCCCACCTCAGTGCCTGTCACCCAGTCACTCCCACCCCACGCCCATCTCCCCTTCCACCACCCCTAGTACGTTTCCCAGAGTTAGGAGTCTTTCATGTTCTGTCTCCTTTTCTGATAAGAAGGCACAGAACTTCAAGAGTTTTATTTTCAGGACCTTTTTCACCTCTTTCACTTATTTTGAGAAAATGCCAATGTGGCTTTCTCCCTGCCCACACCCAGGTGAGGTACTTGCCCCAGATATGGAAGCTTCCAGGGTGAGTCTCTTTGCACTCTATGAAAACAGAACAAGATCACAGAGAAGGGCTTTAGGATGCAAAGAGCTGCCGTTATGGAGTGCCCATTTGTGGAACAAATGAGGGCGTGAATTTATGTTCAAAGATTGTCCAAAAATGAACAAAGGGATTCAGAAGCTGTGAGGATGAGTTCCTGATAATAGCACAACCAGAGCAGGCAGTGACAGCCTGGAGACCCCAACTAAAATGAAACTACAACATTTCCAATTAGAGAATCAGTATCGTGGTAAACCACAGTATCTGAGAGGGTTAAACGTACTGCCCAAGTGCCTAATCTTCTTTCTTTCTGTGAAGTAATGCATATGCCAGAAAATATTCATGAATACAGAAAAATTAACATATAAAAGCATAAAACATAGCTCCTACTTAGAGAAAACTACAAATTAGTTTTGGAGATAAGACATTTATACAAAGACAAGTACTAATATGAGTTAATAATTCAAAAGTTTAAGAAGTATGACTACAGGTCAAATAAAAGAAGTGATAGAAGTTATACATTCAGAGAAGATTTTATGAACTGACTCAAGTGGAGATTTTTCTCTTATTGTGGCTGTAGTCAGGCATCTATTCAACAGGTCTGGGGCTATTCAGAAGTATATATTAACTAAATTTTTTTATGGCCTAACTAAGTATTTCAGTCTAAAAGACCTCATAACCAATTAATTATGGCCAGAGATCCCTATGGTGAGAACATTTGTGCAATCATGGTAGAAACCCAGTAAGCTATATTAATTTTATTCTCTTTTACCAGAATCTCTTAGCAAAGAGAATAGCCACTGTGTTTCTTCCCAAAGATGTTCTTGCCCCTTTCACCAAAATTTTTCAACATCTTGGTGAAAACAGTATAATCTGGGTCTTTACACAGAAAGTGAGGGAGTGAGGATTAGGTTGTAGTCACAACTCATTAATCTATTTCAGCATTCCTATATCTGGAAAGTGTTTAACTTGGGGGAGGGGGGCGGATATTTAATTCCAGGTAGGTGCCTAGAATTCTCTTCTCCTTTATAGACAGAAATTCTATTTTATTTCTGCTGATAGTAATCTACAGTGGAAAAAAAAAAAGAAAGAAGACTATATTTTTAACCTCATTACAACTGAAAGTGGCCAATAAAATATAAACAATAGTCACTGTGAAGGCTTATTAAGAAAACTGTTTAAGGAAAACTGACTAATATGTCAGTATTCCAGCTGTAGTTTACTCTGTGATTATTGAATGCCAAGGTTCAGGGGTCAGTCAAGAATTTGGGGAGAATTTATATACTGCTCTTGGGACTCCTTCCTATTCGTGGCTACCTTCAATTCTTCTTTTCATTTTTCAGTAACCAGTATTCTTATTCATCAGTTTTCATATCTGCTTTCCCTATCATAGTTTCCCTACTCATAGTATATTCCTCTCTTTCTACTGCTGAATTATTTTGTTTTGTCATGGTAAGGCTATTTTCTGAACTTCTATTTTTTTAATAGTCTCCAACTCAATCTCCAGTCTTTTGTAGAGTCATCTTGTTGTTTTTATTCTCTTTTTCTCTTTTAGCCTAGGAGACTCAGCATTCATCTTAAACTAAGGATCCAAGATGGTTACTCACGTAGTTGTTACCTTGATGGAAAGACTGGAAGTATGAACTCAACTGGGACCTCTGTCTTATTGTATAGTCTCAGAATTCCAAAGGGAATGTACTAAGACATCCAAGCAGAAACTGCAAAATTTGTTATTATTTAGCCTCAGAATTGCAGAAGGTAATTTGTGTCGTATTACACTGGTTAATATGCCCAAAAAGCCAGTGCCAGCTCAAGGCAGGGAGGGATAAGACCTCATACTTTACATAGAGAATAGCAAAGAACTTATAGCCATCTTTACTACAGGTGGTTCTTTTTTTTTTTTTTTTTTTTCATTTTTTCCAGAAATCTTTAAAAGGGTAAAAATAGGGATCCCTGGGTGGCGCAGCAGTTTGGCGCCTGCCTTTGGCCCAGGGCGCGATCCTGGAGACCTGGGATCGAATCCCACGTCGGGCTCCTGGTGCATGGAGCCTGCTTCTCTCTCTGCCTGTGTCTCTGCCTCTCTCTCTCTCTCTCTCTCTCTCTCTCTGTGTGACTATCATAAATAAATAAAAATTAAAAAAAAAAATAAAAGGGTAAAAATAACCCGCATACTATTAGTGGATATGAAAATTAACTTAGATAAAGGCAGAACAGGTCAAATTTTAGCCAAGAGTGAAAGAAGTCTCATTACAAAACAAAAACAAAAAAACAAAAACAGAAAGCAAGAATTTTAAACTCCCAATAGTTATTATTGTGAAGGCTTTGTCGACCTACAAGGGGAGATACAAACTTTTAAATAGCTAACGAACCTTTAGAACTCTTGAGCAAGTCAAACTTTTAAATACCTAACAAACCTCAGAATAAAATTAAGCAAGTCATATCCAAACTAAGAATAATGATGTACATCAAACGTTCCTCAAATCTCTGAACAGGAGCTCTTGAGTTTATCATAGTATGATCTTCAAGGACCATGGGGCCTCCATACATATACAGCAGGGGGCCCTCTGGCACTGAGATACCTAAGTCCTGTTGACCTTGTTCTGGTACTGTTCTACCAAAGTTCATACAGACATTCCAGCACAGAATCCACTTGGAAATTTTTGGGATTTTTTAAGGGAACTCTGATTAAATAGATCTCTCACCCCTTGACAGTATCTCAGGTTTTTTGTCGTTGTTTTTGCCGGGGGTGGGGTGGGGTGTGGTGGGGGTGAGGGTGGGGGCGAGTAAAGAGTGTTTGTTTATTTGTTTTGAAGAAGAAAGGTAAATAAAAATTGGAAAGAGAAAACTAGAATAGTAAACATTCCTTTTGTTTACTAGTTTTTCATTGCCTTTCTTCATTCCTGCTAAATGCAGTGTATACTTAGGGAAAATAAAATGTTGGTCCGCTATCTAAGAAACTTATTTTCCTGAGTGATTCTGAAAATAATACATATGCCATCTCTTGGGCCCCAATATGACAAACTGCATACTTTGTGAGACTGTAGTTAGCAGAAGAATCTGAGGCCATAGAATATTAATTCATGAATAAACAAAACAAGATGCCCAGGAATCAAAATAATTGATTTTTGCTCTACTAACTTTATTCTCCTCACAGTATTCTTTGATCAAATATATGAAACATGACTCATTTAATTACCTAATATAAGGGATTTGAGCTTACATTTCTTCATTAGATTTTTAAAAAATTATTCTCTGTAACAATAGATTTTATTCTATTGCCTAAGGAATCAACCACTAATTAGTCTTTTTTTCCTCGCAATATATAACTACTTATAATTTAAAAAAAATCAAAGCTCAAAATATTTTAAAAACTAATTACATTGAGTTTCTTTTATAATGTTTTTATTAAAAATATTTTCACTTGAGTTCCATTATTTCTTCAAGGCATTGGCTTTAATTGATATAATTTTAATAGTTTCTCACATGATGCATGTCACAGATTTATATTAACATACTGTCATCAACTAAATAAATAGCTTCTCCTTGGTATAGTTTCTCTATAGTTAAAATCACATTCATAAATGCACCTTTTTCAGAGTTTAGAATTAAGGTTTTTTTTTTTTTTAAATACTCAAATATAAGAAAAACAAATAGAAATATATGCAAATTTTTCAACAGTTTAGAATTTTACCAAAAAATCAATTATAAGAGAATTTATTATTTCCTAGACTTGGTTATGTGTTTTTCAACTGACCTAGATAAAAATTCTGGATGCTATTTACCACTAGTTTTCATTGCTTTCATTATTCAAAGTACAAATGTTCCTAGATTGTCATTAGGAAGAAGTCCTTAGTTCCTTAATACCCTCACAAACTCTGCCAACAGAGAAGATTAAATAGCAGAACAATGACATACAAAAGAAAGAGTTAAAAATGATATTTTAGACTCTGAAACATCACTTAAAACTTCTCTAGGAAAGTAGAATAAGAGCTTTAATAAAATTTTCCCTCCATTAATAAATCAGTATGTACCCCTTCTCTCTCTGTCTAGATAGAATAAACAGAATCCTTATTTATGTATAAAGAGTATCTTACTAAAGTATAGGGAATTTGTCCAGGAAGACAATTTATAGGTGGACTGCTTAGTTATAGTTCAGTTTGGTCTCACTTGGACAAATATGGCTAGTTATTTTCAACTTCCTTGCTTACATACTAGCTAGACAATTCATTCCATTACTCAACACAGGATATAGAAGGCTTATTACCGAGAATATTCTCTATAAACCTTGTGATATGAGAGCGAACAATAGCGTCCATGACCTCAGAATTTGCATATAGCATTTCCTAAAGAGAAGAAAATATTCTCCAAAAGAACCTGATACTCTAAACTTGACTTCTCATGGTCAGATTCCACTGACCTTGAATACAGGTCATCTCCCATTAACTAATGTTTGTTATTTTTTCATTAAAGCTTAGTTAGGTCTCTCAACCTCAGTTACTTTATTTTTCTCATATTTGACCAGAGTATACCTTTCATCATACACAGTCCACCTATCTATTTTTTGCTTCATACTTTTTGCTTCCAGGCTAACTTAAAGGTCAAATTGTGGCTTCAAGCTAGCTACTAATATCATTTAGGTACTTAAGTGTGTTTTTTTTTCTTTACCTTCCTAGTCTAAATTAGGTGGCCCTCCTCATCTGTTTATAATGCTTGTATTCCAAACAAAACTTAAGCTCCCTGAAACAAACATATGTTTTTGTTTATGACAAAAGGAATATAATGACAACTTGCATATAATATGAAAGATGGGATTTCTTCTGTACA
The DNA here is from genome assembly GCF_048164855.1 of Canis lupus baileyi. Taxonomy (NCBI): domain Eukaryota; kingdom Metazoa; phylum Chordata; class Mammalia; order Carnivora; family Canidae; genus Canis; species Canis lupus. The sequence goes on along the minus strand of NC_132869.1, from coordinate 16,235,371 downwards.
CCATCTAACATCATGAATCTTGTGATTGGCCAATTAAATAAGTGAAGAACTGGGACTACAAGAGGGTACTGTTTGTGAGTGGCTCATCTCTAGATTGTATGTATGTGGACTTGAATGAATAACAACCTCACACCCTTCCTTCCCCTTGCAAAAACAAACAAACAAACAAACAGCAAAAAGTCTCTATTCCTGAGAAACAACCTCCAACTTATTAGATCTATATGAGAAGGCTAAAAAAAGGATAAGGACAAAAATAATGTCATAGCTCTAATGTATCTAACAACCGAACTGGCTAGTCATAGCATGCACCCTCCCCACATATATGTTGTTAATGTTACTGATGCATTTTATTCGATATTTTCAGAAAAAATTATTTATCATAGCTTGTTTTCTTAATAATAAATTTATTTTTTATTAGTGTTCAATTTGCCAACATACAGAATAACACCCAGTGCTCATCCCGTCAAGTGCCCCCCTCAGTGCCCATCACCCATTCACCCCCACCCCCCGCCCACCTCCCCTTCCACCCCCCCCTAGTTTGTTTCTCAGAGTTAGGAGTCTTTATGTTCTGTCTCCCTTTCTGATATTTCCTACCCATTTCTTCTCCCTTCCCTTCTATTCCTTGTATGAGAGACACAGCGGTGGCTGCCATTCTGCTAGGTGTTGCTGGGTTAACTTGTGTCTAGGCTTCTTCCTGATTCAGCCACCGGGACTTTAGGTGCTAGAACACAGTTTCTATGTAAAAATTACAGTCTTTTCAAAAGTACTAAAGTATATATATATATATATATTCTTGACCCAAAGAGAATTTTTCTAATTTATAAGTTTCTTTCTCCCAGGAGATTTTACTAATTTTCCCATAAGATAATGATGGTTGGATCCTATAAAATTGAGCAGAAATTACTTCTGTCAGTATTATAATAAGGTAGTTAATATTGAGTACTTTTATGAGGTAAGAACTAAAAAACAAGTTCTGTTTGAAAACATTGGATGAAATATTAGTTTATATCATTGAAAAAAATAATTTATGGTTTATAGTGTAGAAATCTGTATCTATCAAGTTTCCTTAGCTACAGTTGGATATTCCATAAGCAGGACTGTCTACATAATTTATAGAATCAAGTGCAAGAGGAAAATGTTGGGCCCCTTGCTCAAAATTATTAAAAGTTTCAAGGCAGTGAGAGTTGACCATTAAACCAAGCTTAGGGTACTATGTGACTGCAGATTGCATGCCTTGGCTATAATTTAGAGTTTTTATATTGATTACCTTACTATATACACATAATTACAAAGAAAATTCCTTCATCTTCCAGAAGAATAGCACAAGCTATCAACATTTGCAAAGGAAGAAACTGTAGCACAGAAAAGCATGATCTAGCTAAATCTTCCCAGTCAGCAGAAGTACTCAGGCAATAACTTATGTGTCCTAACTCCAGTCTTGCTCTCTGTTTACTTTATCAGATTTCATCTCCAAATCGAACTCCAATTTCAACAAATGGCAAAGACATTTATGACCAATATACACTGCTTCCCCTCAGAACATCACCTCTGGAGTCAATTCTAGGAATTTAATTGTATGAGACAAACAACAACTGCTACTTTCGTGAATTACTTTTTTGCCCCATTCAGAGTCCAAAACATTGCAGGATTGGGGAAATGAGAAAACTCATAAAGCAGCAGCTCTTTCCTATCCAGTGCAGCTGAGAGATACAATTAATAAAAATGGAGAGACTCCACAGCCTAGCAGCACCCAAAGTAATAACTCCTTTTATGAATATGAGACATAGGTCCCAGGGTGTCTGGAGGCAGGTTTCTGCTCTATTGATCACATTGTCAGACAACACATTTCATATCACTGAACATGTCCTATTTTGGAAGATGTGGGAAAGGGACACTGGAGGAAACATAAATGTCAGAAGAAGTAGAAATGCCTGCGAACCTCAGCACATGTTTCTTGGAGCAAAAAAGCCGATCTGGTTTGGGAAACCAGTCCCAGGAGTGATCAGAAATTAGAAAAGCATCCATAGCTGGTAAAGTACTTGAATATGCTAAGTATAGACAACATGGCATGAAAGACCAAGCTATTGCAAGTATTCATTTCCTAGGAACTACCAGGAAGCTATCAATTTCTCATTCTTTCACACATTTGGCAAATTCTTATACATAGCCACACTGATTCCTATGATATAAGTCATTCTGTCCATTGTATGCAGGTATAAATTCAATGCAGTTGTCAGGTTATTCTGTGTCCTAACTCCACAAATTTTTTCTCCCATTAATCTTATTGGCAAGTTAAAAGTCAAGAGATTTCATCCGATATTTATTAAAAGGGGAAGGATCCCTGATATGACAATGAAATTATTTTTAGTGATTGCCTTCTTAAACTTTTTAAAATCAGAAAGCTGCCTGATTCCTACACTCTCTTTCTAGTGCCCCTAACCTAGCTTTCACTCTGTTTTTGTAATCCCCAGCTGGACCCTCCATCCTTTTAACTGAAAAGTAGGAAAGGGCATTTGTTGGGGCATAAGCAATTCTAATCATTTAGAAAGGCTGTTCCAGGTGGAAACATTTCTTTGTCATTCAGACATCCTCTTAGTTTGACTAGGTCCCTTTTATTGAATCAGAAAATATATTGAATACCTACTAGCTGCTTGGTGTACATTATCTCTAGATATTTATAAACACTACACATGAAAATGCCATTCACCCTTCACAAGCTAAGTGGGATGGAGATAGATTTTGAACATAAAGATGTGAAGCAAGAGATGTAGTTTGCAGCTATGGGGATCAAGCAAGACAACCTAAATTGGTGGTACTCAATTTCTTGAAATGGGTGAAATTGCAGGTGGGACTCTCCTTATACATGGGGATTTAGAGAGTAAACTGCAGTTTCAAAATTTTCTTTTTTTTTTCTTTTGAATTAAATTAGGCAAAACATGTGTTCCCTTTAAAAAACATACTCTTCGGATACATCTATTTCAGAACAAGTATTACTCTATTGTGCAAACTTCTTTTCATCTCTCTCTCGAGTTTCACATTAATTGGTACTTTATTTGCTTAAAACCTAAATGTCAGTTAAGAAGAAATATACTCTAGTGCATAGATCTTGCCATTTAAATTCTAAGGTTCTTTTTTTTTCAGCCTTGGTAAAATTTTATCCAGGAAACAATAGATACATATGTACTTAAAAACAAGAACCATTAGAAAATGAAATAGGAAAGAGTGATTTAAGTTTTAGCGGCCCCTGACCTTTTTTTTTTTTTTTTTTTTTTTTTTAAGTTCCTGAAAGACTGTAGCAAGATAAAAGGATCACTGGCTCCTGGTCTCTTTGAGATAACGAGTGATGAAATTTAAAACACACACACACACACACACACACACACACACACCTCCAAACAAGGTCAGTTAACACCATTCCCTTCCTTGACCCCAAGGTAAAAAATATGAATACTTTCAGTAATAATTTAGAAATCATCTTTATCTCCTCTGTGCCCCATCAATTGGGGTTTAACATCATGATTTTTTTAGATACCTATATTTGTGTATAATAGACATATAAACTTGTATTAGATGACAACTGATTTTTTTTAACCCCAGATAAAGAAAGAAGCAATCATTTTTAACTAAAACCCTTCTATGTTTTTTGATTGCGGTTCAACTTGCTACTGTTTAGGAAAAAAAAAAAAAAAAGAAATTTCCATAGTGTTCTCAAATCTTACTGCTTTACAATTGTCATATACTCCATTAAAAAATCAAAAGATGAAGCAGTCAATCCAGTGATTACTTTCACATGGCTTTATTGGGAAGGGGTCAGAAAGAGGGATGATGGCAAAGAGAGGACCAATAGACAAGTAAATTAAATTTAAGCATTTTCTTTAAAAAGAGAGATTTTCAAGAAAAGGATAAAAGCACTGAAAGTCCATGAATCAAACCATAGCCAAAACTATGTTCTATCTGAAGTAGATTTTCTTTTTCCTTTTTTCTTTTTTCTCTTTTTTTTTTAAATAAAATATCTCCCCAAACCATCATTACTTTTTAATCCTCCACAGACTGAGCTTCATCTTCAGACCCGTTATCCCCAGATTTTTCAGGTGGATGGCTTGCAGAGGGCTTCTTTTCTGGAGAGCTATCTGGTTTCTCCTTTTCGTTGGGAGAAGGAGCCTTTTCCTTTGATACCTTTAAAGCTGTGGAGTGACCTACCTTCCCTTTGCCTCTCACAGGGGGTTTGGCCTCACTGTAGCCTTTGGCTTAGGTTTGGGCATTTTCTTTTATCTCAGGATTGGACTTCATAGGGATCTTTTTGTTTTTCTTTTCTTTTTTTTTTTGGAACTGCCATAGTCATTATCATCATAGTCTTCCATTAGGAAATCTTCATCACTGCTGGAATCTTTCTCTTGGAGTGGTGCTTCAACCTCCTCTTGTTCTTCACTGCCCTCATCTTTCATGAGCATCTCTCTCTCTCTGATTGGAAGCTGCTTTAGAGGCTGCTTGCCATTGCTGACACATATTTCGATGATCTTTTTATCTTCACTGTCTTCTGCTGAGTGAGAATCACCCTTCTTGGTCTCCACATCTTTTTCTTTAGAGTCCTCACTATCTTCCTGTGAATTCTTTCCAAATTGCCTCTTATTTTTGCTTCCTGGGAAAATGAGTGAATTTTCTTAGCTAGAGGGCCTGCATCTCTTCCATAATCTTCATCAGCATCATCAGATTCTTGAAATTCTGAAATATCAATGACCTTTCTATTTCTGACCTGCGGAGATCTGTTTGCTGTCAAAACAGAAAATGGTCAAGAAGACAACAAAGATCAGGATTTCACTCTATCCCTGGCACCCTACCAGCCCCCCGTTGGCTGGTGAGTGTACCTCAAGCTACTGGCTTTTCAAACTCTACTGCTTCTTGGTTCAGGGCCCCTTAATCAAATGAGGACTCCCAACCCCCCATCTCTTCAAAATACCATATCTCTCTTTATTAGGTTGTATACCTGTTGAAACAAAAAAATATGCTAATTGTTCTTTCATCCTCAGAACTTACCATATTGTATGGCAAATGAAATCCATAACAACAATTTTAATAATGTATTACATTATTGCATCACATCAGGTATTGTGTTAAATGCCTGGTGTTCATAATGCTGGTTCATCTTCATAATGATCCAATGATTTCAATATGTTAGTATTTTCATTTTAATAATGGGAAAATGAGGCTTATAATCACACACACTAAATTTAGGGTTTGGGTCCATAGACTAATCAAGGACCACAAATTGAAAGATTCAGTTTAACTTCCCTTCAATTTCAGCAAGCAGCCATCTGAATAGTGAGATATAAATAAAGACTCAGGCTCCTGTTAGGGCCCCTAGAAACAATCTTTAAGGTGTAGTACACACAAGCAGGTCAAATCATATATGCTTATTTGGAACAACAGCCTTTCCTGAATGGAGGAGCATGACCACTCATAACTGAGAGCAGGGAATTCTTCATCCCAACTCACCCAGATCAAAAATGCTTACTATCCAGGTTTTATGTAGCATGTTTTCTCCTGTGTATGGATGTGTATTTGCATCTTGTTTCCTTTAGATTCTTCCAACATATAGAAATCATGGAGGAAGAGGTATGGATGTGTATTTGCATCTTGTTTCCTTTAGATTCTTCCAACATATAGAAATCATACCTGGGCTTATTGAAGTTTTTTGGTTTTTGAATTACCACTTTAGTAGAAGGGACCAATCAGTGGCTGTATGACTTGTTTTGTTGTACTTTCTTCTGCAGTGGCTAGTGTGTTATTTTCTTATTCTTTTTTTCATACTTCAATCTGAAAAGGAAAGAAATTCTGCCTTTACCATCCTTTCTGTCTCTACTAATTGCTAACTACCTCCCCAAAAGGAGAAGAAGCTGAAGTCATTGGTCAGAGCTAAATAGTGAATGTAACATAAGATGCACCCAACCATTAGTGGTCCCTAGTTTCAGTTCTTTCAGCCAAATGCAGCATTCTCTTTTCTGTGTCTGGAAGTTATGAGGTAGGCACACGTTGGACAGGGTCCACCAGCCTCTTCTCACTTTCAGTTCCATCTCAGATTGGGGGAGGAGAGGTGTGTGTGAAGCATACTTTTCATTCTTGTTCATATGACTTATAGGATAAAGAGATTCAGAGTTGACTCCATAGATTCCAAAAAGATGTAGGACAATATACTTTGGCTTTCAGGCTAATATTTCCTGAAGAAAACAATGAAATCTAGAAAAGCCCTATGTTTGTTTGTATAATATTTTGTCTGACAATAAATAATGTTGGCCCTTTATTTTTCATTTACTTATTTTTTTTGTTTTGTTTTGGTTTTTTGAACGTTATCAACCTGAAAAAGGTGGAATGATGAATGATGGGATTTTGGCACCAAAACACCTTAACATTTAAGGTGCATGCTTAACAGCTATTTATTTCTTTTCTCTACTTTACAGTCCTCCAGAGATAGGATAAAAAGGTATCCAGACAAAGAGGAGAGAGTTTGAGGAGACAGAAGGAAATCCTCAATTCAAACTTTGGACAATGATGTTTCCTCTGGCTAAGCCACCTACTTTCTTTCCTTCCGGCTGAGTATGGCAGATATTGGTAGTTGTCCACCGATATTCATACTCTCCTTCCAGAGTCTTAGCTGAGCACATGGCCAATTAGGAGCCCTTGTGGCTAGATGACCAAGTTCTAAGCAGCAGTGGTTTATGTCCCACTTTTGGATCTTAATTATAGATGACTAAGTCTGTTTTCTCCTTGACCCTCTCCTCTTTGCCATTGACTGGCACATACACATCTGATGCAGATGCAGATGCCAAGCATCCAGAAATGAAGATATATCTTGAGCATGACAGAGTTTTCCTAGTGGTTATGGGCTTATTTTTAACTATTTTGTGAAAGAATAGTAAGCTTCTGTAATTCTTAAGCCCTTGTCCCTTGGGTCTTTTGATTGCATTATTTTATAACATTTCCCAACTAATGCATGGTAAGGTGCTCCTCAGAAACATGGCTTACTCTCTTTCCCTATGTTTTCTTTCCCATGAGTCCCTGATTATACAGATCCTTAGTTCATACCATAGTTTTCAATGTCTTTGGTCATGACATTTGTGAGCTAAATTACAGGGTTTTTTTTTTTTCTTGATACAAAGAGATATGTATTTCTTCCTTTTTACTGGGTTCTTCTAAGCTGATGATGCCTTCTTTTCATTTTAGAATCAGATAGTCATATTATTTTTAGTCTTCTTATTTTTAATCCTTACCGAAAATAAATGAAAACTTTTGGATATTTATGAGCTCCCTTTTACAAATACAAGTACAGAATGATGGATGATGCCTGACACTCCTCTATTAACAATTTCAACATGTTTTTGTTTTTCCTTTGTAATGCCTCCCTTCGCCAGCCTCTCCATAGTGAATGCATTTGCTCTTCTGGAACATTTTTCACTAAAAAGCATAATAAACATAACTCCAAAGAGCTGCTCAAAGGAAAAAATCCACTATATAAATTCCCATCCCTTGCAGAACCTGGAGAGTAAGATGGTATAATTCAGAGAATCAAGAATTTCAAATTATATAGATGTAGGTTCAAATAGTTTGCTATCTATGAATATTGGTTAAGTTTACCTCTTCAGACCTAAGTTTCTCATCTATGAAAGAGGATAGCAATAATTGCCTGATGCAGGTTAAATGAGATAATACAGGTAATGTGTAGTTTGTAGAGTGAATAGCACATTGCTGACACATGGTAGCCACTAACTCACTGTTAATTCTTCTTGTCGTTAATGTTTTGATTCTTTTCTAAATTTATCTTCACAAGTAATTGACGGTCAGTGTATTTGGAAGCAGTGTCAGAAGCCAAGATGTTTGCCTGGTTTAGAGAGAGTGAATGTTTTGTCAAGCCATTGGGGCCTACTCCAAATTCACAAAAACAACACAAAATGCTTACTGAACTGTAGAACACTAATTATGCACCCTATTTATAATAATCTTACAAAGTCTCATTACCTACAGCAGTCACAATGCATTCATCTCCTTTCTGTTTAGGCTGGGAAAATTACAGGAAGGCCTTGTCATTCTTTTTGGAGTTTTCTGTATTTGGTGACATTTCCCCAGCTTGCTGCAAAACAGCAGCTGCAATTAATTACTTTCTGAATCGACTAGAGGACAGCTTGTAAGTTTTCTGCTGCCCTCTGTCAATTCTGGCACAATGAATTCTCTTTTAAACTTGCATTTTACAACTTGCATTTCAAACGTTTTAAAGATTGCAGGGCCTGAATATAAAATGGAAAATGAAGGAGTATTTTGTATTTAGTATTTTCCAAGAAAATATAGCACTATAATGATAATCAATCAACTCTGGATCCTAATGTTTGCAATGAACAAATATTTTTACTTTTTAAAAAATCTAAAACTTTGTAGAAATCTCGTAATTGTTAAGCTTACATCACCTTATGCCTCTAACCAAAGATTGCAACCTCTTTGGGCTTGCCTATACTGACATTATCATTTTCCAAAGTTTTGATCATCTGAAAATGAAATGCAATAAGCAAAGAAAATCCCAGCCTGAAAGTTCTTGTCAATCTTGCTTAGTCAGTAATTGCAAATACTCACACTGTGTTCAGAGTCTATGTTAAATGAAATGTCTTGCATTTATTTTGTCTTCAAGTTTTCAAGTTGTATACAGACACATACCACAGAACTTTTTATGTTACTGGAGCACATCTCCATAATTGATATTAAAACATGGTGAGGGGTCATAATCACAATCAGATAAATGATTCCCAGTTGATCATTTATAAAGGATTTTAGAAAGTATTTTTGAATATAGGTTTTACATAAGAAGTCTAATAGTCTTCAAAGTCACTTTAAACAGAACGATCATGTTACATATATAAGAAGACAATATTTGAGATGAGGTCACTGTCTGTCCTCTATGTCCTTGCTCACCACCTGCCTTGTATCTGCTCTACATAAATAGCGAAGCATTCTCAGCTTCACAGATGATAGAAGCCAGACCAATCGATACTGACCTCTTTCAGAAGTTTCTAGACATAGATATTTTGAAAATGTGAGGTTCAAAGAATATTGCCAGCTGAATCCACATTGAGAATTAAAAGGATTTCTTAAATAAAAAGGTGTTCCAAATGTGCGAACTTGGTTTCCTACAAATGAGTCAAAAGTCAAAAGTAATCATAACTGCCTTTGTCCATTCAGTCAGTTTATTCTTTTATTTTGTTAGTAGGAAAACAAGAAGTTAGAGGATGACTTTGTGTCTCAGGCTGACTGAACTGTCAATATGATAGTTGATCATGGAGTCAAACATAAGTGAGAGACAAACCTTCCATATGCCAATTTTCAAATGAAATGATCCAAAACCTGTTCCCAGAATCCCAAATCTTTTCATCTACTTCATGAATGTTATAAGGGGCCAGAGTGTGAAGAGAGGCTTTTGCAAAAGGGATTGGTGAACACAGTTCTTTACACAGAGCTGTTGCTTTGCTGAGATCTCACCATCCTTCTTCCAAGGGATGAGAAGCAAGGCAACACCTTCTAATTTCAAGTTTAGAAAGGGAGCTTCAAGAGTATCAAAATATAATTTTCAAAAAGTTAACTCTCACACAAAATAACAGTGAGTCTGGGTCAATAATTTATTTAATTCATTAATGAGCAACTAGCCTGGTGACAAAACTATGTGTGTATATATATATATATATATATATATATATATATATATATATATATAAAATCAATATACTGAATACATAATGCTATATAACATGTAACGGCATATGTAACATAACCTATAACATACATATAAATATATAAAATATATATTGTACATATATATTCAGGGGAAAAAAATAAATGCCAGATAAGTTTTCAAAGTTAGATAGAAAATTATATAACATCTTATGGGACAAAAAATCATAACCATAGAAATCAGTCCTTTTCTCTACTAAAAAGATTGTTTGCATCTCTACTGATCAAAAAAAATTTAGTTTTAATTTAGTTAATATCTGACTTTCCAGAGTCTGAGACTTAATTATTGGTAAATAGTAAATCAAAAATGTTATCTTTTTTTAGAGTGACGGCCTCTGGACAGGTTAGTCAGATGATACTCTGATACTAATTTGAAAAGACATGGTAATCTTTTTTGCCTTATTTGTAAAGTTTAGATAACATTCTTGATAAAGAAATCACTCAGAATGTTTTGAAATATATTACCTACAGTCAAAAAGCAGACAGTAGGGACGCCTGGGGTGGCTCAGTGGTTGAGTGTCTGCCTTTGGCTCAACGTGATCCCTGGCCCCTGGGATTGAACCCACAGGGAGCCTGCTTTTCTCCCTCTGCCTATGTCTCACCTCTCTCTCTGTGTCTCACATGAATAAATAAATAAAATCTTAAAAAAAAAAAAGAAAAGAAAAAGAAAAACAGACAGTAGTAGTGACTCCTGCCTGAAGAAGATAAAGTGAAGTACATTGGGATCTAATCAGGTCCCTAGAAATCTAGAAGGCAATAGTAGGGCAGCCTAGTAGCATACCTGATGATAGACTCTTTAGTCCTACTGCCCTGAGACGGTAGCAAAACTCCTTATGTTGTAGGAGTGTTCTTCCCTGAGCAGATCTGGGCCTTTGGTTCAGAGAGTAAGCACAGAATCTTCTTGGTCCTGACGAGTATGGTCTTCTGGATACAGGGACCTCAGGAGAAAGCCTAGGAGTATGCTGCTGGATGCCTGGGGGCTGAACTAGAAGTCGCAAGAGACCATCCGAGAGATAGATACCTCTAGTTAATCAGTTAATCATGACAACTATAGGAAAGAATGGCAACAAGCAGGTAACTTTTGAAGGGCCAACTAAAGCACCCCCAAAAGAAAGATCTAGCTTTCATCATTAGCGAGGCCCACTCAGGATCACTAACTTAAGCCATCTGCCACGCCCATATTGTTCACAAGTAAAGCACCTAAGAACTGGCCTAGAGACACCCCTACCTACCTCAGCCTTTGCCTGGGCAGGAAAATGGAGAATGTAAGCATGAAGAAAACAGAGAATAGAGGTACCTCAAACCCTCCCCAAGCGGGCTTTCTGTCTGAAGTAAGCTAAATCAGAGATTTGTGTGTGCATGTATGGTCTTTATTTCCAAACACATGCTCCAGATATACTACAGTGATTCTTTTTTTTTAAATTTAAACTTAACCATATCATCCTTTTCCCCAGTTTTTTTTGAGATATATTTAATCTTATAACTATTCTAATTACTCATATAATACTATATAATATACTAACATATTGTATTAGTTTAAGATATACAACATAATGACTCAAAATATTTATATATTTCAAAATAATTATCAAATTTAGTTAACCATCCATCACTTCACATAGTTACGAATTCTGTTTCCTTGTGGTAAGAACTTTAAGATCTACTCCCTTAGCAACTTATGAATATACAATATATATTTGATATGCTAACTATAGTGACCATACCGTGCATTTCATCACCAGAATTAATTTATCTGTAACTGGAAGTCTGTACCTTTTGTCCACCTTCACCCATGTCCCTACCCTCCATCCCAACCTAAAGTCGACAAAGTTGGAGATCTGCCACTAAGTTTAGAATTGTAATGCTTATATGGGACTGGATATTAATTTTGGATATTGACTGGATATTGAATTTCTGAATAATGACTTTTTATGACTAAAACTGACTATTTTTCTTTCCTTTTTTTTTTTTTTAACCTGAATGGGAACAGAGAAGTCATGAACCTGCCCCAGTTTTCACTGAGGGGCCGGGAAAGGAATATATCTCTCTAAATAAAACTTTAAAGGAAGAATGGGAAATAGAAATACAAAACTCATTGTGGTTACCGTCTACATGCCATGCTTTTTCACTAGTAGCAGAAATTGTTTCCCTTATATGAGGAAATCCGAGAATGGAACTTATACACATTCCAGGACCATACCTACTCACCTCACCATGATCCCATATTACTATTTTGGGGTTTAGGAACTGAAAGTAAAACTTCACCACCAAATTGATAGAGAATAACCACAACTAAAGAAATCAAAATGATAGTAAATGATACTTTGTTCCCCATTCCACTTTTAGATGTCTGTGCTAAACTTTTTAGGTATGTGATATAAAGAGAAATGTATACCATTACAATAAGTAAATATTTTTGGTTTTCTAATATGACATTAAATTGATAGCCTGGAAGATATGTGATATTCCTCATAAGTAAATTTTTACTTTCCAAGGTAAAAATACAATGTATCCATTTGAACAAAGCATTGTTTTGTTTTGTTTTGTTTTGGGCTTATTTTGGCTAGGGATGCTGCATAGTATTGTAGCAAACTGAAGCTTTCAAAATTAAATAGGTTTTGGGTTGAATGCCACCTCTACCACCTTTTAACTTTCTGATTTGAGCAAAGTACTTATTTCAGAGCCTCAGTTTTTCCATCAATAAAATAGGGATAATATCCACTTCATTACATTTTAAATGGAATTTTCCCCCTTCTGTACTGTAAGTAAGGATTAGACAGTATACTAATAATAGCCTGACAAGGAAAAAGTATTTAACTTTTTGAAAAAAAATACTCATAACCTTCAAGGCTTATTATGATGTATATGACTTGGTGAATAGTTTTTCCTTCTGAGTTTGACATGTAGACTGAATTTGAACTTCAAAGTCAAATGTCTTCCCATTAGGTCCACTCTGCTGAGCTCTGCTCCAGGGACCACTAGAGGGTCATTGGTTTTCCTGAGAACTCTGAGATGCTTGGCTGCAGCTAGTGACCCTTAGGTCCTGATGCCAGGCACTTTGATTTACCTCCTGCTTCAGGTCTTACAAAGGGTACAACTGGCTTTGAAAATCTCTAAGCAATTTAGATCCTGGAATAGAAATTTCAAAAGTCAGCTGGTTTGAATTTCCAAGCTCTGGAGACACAACAATTTGAGAGCTATGTATAAACCTAGATGCTAGCTTGCTGTGAAATTTTGAGAAAAAAATAAAGATCCTTTAGAAAAGGACTATGAAACAAATGAGTGCTGAAGACTCTGATGTTCTTCTCAGAACTCAGCGGGAAAGAGGTAGTGGATGAATGAAGCTCCAGAACAAAGGGGATATTCTTGGGTCTCCATGACCCCACCTTGGGAACAAGGAGCAAGCACTACCTCTGATGTTGTCAGAAAAGAAGAATTTCTGGGCAGCCTGGGTGGCTCAGTGATTTAGCACTGCCTTCAGCCCAGGGCGTGATCCTGGAGACCCAGGATTGAGTCCCACATCAGGCTCCCTGCATGGAGCCTGCTTCTCCCTCTGCCTGTGTCTCTGTGTGTGTGTGTGTGTCTCTCATGAATAAATAAATTTTTAAAAAGAAGAAATGAAGGATTCCAAGGATAAATCTGGAGACAGGGTCCAGTAAAAGGCATTAATGAGGTATGAAGATCAGTTGTTCAGTTGGCAAAAGGCAAAAGAACCCTTGGTGCAGTGCAAGGTAAACCATTTTGACACACTGTCTGAGGACTCAAAATTCAACGATACAACCAATTTTCTACAAAACCTAAGAAGAAAATTCAGATATTTCCAGTGTACATATGAACATTTTGGTCAAAACACCCGGAAAATGGGCTACATTCACAACTATATAGTAGTTAGTAGAACCAATAGTCTAGAATTCCATATAGGAATGAGTCCAATAGTTCAGCGTTGTCCATCCACCTGAGGATAAACTAAAGCATTTTGCCATCAGCTCCAGACCCCATTGAATGGAAGTTGTTCCTAAAGACCTTAACTCCCTACATTCCAGGTTGCAAACACCTGCTTGATGAGTGAGTTCCACAAGGACTACAGCATAGGAGGAAAAGTTTACTCTTATAAGATGAAAGACTCTTCAAGGCAAGAAATTTGTCACTGTGAGATGAGTGGCTGAAATTGGAGGTAAGACTGTGAAGATGTCATTTTGGGATTAGAAAGTATACAGTAAAAAAAAGTATATATATGTAATATATATACTATATATAGTATATATATGCTATATATACTTCTATATACTTCTATATATATACTTATATATACTTATATACACTTATACTATATATACTATACTATATATATAATTATAGTATATATACATATACTTATATATATATACTTATATATATGTCATTTTGGGATTAGAAAGTATACAGTAAAAAATGTATATATATATATAATATATATGTGTGTGTGTATGTGTTTATATATATATATATATATATATATATATATATATATATAGTATAGCCACAGCTAATGGTTTAATTGGATAGTAGACATTGGATGAGCATTCCATAAGCTATGAGAGAGAACAGGATGAACAAGGGTAAATACCATTTATTTATGAGTAGAGAATGCGTTAAGTAGTGTCTGGGAATACTGAATGAGGCTCCTGACAAAATTAGCTCCCCTCAATGCCCATTACAGTGTCTAGAATTCTAGTATTATTGCATTCCCTCCAATCTTGCATTACATTCCAGGAAACTTCATTTTAAAAACAAATTGCACTGCAGTTAGTTGTACAATTCTTCTTCATGTAGGGAAGTTAGTTACCATAGTTTCTCTGCCACTATTCCTGGAGATAAGGAAGTTATGAACAGGTTACACTACTTCCTGACAAGAGATAATTCTTCCCAGAAAACCGGACTTCTTCCATTTCTTCCCGTGAAATTCATACATGTTTATTTTTACCAAGCACCACAAATTTTAAATTGTTTTGCTTTTGGAAAGATCCAATATATGGTTTTTCCAAAGACATTTTCCTCTATTATTTGAAATATGTTTTCAGTTCATTTGTTCTCAACTCAAACTGTTGCTTAATAAAAGCCATTTGATGCTCAAGCCAACTTTGAAGATCATTGCATCTTTCCCCAAAAATCTTTTAAAAGGAAATTATGCTCTGCCAGCAAGAAATAGAACTAAACTAATGGTAAGTTTTGCTCTGTCATACCAAGGGGCTAAAGTTCGAAGGGGCTAATTAAAAAAAAAAAAAAAAAAAGAAAGAAAAAAAAAAAACTACCTGCCCTTGATTAGTGGGCCCAGGAAACTGATAAACTTTTTTTTAAAAAAAGATTTTATTTATTTATTCATGAGAGACACACACACAGAGAGGAAGAGACATAGACAGAGGGAGAAGCAGGCTTCCTGCAGGGAGCCCGATGTAGGACTTGATCCCAGGACCCCGGGATCACACCCTGAGCCAAAGGCAGATGCTCAACTGCTGAGCCACCCAGGCATCCCCCTTTTTTTTTGAAACTGGCAAACTTTTATTTATTTTTATTTTTTAAAATATTTTTTATTTGTTTATTTATGAGAGACACACAGAGAGAGAGAGGTAGAGACAAGGTAGACGGAGAAGCAGGCTCCATGCAGGGAGCCCAATGCGGGACTAGATCCTGGGACTCCAGGATCACGCCCTGGGCCGAAGGCAGGCACCAAACCATTGAGCCACCCAGGGATCCCCAACTGGCAAACTTTTAAACTCAAAACAGATGTGAAATATTCTTGACTAGTGAAAGAAGATGTGATTCCAGCGAAGCCAAAACCTCGGTTTTAGATAAACATATTAGAGACTGAATTCAGTTTATAAGTTCAGTTTAAAAAAAATAATAAAAAAAAAAAACAGGTGAAAGACTTTAGTTCCAGCCAACTGACTTGCTTCTTGTGCCCTGAGGAAGAACAGATGGATGGAATGGTCTGAAGGTGCTTCTCTAGCTAAGGAGAAAATAGACCTTGAAATAGATCACTTAGTCAGACCTCTCATTATTTTAACGACTACTCAGTGTAGAATGGCACAATACGGGTAATAAAGTATTATGTTCCCAAAGGCAGCTTCTTGAAAGGCTAGCTTGGCAGCTGTTCATTTCACCTGGAAACTTCAATTCAACACTACAACAAATGGAGTCTGGCAAGGAACTGTGAGAGGTCCCTAATTTATTAACATCAAGAGGCAAGTTTTAAAGGGACAGTTTTCCTTTCTGTGCATAATAGTTTAGCAAAGGTCAGAATCATTTACAATCCCCAAAATGTGCAAGTAAATAACTTTGATTACACAGTAATGTACAGCAAGGAATGTTCTTCCTCACACTGATTTGGTGAGCCTAAGAAAATCTGAAGAGTAGGACATGGTAAAACCATGCACATTTTTCCTTTCAGTACCATTCTGCCTGAGGGTCTGTTTCTCTCTTTCTCCACTTGTCCCCAAAGATATCTTAGTAAGGATGGGCCACTGATGCTGAAAATAGAGGTGTCCCCTGAGATTAGGTTGCCCGGAGCCCCGGGTGGACTTGTTTTCACCTGTTTATTAATAGTTATTATTAATATTGAAGCTATCTCAGTAATAATTTTTGTCAATATATAAGCTTAAAGAAAGGCTTGTTATTTAAGGTTTAGATTTATAGCTTCAACTTTCATGTTTTCTAAAAACCACACAGAGAATTAAAAATAAAAACCCACACAAAAAAATAAACCTTTAATTAAAGTGAAAGTCTAATGAATATGAAAAAGTATCTTAATCGTGAATAGATTTATTGGATTCAGCTTTATAGGTCTTACAAAGCACAAACTTCTGGAGATTGGATATCACTGAGATTATCATTGGCACCTTAAGAGAAGCAGCTCAGTCGTGATTTATAGACTGAGAACAAGCACAGTTTTCTGGAATTCAAGCACATTGATAGTATTTTTATGAGGTTAAGCCAAAGCACAGCATAGGCTTGTATTATATAAAGAATCATATTCCTAGATCTTCAAGGATTCTGTAGGGGCTCCAGATCAGCTAAAAGGGAATCCACTGACTCCTTCATTTCTGCTAATCTCCAATCCAGTCTTTTTTTCCAGTTTCTTATCATGCATTATTTCAGTAATGTTGTTGGCCATACCATAAACTCCTTTGCTCTTCTGTCTTTTAATCACACCTCGTAAGCAAAACCTCATCTCTCATGCAGCCCACTTTCTTCTTCTTTCTCTGTTATCACCCAAGTGGCCAACTACCCCACAAAACTCCTACTGATATTATTATAAATCTGACTTCATCAGCCTCAAAGGAGCCATCAAAAGTGCTTACCAATTCTAGTATTACAAGAAGATACTTGTATTATATGACAACGAATTAGATTATTTAGGTAAATTTTTTTTTTAGTTCTAGAAAGACCCAAATTACTGAAATAGGCCTAGGAAGAATAGAAAATCAGAATACATATAATAAGTAAAAATTTGAATTAGTAATTTAGAAAACGTCTCACAAAAGTGAGAAGCCCAGAAGCCCTTAATGAATGAACTCTAGCAAACACTTAAAGAATTAATGTAAATCCTTCAAAAGCTCTTGAAAAATATAGAAAATAAGGGATTACTTCTGATATCATTATATGAGAACATAATTATCATATCAACCAAATGAAGGCAATAAAAAAGGGGAGGAAACTACAGAACAATATCCTTAGATTCAAAAAGCTTCAATAAAATACTAGCACTGATTCTAGAAATGTATAAAATAATTACACAGAGTCAATTATATATCATGATGTGAAAGAATGAATTTGGACCTCCTCACCCCACAGGAAATATGTGTATGTGTGTTAGTATGTGTAGATAATATATATCCACAAGTTAAAAAAACTCTCAAAACCCAATAATAAGATTTCACAAAAATATATTGCAATAATACAATAAACTGGACAAAAATTTAAAAGATGCTTCAGAAAAGGAGATTTACAGATTGCAAATAAGTACATGAAAAGATATTCACCATAATTAGTCCTTAGGAGAATATAAATTAAGACCACAATTTGATACCAACACATATTATTAGACAGTCTAAAATTTAAAAGATCTATCATATTAAATACTGAAGAGGATGTCTTATACAACTGTTTCTCTTAGACATTGATGGGAATACAAAATGGTGCAAACACTTTAGAAACAGTTCATCAGGCTTTTAAAAAGCTAAATATACATCTAATACATGACCTAATCATTCCACTCCTAGGTATTTATCCAAGAGAAATGAAGCTATATGTCCACAAATGACTGGAACTCAAGTTTTCATAGCAGTTTTATTTGTAATAGCCAAATATTAAAAGAACCCAAATGGCAAATGGATAAGTAAATTGTGGTGTATTCCTAAAATGGAAAAGTGTCTTTCAATATAAAAGAATAAGCTGTTGTTACATGCAAACACATGGATGTATTTCTAAATAATTATTCTGAATGAAGAAGCCAGAGGAAAAAAGTGCCTGTTATATGGTCCCATTTATATGAATTCTAGGAAATTCAAACTCTCTGTAGTGAAAGAAAGCTGTTCTATTGATAAACATGTTAAGTTCTGAAAATTGGTCCTCAAATTCAACTTTTTTATTAGACCTAACTACTATATAGGTAAACACTAACATCATCTGTTGATGATAGTCACACTTGACTGGCTTTTAACTTGGATGTTGTTTCCCCTTTTTAAATGAAATTTCATAAGCATAAGCAATGTTGTATATGTAACAGTGGTGCTTCTCCAACATGTAATATGGTAGAGAGTGTATTAAATGTCAAGAAGACATAGAAGCAAGAAAGGTAGGGTATGTGGACACCATCAGATCTCTCTTTTTAGGAATCACAAGGCTAGAACATAACATTAATAAGTGAACAACAAAATCTTGTGGAGAGATTAGAAATGCATCTTTTTGGGAACTGAAAGTCTCAGTTTTGCACTTTTAAGAATTAGCGCCTTTAATCAACAATGACAAATAGAGACATTAGGTAAATTGTCAAGCTGAATCTCCAATCATTTTAGGACTGCCCAAGAAATTGCTAATATTGCCAATTTAATCTTTTAAGATTTAAGTTTTTGCAAATTTCTCCTCTGCAGTTAATTTAGATAAGACAAGTATATACACACACAATCGATTCTCATTATTTGTGGATTCCAAATTGTAAATTTGCCTACTTGCTAGAATGTATTTATAACCATAAAGCCAATACTTGTGAGATTTTATATATGCTTGCTTCGGCAGCACATATACTAATTTTGAAATGATATGGAGATTAGCATGCTCCTGCACAGGATGACACACAAATTCATGAAGCGTTCCATAAAGAGAAAATATTTGCAGGGTTTTCATGATCATTCATTTTTCTTCCCTCAACACAGAGAGGGAAGAAAAATTTGAATCACCTGATGCACATTTCCAGCTGAAGTCAAACGGGGCCACACTCTGCCTTTTTGTTTCAGTTCTCATATTGTCAACAAGTGTCTTTTTCATGGTCCATTAGCTATCACATTTTTTTGAATTTTTGTACTTTTTGTTGATTTTGCTGTTTAAAATGATCCCCAAGGGTAGTGCTGAAGTGCCATCAAGTGATACTAAATACAAGAAAGCTGTGACGTGTCTTAAAGAGAAATACGTGTGTTGGACAACCTTCATTCAAAGGTGAGTTATAGTGTTGTTGGTCTTGAGTTTAATGTTAATTATTTGGCAATATATATTAAATAAGGTATCTTTAAACAAAAATACAGGGGCAGCCCGGGTGGCTCAGCGGTTTAGCACTGCCTTCGGCCCAGGGTGTGATCCTGGAGACCCGAGATCGAGTCCCACATCAGGCTCCCTGCATGGAGCCTGCTTCTCCCTCTGCCTATGTCTCTGCCTCTTTCTCTCTCTATGTGTCTCATGAATAAATTAATAAAAACTTTAAAAATAAAGAGAAATACACATAAAACAGGGCTTTGTATTGATCTGTTGACAAGATTGTTGTGACAAGAGGTTTGCAGAAATCTAACTCTGTATTTCCCCCGGGAGCAATGATTCAGTTTGCTAACCCAGTGCTTGCAACAACTCGATAGAATGGAACTAAAGAGAATGAGAATCATCTGTTTGTATTTATGCATATACATATAGTTTACTTTAAACATACATATATACATATAAGCATATATATGTATATGCACACACACAGATATACAGACTAATCAATTGACTAATACTTACCATGAAGACTAACCTTAGTCTTCCAGTCCCTGAATCAGTTTGCATGCTATATGCTATAAATTTCATTTATACATTTTTGAGACAATAGAACCTCTCTGAAATTAGAATTTCCCCCCAAAAATCTGGCCCTCACGACCACTGTTCATGATCAGTTCTGACTATAGGAGCAGTTAGCAGTTACTAGAGGAATCTATTTGCTTCAGCTTCAGCATTCTGGCCAAGGAATATTTTTCAGGGCCTGAGCAAAGGGAATTAGAAAAAGAAGAGGAATGACAACTAAGAAAATAATTAATTAATTAATTAATTAAAACCTCTGAGTACTATTAAATCCCTCTGACCCCAAATCAGGATATTTTTAGATCCTTCTCATTATTTTTAGTATTTGTTACTGCCCTTATGGGCCTCAGCTTTCCATCTGCCAGATGAATTTAATTGAATTCCTTGGGCTAAAAAGCAAAAATCAAGAAAGATTTCAAAGAGAGAGAGAGATAGATATATGCTCTTGAGTCATATGAAAAGGAGACCAAGAAAGAACAAAAACTAAAATTCAGTCAAGAAATCTGTAGCACAGACTTTGGCCAAAACAAAAAAAGTCAGGCAATTTTAAAAGCTGTAGGTATGAGGTTTCACTTCCATTCAGAGGAGGATGGTAACCAGATTTAGATTTTCATTCAAACTGATCTTTACTTTTTCAGTGCCATCTTCCAGAAACAGCTACCTCTTTGTGAATAGATGTGTAAGTAACGACACAAAATGATAAATCCTAGAAGCATGGAGTTCAATATGGAAATCACATGCATATTTTTCAGGGTGGTCTCTAATTCTTTCTTTAAGTAATCAAAATTGAGTCCTCTTCTAGGGCTATACTAAGGATATTAGGTGAGTTTTTAAGTGTAAACAATGACTGACAAAACAATGTTTTAAATTTATCCCCTGCCTCCTTAGAGAATGAGAAAAAAACATCTATTTTCTTTAAGTCTATATCTGGGGATATTATTTTAATGTCAACTGCCAAGAGCATTGCCAAAATTGCAATCCTGCAGTTCGACCATTCTTCACTACATTAAATGACAAGAACAAAAGTGCACTCTGTGCATACATACTACTGGTCCCATGACAAGCTCTTCATGATAACAGGGGTGTCCCTGCCTTTCCAGACATAAGAGGAGCCATGACAAATGATGTGCACCAAGAGACTGACAGCTCATTTTCTCCTGCACTTGCCTGCTGCATTATACTAAGTAAGGAGAGGTGTAACATGCTGAAAAACACACAATCCCTCCTCTCTCCATAACATGTTCTCTGACATTCCTCTTATTCCTTATTTTGTAGCAACCAACCTTATACAATATTTGAGGCTCTTTTAAAGTTAATGATCTTAGGCTCTGGAAATATGAAAGGTTATTATACAGAAAATGATAGCCAGCTGTTTCTCATCTTACCTGAAGAGAGATCTTGAGCTGCTGCCATTCATTCCAGAAAAATTGAGCAAATGCTCTTTAATCATAAAGATGATGATGATTGTGATGATGATGATCAAACAGCATCAGGTGCAGAGAACCTGGATTGCAGTCTGCAGAACCTCACTCTGATAAAAGGAATGTCCTGACATTGGAAATTAGGAATTTAGTTGCTGATTCAAATTTACTCTGCATTTAACAAGAATTTGCTTACCTTCCATTGTGAGACCAGTGCTGTGATTGAACCCAAGGAACGTATAAAATTAGAGGTCAATAACCTGTCTCTGTCAAGGTGATTTACAGCTTAGTTTAAAACAAGGACTTTCTTATGTGAAATTATTAAGCAGTGTTTAAAGATAACATGTAATTACTGTGCTAACTATTTTTTAGTTCAGGAAGTTTGACTACTCAAGGGAGTCTTCATGAAGGAAGTAAGGTTTCAGCAAGACCATGAGGAATAGATCAGATTAGGAAGTAACTGAAAGATATGTACTGTTCTATAAATATTTATACTGTATACCTAACAATGTTCTGGCCTACCTGGAATCATAGAATGATATAGTTAAAAGGCATGTTTGAAATTATAAAGTACGCTTTTATTACACAAATAAGGAAGTGTTATCTAATCCTTATGCTCTGTGGGTGGGCAATTATAGCAAATTAGTGGTGGAGCCAGGAACAGAAAATTTCTACTTTAGTTCAATACTCATATATGAAAGACATTTCATTTCTCCTGCCCTAATTGTCCAGTAAGGTAACCAGGACCTACATTAGAAATGGCCTGAAAATAACTAGAAAGTATCATAGAAAATCATAATCATAAAATAAGGAGAAAAAAAATCCCTACATCACCTTGAAGACAAAACAAGTATCATTTCCCTTGTTAAGAAATTAATCTCCATATGAAACAGATTCTTTTTAAAGATATTTTCTTATAAAAAACAATACTATGATTTGTTAAACATTTCCTTACTGGATTAATCTTTTAAAATCTTTTTTTTTTTAAATTTATTGTCTTTAGTAAAATGTCTACAACTAATTATTATAGTGTTGTCGAGTTTATATATTAGCCAGAGTTGTTAAATTCCAGGTTATTTTATTCTAACTTTTCAGACATCAATAAATCTTAGTTTATACTTTAGAATAGATTTTGTTTTTCTTCCCAGTAATGACAGCAAGGAAGTCAGATATGCATAAGGCATATTGAGAGGCAGCATACACAGGAGAGAAAGTGCAGTCACTGAGTCAGACAGATTTGGCATCAACTCTACTCTTCGAACCTGAGTCCCTCTTCCTCCATATGAGAAGAATATAATACCTAACTCACAAGATAATTGTAAAGATTAAAGTAGATAATGCATGCAAAATGATTAACAATGTCTGGCACATAGTATATCCTCAATAAATTATAGGTAAATGTTAGTTACTAAGTAGCTTGAAAGTGGAGATGAGTTATATTTATGTTTGGCTACTAAATTGGTATCAAGGTTGCTGACCAGATAATTAAAGTCACATTTATGACAAAAGATTATCAATTGTGCATGAAGTTGTAAATGCATCTAATTGAGCATGCGATTGTCAGGAAAAGAAAGATGAGTAGGAGACTACCAGACTGTTCTAGCTTGAACATCTGTTAATCACATATAAAGAAATTAAGGAGACTTTAGCAGCTTTTTTTTTTTTTTTGGAAACTAATTGATTCTCACCGATAAAAACCTTAGAAAACATAAATATATAAAATAAACAACAAAATCACCTTTAATAATGCCATTTGAAGTCAATAAGTTTGATGGATTTTTAGACTTGCATAGATAAATAAAATTTTATTATATATATAATTTTGTGCTTATACAACTAATAAAAGTTACAGTGTAAAGTAAGCAGGGTCTGACCACATGAACTTTTTATATTCTACTTTTTCACATATTATGTAATATTCAAAAGTGTTATTTATTATTTATTACATAATATTCCACTGAATGATTATTATATTGCCATTTTCAGACATCATTTTTAATGATTATCTGTAAATAGTGCTAAAATGAACATCCTTGGAAAGAAATCTTTGCCTCTGTGATAATTTCCTTAGGATAAATGCTTAGAAATGACTTTACTATATTAAAGAAAACTATTTATGGCTTTATATGCTATACAGGTAAACTTCCCTCTATAAAGTTTAGGCCAGTCTATACTATCATTACTGTGTAAGGAAGTGTTCAACACCGAATTCACTGTCCTTATCACTGGTCATCATCATTCATCATAGCTGTAATGACTAATTATCAGCACTAATGTGGCAGGTCCTGTTCTACTTTACTGATGCTAAATTGTTTAATCTTTTCAATATTTCTATAAGTCGTATTATAATTTTCCCCATTTCACAGATTAAAAACTGTGGCATAAACAGATTAAGTTAAACGCCTGAAGCTACTCAAGTAAAAAAAGTAGGGACTCCAATTTAGGCAATGTGTTTTTAAAGATCATGCTTTTAACTATACTGCAGTATTATTTTCTCACAGAGGTCATCCATATTATTTTTTTAATATTTTTGCATTTGAAAGAAAAAAATCCACTGTTTTGTTTCTATAATTTTATTTGTAAAGTTAATATTCTCAATATGTTTATTTGTTTTTTACATTTAATTTTTTTAGTGTCAATTTTCTATTCATGTTTATCACGTTATAGAATACTTTTCCCTGGAGGCAGATTTTTAAATAGGATTCTAATTGACTCTCTCTTTGGAGTAATAATAAATATGAATTTTCAAGATGGTGACACGATTTATTCATTTTCATGAATTTGGAGAAATTTTGCTAATTGCATTCTCTAGTGAGCTTTGGACTCCCTGCCTGCCAATATATATTGCATTTTACAGGTCCTTTTAGATGTTCTCTTTGGTTTGTAATTGATGGATTTCCTGAAAGCAAAAAGTCACAGGAGATTTAGTGAGTGTGAAATGGTAAATATTGAAAGCATTTTAAATATTGATATGAAAATAGATCTCCTAGCTGGATATCTTTTTGTTCTGCTGTTTCTGGAATGAATACATTAGTTTAAAAATTTTAAACATAACAGATGTGAAAGTGCTAGTGTTTGGATTGGTAATAGACTGTTCCCTGCCAGATTTGCTGGTAGCATTTCTATATTCTGGAAATATGAGAGACATTTACAGCCATAGTGATATTTCCAAGCACTTTAATAAATCTAGTATACTCACATGATTATTTGCAATCGCAGAAATACTCCTGGCCTAGAGGAAATTGCTGTACTTAATGGGGTTTGAGGATTAATTGTTGTATTTAAGGGCTACAAAAAAAGAGTATGGGCATGAGGTAGGATGCAATAAAAGAGAAAGGAAGTCATGAGCCAAGTGTCTTTTGCAATAAAAAAAATGGAAAATGAGAAATTAGAATAATTTGATAAGGCCAAAAGGAGTGACATTACTCCTTGGAAAACTGAAATACCTTCCCCCAACCAGAAGTATGGGAGTCAACAAAGTGCTGAAGTTTGGTTTGGGGCTGGGTATGCAAGAAAGTTCTGCCAGTAATGAAAAGAAATCTCTCCCCATTTTGTCTTCATTCAAAATCCATATTTAAAATATCATCATAATAATGTATTTGTCAGAGTCCTGACAAGAGATAGATGGTCTAATGAAATGAGGTCATTGAAGAGTATTAAATAAAGGGTTATTTTTTTTTCCACAAGGGAATGAGTATAGGTTAAGGGAATGAACAGGGGTTGGTGATGCACCCAAGGTCTGTTACACTTCTAACATAATGGAGCTATTACCACTTCTAACATGAAGAGATTGAGTTGTAGGGGAGGGAGGGTATTATGGGAATTGGAGAGAGCCACTGCTATTGGCAAGGAAGCAGTCTTTGGTGAACTGATTTATCTCAAAAACACTAATTTGAATAGATATAGGCATCCCTGTGATTATTGCAGCATTATTTACGAAAACCAAATTAGGGAAGTGGCCCAAGTGTCCATCAATAGATGAATGTATAGAGAAGATGTGGTGTATATATGGAATGGAATATTAACAGCCATAAAAGGGAATGAAATCCTGCTATTTGCAGCAACATGACTAGAGCTGGAGAGTATAATGCTAAGTGAAATAAAACAGTCAAAGAAAGACAAATGCCATATAATTTCACTCACATGTGGAATTTAAGAAATAAAACAAATGAACAAAAAAAAATGAGAGAGACAAACCAAGAAACAGACTTCTAACTAAAGAGAACAAACCAGTGGTTGCCAGAGCAGAGATGGGTGGGGGATAGGTAAAATGGGTGAAAGAGATTAAGAGTACACTTATGATTGTTGAATCTGTACACTGTACACATGAAACTAATATAAAACTGCATGTTAACAACACTGGAATAAAAAACTTAAAAAATTAACAAAAATCTCCATTCTGACAGACACAGAATAACTCAGCTGGGTTGCTATAGATGCAATAAAATATGTAAACAGTTGTGAAGGGTAAGCCAAAATGATACCAAAAAAAAGAGCATAGTTTATAGAATTTGCTGATTTCTGTAGTATAAATTCTCACACATGCCCAATTTCAAGCTACCACCATGATGTCACTGAACTGAAACTGAGAAGCAATGTAGACAGTTGGCTCTTGTCCATACAAACTGGTTCCAGCATGTCAGAGGCCTCTGTGAAATAGACAATAGACACAGATGAGCCCACTTGGAAGGTAGACCAATTCTTTCCATCAGCGGCTTACGATGGGTGGTTCCTTGGAGAAGGAAGCATTCATATCTAGTGTTCACTTCACCCAGTGATAGCCACTTATCCCTCTGAATTACAAAACAGCAAAAATTATGACTTGAGATCTTGAATCCAGAGCAGCAATTTTTAGTTAGGGCTTTGCTGGGGCAATCTACAGTTTATTGCTACTTGCCTCTTTGGAATGAATCAACAAAAGCAATTCTCTAAGTAGGCCTGGCATCTTGTATGCTGCACACACACACACACACACACACACACACACACACAGCAGAAAGAAACACATAAAACCAACATCCATGGGTTCTTTGCCAATCCGCAGAGTCTGACCTGTTGGAAGTATATCAGTGGCTCCACTGCCCTCTGATTGAGAGTAGGATTTGAACAATGAGAGAATGAGCAGGTTCTCAAAGGGTAAACTATGACATCAGATTATTCCCCTGACTCCGTCTCAGAGGCTCCCTCAGGCTGATTGCATCCCTCCTCCAGAGGTCACAGGTTCTGTTAAGTGCCCCTCTCTACACAGCTGCTCTGCTCCAAGTTCTCTCTCTGTCTCTTTTTAAATTTAAATTAAACAAAAGCAGTGCACCCTTTTCTCCCAACTTCCACCCTCTGCTTCTGGCAACTGCCACTCTGTGGCAACCACAGTCTGTAGCTATGAGTATGCGTGTGTATGTGTATACACACATATACACAGACACACACACACCCATACTCATAGGGGGTGCATATAGTGTTTTACATATATAGCATTTTATATATTTATATGTGTATTTAGTTATAAATTACATAATTCAGTTATAAATATTTATATGTTTGTTATATGTATAGAAAGAGGGATTCCATAGATAAGAGAGATCACAGTATTTGTCTGTCTCTGTCTGATGCCATCAAGGTCCATCCATGTTGCTACAAATAGCAAGATTTTATACTTTTTATGGCTGAATAATATCCCATTGTGTATAAATGCCTCAATTTCTTTATTAATTTATCCACTGATAGATATCTTGGCTACTGTAAATACTGCCACAGTGAACACAGGGGTGCATATATCTTTTCAAATTAGTGTTTTTATTTTCCTGGATAAATACCCAAAAGGTAAGTTACTGGATCATATTGTAGTTGTATTTTTAATTTTTTGAGGAACTGTTTTCCACAGCGGCCGTACCAATTTACAATCCTGCCAATAGTACACAAGGGTTCCCTTTCCTTCACATCCTTGCCAACACTTGGTATTCATTGGTATTGATATATCCATTCTAACAGGAATAAGATGATATATCATTGTGGTTCCAATTTGCATTTCCCTGGTGATTAATGATGTAGAACATATTTTTATGTACCTGTTGGTCATCTGTATATCTTCCTTTGAAAAATCTACTCAGATCTTCTGCCAATTGGATTATTTGCTTTGTTTGCTATAAAATTGTAAGAGTTCTTTCTACATTTTGAATATTAGCTCCTTATCAGATAATTTGCAAATACTTTTTCCCACTCAACATGTTGCCTTTTTATTTTGTTAAGTTTCCTTTGCTATACAAAAAGTTTAGTTTGTTTATTTTTGGTTTTGTTGCTTTAGCTTTTGGCGTTATAGTTAAAATAATCATTGCCAAGATCTATGTAAAAGAACTTACTACCTATGTTCTTCTTCCAGTATTTTATGGTTGTAGGTTTTGTTCAAGTTTTTAATCTATTTGGAGTTAATTTTTGTGTATTAATTTGTGTAAGATAGTGGTCCAGTTTCATTATTTTGCATGTGGCTGTCCAGTTTTCCCAATACATTTGTTGAACAGATTTTCCTTTCCCTGTTGTATATTCTTGGCTTCTTTGTCATAAATTAACTTACCATATATATACATGGGTTTATTTCTGAGTTCTCTATTTGTTTCTATTGATCTATGTGTCACAATAGTATTTTAATTACTATAGCTTTGTAGTATAGTTAAATTGGGGAGGATGATACATCTAGCTTTGTTCTTCTTTCTCAAGAATGTTTTGGCTATTTGGGTCTTTTATGGTTCCAAGCTAATATTAGGATTGTTTGTTTTATCTCTGTGAAAAATGCCACGGGAGTTTTGATAGGGACTGCATTGAATCTGTAGATTGCTGCGGGTAGTATGGACACTTTAATAATATTAATTCTTTTAATCCATGAGCAAAGAATATCTTTCCATTTATTTTTGTCTTTTTCAATTTCTTTCATTAATGTCTTATACCTCCTTAGTTAAATTTATTCCAAGGTATTCTATTTTTTTATGGTGCAATCATAAGTGTGACTGTTGTCTTAATTTCTCTTTGATAGTCCATAATTAGATTAGTATATAGAAATGCAATGGATTTTTGTGTATTGATTTTATATCCTGCAACTTTACTGAATTCATTTATTAGGTCTAACAGTTTTTTGATGGAGTCCTCAGGGTTTTCTATATATAGTATCATGTCATCTGAAAATAAGGATGGTTTTACTTCTTCCTTTTCAATTTTGATGCCCTTTATTTTCTTGTCTGATTACTTCCAGTGCTATGTTAAATAAAAGTGGCAAGAGTGGGCATCTCTGTCTTATTTCTGATCTTACAGGAAAATTTTCAACTTTTTACCATTAGGTTAGTGTCACCATAGTGACATACATGGCCTTTACTTCATGGATGTACATTCCATCTATACCCACTTTATTAGAGTTTTTTTAAAAATCAGAAATGGATATTACATTTTGTCAAATGCTTTTTCTATATCTATTAATTGATCATATGATTCTTATCTTTCATTTTGTTAAGGTGGTTTATTACACTGTCTGATTTATAAATGTTGAGCTATACTTTCATCCCTGGAATAAATCTCATTTGATCATGGTGTATGATCCTTTTAATGTATTATTGAATTCAGTTTGCTAACATTTTGTTGACGATTTTTACAACTGTGTTCCTCAGGGATATTGGCCTGTAATTTTCTTTCTTTGTGGTGTCCTTGTCTGATTCTGTTATCAGGGTAATGCTACCTTCATAAAATGAGTTTGAAACAGTTCCGGCTTCTTCTGTTTTGTTTGTTTGTTTCTTTCTTTTTGAACAGTTTGAGAGATTTAGTATTAATCTTTTTTGGAATGTTTGGTAGAATTCACCAGTGAAGTCTGATCCTGAGCTTTTGTTTTTTGGGAAGTTTTTGATTACTAAT
This sequence comes from Canis lupus baileyi, assembly GCF_048164855.1. Taxonomy (NCBI): domain Eukaryota; kingdom Metazoa; phylum Chordata; class Mammalia; order Carnivora; family Canidae; genus Canis; species Canis lupus. The sequence goes on along the minus strand of NC_132869.1, from coordinate 16,205,993 downwards.
TAAATCTCTAAAAAGAATAAATTTTAAAAAATCTTCTTACTAGTAATAATCTGTTCAAATCTTCTCTTTTGAGGATACCTATGTGGCTCAGCGGTTTAGCACCTGTCTTGGGCTGGGGGCGTGATCCTGGAGTCCTGGGATCGAGTCCCAAGTCCGGGGATTGAGTCCTGCATTGGGCTCCCTGCATGAAGCCTGCTTCTCCCTCTGCCTGTGTCTCTGCCTGTCTTTCTCTGTGTCTCATGAATAAATAAATAAAATCTTAAAACAAACAAACAAAAAAACAAATCTTCTCTTTCATCAGGATTCAGTCTTGGTAGATTTTATATTTAAAATGAATTTATGTATTTCTTCTATGTTATTCACTTTCTTAGCATATAATTATGCATAGTAGTCTCTTATGATCGTGTTTCTGTGGTATCAGTTGTAATATCTCCTCTTTCATTTCCAATTTTATTTATTTGAGTCCTCTCTCTTTTTTTTTTCTTAGTGAGTCTAGCTAAAGATTTGTCAATTTTGTTTACCTTACAAAGAACCAACTTCTTGGTTTTGTTGATCTTTTCTAATGACTTTAAAACCTCCGTTTCATTTATTTCTGATCTAATCTTTGTTATTTCCTTTTTGCTACTAACTTTGAGCTTTGTTTTTCTAGTTTCTTTAGGTGTAAAGTTAGGTTGCTTATTTGAGACTTCTTTTTTGTTGAAGTAGGTGTTTATCACTATGAACTTCACTCTCAGTACTGCTTGTGCTGCCTCCCATAAATTTTGGTTTATCCCATTTCTCTATTCATTTGCCCCAAGGTATCATTTATATCTATTTGATTTCTTCTTTGACCCATTGATTGCTTAGTAACACATTGTTTAATATCCACATATTTGTGGATTTTCCAGTTGTCTTCGTTTAATTAATTTCTAGTTTCATAACATTGTTGTCAGAAAATATGTTTGATATGATTTCACTACTCTTAAATTTATTAAGGCTTGTTTTGTGGCCTAACATATAATCTATCTTGGATAGTGTTCCATATGCACTTAAGAAAAGTGTATATTGTGTAACTTCTGGATGGAATGTTTTATAGATAATTTGTTAAGTCCATCTGATTTAATGTGTTATTTAAGATCAATGATCAATGTTTCCTTATTGATTTTCAATCTGGGTGATTTATCTATTAATGTAGGTAGGGTATTAAAGTCCCCTAATATTATTATATTGCTATGTATTTCTCCCTTTAGGTATGTTAATATCTGCTTAGTATATTTAGGTGCTCCTATGTTTGGTGCATAAATATTTATAAATGTTGTATCTTCACATTGAACTCATTCCTTTATCATTATGTAACACCTTTCTTTGTCTCTCATTTCAATCTTTGTTATAGTTTGTTTTGTCTGACATAATACTAGCTACTCCAGCTTTGTTTTGGTTTGGATTTGCACAAAATATCTTTTTTCATCTCTTTACTTTCAGTCTCTGTATGTCCTTACATCTAAAGTGAGTCTCTTGTCCACATCACATACATGGGGCTTGGGGCTTGTTTGTTTTTTATTTGTTTGTTGTTTGTTTTTAATCTGTTCAGCCACTCTGTCTTTTGATTGGAGAATTTAGTCAATTTACACCTAAAATTATTGTTGGTAGATACTTAGTGCTATTTCGTTCATTGGTTTCTGGTTGTTTTTATAGTTCTTCTCTGTCCCTTTCTTCTCTTACTCTCTTCTTTTCTGGTTTGATAAATTTCTTTAGTGCTATACTTATATTCCTTTATCTTTATTTTTGTGTATTTACTACAGGTTTTTGCCTTGCGATTAGTATGAGGCTTACATATATGTATAGCAGTCTATTTTAAGTTGACAAAAACTTAAATTTGATCCCATTGTAAAGCTCAATATTATTACTACTCCCTCGCCATATTTTGTTTTTGATGTCACATTTTATATCTTTTCATCTTGTCTATCCTTTAACTAATTGTTGTAATCATAGTTATTTTTACTACTTTTGACTTTTAACCTTTATACTAGCTTTATAATCTGCTACCTTTATTATATATTTACATTTCCAGTGAGTTTTATTCTTTCAGTGTGTTCTTGTCACTAATTAGTACCCATTCTTTTCAGCTTAAAGACATTCCTTTAACATTTATTATAAGGTCAATTGAAAAAAAAAAGGTCAATTGAGCGGTGATGGACCTCTTTAGCTTTTGCTTGTGTAGCATATTCTGATAATAAATCCCTTCACTGTCTTCTTCAGGCTAAAATTAGTGAGTACTCTCCACTATTATTTATTTGCACTTTTGTTTTATTTTGTTTTTATTCACCATGCTCTACGTTCTGATTAAAAAAAAAATAATAACGAGGTATTTTTCCCTTCCAGGATCCTGGCTGCTACTTGTAGTGTGGTAAAGACATAACTTATTATGTCTGTAGTAAATAATAGTATATACAGTAGGTTCAATAACACAAGAAAGACAATCTTTCTTATAGACTCCTTGGTACTGAATACATCTTTTGTCATCTTAATTCAGTTTATTCCCAATGATAAGCTGGAAAATGTTCAACAACCAGCATTTAAGTGAGGAAAAAAACTGTCTTCCTTGTTTTAATACCCTCCGTTTTGTTTTTTTTTTTCAAGTCTGTGATGGATTATCTGAGGATAAATGAATCAAAGCTTCATCTACCATAATTCTCCATTACTTCCTCTCTTACATTAACTCTCTACTGCCTCTGACTATATTCTTTTGGCCACCGGGATGTCAGAGATAATAACTCTCCTTTGAGCACCAAAGATAAACATTTTATAAATTAAAAGTATGCAAACATAACAATTAACCATAAAACTTGGCAGGTAATTTGGCATTTGCAGAAGATTACAACTAAAAGATCTTGCACACTCAGGCATATGCATGGGGAAATTTTAGCTATAGCCTATAATAGTTCCTTTATGAAACAAATCTTAGAGGAGAAGAGGAAACCCCAAAGCAACTTCTCCCCTTTTGCTGAACAAGAGTTTGGCATCCTCCTGAAAGAAAAGAAATGAGAAATGTTTGCCCTCTGGTTCATTTCACAAAGGACATGGAAGCATTAAGTCTGGTTTTTAAAGTCTAATTTGAGACTCTTCCCTCTTCTCTCCCCCATATAATGTGCTCTACAGTCCTGGAGGCTGCACTACAGCGTAGGATCTCTAGGGGATTATAGAGTCAGGGTCACAAAATGCCTAGGAGCTATTCATTATACCCTTATGAGTAAGAAAATAATAGGCCGTTTAGTTCACAATGGAGACAATAAGCTGGAATGTTATGAGGAAATGATGTTTATTATTCTCATAATCCTTTCATAATAGTAATATAACTGAACTCATCCTAGAAAAATTTATTTCATTTACAGGTTAAAATTTCTCTGGTTGCATCAGTTTTGAAAATCCTTGTGGTTAAAAATAGTAATAGCAAATACTCTGATCCACACCTTCATTTTACTTTTTCTGTTGGGTTCCATGTGGTTCAAGTGGTCAGGATTCTATGAAGACAAACCATTGTTTTGGGGAAAAGATCAGGTCTAATATCAATTTGATCCAAAATACTAAACAATGATAGAGAAAAAATAAGACAGCTCCTATTCTCTACTGAGTAGAGATGTAATGAAACAAACTGCAGCCTGGTGAGATCAGTACACCAGTGGATTCACACGGAACAAACATGTAATACAGAGAAAGGAAAAGAGAAAGCTTTTTGGAAGAAGGGACATTTGAGCTGGGTTTTCAGAGAAAGAAAAGAAGTTCTTTAGTAAAGAAAGGAAGAGAGCTCCAAATGTATAGAAACATATTTATAAAGGAGAGGAGCTATGAAATAACAAGATGTATGTGATGAGTTAATAGCAGTTTGGAATTGTGAGCCTGTGAATATGAGGTAACGAGGCTAGATGTGAAGGGAATAAATAGATGAAGACTTTGTGTCTTGTGGATCAGTACTTAGAACTGTAATTCATAACCTCCAGTAGGGACACAGGATGATCTATTGAGTATTTAACTTCAAGTCCTATTTTTTAAAGTCTATTACAAGAAGGTCATAGGTTAGGTGTCACCTGAAATATATGAGGTGATCCTGAAGGAAGAGAGAGTTCCTCAACATAAAGGTAGAGGGAGAGAAATAATTGGACTCTTAATCATTCTTTTATATTAAGCAATTCATGTAACATACATTTACCTACTTAAGTAGATTTACTGCACAAATCCCTTATTTTTAATTTTTTTAAGATTTTATTTATTTATTTGACAGAGAGAGAGCACAAGTAGGGAAAGGGAGAAGCAGGTTCCCCACCAAGCAGTGAGCCCGAAGTGGGGCTCAATCCCAGGACCCTGGATCATGACCTATGCTTAGCAGCCACCCAGGTGCCCAAAATATCTAATTTTAATTAAATACTCCAAATAAAAGTTAATACACTCGTGCATGCACTAGTATAAAACAATAAAAGGAGGGAACTGACACATGTTCTTTCTTTCTTTTTTTTTTTTTTTTGAGGCTTTATTTATTTATTTTAGAGAGAAAGAGAGTGCAACTGGAGGAGGGGCAGTGGGAGGAACATAGAGAGAGGGAGAGGGAGAAAATCTCAAGGAGAGTCCCCACTGAATGCAGAGACCTATGCAGGACTGTTCCCAGGACCCTGAGATCATGACCCCAGTTGAAATCAAGAGTTGGATGCTTACCCCTCTGAGCCACCCAGGTGCCACACACATTTTCTAAGTCTAGGAAGACTGTCATGCACATATCAAACTTTTAAAAGTGTTCTAATCAGATTACACAAAATTTCAGTCTAGAAACAAAAATTATTAATAAAACTGTTTGAAATATGATTAATATCCATTATAATAAAGAACCTTGCCTCAAATACAGATTTTTCCCCCAGTTGATTAGGTATTGGATACTATGAAGGCATCATGATAGGCAGGAAAACATTCACAAACTAAGCAGCCAGATCATGACACACTCCTCAATTATTTGTTCAGTAATGTTTCAGGTCATTATATATGCGGGCTCATCTGTGCAAAATTTCACTCGACTTTCATAATGAATAAGGCCTGCATATTGTACTAATGCCAATGTCCCAGTTTTGATATGTGATGTTATAATAGAGTTATATAAGATGTTACCATGAGAGAAGCTGAGTGAAAGTTACATGGGACCTCTAGACTATTTTTCAAAATTTCTATAATTTAGGAGTCTATAATTTATATTTAGTGAGTGTATAATTATTTCAAAGTTAAAAAAATTTTAAACTTCATGATAATTTATTATTTTTTTTTATTGGAGTTCAATTTGGCAATATATAGCATAACACCCAGTGCTCATCCCACCAAGTGCCCCATCAGGACCCATCACCCAGTCACCCCAACCCTCTGCCCACCTCTTGTTTGTTTCCCAGAGTTAGGTGTCTCTCATGTTTTGTCACCCTCACTGATATTTTCACTCATTTTCTCTCCTTTCCCCTTTACTCCCTTTCACTATTTTTTATATTCCCCAAATGAATGAGACCATAAAATGCTTGTCCTTCTCTGAAATGCTTGTCTTATTTTACTCAGCATAATGCCCTCCAATTCCATCCATGTTGATATATAAATATTTAGAAGTTGATTTTAAGGTTTCCTGCTTAGCAGCAAAAAAAAAAAAAAATCAAAAAGGAAAAGCTGTGTACCATTGGGCAACCACATGTTCTTCCTGATATAGTAAAAATGGTTGAAATAATATTTTATGAAAAGCAATATGGAAATAAACTAAAATGTGTTCTTCTATTTGCAAAGATGTTCGGAAGACTCAGAAATATTGCTGAAAGTTTGACAAAAAAGGTTGGAATAAATTATGCAGTGAGCAAGATTTACTACAGAGTTGCAAAAAAATGCAGATGTTTATAACAGGTCTTAGCTTTGGCATCTGTTACATTCTGTTTTAATAATTAAATGTATGTAGAACTTTTTTAGGTAAAAGAAAACATAAACATAAAAACATAAACATAAACAGGGTCCTGGGATCATGAACTGAGCCAAAGGCAGTTGCTCAACTGACTGACCCACCAGGTGCCCCATTATCTTTTAAAGAATAAAAAAGTAGTTCTGGATCTTGAAGATGAGCTGAAGTTATTTTTATTATGAAGTTACATAAGTATTTCTAAACATAAAGCTAGGTATAAGCTCCATCTGCTTATGGTTGTTATCCATGAATACAACAAAGACAAATTTACACATTAAATACAAAGGAACTACAAAACCAATAAAAGTCAAATTAACAACATTAATTTAATGTGAAAATCTGTTTTGCTAAAGTCAAATTGATTCTCATATTGTGAATATTTTCCTCAGTGCTATGGCTCAAGTCTTTTTGAATTTGGTATGCTTATAACTATTATAAGCTCTGTGGTGACTATATATTATACAGTGGTGGATGTAGGATAATGGTCATTTTGACATCAAGACATGCCAACATCGGGGATATCAGATAGGCTTGTCAACATATTAAATGGATTCACAGGATTCTAGTGTATTTAAAGCTCTTTTTCATTTTTTAAAAATAACCCTAGAATTATACACATGTTATATGCCATTTGGGAAAAAAATATATATATATATTCAAAGCAACAACTCCAATTCCAATGGTGGTTACTTATAATAGGTTTTCCACAATACACTATTATTAATTACTTTTAAAGAAAAAATGTTTCTAAGAATTTATTTCTCCCCCGGCTCATGGGCTCTCTCCCTCTTTGGTTCTCTCTCTCAAATAAATAAATAAATAAATAAATAAATAAATAAAAGATGTAAAGAAAAAAAAGATGATATATATGACTCAAGTTTGAGAAACATAGCCTAGATCTCTATGATCTCTCTTACGCCCCAAGTAAGATTTCCTTGGAACAAACCAATAGATAAACAACTTCTATGGGAAGGTAAATGTAAGTAGAGGTGAGAGAGGAATGAGTCCCATTAAAAGCAGAAGCAGCCCTAAAAAGATGAAATGATGCTAAGGGAAAATTTTACTAACCACACACTCTAGTCTTATTCCAGTGCTGAAGATATGATGAGTGTTACTAACTCCTTCGACTGCATTAATTACGTGGATACTTGAACAGTACACAAAGACAGACAATACTGTGACTCTTCCATATAATCTGGCACAATTCCATCAGAGGTCTGCCATGTCTGAAAACTTCTCAGACAACTGTATTGTATTCCTAAAAAGTAAGACAATCTCATTTTGTGGCAGATGAAATGGCCACATCGCTGGAAACCAAGGCGGCCAGCATTTCTAACACCAACTGTGTAAAAATCACACTTCAAATAGTCTCTAAATAAAGACCATAATTATTTCAGAAGAACAACTGCAGTGAAGATTTGTTACAGCCTGAGATGAGGTCAGGATTAGGATATTCTGTAGCAGGGACTTCTTCCCTTATGTTCCCATTCTAAAAAAAGAGGGGTACACAAATATTATTATAAGGAGATATTTATACACATAAAGAGTATAATATCAACCACTACAAAATGCCTGGGGAATATTATATTTCTTATGATTTCCAAAAGCAGAAATCATATCAAATTGGCTAAAAGGCAGTAGAAGAATTTCTTTTGATTTGATTTGTTAGAGGTTTAACATCTATTTTTGCTTTCTTAGTGCTCTTTTTATGGAGTCTCTGTTTTTCTCACGCTCAATATGCTCCCAATTTTGTTTTGTTGTCCCCCCCCCACCAAAAGCAGGTTTCAGGTTTTTTCCAAATGGCATTCAACATGCTTTCCCGGGTTCCTATCTGCCTTCCAATGACTGGCACCTGGGCAGCAGATGGTGCAAATGGCCTACTATATATTTCCTGGATTGATGAAGAGAACTGTCAGGAACCTGACTGCATTGGCCTGATGCCTCATGGCAGAAAAGGCTGCTCAAAAGTGACAGTGACTGGAAATAATTTTGATTAAAATGATCTGGAGCTTGTTGAGTTTCAAATGCTGTTTTTATCCCTCCTCTTTTTTATCCCTCCTCTTACACAACCTTGGATTTTTGCCTTGAAAACATATTGTGAATAAATTGGACACCACAATATCTTAAACCTCAGACATAATCCACTTTTTCTGGGAGTGCATTATTTTGTGGGACAGAGGTACTTCATAGCTCACCATGTCCTTCTATATATCAGACATGTTTGATCATATTTGGATGTGGATTTGCAGATCTCTATTATGGACTTGATTGTTCCGAAGTGGCAAGGACACCAATCTGACATCTTGGATATAGGGGATATAGAGAATGATCACAGAGTCAAAGTCTTAGCCTCATGTTTAAAATAGACAAATATGGACTTTTATAAAAAAGATTTAATTTAAAAACTGTATAATTCACTGATGCAGAATTAATTAATTATTCAGTCAAATGAATCTACTGTGAGACCCATCAAGGAAATTGTCTGTGCTCATTTATGCAGACAATAGCATTTATCACATTGCCGACTGAGTGCCAGGGACATTGCTAGAGCCTGGGTATTGCCTCAGGGGCTTTCTATTCCCTTTGCTTTGACCTCTCCCTCCCACTACTCTAGGGAATTCTTAGGTTCTGAAATCAATGTTATGCCTCTTCCATGTTCTCTTTGCTCTGTCATGTCAGAAGATCAGCATTACCCAAAAGAAGTTAATGTTGTTTACACCATGAAGCTATTGAAGTTTAAGCTTCTGAGCTCCACCTTTACATGGGCCTCTTTCTAAGACAAAGGAGGAGCCTTGCCAATGTGTTCATGTTGTTCAAATGTAAGATGTTTTTGTATTACATTTCTTAAGGAGCAGTCATCAAATTGTATGAGATTTAGGCAGCACAAAATCTAGGTCAACCCTATGGAACAGTGAATGAATATGAAAGAGTAAAACATCCACCTCTTACCCCAAGCTGCTGTAGCTAGAACAATGGAAAACCAGAAAGAAGAGCACCTTTTAGTACAGGGGCAGGTCTTCCTTTCAGCCTACTTAATATCTACAGTACTTCAAATAGATGATGTCTATAGAACTTCAAATAGATGATATGTCCTATGAAGATAAAAACCAAAAGCATTCCTAGATAGGCAGTTGGACTCTTTTTACTCACTCACACTTCTGACATCTTTTCCAGCACTCCTTCACCAATTCTCTGACACCAACTAGGTGTTCTATAATTCAACTCAGCTCTGTCACTAACTACCCAGACTTAGCTTAGACCCTACCAGTTAAGGGTTCAGTTCCACAAGACTACCTCCTCTGAGATGCCACTCACAAATGGGATGCCCAGGATACCCACACTTCCGTCTGGTCTATTGCACAATTCAGGGTTTCTCCAACCCTTCCCCCATGCTGTCTCAGCTTCAATAATTTCCTAGAATGTCTCACAGAACTCAGCAAAACACGTTACTTACATTCATTGGTTTCTTATAAAAGATACAACTCAGGAATAGCCACATGGAAGAGGTACATAGGGTGAGGAATGGGGGAGGGGACACAGCTTCCATGGTCTCTCTAGGCACATCACCTGCCCAGCACATCAATGTGTTCACCAACCCAGAAGCTCTCTACACATCATTGCTTAGAGTTTTTATGGAGGTTTCATTTTATATGCAAGATTGACTAAATCACTAGCTACTGCTGGTTAACTTTCCCAGTCTTCTCTCCTTCTCCACAGATTGGGACAAAGGGCTGAGAGTTCTAAACTTCTTCTTCTTTAAAAAAATAAAAATTATTTATTTATTCATGAGAGACAGAGAGAGAGAGAGAGAGAGAGAGAGGCAGAGACACAGGCAATGGGAGAGGCAGGTTCCACGCAGGGAGCCCGATACGGGACTCGATCCCTGGACTCCAGGATCACACCCTGAGCTGAAGGCAGACACTTAACCGCTGAACCACCCAGGCATCCCAAGTTCCAAACTTCTAGTCAAGGCTTGGTCTTGTTGGTGACCAGTCCCCATCCTGAAGCTATCTAGCACTGCCAAGAATCACAACAGAACAAAAAATGCTCCTATCTTCCTTATCACTTAGGAAGTCCTAAGGATTTTAGGAGCTCTGTGATAGTAACTGGTGACAAAAATCAAATATCTTTCTATGATGACTCAGTAATGTTTGCAGTGGGCAGTACAGTTTGAAAAAAACATGAAAGAAATAATATTTTCTAAAATCCTTTGTTATGTGCAGTAGCATTTAGGAAAAGCCTAAGAAATATAGGTGAGTTAGTAGTAGTCGGGGGAGAAGATTCTGAAATTAAAATCGGGGGATCCCTGGGTGGCTCAGCGGTTTAGCTCCTGCCTTTGGCCCAGGGCGCGATCCTGGAGTCCCGGGATCGAGTCCCAGGTCGGGCTCCAAGCATGGAGCCTGCTTCTCCGTCCTCCTGTGTCTCTGCCTCTCTCTCTCTCTCTATGTCTTTCATAAATAAATAAATCTTTTAAAAAAAAGAAATTAAAATCGTATTTTTGAATAGTTTTTGTAAGAAGAGAATTTGAGACTTTGAGACACACTCAGAAGAGTACATGCACTCGATCAATATGTGCTCTCAGACATCCCCTGATAAGCAGGAACCTATTTGGGCCTCAGGGAGACTATCTAGCCCCTCCAGAATAAGGGGTTCCCCAATATCCTGTGGGAATTTATTAATATTGGTTAAAAGCATTGACTTCTTAAAAATTCAACTTAAGTTAAAATCTTGGATCTTCCATTTATTAGCTCTGTGATGTAGGACAATTTACTCTCCTAAAGCCTCTATTTCCTCATTTATAAAAGAAAATTTATAATATCTACCCATAGATAGGCCAGGAAGACTAAACGTGGTAATGTATGGCACATAGCAAATACCTAAGGAGTATTTATTATGACATTTTTAAGGCTCTATCTCCCACAGTAGAGCTAGCTATCTGCATGGTCCCTGTAACTTGCTGAATATATTTATGCTTAGGTTGACTTTATATAAAAATTATGCATACTAAATATATACCATAGTTTGAGGGATTAATTCATGTTAACACTTTTTAAAAATGTTTTGTAAAAGCCTGAGATAAAAGCAGCCCTCCAGGTATTTATAATGAGAGGAAATTGAACAATGTGGAGGAAAGTATTTGTCATGACAGTTCTGGTCCATGGCTGAGCACCCGGTATAGTATACTGCACACAGCAGCACTCCTGAGAACTCCCCTCTGGGATTCCGTAAAAGTCACTGGCTGGTTGAAGATAGTACTAATGATGCAGGCACTCACATAAAACACTAGAAGGGAAGACTGGGATGTTTTCTAATTCTAGGAAATCTGTCAGATCATAAATTTAAAAAAAAAAGCTGGTTATCTAATCAAATTATATGAGGTATTAGCCTACAAACACAAAATTATCAATAATATTCTTTGAAACATGAATCTATATCCATTATTATAAATAAAGAACCTTGTTCCAAGAACATTTTCCCTTCAGTTGGTTATTAACTAAGGAATAGTATAGGAGAGTATCGGGATAGGCATCAAAGCATTTCAAAACTAAGAAACCAGTAGTGTTTGAGACCTTTTCTGTTATTCAAGCCAGTATTTACAAGGTTTCACTAAACCTTAATAATAAATAAGTCCTATAGATTATACTCATGCCAATTTCCCAGTTTTGATATTTGAGGTTATCTTAGAGTTATGTGAGATGCTCTCTGCACTATTTTTGAAAAATTCCTGTGAATCTAAAATTATTTCAAAATAAAATGTTTAAAAATATCTGAGTTTGTTTTATGTATTTGGGTTTTTAATAACATTTCAATTGGTAAGATAATTTTTATCAGTCAGCAGACACTTCACAGAACAGCACCTAAGGAGAACTAGACTTCTGCCCACCTGCAAAGCTGCACCTGGTACCCCATGTTACTGAGACTTGGTCTGACCATAGTTGGGTCACACGGTGCATATTGAGTTAATCACCAGTGGCGAATGATATAATCAATCTTGCATATAAAATGAAACCTCCATAAAAACTCTGAGCAATGATGTGTAGAGAGCTTCTGGGTTGGTGAACACATTGATGTGCTGGGCAGGTGATGTGCCTAGAGAGACCATGGAAGCTGTGTCCCCTCCCCCATTCCTCACCCTATGTACCTCTTCCATGTGGCTATTCCTGAGTTGTATCTTTTATAAGAAACCAATGAACGTAAGTAACGTGTTTTGCTGAGTTCTGTGAGACATTCTAGGAAATTATTGAAGCTGAGACAGCATGGGGGAAGGGTTGGAGAAACCCTGAATTGTGCAATAGACCAGACGGAAGTGTGGGTATCCTGGGCATCCCATTTGTGAGTGGCATCTCAGAGGAGGTAGTCTTGTGGAACTGAACCCTTAACTGGTAGGGTCTAAGCTAAGTCTGGGTAGTTAGTGACAGAGCTGAGTTGAATTATAGAACACCTAGTTGGTGTCAGAGAATTGGTGAAGGAGTGCTGGAAAAGATGTCAGAAGTGTGAGTGAGTAAAAAGAGTCCAACTGCCTGTCTAAGAACGCTTTTTAGTTTTCATCTCCCTATTTGAAGACCCAAAGTGACACACAAACTTGATGGTTATATTTCGGACGGTTTGTTTTCAGATATTGTCTTAGTTCAGACCACTATAATGAAAATACAACAGACTGGGTGGCTTATAAACAACAGAAATTTATTTCTCACAATTCTGGACTTAGCAAACCAGAGATCAGAATGCTGACAGGGTCAGGTTTTGGTGAGAACCCTCTTGTGGGTTGCAGACTTCCAGTTTCTCCTATAACCTCATAACATGGAGAACACAAAGAGAGAGCAAGTTCCCTGGTGACTCTTGTATGGACACTAATCATGAGGGCATTACCTTCATGACCTTATCTAAGCCTAGCCACTTCCCAAAGGACCCCCTCCTGCTACATCACTTTGGGGAGTAGACTTCAACATATGAATTTGAGGGTGAGAGGAGACATACTTTCAGTCCATTAAAGATGCCATTTCTTTAGGAAATCACAGCTACTTGTCTGATGTGTATAGAGTTTTTGTTTTATGTATTTTATCCTGTCACTAAGATAAAATGTTTCACTGCAGCCAAATAAGCTCTTACCCCACGACTACAATACTGGCCACATGCAAAATTATGAGGTAATTAAAGGCTTTCCTTAGGGCCCCCATCCTTCCCCAGCTATACAATGCTTGCTTGTGCTTAAACATAATTCTGTCACAGAAGAAGCAGCAGCAAAGGACATCCGATAAGCTACCATATTCAATGGCAAAGCTTCAGATGCTCAGTGGCTGGGTGGCAGAGCTTTCTCCCAGTGCAGCAGATTCAGAGCATGGCAGGAAATGTTGCCTTATTTGCTGTCAGTGAAGTTACTAGGATAGATGTATTTGAAGTGCGGGAGTGGGGATGAACTCCAGTGACTTTCATGTCTTTGACAATCACTGCAAATCAAGGCATCGTAACCTGACAGCAAGAATTAGCCTGTAGGATGTTAGTTCTGCACCATGCTCTCTGCTCTATGTTTCCTTAAGAAGCTCACAGAACATTTTCCACATGGCATCCTTCTGTGTGGTTTCCTTTCCTGCTGTATCTATAACTGGTTGATATAGCTCATGCCTTTCAATTTTCAGTTGCTCTTTGCTTTATAATAAAGATTGTTGCTTTCTGCTTGGTTAGGCTCCTGATCTTATGTTATTCCCACAGGCTTTTGGCATCCCTTGGTTAAAGCCCACATTTCTTAGATTCTTCCTAAGTTATTTCTGCTCCAAATTCACAGCTAAATAGGTGGTAAAATCCTTCAGGTGGAGACAGGCTGCTCCTTTATTAGCAGTAAGAAACCACACTGGAAGGACAAGGTTGCTGAGATTTAGAACCATTGTTGCCATATATCACCCACCCACCCTGCAGCCTACGATTCCAGAAGGCACCCCGGCTTGTCTACACAAGTCTGCCTTTTGGAGTTTGGGATTATATTTTTGCAAGCACAAGCTTGGTTCAGTGTTTCCCAAACAGAATTTTTTTGCCCTAACATTCCAAGAAGGTGAATAGGCATATCCATTCTTATTAGGATTTTGGTGGGTGATTTTGAGGAAATAAGCTATCAGCACTGCAAGCGTCTCCCAAGTTTTCTTACTCTTTCTCTTTCCTCAGAACTCATTTCATATACTCCTTGAGACTAACATAATCAATTATTTTAGTCAATAAGATGTTTTCTGGAATCCTCCCAGTAGTATGCCTTGTTCCTTATTAGTGTGGTCCTACTCCCAAACAACTGTGTAATAGCGTGACCAGAAAACCTAGCCCTGAGAAGAGAAGACAGGACAACACAGTCTACCATGTCATTGGTCTCACTTGTGCAACCTATGTTCCTGGAGGCTTGCAAGTAGGAGAGAACTACACACATGAGATTTCTTATATGGTTAGATTTACTTCACCATTTAATTCCTCACAGGTAAAATATATTAATGGAAGTGAGGTGACACATGGGGCTGGAACAAAAACCACGCATTTTAGTAGATTTTTCTCCCACTACAGAGCCCCACTGGGGGAGCAAGGCTGAGTGGCATTGTCCACACACAACGTAGGGTCTTACCAGACGTGAAACTATTCTTGCTACACCAATGTCTTTTATACTTGAGGCTTACATCTCCATCTAGAAGAGATTACACTAAATTTATTCACTGAAACCTGAATGTTTTTAAACATTGGGCTCTTGCCAACAAACTCAAAGACAATGAGGCCATATCTACAGCTGAGGTGTAAAAGTATATTCAGTGTCCAAATATTTCTGACTACATCTCTACCTCTAGTTTTTCAGCATTCCAGAAAATCTACTTCTCCCAAGAGAGAAAATTTTCCCACGTTCAAATGTCCCATGTCATTTTGTTCCACATCCCCACTGTATTTTCCAAATTCTTAGAGAATTATAATTTCAGTCTTATATTTATCTTTACAAAACTGAAAAAAAAAAGGCAAAGAAACAAACAATCCAATCATGAAATGGGCAAAAGACATGAAGAGAAATCTCACAGAGGAAGACATAGACATGGCCAACATGCACATGAGAAAATGCTCCGCATCACTTGCCATCAGGGAAATACAAATCAAAACCACAATGAGATACCACCTCACACGAGTGAGAATGGGGAACATTAACAAGGCAGGAAACCACAAATGTTGGAGAGGATGTGGAGAAAGGGGAACCCTCTTGCACTGTTGGTGGGAATGTGAACTGGTGCAGCCACTCTGGAAAACTGTGTGGAGGTTCCTCAAAGAGTTAAAAATAGATCTGCCCTATGACCCAGCAATTGCACTGCTGGGGATTTACCCCAAAGATACAGATGCAGTGAAACACCGGGACACCTGCACCCTGATGTTTATAGCAGCAATGTCCACAATAGCCAAGCTGTGGAAGGAGCCTCGGTGTCCATCGAAAGATGAATGGATAAAGAAGATGTTGTCTATGTATACAATGGAATATTCCTCAGCCATTAGAAACGACAAATACCCACCATTTGCTTCGACGTGGATGGAACTGGAGGGTATTATGCTGAGTGAAGTAAGTCAATCGGAGAAGGACAAACATTGTATGTTCTCATTCATTTGGGGAATATAAATAATAGTGAAAGGGAATATAAGGGAAGGGAGAAGAAATGTGTGGGAAATATCAGAAAGGGAGACAGAACATAAAGACTCCTAACTCTGGGAAACGAACTAGGGGTGGTGGAAGGGGAGGAGGACGGGGGGTGGAGGTGACTGGGTGACGGGTACTGAGGTGGACACTGATGGGATGAGCACTGGGTGTTATTCTATATGTTGGCAAATTGAACACCAATAAAAATAAATTTATAAAAAAAATGGGGGGGATATACCAGTAGTCACTCTATAATCCTCAGTGATGCCAGTGCTAAGGGACTCAGATTAAAATTTAATACTTAGAATCAGCAAGGTAGAATGGATGAATAATTCCACAGTACTGGAATATAAAGTAGAATGGATGATGAATTCTACAGATAAATATAAATTTGAACTCTGGACCCACCAGAGTCCCAGTGGCACTACTTCTCCATAGATACTCCTGCTTTCTTGTCCCTTTCCTCTTTCTCCTCCTGCTCCTATACATTGAGGAGACTATTTGGTCAACACTTACTAGTAAATCTCTACAAGAACTTAATAGCACCCTTTTTTTTTTCCTAAGTAAACATCTTTCAAAGATGATTCTCTACTTCCATGAGAGATGTAGCAGATCCAGTAGGGGTTGTCTCCTCCAGAGCCATTCCCCTATTTTCCTTTAGAGAAACAACCAAGCAGTTCAGAGAAGCAATATTCACAGCCTCAGACAATGGCTTATGAATGAATCCCCTTCTCCTCCTTTCTAGGCTCTGTTACAGTTATGGATGACCATGGGATCCAAATCTATTCAGTGATCTACTGAGGTGGAAGCGGGGTAATGTTCAGGGAGAGTTTTCCTTATGCATTCTTAATAAAAAGGACGAAATTCTTGACATAACATTTTTTTTCCATTCCTCCTCTTTCTACTTGAATGCAGAGATAAAATTAACAATATAATGGCAAGATTAGTCAGAGTTGCCAGCTCTGATGTAATAAGCCACCAAAACAATGCATTTAGCTCTCTCCCCAGAGATATTTTGTATGGACAGATAGCCTTCATTGTTTAATGTTAGTAGCCAAATAAGGGCTAAATAGTTGGAATATCAATGCAGATAATTCAATAATATATACCCATTAGTGGACACCCAGGCTGTCTAAGGATAAACTTAATGCGAAACTGTCCAACTCAACATGCTCTCAAGAAGTGGAATTTAAATAAATCTAACGAATGATTATATTGCCTATCTAGAGTTCTCAAGCTCAAAAATAATTTGTCTTAGAATGGGCTCTTTAAGGGCAATTATTACTTAAAAGTAAGCACTTAAATATTCCATTATTTTGAAATTAACTCATGAAGGTCCCATAGTTTTCTGATATTTAGTAGAAATAATGAGCAGTATGGCCAGCTTGATGCTCCAAAGATGTATGACCCCCTGCATTTTGATGTACTGAATATGGGAGATGAGAAGGGGTTGCTACTTAGAAGTATATTCTTTTATTTCTCCTGTGTCTCTCTCAGACTCAGGTGAGGAGCTGAGGAACTCTTTTTACATTTCCTACTATGACTTCCTTGAATTATTCCTGCCCTTTCATAGTTATTTGCAAAAAATCATCAGTTAGAGATGAATGTGGCTATAAGATGAACATTCACTGTTCGCCTCCCTGCCTTTTATACTCTTTACCTAAGAACTGAAAAAGGACAGAGTATGAGAATAAGGGTAAGAAAATACTGAAGACATGAGATAAACTAGGCAGTTGAGAAAGTCAGGAAAAATATGTATAAAACAGGAAAGAAGGGAAAATTAAGGGAAAAAAAGGAAGTAAGGGATTATAGGGCCTTCTGCATTTGGGGGAGGGAGAGTCTCCAGAAAGTTTTATGAAGATAAAGAACTGGAGAAAAACAAAATATGTTAAGAAATATTTTTTTGAACTATTTGTTTGGAGAATCTCCTAGTCTTGAGGATTTAAAGAAAATATTTGGGTTACTTTTATATTCATTTTGGAAGCCAGTCTGTTTTCATAATGCAACACCATCTGAAATTAGATTGCATAGGCTTATAATGATCTTATAATGATCCATCTACATGTTTCAGTCCAATATATAGATAGATACATGAAATATTAATCAGTGGTTCAGTCAATAAGTATACATGTAAGAAAAATCTCTAAACAACTCACGAAACAATGTACAAATTAACCACTAATAGAACCATCAAGAAGAGCTAGAATCTTAAACTGTCATAGATGAAGAGGTGACGTAAGGTTAACATGTGCATTTTACCAATACAGAAGCTCGGGCCAAAGCAGGTTAATGGACTTGTCCAAGGTTATTGCCAAGTTTTGCCCCCAGTTCTATGTCACAGTCCCCTTGATCTTCTGCTTGCAATAACCTCAAATCAGTCAGCAATTCAGGACTCACGCTTGCATTTTATACACTTTAGGCCAATGGGAGCTACAGAAACCATGAGTGACATTTACTTCAAGAAGAACAGAAGAAGTAAATTGCAGGGAAAACACAGGTGAATGTGGTTAATGATACCTGCCAACAGCAAAGGGAACATGCACACATCTGCCATGACACCAGGAAATGAAACTAAAATGAAAGACAAAAGTGTTTTTCAGGTGCTATCATCCAACTAATTCTTCAGAGCACATAAATATAGACAGTACAAGTCTGTGAATGCAATAGTGGTGCAGAATGGGCCTTCATCTCTAGCCCTTACAGACCCCCAACACAGAAGTGAAATATAAAGTATAATTTTTCATTGCACCCAGTATAAATCTCGAGTTGCAGTAAAATGTTGGGATGGACTATCAGGAAAATAATGCATTGGTCTGCTGAAGAAAATATTGGCAAATGAGATGGAAATCTTAACTACTTACAATCTGGACATAGAGCACCAACCTCCACATGCATTAACCCTCCAGTGAAGAGCAAATCCAGAAGAAGAATTGAAGACATACAAGCATTAAAACCACATTCCTATAATGCTAGGCAAGATGAATAAGACAAAGCCCCCTCATTCATAATGCTCGCATTATGAAACTATCAACATTAAAGAAAGGTAAGATCTCCCTAGCACTGATGACATTATGGAAGCAGATAAATACACTGACTGCAAATGTCTCAGCTGCAACAAGTGCATAAAATAATATGTGCAAAAGTGCTGAATGAACAGCTAATCAATCATTCAAGAGTAAAGGCAGAGTTGTAGACTTCTGCTCCTAACTATGATGCTGTAACAGGAAATAGATTGACCTTCTTGATTTAAGCAATCAGAAAACTAGATAAAATAGATGACACAATGATTTCCAGAAATTGCATCACAGGCAGCACAGGACTGCAGTCCTTGAGAGAAGGGAAGCCAATGAGAGGAGTCCAAGTGACTGCCAACTTTCTGCCTAGAGGCCATTTTGAAACCACAGGGCAGGGATGAAGACGTGGCCTCAAAAAGAGCCTGGACAATATATCTGACTCAAAGGGTCAAGTTTTGAGAGGCCAAGGATACTCAATTTGAGAGGCAAGGTACTGGAGAAAAGAGCGCTGCACAAAAAAGCAGTAAGCTCTGGGGGATCTATAGGGATGACCCTTGAGTACAGATACACACATTCACAAGAGAAAACTACCCAAGTTCAGAGAAGAAACCACCAAAAAGTAGCAGCTAAACAATACTCCAAGTTTTCAGATGACCAGTTAGCAGGAAATATCTCCTCAATACAAGGAGTATTGGAAAGAATGTCCTTAAAGGCATCATTTGAGTAGTGTGACTAAATTAACCCAGAAAAAAAAAAAGTTGCACTTAAAGAATCCCAACAGAACTTAAACGTAAATCTAGGAATGACCAAATGATCCCAAACAATATTCCAGAAAATCAATATTATTTAAAGGAACACAACAAAGTCTAGCACCTAACAATGTAAAATTTAAAATGTGGAATATCCAATGAAAAATTACAAGGCAAACAAAAAAGCAGAATATGTGGACCAAAAGCAGGAAAAATAATCAATGTAAAAAAGCCTCCCAAATGGTAGCAGCAATGAAATTATTGAAAAAAACGTTGAACAGAGACTCCAAAAGTGGTCCACCAGTTCAACAATGTAAAAAATAATATGACATTAATGAAGAAAGAAATATTAGATATAAAAAAAATCTTCTACAGGTGAAAATGCATGTTTAATCTCTTGAAAAGATAATTAATTATCTACCTAAAGCAAAATTAATCACAATGCATTATGAGGTATACCCAAAATTACTCTGACAAAAATAAAGAATGCTGTGTGTACAAAATTATGCATCGCCACTGGACTGTACAATAAGTGGATCTCTAAGAGTCAAAACTTTAAAAAAATTCAAAGCATTTTTTAGCTTAAGGCTCAAAATAGGAATTGACTTAATTGACCTAGTCCATGTCTCCTTTTTCATTAGATCCATCCAAGTCCTGCCTCTCCTTCTAGATTTTGCCCCTGTAGTGGTTAGAAAAGGAAGAGAGTGTTATTTTCTCCAAAGTTACTAACAGCTATAATTCCTTGGATGTTTAGAGTGTGCCAGTCAAGGGCTTTGTATGGATTATCTCATTTAATCTTTCCAATCATCCTAGGAAGCCAAAGTTAAGACGTGTTAAGACATTTACTCAAGATTTCAGATGTGATCAGTAAAATATAGGCCTTTCTGGTGTCAGAGCCATGCTTTTCTAACCATTAAAAGCAGAATGGGGGATCCCTGGGTGGCGCAGCGGTTTGGCGCCTGCCTTTGGCCCAGGGCGCGATCCTGGAGACCCGGGATCAAATCCCACGTCGGGCTCCGGGTGCATGGAGCCTGCTTCTCCCTCTGCCTGTGTCTCTGCCTCTCTCTCTCTCTCTCTCTCTCTGTGACTATCATAAATTAAAAAAAAAAAAAAAAAAAAAGCAGAATGGGCCTAAGCCATTCACTGCATTCCCTCTTTACTTCAACTTGTACCTGACCTTCCAGGAGTTAGGAAATATCTAAGAAGCATGTTTATGATATCGGGCCATACTATATTGTCTACAGAGAATGAAAGGAGACAATGAGCCATAAAGAGGAAGAAAACTTTATACTCTCCCCAGATGCCTCTTTAAAAGTCAGTACTTATAATAAAACCAAGTTGTGCATCACTTAGGGTTTCATGTGGTCCTTGACCCAAGTTGGAGTTGTCTTGGTGTGAAGTAAGGAGAGAGACCATGAATTCAAACCGTGGGACTAACTTTTCTCTTTTTCAAGTTTGTTTTCCCATCTATATTTTATACTTCCTGGAAGCAGTCTGTATTTTGTATTATTTTGAATCATCCACTATGTGCAATATAGAACTAGGCATGTATCACAGAGAAGTCACATAATTTTTTTTAAATGTGAATACTCCTTGTAAACCACTCAGAGTATAGTAAAAGTAGGGGGAAAAATCATTATTAAGACGAGGCATGAGGAAAATATACTGGCTGATTGAGGGATGTTGTCATTATGGTAATAATACCCTGAACTTTTAGTTTATGAAATCTGTGACTTATCTTACCCACCTTACAGTATGCTGGTGAAGTAGATATAAGATATTAATATCTCTATTGCATAGATGAGGAAACTAAGACACAAAAAGATCAAGCGACTTGTCCAAAAATCACAAACTAGATAAGGGTTGCTGTCTGACTGGGCTTCAAATCCAAGTCTCTGACTCCACATTCAAGTGTCTGCCACAACACTGCGCTACTCTCTTGACAGCTAACATTGCTTTATGAGCTGGTTTAGATTTTCTGATGCTTTGATTGCATTCACATTGGCTAGACCTCTCACTTTCAACCCTGTTAAGTGGCTTTTCCTTTGTTGGTACTATGTTTTTATAAACTTCTTTATGACCCTCAAGAATATTTTAAATTGCTCTCTAGAAGCAATTTCAAAGTAACGTGCATCTTTGAGGGATAGTCATAGAGAAAGAGGGAAAACTAATATATTCTGGATAACATTTTATGTGTTAGTAAAAGAGGTAATTAATGTATCCACTCCCCCTTCCCTGGGAGATGGGTCCTCTCATCCCTGCCTCATAGGTGAGATCTTAGAAACCCAGAGCCCTTCAAGTAACTGCCCAGGATAACCCCCTTTGAACCTCTCTCTGGGATTCAACATAACTTGCCTGATTCCTAAACCCACGTTCTTTTCACTCTACTACTAGAGGGGTTAGGATTTAATTTCTGGTTGACAGATTTGATATTTTGTGGGTATGATGTTCATTTCTTTTAAGATAAATACACAGGGGCTCCTGGCTGGCTCAGTCAGTGAAGCATGCAATTCTTGTTCTCGGGGTTGTAAATTCGAGGCTGAGCTGAGTGTAGAGATTACTTAACAATAAAATCTTAAAAAAAAAACCAATAAAATCTTTTTTAAAAAGATGGATATTATACATAGTGTTTGAATCGTTTAATATTTTTGGACTTCAGTTCTATTTAAAAGTAAACTAACCAAGTTATATCCGTCTGCTTCTATGCAGGAGTGTTGTGATATTTTAATATGACAACCTTATACTTATTTGGCAACTTCAATTATCTGAAATGTTTTTAAGAACAAATAAAGTAGCAAAAATGGTACCAAGTGTATGAAAGTACATTATCCGTAAGACAGTGTTAGTCTGTTATTCAGAACTCATTGATACTTACTTTATGTACTTTCAGCAAGTAGTGTGAGTTTTGACTTCTCAACTCATGGCAGATTAATAACCTCATATTAGACAATAGAGAAAAGAGTTATTTGAAGTGGATTGAGAATTATATAAAGATATAAATGACTGTTTCATGAGAAGGTAAAAGAAACAAGATAGACACAAGTATTTTACGGAGGGTACCAGGCTGGTTGCATATCATGGAGGAATGTGTATTCATTTGTTCCTTCATTGAAAAAGTTTATTTATTCCATAAACTCTATACCTATTACTCTAATAGTAACTGAAATAACAACAGATGTGGTGGCCGGCAGGACCATGATAGAGCTAATGGTACATGTGATCCAGAGCTGCCTACCATGAACAACTCAGGAGGGAGTTGTCAGCCATCTGGTTCTGATCTTAGATATAATCAAGATGATTTCTGTGTTCCATTTCTGACATTGTGAACATCTCTAGGGAAAAAAAAACAATTATGATAGTAACTGAGGTTCATAATAACAAAAAGGTCAAAATTAAATCACAGAATACAAGAGTGAAAAAAGCTCATAGAAATGCATCAATTTAAAGCTCTCATTTTTTAGATGAAACCAACAAGTCTCAGAGAACTTAAGTAACTGTTCAAAGCTGCACAGCTTGACCTGAAGAGGCCATCAGAGCTAAGAAAATAACGCAGGTAAGCGGAGGGCTCATCATCACTGCTTTCCTTTTCCAGCTGCCATATGCATTGAGGCTGCTATTTAGTAAGTGCATTACACAATGATCAGTCTCATAAAGATTGCATTTGAAAAGAAAAAGTTATTTCTTTTAAATATTGGTGCTTGAAAAGAAGTATCTTTAAAAATCACTTCCGTGAAACATCTCATACCCTTAGGAAACGAGGTAAATGTGCGGTTACCATATGCTAAATTTTTAATCACCATGGACAAATAGGTCACCCATTTCTTGCTCCCTTTGACTAATCTTGATGGGCCTCTGTTATGGAAGAAAATGAAATGGAGAAATCTGTGACTGAGCAATACCCACTTCGGCCCTCTGAAATGAATGGAGGTGACTTAATTTTCTCATAGCAGTCTGGGGGTGTCAATTAGAAATGAAGGAAAGGTCAAAATGAGAAAGCAGAAATGATTAAAATACTGGGGAAATTAGCCTGTGCGCCAGAGACTCATCACTGAAGCTGAAAAGGAAAGTATGCAAAGTGAAGGAGAAGCAGAATGGGAATAATATTAATATTAAATAGGAAGAAAATAGAGGATGAGAAGGAACACATCCTTGTGATACGTCCTCTTTCACTTCTCAAGTCTTAACAGTTGGGTTGCAGCGCTGTTGCTCAATGACAACTGCTTTTTCCTCAGATCTGAATCTCTTTTCAGACCCTACCCTACCTGCCCCTTCAATAATGTAATGTAGGAAAGGAAACAAATCCCAAGAAGTGCAAAAAAAATTTAGGAAAGCTTAGGTTCTTTTCTAAATATCTGTAAGTATTGTACAGGCATTAGTAATTTAAAAAGATTAATTTTAAAAACTAAGGAAAGGGAGAGAGGGAGAAAGAGAGGGAAAAGCATATACCATTTTTTCCTTTGACAGTATATTTTCTAGACTCTCCTCTGAGCATCCTCCCCAAAGAATTGTTTTCTTATCTGCTTCTTTACAAGCCCCAAACCACTTGCCCTGCTGCAACATTTAGATTTCCGGTTTTAGTGAATTGAACCTTAACCAGGAATGTCATCAGAAGTGTGGAGTACCCAAATACTCTGGCTCTGGTCAGGACTCCTGCTCTTTACCACAGGATTTATTTTACTAGAGTCGCTTACCTACAACTCAAGCAAGAGCCAGAGCCACAAACAGCCTTCACAGTGATGACGCTGAGTTAGAGAGTAAAAGCCCTAAAGGAAAGTGACACTGTACTAGTAATGGGGGGTTTAGGAGACAGAGATCAGGAGGGAGAATATACACAGGAGTGGAAACCCAGATCTTACTTTTGGCCATAGGTATAATGTTCATATACAGGAAGTAGACTTGATTAAAATCAATCAGCTGTTCCAAAATAGCCTGATTGTTCAAGCTGATGAAAGTTCTATGATACCAATCATATACTATTTTGCTTTAGATTATATAGTCTCTTCTCAGACTTTACCTGACTGACACCTTCAACAGCCTAATACTGGCCACATCCTTTTTTCTTGAAGTTCTTTCTTTCTTAATTTCTATAATTTTTCTTTCTTCTGCTTCATCTCCTGTGTCTTTGATATTTCTTCATCACTAGATAAAGAGAGTCCAGTCCTTTGCTTTCTTTTTGTCTCATTCTCAAAATGTTGAACAATTTCTTTGGGGTAACTTCATCCATATACTGATAGTAAGACGGTTCAGAAATTTGTAGATCCACATTAAGTTAAGACAATGTTGAAAGGAAAAAGTGAACCATCTTTTCCTGATTCTTTTTAATGAGTAGATAAACTTTTCCCCAGAAGCTAATTAATAGATTCTCTTTTCCATTTAAGTGGCCAAAATTGGGTCACATGGCAACAAGTATTTGTTGGACCAATGACAGACAAGAAGGATAGAATTTCCATGTTGGCTCATCATCTTGAGAAGGGATGATATTTGTCACAGTCCTAGCAGGAGAGTTTAATAAAGGACATTTTGCTTAAATGTGGTTAAAGTGTAGAGAAACCACTATTCCTTGTATAGTTCTCTGCGTCTGGTGACAGGATGCCCATGAAAAGGCAGAGAGGTTTGCCACTCTTAGATGTAAGGGGAAAAGGGAGATAGCTCTGTGGGGAGAATCTCTGAGTAGATGCATGGTCTTTGGCACAATTATTTTTGATGCACGTTGTTGATCTTTTGTGTGTTGGTTTTTTTTTTTTAATTTTTA
Source organism: Canis lupus baileyi (assembly GCF_048164855.1). Classification (NCBI taxonomy): domain Eukaryota; kingdom Metazoa; phylum Chordata; class Mammalia; order Carnivora; family Canidae; genus Canis; species Canis lupus. The sequence continues at coordinate 16,180,894 of NC_132869.1, read as the reverse complement.
TTTATTTATGATAGTCACAGAGAGAGAGAGGCAGAGACACAGGCAGAGGGAGAAGCAGGCTCCATGCACCAGGAGCCCGATGTGGGATTCGATCCCGGGTCTCCAGGATCGCGCCCTGAGCCAAAGGCAGGCGCCAAACCGCTGCGCCACCCAGGGATCCCATGTGTGTTGGTTTTTAACATCATCTTGTATCCAGCATATTAATGGACTATATTTTTAATTTTAATAATTTGTGGATTTTTTTGTGTATTTGTGTATCTCATTACATCATCTGTAATCACAAACTTGTCTCATCCCTCCAATCTGTATACATTTTATCTCTTTCTAAAATTACTGAATTCACCAGAATCTCTGTGCTGTATTGAAAAGTAGTAGTGATATCAAGTACAGATGGCTTATACCAACTTTAGACAGAATACATCTAAATTTTCTCCATTACGTTTTCTATTTTCTGGAAGTTTCTGTTGTTTAACCTAATAATCTCCTTTCTATTCCCAGTGGCTTTTCTTAGTATAATCCCTCATTATCTCTCCCCGGGAATATTCCAATAGCCTCCTAACTAATTCATCTGCCTCCAGCCTCACCTCCCACAAATTCATCTTCTGCATTGTGATCAAGGTAATAATTGTGGAATGCAAATCTGATCGTAACTCTACATGCTTACAATTCTTTATTAGCCCTGCAAAATGTATAAACACACATGTCCAGGTTCCTGATGGGAAAAAAAAGTCAAAGTCAACTCTGTTATATTAAATAAAATTTCATCTTATATAATTTCTTGTTCATTAGAAGAGTATATGGTTTAGGCAAAATGAGGATGCCTTAACATTTACCAGACAAGTCCTGCCCTTTTAAGTCTAAATTGTCACTGCCCTTTATGAATAAACTGCTGAGGAGAGCTTTTCATAGGATTTCTCTCCTGTTTTTAACCGAAGAATCCTCTTCCCCCATATTACAAATTATACCTCCATCACCTGTATATCACAAAGTATCCATTCCACTGCTGGCAAAATCCAATTCTCAAATGGATCTTAGGTTGTATGCTTATATAAAGGAAGTCTAGATGAGAGGACAGTCTGGCTGTGTCATCTGTCACCCCATCAATTGCTAGGGTTGACTCTGCTAATCTGGCTGGCAAGGCAGGTATCCCTGTCCTCACTCACCACTCCATTCACATCCCTCCCAAAGCTGCAAAGCTGTGCACTTGGTTGGTGGAAGAGGAGGATCATTCTCCCATCGGGAGTAGCTGCATTCCCCTGCTAAAATCTCCAGACAAGCTCTCAAGTATAAAAGAACATAGGATAGTCAGGCTTCCAAGACTCCAGACACATCCAAATGAGGTGCTGCATGTGGCACTCTGCTTTTCTTGAAAGAAAGAAGAAAAAAAGAAAGAAAGAAAGAAAGAAAGAAAGAAAGAAAGAAAGAAAGAAAGAAAGAAAGAAAGAAGAAAGAAAGAAAGAAAGAAAGAAAGAAAGAAAGAAAGAAAGAAAGAAAGAAAGAAAGAAAGAAAGAAAGAAAGAAGAAAGAAAAAAATCTGATTTTTTTTCCAGTTTTATTGACATACATCACTATATACATTTAAGGAGTAGTTTGCACACTAGGTTGACTTACATATATTATGAAGTGATTATCACAATAAGTTTTTCATTTTCAAAATAATACAAATTCATTATCTTAGAGTTTCCATGGGTCAGGAGTCTGGTATGTCATGGTTGGGTTCTGTGCTCAGTGTCTCATATGTTGAAACTGAGGTATCATCTGGGTTTATGTTTCATTTGAAGCTCACGAACCTCTTTCAAGCTCTTTCACAGGGTTGGTATAATTCAATTCCTTACAATTGTAGGACTAAGGTCACTATATTTCTTTTTTTTAATTTTTATTTTTGATTATATTTTTAGTTTCACATTGTTATTTAAATTCAGTCAGTTAATATACAGTGTAATATTAGCTTCAGGTATAGAATTCATAAGCATCCATTATCTTATTTAGACACAATAAAAAAAAGAAAAAATAATAACACAATTTTTTTTCTCTTTGTGATGAGAACTCTTAGGATTTACATTTCTTAACATCTTCCATATATCCCATATAGCGGTGTTAACCTTAGCCATCATGTTGTACATTACTTATTTGTTTTATAACTTTCTTTTGACCAGGAAGCCTGTGATTTCAATCTGCAAAGGAATTGAAACGTGATGAGGAGCCCAGCCACCAGATGATGAGGTTTCCCTCCATCCTTCCTTGGTAAGCAACATAATTTTATTTATTTATTTTTAAATATTTAATTCATAGTTCTAGATTGAATTCTGTGTCTTTAGTATTATTTTACACAATACTCCCTTTCTAGCTTAAGCTATTTTCACAATCCCTTTCTACATGTCAGGCTTTTGTAATATCAACATATGGACATTTCTATAACAAGCTATGCCAGACCAGGCCGCCTGTATTTTCATTTGTAGGTTTCCCGTGCCTGAACTACTCTTTCCTCGGAAAGCCTTTTTTCTTTCAAACCTCAGTTTCTGTGTCATTTCTTCCAGGATCTTCCAACCCTAAAGAGTAGAAATTCCTTTCTCTGTATAATTTCTCTATATTTTACACATTGTATTGTGTTTTTAACTGTGTTGTAAATTCTTCTCTGAAACTGTCACACACAAGTTGCCCCAGAGGTGACTTGCAATAGCTTTTGATGAATAAATGAATGAGCACCTGGAGGAATGCATGAATATCTCAGTGAGTGTTTTGAGGCACAGAGCTGACACAGTTCTTGGCACATGATCAATACATGTTTCTTTCCTCTTGGTTAACTGGGCAGTTGCATTAGGCCTCTGTCATCCAAAGCCGTTCCAAGAAGATCATCAAGAAAACTATTAGAGGCAAAGCAGCCTCAGTTACTCAGGGACATACAAACTGGGTCATGGAAACATCTAATTCCTCATCAGTCTGTGAATTACTGGCACCTTTATCATCCTGAGTGAGGATACTAAGGCCGTGCAGTTGATGTCTGATGCTTCACCAATGCTGAGGAACTCTCAGCATTGGGGGAGCTCTCCGCATTAAAGAACTCTCATTTCAGAATCATCAAATTGGAGAAGGTAAGAGCTTAGAGTAAACAATTCTCCCTGGCTTGAACACCTGAATGTGAGGCTGGATAGTATCCTAGGCAGCAATACTGTTTGGGAGGGTGAAGAGGCCTGAGAAAGCTATCCAGAGGTAAGAGATAAAGTTTCTGACTCTGCACTAGCCTTGAACAGGAGAAGCAATAGCCAGGCATTTTGCTAGATGAAGTGTGCTAAAGTGCTTCATTTTAATTATCACAACAGGCCTGCAAAGTCAATATTATTCCCATTTTATAGATGAAGACCCTAGGGCTGAGTGAAATTAACTCATTTAATGAAGGTTATATAGATAGTAACTTTCTAGGCCACCGTTACAAAATTAGGTCTGGTCTTCCTCCAAAGAATTCACTATTTTACGGTTGTTATCTTTTTACCCTGTATTACAACACATTTTTGAAAGCAAAAGTAGCTTCTGCTCACACCATCCTCCTAGCAACTCCCTTTGCCAACATGCATTAACTAGCAGCATATTACAGTGCAATATATCAAGCTATTCCTGTAAAAGAGGAAACTCAGCAAGCATTTAATGCCAGATGTCATACAAACTGACCACCTACCTTTCATACACCAAGAAGCAAAGAACAAGAACAATTAGACTGGTGATTTATGTCAGGCTAAAGAAAAGAGGCAAGAAGGTGGTGTAATACTCTTAAAAGAGGGTAGCTTTAGTTTAAAAACAACATGAATCAGAATTTAAGCTAAACTATAATTTCTATAATTTCGTGAATAAAAAAGAAATTAAATTTCTATTCACATCCAGATCAAAAAGATTTGGGCTGTCATTATATTTTTATGTCACATAGAAATACAAAATTGGGAATTCATTTCTGATTTGTAATAGTAATTCAAGATTGTCATGTGAAGGAGATACTTGATGTGTTTTGCTTTACCCCAGTGGCAGAACTAAAACCAATGAATGGAAGCTTCAGGGAGGATAATAAAAGGAAACATTTTGCAATAGATAGAGTTGTCCAGAGATGTAATTATTTGCTTCCAGCCTCCTCAGATACTCAAAAGTAAGTGGTACAGGTAGGGTATTTCCAGAAGATCAAAACTCCAGTGCAATTAAATCAAATGATCTCTGCGGGTCTTTCTCAACCTGTACTCTTTTGGTTCCAGATCAGTTGAAAGGGTTTCCACTTCCTCTGATATTTGCTAAACATCTTAGGTTTATTTGGAAATGTGGTACTAGTACATTAGTAACTTATCATTGAATACATCCAAGTATTTTCTTTGCATCTATAGTCTTCATTTTGCCCTACATTAATATTAAACATTAGGTCTTTACCAGTGCCAACTAGCTGCAGTTGATTTATTCTGTGCTATAGTGAGCTTTAATCATCTTGATGAACAAGTCTACTGCTAGACTTAACTAAACATTTGTAAAATACAAAGTCAGACTTGAAGAACACAGTCATTACATTTTTTTCCCTAAAAGTCAAGGTATTTCTAATAATGGTTTTTGACAGAAATTTGAAATCCACTTATACTCTCATATTATTAGATATCAACCCCAAATCTTACCTTGTTTTTGAAAATCTGTTTACAACATTTGGCAGTTGATAAGCCTTAGTTTTATCTCCATTGTTTATTTTTATAGATCCACATAATCTTAAGTCTGAAGAAATATAAAACTTTCCTCATCCTTTTATTTGTACAGATGATAAAATTTAAGCCCAAAGTATTTGGGTGTCACACATAAGGCCAAACTCTGCTTTTCAAGAACAAAATTTCACGTAGAACTCTATATCCTAGTTCTTAGTCTGTTACCTGTGTGTGTGTGTGTATGTGTGTGTGTACACATACAGTAGTCCTCCCTTATCCACAATTTCACTTTCTGTGGTTTCACTTACCTACAGTCAACCACAGTCTGGAAGCAGGTGATCATCTTTCTGAGAAATTATTAGAAGGTTGACAGTAGCCTAATGCTACGTCACAATGTCTACATCATTCACCTCACTTCCTCTCATCACATAGACATTTTATCATCTCACCTCATCCCAAGAAGAAAGGTGAGCATAGTACAGAAAGATATTTTGAGAGCGGCAGAGAGACCACATTCACATAACTGCTATTATGGTATATTGGTATAATTATTCCATTTTATTATTAGTTATTATTGATCTCTTACTATGCCTAATTTATAAATTAAACTTTATTATAGGTATGTATGCATAGGAAAAAATATACTATATGTAGATTTGGTACTATCCATGGTTTCAGGCATTTACTGGGAGTCTTAGAACATATTTCCTGTGGGTAAGGGGAGACAACTGCATATGTGTGTACAATAACATGAATATGTATATAACATAGACAGTATAGAAATATATTTATACATATTATATATAATTATTTACTATTATGTCATAATTGATATATAAATTGGCATATATGAATATATGTCATTAATGAATATAAAGATTGAGAATTTGGGCCTCTATGTTTTTTGTTTTATGTTTGCTAGATAATTTTTAAAATACTCAATTCTAAAAAAAATAAAAAATAAAATAAAATAAAATATTCAATTCTACTAATATGTATTTAACTTTTATTGTGATTCTTTAGGCTCAATTATTAACAAGGCAAACATTTCTTCTGTCTGGTGGAACTTATAATATAGAAGTGGAGACAGACAATTAAGGGTCCAATTTCAATGCTTTGATCAGCACTGTGATAGAGGAAGTAGAAGCACATGAAAGCATTACCTAATGTGGGCCTGGAGAGCTTAGGAATGGCACAGGGCAGGGCTCCAGAGGAAATGATGGCTAGGTGGGAAACTATAGAGTGAGCCAAGGAAAGAGGATTAGAGGAAAGGAGAAGAGCACTCAAGTAAGAAAAACATGTTCAAAGTCACAGAGGTGATATAGGGCATGGAACAGTCAAGGAACTAAAAGAATTGAAATGCAAGTGTTAGGGGATGGAGAAAGTGAGGCAAGTGGGCACGGAAGTGTACAGAAAGAAGGCTGGAGAGAGTCACATAGAATTTTAAACAAACAAACAGAAACAACGGAGTCACAAGTATGCACTCCAATTTAGGATTTCGGTTGAGTTTCTCATGTATTCTTTACTGGCTCTGCTTCCCAGTTACTCTTGACCCAGCTAACAACTTTTTTTGTTTTTTAGTTCCGTGAAAAATGCTGTTCTCTGCCCAGTTGCTCAGGCAAGAATTCTCTGTTTAATTCCCACAGCCAATTAGGTCACCAAGACCTTTCAATTCTGCCACTTGAATTGTTCTTGGATCTTCAACTTTTTCACATCTCCATAATCACTATTTGCTTGGTTTATCCTGGTTCTTTGGAATGGCCAGAAGGTCTTCTTGCTTTCCCTTGCCAGTCCCTTTCTAACATGGCACTTGCCTTAGCTGGAGGCCAAATGGTGCCATAGGGAGAATACTGGGATGCATGATGGGAAAGTGAGAGAGATTTGCCACCAAATTCTGACATATGACTGGCAGACTTAATTAATATGGTGAATATACCCAGCTGAGTACTATAGAGAAAACATGAAGACGCTGTCTTCCCAGTATTCCCTTCAGTACCTCCCCCAGCGCACGCGCGCGCACACACACACACACATTCTTGTTTCTAGAAATAACTGTTGCTAGGACACAGCTCTGATAAGGAGCCTAAGAAGGGTGACTTTGGGCACTGAGTTTAGCAGCAGGCTCAACCTAGATCCTCTCTGTCAGATCTTTCCTGTGCTCCTGCCAAACTATCCTAATTGGCTATAAACACTGTTAGGAAACTGTCAGCAGCTTGGAATTGCCAGTTTCCTGTAAGTGAGGATTTACTAAAAACCAAAAATCCCATTTTCCCCTTTGCATTCTACGACCCCTGGTACAAAAAAATGGTAACTCACAGCTTAAAAAATATGAGAGTACTCACCTCCTGAATTCTCAGGGATACTACTAAGATACATTTTGAATTTTTCATCCTTAAAATAACTTTTTTAAAAAAGCATTGTGGGTAGGTTGATCCCACTAGTCAAATGATTGCCTTTTTAGCTTCATTTGTCTCTCAATATAGACAAGTTATTTCTGTGCCTCATTTTCACCCATTCAGATATCAACAACTGAGCTATTTCTCCTTCTGTGACTCAGAAGGAAGACAGAAAACTGTGAAAAAGCACTATGCAACAACTTCTTGCAGAAGCACTTTGATACCATAAGGTACCGTCAGCAAGAGGGAAGTTGGCCTTTACTTAGAATGGATTTGGGAACTGTGTATTTAAAGGCACACAGTCCATTAGCAATTTCAACGGGAGGAGGTTTTACCATGACTGAGTAAATATAGGACTGAGTTTAAGCAGATGTTAGTGTTTCCTGAGACTTGCAGTGCTTGTGCCAAAGTAGAAGCCTGGTTTCCATTCTTCATCTTCATGTTTAGTGGGTTTTTATACGGCTGTAGTTTCTATGATTACTCTTGTTGTTTTGTCAGAATCAGTACTAGGGAGAAAATTAAACCTCCCACAGAAGATAGATTCTCAGTATGTAAAAATACAGTCTCAATGGTTTTTTTCTTAATATGTAAAATCTGCCCTTTTAAAGTATCTGATTTTATACGTTTTGTCAAACGCATAGCTATGGTATGGCTTCTGCAATCACGACACAAAGCATCTCCTTCATCCTAACAAGTTTTCACTACTCCTTTGCAGCGAATTTCCTCCTCCCACCTACTGAACCCTGGCAATTGCTGATCAGCTTTCCATCACTAGATTATTTTCCTTTCTTAGAATTTCATATGAATGGAGTTACAGAATGTGTAATATTTATTTCTAGCTTCTTTACTTAATACAATGCTACTGAGATTCAGCCATGATGTAAGTATCATTAGTTTCTTCCTTCTTATTGCTGAATTGCACTCCATCTTATGGATACTCCAAAATCTGTTTACCTATTCTCCAGTTGATAAATATTTAATTGTTACCAATTTTTTTATTACTATGAGTAAAACTGCTATGAACATCCTTTTACAGGTCTTTGTGTGGACAGATGCTTCTGTTTTCCTTGTGTCAAAATCTGGGAGTGAAATTGCTAGGTAATTGAAGAAGTATATGTTTAACTTTGCATTCCCACCAATTGTTCCATTCCCTTGTCAGCATTTGGTATTGTCAGTGTTTTTCATTTTAGCTATTTTGATCAGTGAATAGTGGCATCCCATTGTGATTTTAATTTTCATTCCCCTAATGGCTAATAACGTTGAGCATATTTTCACATGCTTACTGGCCATCTGTATATTTTGGTGAAGTTTCTGTTCAAATTTTTGCCTCAATTTAATTGGATTGTCTTCTTATAATTGATTTGTTCCAGTTGGTTTTTTTTTTAAGTTAAAAAAATCTTCTATTTTTTTTAAATTTATTTTTTATTGGTGTTCAATTTACCAACATACAGAATAACCCCCAGTGCCTGTCACCCAATCACTCCCACCCCCCGCCCTCCTCCCCTTCTACCACCCCTAGTTCGTTTCCCAGAGTTAGCAGTCTTTACGTTCTGTCTCCCTTTCTGATATTTCCTACACATTTCTTCTCCCTTCCCTTATATTCCCTTTCACTTTTATTTATATTCCCCACATGAATGAGAACATATAATGTTTGTCCTTCTCCAACTGACTTACTTCACTCAGCATAATACCCTCCAGTTCCATCCACGTTGAAGCAAATGGTGGGTATTTGTCATTTTTAAACATAATACATAAGCAATTAGATTTATTTTTTTAGATAATATATATTAAAGAATTGAGCTTTTTTAAAAAGATTTTTATTTATTTATTCATGAGAGACACAGAGAGAGAGGCAGAGACATAGGCAGGGGGAAAAGCAGGCTCCCCCCCAACCCCCAGGGAGCCCGATGTGGGTATTGATCCCAGGACCCCAGATCAGGACCTGAGCCAAAGGTAGATGTTCAGCCACTGAGCAACCCAGACTCAATACCCCAGGAATTGAGTTTTAAATGATTACTGGATAACCCCTTTCCAATCATTGTCATGTTTCATCTTACTATTTGTATTGCATATCAAATTATTTTTAACTTTTTACTGTAGGAAACTAAAACTGTATTAAAAAGTAGAAGAAAATGGTATACTGAAATCTCATGGACCTAATATCTAGCTTCTACAGTTATCAATACTTCTCCATTCTTATTTTCTCTATACTTTCATCCATTTTCTATCCACCAATTTATTATTATTAATAGTAGTAGTAGTATGTTAATTTCTCTTTTTTTTAGGTAAAATTCATATACCAAAATACAGTAGTCCCCGACTTATCCATGGGGAATACTTTCCAGGACCTCCAGTGGATGCTCAAGACCGTGGATAGTATTGAACACTATGCTATGTTTTTTGTTTTCCTATGCAGACATAGCTATGATAAAGTTTAATTTATAAACTAAGCACAGTAATGGATTATAATAGCTAATAATAAAATAGAACATTTATAACAAAATACTATAATAAAAGTTATATGACTGTGGTCTCTCTCTGCCTCTCTCAAAATGTCTTATTACTGTATTCATACTTCTTCTTGTGATGATTGGAGATGACAAAATACCTATGTGATGAGAGGAAGTGAGGTGAATGGTGTGGGTATTGTGATATAGCATTAGGCTACTATTAACTTTCTGATGATATCCTGGAAGGACATCTGCTCCTGACCACTGCTGACTTCAGGTAACTGAAACCAGAAAGAGTGAAACTGCAGATAGCTTTATATAAATAATGGTGTACAATTTTAAAAAGTGGATACAAACGAATAACCCACAATCCACACCTCTATCATAATATAGGGCATTTTCATCTCCCCAGAAAGTTTTATTGTGTCCTATTCCACTCATATGCCCTTCACCCCAGCCCAGGCAAATAGTATTCTGATTTTCTTTTCACCTTAGATAAATTGGCCATTTCTAAATTTAACATAAATGGAATCATTCCACATGTACTATTTGTGTCTTACTTCTTTAACTCTGCATATTATTTTGGAGAGTCATCCATGTTGTTGAGCAAATCAATAAACCATTATGATTATTCAGTGATATTTTGTTTTATGGCTATACAAGTAGCATGTTAACCATTTTTCTGCAGATGTACATGGGAATATTTCTACTTTTTAGCTACTGTGATTAAGGCCACTATGAACATTTTGGTCCAAGACTTCATGTGGACATATGTTTTCATTTTTCTAAGATAAATAACTAAGAGTAGAATTCTGGGTCAAAGAATAGGCAATTTAAAAGAAACTGTGAAATTTTTTCAAAGTGGTTATACCATTTTACATTTCTTTTTTTAAGATTTTATTTATTTATTCATGAGAGACAGAGAGAGGCAGAGACATAGGCAGAGGGAGAAGCAGGCTTCCTGCAGGGAGCCTGATGTGGGACTCAATACCAGGACCCCAGGATGACTACCTGAGCCAAAGGCAGATGCTCAACCACTGAGCCACCCAGGCATCCCCATTGTACATTTCTGCCAGCAAAACGTAAGAGCTCCAGTTGTTCCAGGTTCTTACAATATCAGGGTTGTTAGTCTTTTACTTTTTAGCCATTTTACTGGGTATTTACTAATATGACATTTTTATTTCCATTTCCCTGATATCAATCATGCCAAGCACCTTCTTATATATTTTTTGACCATTTGTGTTACTAATTAACACAATTTGTGATGTATCTTTTCACATCTTTTGTTCATATTTTTATTGGGTTAACATTTATTTTATTATTGAGTCATGGAAATTCTTAGTATATTATGGATACAGTCCTTTGTCAGATACGTTTTATGAATAGATATCTTTTAAAACTTTTCTCTGATATTACAGCTTGCCTATTCATGTTCTTAATGTTTTTAATAATGATAAAAAATATTCTTATATACTATCTTCTAAAAGTTTTAGATTCAATTTTTATGTGCCTATCATTAGGCACAAATTAATTTTTGTGTGTAGTGTGAATTGTTTTTTGTTTCCACATGAATATTCACTTGTCCTGGGACCATTTGTTGAGAAGATTGTTCTTTCTTCATTTAAGTGACTTGGCACCTTCCTTGCAAGTCAGTTTTCTATATTAATATGTGTTCACTTGGATCCTCTATTCCATTCTGCTGATCTATTTGTCTGTCTTTAATGACAATGACATGCTTTCTTGATTAGTATAACTTATAATAAGTCTTGAAGTCTGGTAATGCAAACCTTCCAACTTTTTTTCTTTTTAGTTTTCAAGATCATTTAAAAAATTCTAGGCCCTTTGCATATTCATATAAATTTTAATACAGGATTATCAGTTTCTATAAAAATACCTGTTGGGTTTCTTATTGAGATTAATACAGTCTGTAGATTAATTTGGGGGAAATAGCCTACCATATATTAAAGATATTAGGTCTTGGGGCATCTGGTGGCTTAGTTGGTTAAGCATCTTCCTTTGGCTCAGATTATGATCTCAGGGTCCCAAAATTGAACCTTGAGTTGGACTTCCTTGCTCAGCAGGGAGTCTGCTTCTCCCTCTCTGCCAGCTCCTCCTCCCTGCTTGTGTTCTTGCTCTCTCTCAAAAACATAAATAAAATATTTAAAAAAATATTGGATCTCTCAAGCTATGGGTATGCATCTCCATTTCTCTCAGTAATGTTCTGTGTTTTTAAAAATGGAGGTTTTGCCTGACTTTAAAATTTTATTCCTATGTACTTTATGAATATTTTTATATGAAACAAATTTTGAAATTAACTTGTAGATGGTCTCAATTGTTTTTTGTTTCCATGTGAATATTCACTTGTCTTGGGACCATTTGTAAAGTGAATTTTGAAACTTTTCTTCTCCAATTGTTGGCTCCTAGTATATAATAAATATAATTTTTTGTATATAAATCTTATATCCTCAGGTTTTATGAACCTCACTTATTGGTTTAAGAAGTTGATATTGTTTTTAATTCCTTATTTTTTTTTCCTACCCAAAGTAGTCATGTTATTTCTTAAGAGGGATGGTTTAACTAATTCCATTCCAATCTACATGCATTTTATTTATTTTTTCTTCACTTACTGCAATGGCCAGGTCCTACAATAAAACATTGACTAGAAGTGTTAAGAGCAGACCATACATAAATCCCAATCTTAGGTACAATATTTGGTATGATGTAAGTTGTAGATTTTTCATAGATGCCATTTATCAGGATGAGGAAGTTCTCTCATTCCAAGCTTGCTAAGAGATTTTTTTTTCTGTATCATAAATGGGTTTTATAATTAGTCATATGCTTTGGCTTTATATATTAAAATAATGATATTCAACACATCATAGTGTTTTTCCTCCTTCATTTGGCCCTATAGTGGATTATACTGGTTGAAATTTAAATAATAAAACAATCTTGAGTTACTTGGAAAAATACCATTTGGCCATGATGCATTATCATTTTTAGAAATTGCTGCATTTGCTTTGCTAATGTTTTGTTAAGGATTTTTACACCATGTTTATGCGGGTTATTGCTCCATTGGTAATATTTGTTCTTTGTCAGATTTTCTTATTAGAATTGTGATGTCCTCATCAGATTAGTTAGGAGATATTCTCTCCTCTTTTATTAACTAAAATAATTTAAAATTATTTTTTGGTTTTTGGATTTTTTTTTACTAAATATTTAATAGGATTCATTAGTGGATTTATTAGTGAAATTTTGGTACAGAGAGAGTGGTTCTAGAGAAACAGACTTTTAGGAATGAGTTTTTCTAAATTGGTTCTGGGGTTTCTGGAATTGGCTCTGTAGTCTGATTAAATTTAAAAATGTTAATGACTCTATTCCCAATAGTGAAGAGAGCACTGATAGCCCAAAGTGTTATCTGATAATAGAGATACACAAATACCACCATTGGATACTGCTAATCATCCACCTATAAGAAGCAAGGATCTGGATAGCTGTGCATGTGATACTTTTAAACATTTTGGTCCAACTAACAAATAACAAATATAATGAGATTGTCTTATTGCTCCTAATGTTGTTAGACAAAGCAGAGAAAGAAAAGGATGAAGTCAGAGATTCAAATTCCCAACTCAAGTGCCGTATAAATGACCTAAAAGTTTCTGTGTTCCCTGAAGGAAACCTTTATCTCCTGAGGTTGAAGACTGAAATTGCTGAAAATCAAACCAGAATCTCATCCAGCACCTGGCTAGATTATAATACAAGTGTCTACTATTAAAGTGAGGGCATTGATTGAGAAGGAATGGGAAACTAAGGGTTGTATTGGGGATATATGAGAAGATGCTGATAAAACTGGAAACATTGAACTTCACATTCTGATACATTTTCTTTGCCAGTGGAAATAGCCTTTTCACCCACTCTGAGGGGATTAATTCTGCATTGCCTGAGGAACCAGTAGTGGCTTCCCCTGAGGTAATTCCCATGCAAAATAATGCTAATTCTCCCTGGGATGAACCCTTCTTTGCTTCTAGACCTAACTACACTCAAATCCCAACAGGTCCCTTAAGGTCAAGTACAGAGTGTGACCTGTGAGGAGGTACACTACACTCCAAAAGAACTACTTGAGTTATCTAACTTAAACGCACAAAAATTGGAGTAAATGTGTGAGACTGAGTACTAAAGGTGTGCGATAATGATAGAAGGAACACAAAGTTGGACCAGGGAGAATTTATTAATAGAGGCTCACTAAGCAGAGATTCTGCATCTAATGTTACATCTCAGCGAATTAGAAAGGGTTCTAACAGTTTGGTTTGACTAATACATGGACTAAAAGGTACCCACAGTGAACAAGTTAGAAATGCCAGGCTTGCCTTGGTTTAATGTAGCTGTAGAGATTCAAAAGCTTAGGGAGATTGGAATGTTAGAGTGGATTTGTCATTTGAAACCTATTCATCCACCCTGGGAGGGTATAGAAGACAAACCTTTTACAAGACTATGAGAAATAAATTTGGGAGGGAGTCCCAGCATTTTTGAAGAGCTTTGTGATTCATCTTCTCTGTACAATGCCAACTGTAGTTACTGAATTGTGAATTGTGAAACTTAAATGCTTAAACTTAAATGTTGGGACTAATTAGATCATGGGGTGGCAGCACTCAAACACCAAAGGCAAGGTGGTTGTGCTTATCTTAATGGACAGCAAGGTCAGAGCAGCAATCAGAATAGTCTGACTCATGCAAACTTATGGGGTTGACTAGTCCGTGATGGTGTTACTAGAAGTAAAATAGATAAGAAACCTGCTAAATTCTTACTTGATGTGTATAAGTAGAAAAGTTCTAGGTCAAGTGCATGAAAGTCTAATCAGAATCATAAAAATACAGAGTCATGGCTCCCCAGTCAATTCCCAGATTTGAGCCTTGAATGAAGGGGGGGCCATGTTCCCTTAAGGACAGACAAATTCAGGTACATTGCCAAAAATGTATACTATTACTCTTTCTCCCAGTCTTCCCCAAAGGCACCTAAAGCTTCTCACTGAGGAAATTGAACATTTGAGAAAAGGACATAGGGACTACTGGATGCTGGTTCTGAACTGACATTAATTCTAGGAGACCCAAAATATTACTATGATCTGCCAGTCAGAGTAAGAACTGATGGAGGTCAGGTGATCAATGGATTTTTAGCTTAGGTCCATTTCACAGTGGGTCCAGTGGGTCCATGAACTCATCCTGCAGTTATTTTCCCAGTTCCAGAGTGCATAATTGGAATAGATATGCTCATCAGATGCCAGAATCCCCACAATGGCTCCCTAATTTGTGGAGTGAGGGCTATCATGGGAAAAGCCAAGTGGAAACTCCCAGAATGCCTCTACCTAGGAAAACAGTAACCCAAAAGCAATAGTTTATTTCTAAAAGAAATCAAGGGATTAGTGCCATCATTAGTATAGGGGTGGTAATTCCCACCACATCCTCATTCACCTCACCTATTTGGCCTGTGCAGAAGACAGATGCATTTTGGAGAATAACTGTAGATTATTGTAAGCTTAATCAGATGGTGACTCCACTTACAGCTGCTGCACCAGATGTGATTTTATTTCTTGAACAAATTAACACATCCCCTAGTACCTGATATGTAGCTAATGATCTAGAAAATGCTTTTTTAACCTCATACCTGTTAGTAAAGACCACCAGAAGCAGACTGCTTTCAACTGGCAAGACCAGCAATATGCACTTACTGTCCTACCTTAGGGGTACACCAACTCTTCAGTTTTACATTCATAATTTAGTTCACAAGAATCTTGATTGCTTTTCTCTTCCATAGGATATCACACTGGTCCATTATGTTGATTTGGCTGAGGGAACAAGAAGTGGCAATGACTCTAGACTTATTGGTAAGATACTTGCATGTCAGGGAGTAGGATATAAACCCAACAAAAATTTAGGGGCCTTATATCTCGGTGAAATTCCTTGCTGTGGGGCCTGTCGAGATACTCCTCTCAAGATGAATGATAAGTTGTTGCATCTGGTACTTCCAACAACCACACACACACACAAACACACACACAAAGCACAATGCCTAGTGGGCCCCTTTGGATTTTGGAGGCAACCTATTTCTCATTGAAATGTGGATCCATGCTCCAAACACTGGGTGTCCCCACCATCCTGAAGCAGCCTGGCTTGACAGCATGAAGGAATGGCCTATTGAAGACTCATTTATAGCACCAGCCAGGTGGCAATACCTTGCAGGGCAGGGGCAAGGTTCTCCAAAAGACTGTATATGCTTTGAATCAGTAACCAATATATGGCGCTGTTTCTCCCATAGTAGGACTCATAAGTCCAGGAATTAAATTGGTGATATTTATAAAGAATTGGCTCATGCTATTCTGGTGACTGGCAAATCCCAAGATCTGGAGCATAATTGACAGAGAAGACAACTCAGGAGAGCTAATGGTTTAGTTCCAGTCAAAGTCAAAGGCCTTAAAATCTTTTTTTTTTTTTTTTAAAAAAAAAAAAGGCAGCTCCAGGTAACTCAGTGGTTTAGCACCTGCCTTAGGCCCAGGGTGTGATCCTGGAGACCCAAGATCAAGTCCTGCATTGGGCTCCCTGCATGGATCCTGGAGCCTGCTTCTCCCTCTGTCTGTATATCTGCCTCTCTGTGTGTGTGTGTCATGAATAAATAAATAAAATCTTTTAAAAAAAGAAAAGGCCTGAGAACCAGGAGAGTTGATGGTTGTAGTTCATTTCTGAAGGGCAGTAGGCTGAAGACCCAGCAAGAGCTGATATTTCAGTTTAAGTTTGAAGGCAGGAAAATGGCTAAGGTGTGAAGGGAGTTAGGCAGGGAGAATTCTCTCTTATTAAGGGGAGGGTCAGTCTTTTTGTTCTAGTCAAGACTTCAGTTTAAATGGATGAGGCCCACACACTTTAGGAGGACAATCTGCTTCATTCATTCTACAGATTTCATTATTGATCTCATCCAAAAGCACCATCATAGAAACATCCAGAATAATGTTTGACCTATTTTGTTCTAACTGGGCTATCATAACACAAGAATTACAAGGGTCACTAATATTTAATAAAATGCTTGTAGTAAGTGTTTAAGACATATTTAGCAAATCATGAACAACACAGAAAGAGCCCCAGGGACCTAGTCATCTCTCTTTCATGAGTTTTCTTTAATTACAAACAGAAGATACTTTATCTATTATTCTGTGTATTTTTCCCTAGACATTTGACTAAAGAATTAGGACAAATCTGATTTGACTTTTTTCAATTTTGATAGAAAAAGATGATTATGGCCAATGTATGAAATCCTGTCAAACACTAGTTTTTCCCCACTTCTCTCTTTCCCAGGTATAGGGAGCTAAAAGAAACAAGTTTATATAAAATTCAAGTCTGCTATTGTAATCTACAGGAATGACCTATTTCACCACTTTAAGTCCCCCAGTATGTGAAAACTGACATAAAAAGAATTGGGACCAGCTGTTCCTTCTTTGTACTGAGGCCCTAAAAGGAAGAAATAGATAAACTGCTGCATTGGAGATTAAGATCAGCTATATAAAAAAATATTTCTCAATGTTGAAAGTGATTAAGC
This sequence comes from Canis lupus baileyi, assembly GCF_048164855.1. Taxonomy (NCBI): domain Eukaryota; kingdom Metazoa; phylum Chordata; class Mammalia; order Carnivora; family Canidae; genus Canis; species Canis lupus. The sequence goes on along the minus strand of NC_132869.1, from coordinate 16,163,809 downwards.
TCCTCAATGGGTAACCAACTGTGGTGTCTGAGGGAGTTTGTGGGAGTGTGTGTGTATTTGTCTACATGCACATGCACGTGTGTGACATGTGATTGTATCTTTCCTGTGTTTAAAAATGATAGTGTATGCTTTGATCTTTGTGAGTTTTTCATCAAGGCATTGTCATAAAGGGTTGTGTCAAATATTTAAAAGATACCACTTAAAAATTGGCCTCATTTTCCAGAATGTATAAGGAGTACCCAGCATAATAATGTAGCAAGATGCTGCATTTCAATAATTTTGGACTCTGGAGCCCCCAAAAGAAAAAAACAGTAAAGTTCAATTAAGTGTCAATACTACTTAAGATCCTTCTCCCCTTACTCCAAAGCACAATACTTACTAGTCATATTAGTATTTAGTAAGTACTCGAATGCCAGAATTCTCTAAGATTTGTTAAGCCTGTGTGGTGAGAAACTCCATGGGCATCAGGAGAGCTTGTTTCAAGATCCAACTCTACCATAGAAAGGCAGGGCTATTCAAAGGTTATTCTTGGGATGCCTGGGTGGCTCAGCAGTTGAGTGTCTGCCTTTGGCCCAGGGTGTGATCACAGAGTCGCAGGATAGAGTCCCACATCGGGCTCCCTGCATGGAGCCTGCTTCTCCCTCTGCCTGTGTCTCTGCCTCTCTCTCTCTCTGTTCTCTCATGAATAAATTAAAATCTTTAAATAAATAAAAGGTTATTCTTCATACTATTACCACACTGAGCCAAACCATGGGTGGACCCAGAGATATCCATGGCTATGGGTTACTACAATATCTAGTAGTTCCTACATTTGAAGAACACTGAATTTCATGCAGATAGTTTTGTAAAACTCACCCTTCTTCTGCTAAGACACTCATCATAGGCTTTCAGCCTTTTTAGTAAATAACCAAGATGAAATTACGTGTGGAAATAGGATCTAGGTCTATGACTTTGACCACTTTCAAGATATGTGTCATAAGGGCATATTAAGACCTGTTTTTATCCTCAATGCAAACTTATTTGAGCCAAATAAACAGGAATGGGCTACACTGAAAATAGCTAATACCTGTGTTTTCACTCTCTGGCTCTTGAATTAGAACAATACCACAGATTGGGTGACTTAAACAATTGAAACTAATTTTCCAACAGTACTAGAGGCTGGAAGTCCAAGATCAAAGTGCCAGTAGGCTTGGTTTCTTCTGAGGTCACCCTGGCTTGCAGATGGCCACTCACTACCTTTTCACATGGTTTTTCCTCTGTGCAGGTTCCTGTGCTTTTGGGGTCTGTCTCTGTGTTCAAATTTCCTTTTCTTAAAAGGTTATCAGTCAGGTTGGATTAGGGTCCACCCTCAGGGCCTCACTTTAACTTAGTCACATCTTTGAAGACTCTGTCTCTGTACAGTCTTATCCTGAGGTTAAGGGTTAGCACTTCAACATGAATTTGGTAGAGGTGTTGGGGGGCACAAGATAGCCTATAACAGGAATGAAACCTATCATTTGCCATTTTGGCATAATCACGAACATAACTAAAGACCTATCAAATAATAAGCACTTATGCAATTGAAACCACTGAGAAACTACACAATAGAATTTATACTTATCATATACCTATCCCCTGCTATATATTCTGAATTTTCTCTGCTCACTCTTTACAAAGGAGAATTTCCAAACCCAAGTCTGCAATATTGGAATGAATGAACAACATCACAGATGACCCAAATGACAGAATGTCATTAGTGTTTAAAAATCAAATAAAAAAATCATGTAGGAAAATGCAAGGAAAACAATATCAACTACAATAAATAGGAGAGAAAGCTTTTTACATATTATACTCCTATTAACTACATCATAAGGTTTATATCAGGATTAAGTTAGCTAATATATTAAAGCACTTAGGAGATTTTGTGGCATGAGGTAAATGTTCCATAGATAACAACTTTTATTATTTTTTATATTATCATGTGGAAGAATTTAAGATTTTCACTGTTCACCTGGTTGCCTTCTTCTGTGCTGCAGTACATGACCTTTTGCTGTCATTCATATTCCAGATTCCCTTGTATAAGCTTCCTCTTTGGTATTCAACGTCTCTATTGAAGCAAGAATGTCACCAGTGAGTCTGATGTTTTAAGTCTAGCCTACTTACCAGACTTGAGAACTTCCTTAGAGGTTACTTGTGATTGAAATTGAGAGAAATACTTTTCTTCAGCAGACATTATTGACCGGTCTGTCAAAAACACATGAGATACAAAGGACTTGAATTACACAATTGTTTGGGGAAGGCTACTGCAGCCTGTACTATCATTAGTCAGTAGGAAGTGGTTCTTGTATTAATCAGGCCCCCTAAGGATGTTGACAAGGATAATAATTCTTTCCCAATGCGTGGATATAATTCTGAATTGTTTCATATTAAAACAAGAGAGGAAAAAGGCTTTGGGAAAGAATACACATTTTTAATAGGAGCTATAATTCTGTATGAAGGGTTATCTGAATAGTTTGCACAAGAAATGAAATTATAGCACTTATTCCACAGATATAGCCATTGAGGGAATGAAGCCAAAGTCTCATCATCCTTTGCAACAGAGATTTTTAAGGACTCAGTTAACCCTATGAAACTTCTGTTCATAAGTTCATGGTCTTTTGCTTTGCTCTGAAAAGAACAAACTGATATTATTAACCTTTGCTTAATCTGACTACATAGCTTTATATAAAAAAATAAAAAGCATTAAAAAGCATCATAGCCACTGAATCCTTCCAGGTATTAACACATATTTAAATTAAATGACAAGTCACAAACATAAAAAGGATATAGCCTCATGGATAACCCTAGCTGTATTGGGTACAGACGGTTAATGATACATCTTAGTATAGTTAATTCTGTTTACTTAGCATCATCTGGGCTCTATGAAATATATAAAATTCTACCCTAGTTTATTTAAGCATATCACAAATGTCCAACTTTCCTGGATAATTTTTAGTCTCTCCATCCTCTAGAAAATTACCAGAGGCTTGAGGAGGGCTGAGGCTTGTTCTAGTTAGAGCCCTCCAGGGAGCAGAACTATATCTCCTTGTTTAACTATAACTTCTTTTGAGTACCTAGCCACTGCTGAATCTCATAGGGAAAATGTAAAATCCCCAATCAATTTAGAAGCAAATTTAGACCCAGAAGATAGCCAATTAATGCATCTCAACTTTTTGGGAAGCCTGAGTCCAAGCCAGGAGCTCCCCAGGCCCTAGGTAATGATTGCTATTTCCATCTTCGTCCAGGAGGAAAAAAAAAAAAAAGCTGAAAACAGCCTCCATTCCTAGAGTGTTGTGGGCCACTGATTTTTATCACACAGGTAAGAATCATTTGCAATTAACACATAGAGCACTGTCTCTTAGAGCTATAAGGATCCATAGAGAAAACCCAATCTAATGCTTTCATTTTACAGATGAACAGACTGAGGCCTATAGAGGTTTAGGGGTTTGTCTGAGGTCACATGCTTGTTAACAGCTCTTCTGGGATATTGATCAAGTGTTCTAGTTCTTTTTTTTTTTTTTAAGTGTTCTATTTCTAAAAGACTTAATGGTGCTTGAAAAACAGTTGACTCTCTTAAATAGCATAAACATTTCCCCTTCAAAGGTACTTACACTGTTGTTTGTAGGAAGTACACAATTATATTTTAGCCCAACTCCCACTTGGAATAAATGAAAATGAAAATTAAAACCCAAATATTTTTGTTTAGATTTTGATTCTGCTCTAAGCGAAGCAGGGCTTAAAACACCTCTGTTGGTGAATGTCTCATTGCTTACTTCTAGGGGTAGGAAGGGTAGGAGTAGGCAAACAGATGTTTGCCAAGTTCATGGATAAAAGAGATTGCTGGGTCTTGAGAGTTTATCCCTCAAAGGCAGAGAGAGCCCCTTTCTCATTTTGAAGAGCATTACTATTACTTAGCTTCTTGGACATGGGGGGACTTTCTCCCTAATCTTCTGACTGGTAGATTTGGGAGGCTATGGCTATCACCCAGCATCCTAGCCACTTCTTGTTTGCACTCCTGTTTACATTGGAGAATAGGAAAGAAGCACCGGGATAGGAAAAAAAAAAAAAAAAGGTTAACTTGTCTGTTACCACTTAATAAATTACTATGGTATCTGGAGTCATACCAACAAAATATTCAGGCAAAATTAAATATATGTAGATAGAGATTGTAAAAAACAGCATCGCTGACACAGAGCAGAGTTATAAATTAGTTGAGCCATTTTGATTACTGGAGTCATGTTAGTAATAAGACTCGCTGGATATTCTGCAGATTTAGAGGGTGTCGATGAAGTGGGAACCTTATAGAAAATCAATGTGCTACAGAGTAATAGAGGTCTTGGCTTCTCTGTACCGTCCTTAATTGAATTAGGAATTTCATTTGAGAAGGGAGGGCTAGAGTCACAGTCTCACATTTGGTCCCAAGTAAGCATGGAAGCTGGAATATTTGGCAGGTTTTCATCATCATTGTGGCCATTGTCCACTGTCCCTGGAGCACATACTGTCATAGGCCAAAGAGAGAGAAGCTTAACAATGGTGAGAGGTCAGCAGTTTGCAGGGCATGGGGCTGTGTACAGGAGGTGAAAAATTACTACAGCTGTTCCATTGCATTGCTTTCCTGGCTGTAAATGAGGCTTCTCATTAATGAATCATGCATACAGACTGCCAGGGTCTCAGCATTAATTGACACTAATGGGAACATCTTATGGTTGAAGGGAGAGCTATGGGAGCCATTTTCAGTCTGATTTGATTTGGAAGGAAGCTTGGACAATTTACATTTTCCATGAAATGCTAGAGCAGCCTCACACACCACATTTGCACCCCAAACCACAAATAGGTTGCTGAGTATCTGCAGAAAAGTCTATCAAACTCTTCATGAGGGAGAAGCAATATCAACAAGTGCTTCAATGAGATTTTCCTTTTTCTGCCAGGCATGGTACCTACAGAGAATGTTTGAATCTGCTTTTGGCTTGTAGTATGCATGCTAAGGCCTAATGCAGTGTACGTAATTTGCTTTAGTCTTTTGAGATCATTCAGCAGGGACTCAGTGCAAGTTAGCCCTGAGGAAATTTCAGTCAATAATTTTTGTTTAAAAAATGTGTCCTCCCATGATAATGTAACTATATTCCATCAAAACAGGTAGATGCCAAAGTTTAATCTGAGCTGCCTACAATGTTTTACCCCTTAAGTGGAACTGATATAATCATTCCTTTTTTAGCCCCAAAGAGAAATTTCCCTGTAATTAGTTTTTGATACATGTTCAGCATTAGGAAATGGATGTTCATAGTGTTGGTATAGTTCAAACCTTTTCATATCATGGAACATATGGGTGAATTCCGCCTCCCAGAACACCCAAAGCCCATACTACACCTTAGAGTGAATTAGAAAGTCATGCCTGCTTTCAAGTGATGCATCCACACAAAGGCACACTGCTTGCAGCCCCACTTGCTACTTTGGTTTGGCGCTCTTGTGCAGTCAGTGCATAGCCTGTACAAGGTACATAATAACCTTAGTGCTATTCTAGTGAATGTTAACATTTCTCTAAACCAACAATGACTCTGTGGTAGGGTCCTGGAATAAGCAAGTTGATCTTCTAAAGAAAAATATAGGGCTTAGAGAAGAAGATATTGAACAGGCCTATGGGGAAGACACAATAATGACATAATTTTTAGTAGAGGAGAATATAATAATTTGAGATCCACATCTCTAAAAACTGTTTTTATTCTTAGTCAATATGACCTCAGGGTAACTTCTGATCCACTATCAGAAGTAAATATTTTCTTTAGGATCACGTAATTTGTTGCTGAAAAAGGATGTAGGAATCATTGAGTCCTACCCCTTCATTTTAAAGATTTTACTTATTTATTTTATTTGAGAGTGAGAGAGAGTTAGGGAAGGGGCAGAGGGAGAAAATTTCAAGCAGACTCCATGCTCAGTGGGGCTTGGGGCTTGATTCACAACCCCAAAATCAGGACCTGATCTGAAACCCAGAGTCAGACACCTAACTGCCTGAGCCACCCAGGATCTCCCTACCCCTTCATTTTATACATGAGAAGTCTCATGTGCAGCTCAGTGCTATATAGCTAGCTAATAATGTAACCTAGATTTAAATCCAGATCTCATGACAAGAAGTCCAATTCACATTCCATCACTGCCAAGCAAAATGTCACAAGCACACAGCCATCTCTTGGGTTCAAGTACATTTAAGTCTGATATTCTGCTCACAGGAGACTATAACCATGTTTACCATATCCATAGCCTTCCCCTGTTAGTGTTTTTATTTCTTTCCTCTTGGTCTTCATCTTTCAAAATGAGGAATGATTATCTTCTGATGTAGCCTTTTGATGATAGTTGATACTCCCTGAGGACAATGGAAATGGCATTCCATGTGGGTTAAAAAGTTGTGTTAACTGACCTCTAAGTTTCCTTCCATCTTAGGATCTAGTTTTATTAGTATGGCAACCTCTTTCTCGTTTGCTTATTTAGTTACCCTCCCCTTTCTCTACTCTTATGTCTTTCTTGAACGGCAGCACCAAGACCTGTCTGTTAAGGTATGAAAGCAAGATTAAAATAATGTTTCCAGTCTACCACTCTGCTTGGACATCCTTGCCCTTATCCTACTATACACATCATACACACACACACACACACGTGCATGTGCAAGTGAGTGCACATGCACATGCACACATTTTTGGTTACATGTAATATTGTGTTGATACTTTAAATGTAACAGTACATTGGAATTAGTCTACTATGACTCCTTAAATTAAGCCAGTAGATCCAATTAGAATTTAATAAAGTTGTGCTTAAAATTACTCTACTGATGAAGGCTTCATGCTTATCTATGGGAGCAAATTCTATATGTAATTGGACCACTCATAAGATTTTGAGCAATTGCCAGATCCACAGGTCCCTTCTGGGAAAAGCTGCCAAGGCAGATCCTTAGGCAAAAGTAGCTAAGCTTTCTAAAATGTAACTTTAACAATCTGATCACAATTTATTGGACCAAGGATTGTTAGTCAAAAAAATATATTTATAGACTTAATATTAGATTATCAGCCTACAAGATGGCCAATAGGTTTCTCTATATTTGCTAGTGAATCATAAGGTTTTCTGTCTAGAAGGGAGTTAACGCAAGATACATAGGGAGAAAGTATTAGATACAAGTATTAGAGGAAAAACAAAGAAAGCAGCAAAGTCACATAAACAACCTATATGCCACAACTACTTTGTATCCTAGTCATTATGTTAAAGTAGGAACTATTTGGGGTTTCAAGTTAGACAGATATGGATTGAAATCCTTTATTCATTCTTTGAGCCTCAACTCCCTTATTTTAAAAATGGTAATAGTAATACCTGCTTCATAGGATCATTAAAATTATTAAATGAGAAGGTGTTTTAAAATATAGACGGTGTATGTCACATAGGTAAATAACCGACAAATGTCAGCAAAAGAGAATAGCTTGTGAATTTCTTGAAAGGATTAAATTAGGTAATATATGTTATGCTCCAGACACAGCATAGGCATCTATTTATAATAAATGTTCCCTCTGTCCCGTATGATTCCAGAAAATATAAATATTTCCTTTAAATATCTAAGTAGATTTAAATTTGCTGGTCTTCATTTGTTCATGTACTCAAAAAATATTTAGTAAACATCTGTTGTATGCCAGATAAGAAAAGAAAAATAAGTCAGAAAGAGTTCCTGATAACTGAGAATGTGTGGTATGGTTTTCAGAGGGACAGGAAAGTAGATAAATGGCATGTTAGTGTAGTAAGTACTATTATAGGGTGTTATGGAAGCATGCATTATTATCCAAATCCTTGAAGATTTTAATAGATCAAGCAGCATAATTGCCCCTCCTAGAAACCAATCAGAAAGGCATACTATTCCTAGAAATGCCAAATCAGCTACTACATCCAAAAGGTGCATGAATGAAGGCCACAATGTCTGTGAATACAGAGAAGTGAGGAAATGTGTCTTGCTAGCAAAATTCAAAGGAGATGCCCATCAAGAAGAAAACAAAAAGCTTTCCTCTGACACCATCTGGCATAAGAAAGGTCTGAGTTAATAGTAAAATAGCATCTTGTGCATTTTAGCTTTCATTCTGATGTTTCGTATGTTTCCCCTCTTTTTAGATGAGACTGAAATGAGAATATTAGCTGCATTCATCTCTCCATTCATCCAAATCCTCACTCCCTATAAAGCATGCCATATGTGAAAGAAAAGCTTTAAAAATACATAATGCTTCTATTTTCATCTACTTCCATAAATAAGCACTATAAATTATGCCCAGCCACCAAGTAATATTATTGAGCATCTGTTCATGGCATTTAAATGTCTAAAGGGGCTAAGGTTGTTTAGCCGAGAAAGGAGAAAACCAGAAGTAGCGTTTGTGACAGTCTATTATTCAAAGGGCAGTAAACAACTATTTATCATAGCCTCTTAGGGTTGAATAAGAGAAAAGAAGCTCGCCAGTATAAGAACTTCTTGAATTTGAAGTTTCCAATATAATAGTGAAGTAGCTATTTCTACATCTCTAGATTTATATCTATATGCCCATATACATATAAAATTATAGAACCAGGATACCCCAAATTTTATGAGAAGGCAAAAATTTTGGGAGGACAATCAGAAAGCCAAGAACTTGTTACTTTATAAACATATATGTTTAAAAGTTATCTGCAAACTCATTTTCCTTAATCAGAAAATATCCATTGAATAAATAACGTATCAGGCCAAGAGCTTTGAAGAATTACAAAAAGTCTGAATTGTAATGCCTGAATTGGAGTTTATAGTTTGGTTGGGAGACAAAATGAGTGGATAAAGCAGTAGACAATACAATGTTATTCATAATGATATCCCATATTGCTTGTTGTAATGTGGGTGGGACTATTACAGGTGTTCTACAGATAACAGGCTTACACTAGTTTGGAAGTCTTAAATTAGCCTGGGGGCAGAGAAATTTCAACTGATCTTTGAATATCAGATTTTTTTAGGAATAAAGGAGGGGAAAAGAAAAAAAGAGAGAAACAGTGTGAGAAAAGGCAGTAAAGTAGAAATTAATAAGGTTTTTCATGGAGTCAATAAAAGTATAGACCTAACCCAAGGAGAAGGAATGTGATAGAAGTTAATGGGGAATAAGTTCTAGCAGATAGACTGGGACAACCCACCAAATTACTTTCCATTCATGGCCAGGAGCATGTCTACCTATACTACTTGTCATGTGCCTTCTAGTCATTTGCAGTCCAACTGAACACCCTATCCTAATCAGCCTTCTTACTTACTTTCATTTTTTCAGTACAGCAAACATATCCAGTCAAATGGTCAAGACAAGATGGCACTAGAACAAAATCAGTGCAATTTTCCCACAAGATATGCTTTGTACTCTCAGATTAAGTGCAGATGAGCTCTTTCCAATAGTACATTCCTTCTCATCATTATTGCTTCTCATCTCTGCTTTCTATTTCTTTTCATTGTTTGTTATTCATTTTTTTTCTTTAATTCAACAAACATTATTGAGTTTCTACTCTGCCTCATGCTAGACACTGGGAATACAGAAATATGTAGCATATTGTCTTTACCTGCAAGAAGCCTTTAGTCTAGAGAGAGGTATAGACAAATCCAATAGAGTTGAATGCATGTTATGTATTATAATACATATGATAATATGTATTATAATATTTCACCTAACTCCCTAGGGAAGGTCACCTAAACTGAACCCCCAGGAGGACATGCAGGTTAAGGTAGGTGGAGAAAGAGGTTGGCTCCAGTCAGAAAGAACAGTGTGTGAAACCGCAAGTGAGAAAACACAGCACACAGGGAGGACCACAGAAGTATGACATGGGCTACAACTCAATAGATAAGAGATCAGTGGTGGAGAGGGCACCCTGGAATCTGAGCCCCGTTATCATAAATCCTTAATAATCCCATTCAGTCACTGACTCATTGGGAACACACTTATGAACACTCATGTGTCAGGAATTGTGCTGGAGACAAGACATAGAAGATGTAAGGCACAGAGCTACCTCAGAGGAGCTTCAATCTAGCTGAGATGTCATAGCAATAAACTGACAGTTTATGAGGGTTGGGATGGATGTAGAGAAGAGGATTCATCCCAAACTCATTCTGTAACATTCTCTCTGCCTCTGATGTCTTTTACTTCTCTTCCAAACTAACTTTTTTTTAAAGTATGTGTGAGGTTTGTTCAGTTCTGCTGATTTACTCTTTATTTCATTCTTATTCCTTTCATTGCTTGAACTGAAATGGACATATTCCCATTAATATTCAAAAATATGTTCTTCCAAATAAATCACATAGAAGTATGTGCTGAGATTCATTGTATTCTTAAATTTGCTGAGAAATCTTTATTTTAGCCTAGTTTTTATTTAAACCTTTTATATTTTATATTTATTTTTTAAAAGATTTTATTTATTTATTCATTCATGAGAGACAGAGAGAGAAAGAGAAAGAGAGAGGCAGAGACACAGGCAGAGGGAGAAGCAGGCTCTACGCAGGGAGCCCGACGTGGGACTCGATCCCGGGCCTCCAGCATCACACCCTGGGCCAAAGGCAGGCACTAAACCACTAAGCCACCCAGGGATCCCCTAAACCTTTTATATTTTTTAATAAAATAGAAGCAAGAGTTGGAAATAAATGTGAAAAGTTATATAGCTGTTGTTCCCCTTCTGTCTATATCCGTTCATCTAGCCAAAGTAAAATGTAGAAATATAAAGAAATAAATATGGAATTAAGAAAATAAACTTAATAATAGAAAAAAATCACAAGAGCACAAAAACAGTTTATCTCTATAATCTAATTCAACATTTCTTCAAGGAGACAGGAATTTGTCATTAAGCAAAGTGTCGCTAATGGTTAAGTTCCTAGAGAAAGACGAAGAGCTGACAGAAACAAATAAAACAGTAATAACACAACTGAGAAGAGGTAAATAGGATGTTGGAGCAAACAGTAAAAAAGGAATAAGATAGGGAAGAATAAGTAATCAAAATGCTGAGAAAGCAACGTTTCAGGATTGAACGTAACAAAATTAAACTCAGAGAGAGATAGAGGATAAGAAAGAGAATAAGCACAGTTTTCTATTGCCTGCTTTTCTATCCAAGAGAAATAACTGTCAGATACAGGTCATAAAGTTTTATAGACTAATGACCTCTGACCTCTGACCCTGCGATCTATTTCCTCTGAGCAGATGTGCAACCCCTCCTCTTTCTGAGAATAATTAGGCAACATGGCTGGGTGACTTCTCTCATCCACCAGGCAATGAAATGTGTCTTTGGGTCTCAATTTTCCATCAGTACTCTTGCTCCAGGCCAACTCAAGACTGGTTTACAGACCAATACAAAGAGTAAGCAGACACATTTTATAAAAAGAGAAATACAGACAGACATACACACACATTCAATTTATAAATCCTTTCTACTGAACCACAGAAAGCAGGAAATCCCAATTTAATTAACAGACAAATTACCAAGAGTCAGCAGAACCAGTTCATAATTGGCCAGAGCTGATCTGCACAATTTGCAATAAAGAAAGAAGAAAGAAAGAAAGAAAAGAAAGAAAGAAAGAAAGAAAGAAAGAAAGAAAGAAGAAAAGAGAAAGAAAAAGAAAGAAAGAAAGAAAGAAGAAAGAAAGAAAGAAAGAAAGAAAGTCCATTCAATGTAAAGGAAGAAGAATTCTATCATTTGCATTGGCCTCTTCTTACTTGGGAAGTAGAGGTATCCTTTTTTAAATGAGCACATTTCCACACAGAGAGCATCAAAAAGGTATTTCCAGAAGGGCAGTGATAATTAAGCAGAGTACACACACCCTCTCTGATGCCATTTGAATCAGCAAGGAGACTGATTGGAGTCAGGGAGGGGACCTGGGTTAAGTTGTTCTTTTATGAAGCCAAGACTGCTGGTAGCCAGAGTTGGCTCTAGCTTTTGGGGGAAAGGACACTGAGTCATCTCCCTTCATGGAACAGATTTGTTGAAAGGGCACAAGAAGTTCCCATGGATTTCATGCTGCTTTGAAATAACCTGCATTTCAAATGGATGAGAAAGGGGTGGGGGAAGTGGGTTTTGTTGCTAGGTCTCCCAAAGCCTTGCCAAAATTTTGCCTGTTTCATTGTGAACCTGGTAACCACCCCAGCTGGGCACCCCATCTTTCTAAACAGGAAATAGATGAATATGCCCATCCTTTTCAGCTTGCAAATGTGCACTAGTAAAGGCAAACATGGCCTTGTTTGTTCTCCCTGGGGAACAAGTCAGGCATGAAGTCCCTTTTGTTAGGCTAAGAACAACTTCCCCTCTTTCCCAAATCCCAGAGGGACTAGCAACTTAATCTGGAAATGTGAAATGAACCTTACCTGGGAAGAGCTGGGCTCTTTGAAGATGCCCAGGAGTTAGGATCTGTCTGAGGCCCCAGGGGACATACAGAATGATTCACAGGAGAGGCCCCCATTAGTAGTGTACAATTCTATAGAGGGATTCTCCTCAGTATACAGAAGAGCATGGAGCTGATCCAGCCATGTCTCTAGTCTTAGTTTACAAAAGGGTTATGAGCTGAAAGACTGAGACATGTCTTAGATGACATAGGAATATAAAAGTATAGCCATAATTAGTGCATTAGTGTATGTTTCCTGATAAATATATGCAAAGAAAGATAACAGAGGAATGGACATTTCGCTATTCTTCATGGAGTTAGTGAGTATATAAACCTTATGAAATATATATATATCTTATATATATGTATAAATGCAGGTATATATATATCACAACATAAACCTTATGAAATATATATATCTGATATATATATAAATGCAGATATATATATGAGGACATAAGAAAGAGAATAAGCACAGTTTTCTCTCTCTATATTCAATATATATTCTCAATATATATTCTTAATATATATTCAATATATATTACCATATACAAAGGGAGCAATAGCTGGTGCTGAAGTAGCGTGATAACAAAAATAAGTAAGCCATCATCCTTCAACAAATTTACAGGAAGAGAAAAAAGAGTATAGAGTCATATGATTATAATAAAGGTTGAGTACAGCTTTGTTACTGATGCATACTATATGAGAGAAACAAGAATTGCTGGAGACTTAAGAGTAGGAGAGATCATATTTCATCAGGTGAAATTAGAAAAAGCTTTATGGTGGAGGCAGTCTCTAGATGAATCTTGATGCATGGGACAGCTTCCAACATATGAAGAAAAAGAATGGAAAGGAGGACACTAATGGAGGATAGTGTAATCAAAAGAGCCCAGGAAGAAATATATAGGACTTACTGATGGAATACTGTGGTTTGAATGAAGTATCACATTCTTTTAGGAAAATCGTAAGAAATAAGGATGAAAAGCCAGATTAGGGCCATACTGATGAACGCCTTAAATGTTAGGCTGAGTTAGGTTTTTAACTAAATAGAGAATAGGGAATCTTTAAAGATTGTGAACAAGGAAGGGATATAATTGGAACTACACTTTACAGAAATTAATCTAATAATGGGATAGGTTGGAAGGAGATTAGAGACAAACCCATGAGACTATCTATTTTAGTCTTCTAGTCAAAATGTAACAGATCTTTTATATAAGGATTGTGGAAGTGGGAATAGTAAAAGAGAGAGATTGGAGAGACTTTGAAAAAGTAGAATCCACAGGCTTGACAACTCACTGATGTGGCTGGCAAAGGAAAGAGAGGAGTCAGAGATGATGCCAGGGTTTTGAGCCCAAGGGACTGGAATAATAATAGTGTTGCCATGGAAAGAAAAAAAGTCTAGAGTTTTGAAGGAAGTGGAGTTCAATTTGAGGTGTATTGAAATGAAGGTAGTAGCTGGAAACTGAGTTAGAAATTCTCAGTAGGCAGCTAAATTATAGGAAATAGGCCAGGTTTAATACAGAATTGGCAGTCATTGATTTAGCTAATTGTTATGAGGAACCTGATGTATGCCAGGCACTGTATGAGGCATTGGGGTTTCAGAAATAAACAAGGTCAATGGCTTCTGATATCACAGAGTCTACAGTCCAGTGAGGAAAAGACAGGTAAATGCACAAATCCTCTTCAAATGAGAGCTATTAAAGGGAAGGTAAAGAAGCAAAGGATGCTATGGGACCCAGAAAAGTTCCAAAACACTTTACCTAGACTTTGGGGGTCAGGGTAAAATCTTAGCAGAAAGTGACCTCTAAGTGACAGGATATTGGGGGCAGGGAATTAAGATAAGCATTTCCATGCAACAGGAAAGTCCAACTTGGAGTGAGAACAAGGTACACGAGAGCAGAAACACAAGACGGAGAAGAGCAAGAGAGGAGGCTGGAAAAATAAGGCCAATTATTTTGGGTGTGAGGGTCACATTAACTTCCTATGAGTATCCAGAGAGTCATAGGAAGCAGCTGATGGATTTTAAGTTGAGGAACTATCAGGTTTTAATTTTTGTAAATATCACTTAGGTAGTCATGTGGTAATAGAGAAAAAAGGAGAAAACAGGGCAGTGAGATTCAGAAGACCTCATCCTAAACAGTATCCATGTGGGTTGAGAACTGCAAATTGATTCCAAAGGTAGAGGTAGAAGATTTATTGAATGGTTTGATGGGATAGAGGAGTGGAAGAGAAGAGGCAAGAAAAATATCCAGATTATTCTTGGCCACAAGGCAGTTAGTACTACCATACACTAAGTGAAAAACACAAAAGGGCCTAAAACAGGTTCCTGAATAATATCAATATTTAAGAGATAGGTGAGAGAAGGAACAACAGTGAAGGCTGAGAAACATTTGCCATAGAAGTAGGAAGAAAACTCAGAAAAGATCTGTGTTTTAGAAAACAAGGGAAGAGTGCATCAACTGTAAGAGGTCAGCTATACTGAAGACCAAATGAAACACTGCGAAGGGGATCCCTGTGTGGTTCAGTGGTTTGGCGCCTGCCTTTGGCCCAGGGCGCGATCCTGGAGTCCTGGGATCGAGTCCCACGTCGGGCTCCCGGCATGGAGCCTGCTTCTCCCTCCTCCTGTGTCTCTGCCTCTCTCTCTCACTCTCTCTCTCTCTCTCTCTCTCTCTCTCTATATATATATATATATATATATCATAAATAAATAAATCTTTAAAAAAAAGAAACACTGCAAAGAAGTCAACTGAGAAAGCATTATTGGATATCATAGAAGGGAGTGATGGGTGTCTCAGGAAAGAGCAGTTTCACTGGAAAGGGGGAACAGAGGTCAAAACATAGTGGGTTGCCGAGCCAAAAATCTGAAATGTATGAGTTGACTAAGCAAGTCAGTGCAATTAATTGGTCTATGCTGGAGACTTGAGTGATGGGAACAGAGGCCAGAGAGCAAGGCTGAGGAATGAGTAAGGTGATGGGGTGGAGGAAGGAGTAGAGGCCACTCATTCTAGAAATTTGTTGAGGAATACACAGATAAAAACCTATAGCTGAAAGGTCTACCAGCCATGTTTGCAGGCAAAGGAGGAAGGTTTAATGAGAACCTGGTTCCTTGCTCCCTCATCCTCACAAAACTACAGGGACAAACGAATCGATGCCAAAGTGTGGTGATGCCCTAGGAGATAGCTCTTTTTTATCTTCTAAATAGATTTTTAGAGAAAAACAAGCAGCAGTGTTCTGCAGAGTAGAAAGGAAGTAGCAGAGAGTTGAGTCTAAAATATGCTCGCATAATATTGCAGCTGGAAAAGCATTAGCAAACACATCTTTGAGAACACACATGTTTCTTTGAAGGGTTAAGATCCTTGGGCTATGAATTATTTACATTTTCGTGTAAATAACATCGGTTCTGATGAAAGAAATTCTTTTGGTGTCTTAGTCTGTTTGGGCTGCTATAACAAAATACCATAGCCTGAGTGGTTTATAAACACCAGAACTTTATTTCTAACAGTCAGAAGACTAGAAATAGGAGATCAGTTTTGCAGCAGAGTTAAGCTCTGGTGAGGACCCTCATTCTGCTTGCCAACTGGCTACTTTTCATTGTAACCTCACAACATGGTGTGACTCTTAGGAAAGCACTAATCCCAAATGTGAAGGCGCCACCCTCATGACCTCAACTAATCCTAATCATTTCCCAAAGGCCCTTCTAATACAATCACATTGTTGGGGAGGGTTTCAAGGTATGAATTTGGGGAGGAACCCAAATATTTTGTTCATAATATTGGGTCATGGTTGTGGGAATGGGGGCCATGGGAGGCAGAAGGGGGATTTAGGAGAAGTGGGAGATGGGTAAAAATGGAAGCAACAGATCAGTGCAGGTCAGGACTGCCTCTCACATGGATGAGCCCCCTCTCCTTCTCAAACTCCTCATGCCTTCTGGTCTCTCTTCCCATTTTCATTGTTGTTAACTGACAAGCACTCAGGTTCTTAGAAACAGTATCTATTTACAACAAGTTTTAAACAGCCTAGTAGCAGAAAGCAGCTCAGCAGCCAGCACCATAAATAGGATCTAACATTGAGATAAGCCTCCCTAAAAGTAGGTAGGACAAGACATTTTATGTAGATCATGGCAAAGCAACCAGAAAGACGCACAGCTCCAAGCTAGTCTCACAGAGTAACTGCCGGGCTTCAGCATGGACATTATGGTGAATAAGGAGGTTAAATACCTTGATTTTTTTTTTCTGGAGAATAAAGGGTACGCCGTTGTCCTTCCTTTGAATATAAATAA
This sequence comes from Canis lupus baileyi, assembly GCF_048164855.1. Taxonomy (NCBI): domain Eukaryota; kingdom Metazoa; phylum Chordata; class Mammalia; order Carnivora; family Canidae; genus Canis; species Canis lupus. The sequence continues at coordinate 16,147,133 of NC_132869.1, read as the reverse complement.
ATATCTAATTAGTTCTAATGGTTTCTTTTACTCTCATGATTAGTTACAGGGACAAGAAACAAGATATCTAAGTTTTCAGAACCTTTCACAGTTTGAATACTCAGTAAATACTAACAAAGCAATCCAATATGTGAAAATAAAAAGCCAGAATAAATCTGCCTCCTTTCTTGAATGCTGAACCTTTAAGCACTCAACAGGGAGAAAGCATTTTTCCTAATATAGAGATAGAGAGTTATTTGTTACAGAAAGGGGAAAAAATCCAATTAAAAAGTGGGATTTGTGAGTCCTCTGCTTTGGCATGAACCTCATAGCAGAGTTGATACATCAGCTCTAATGCCAAAGGCGTAGATGCCTGATATTGGAGATGATAAGCCAATTTCCAGTCTGTTGACTTTCTCATCATAGAAGGTAGTTTAATGTTCTGATTTCAGTAATAAATATTACTGAGTTAAGTAGTAAGGCCTAAACTTCTTTTGCCTTAAATGCTTATGCAAAAATGTTTAAAACTTCCTAAAGTGTTCAACCAAAAAGTGAAAAATTAAGTCATACTGGTTGTTTTATATCTTGCAGAATGAAAATGATCATTTGGCTAAATCATCTACAATTTAAGCCAAAAACCTATTATGTTCAGTAAGACCATTTCCAATGACATTCATGTTGCTCTTTAAGGAAAATGAAATAATGTAATGAATGCTTTTGGAGCAGGTATTATCAGCCCTTTGCTCATTCCCCCTCTGATCCCTTTTCTCTTCTCATGTATACCCACCATTGTAGTGCTCAGGCTCCTCCTTAGGCAGCCAGCACCTGCCTCTCTTTGTTGGAGAGCTGCTCTGAGCTGCTGGTCCTGCTTTGCCTGAAGAAATTGGGACCCCTAAGTACCCTACTAATAATACACAATGTTTACAGAGTGCTTACTACATACTGGTCCTTATATTAAGCGCTTTATCTGAATTACCCCATTAAATTCTCACAGTAACTGTACAAGAGTATAAATGAAGAAATTTTTGACTCAATAATTTTCCTTCTATGAAGTTGTTGCATTAGTATTACTATACTTTTGTAATATGTTGTATGTACAAAGATACTTACTATAGGAATGTTTTCTTTAAAAAAAAAAAAAACACTGTAAACCTAAATTTTTATCATCAAGAGACTGGTCAAAGAAATGCTGGCACATCCCTATGCATCCAGGCAAAACAATGAGGCAGCTCTGTGTTCACTTTAATGGGACAAATACTAAGACATATTGTTATTAAAAAACTAAGATGCCAAATACTCATATATACATAGATGTGTAGGAGTGTGCATCGATTATTTCTGTAAAGAGAATAAGAAATTGGAAGAATTTAGTAGAAAGATGTACCTCTGGAGAGGAAGACTGGGGGTTTGGGACAGGAGGGACACTTATTTTTGTTTTATACTCTTATTTAACTGTGTGCTTATAATATCTTTTTTGTTTGAAAGTAAATAAATCCAAAATTAAGTGGAGAATTTCAGAGAGAGAGGTAAAGGCTGGTAAGTAAGCTCTCTCAACATTTGTTCAGAGATCAAATGTTTCAAAAGCATAGATTTATCAATCTTATCTACAGGATCTCAAAAGTAGGTGTTATTATGTCCATTTGAAGGAAAGGAAACTTACGGAATGAACTAAATTGTTCAAGTACACACAGCTAGTGAATAATAGAGCCAGGATTTGAATTCAAGATGGTTTGATTTCTAAACCATTATTTTTTATTCTATATTATTTTTCTTTCAAAATCCAAAATGAAAAAAATTTAAAAAACAAACAAAAACAAAATCCAAAAATAGATAATTAAACTATTTTAACAACTTTACAAAAATGAAGTAAATTTGATCAATGAAAATATCTCAATTTTAATTTCTTTTTAATTATAAAATTTGCTTGCTTCAAGCAAAGATGTAATAATAATATAAATATAGCCACAGAAAAAAATTTTTTCTCTTTAAATACTAGTAAAATTATAATTAATTAATTTCTAATGAAAATATATCATAAATTGACCAGAAATTAATGGAACAGTAGCACAAAAATTTTATATCTATTTTCCCAAAAGAAATAGGAAACTTATTTACCAGATAAAAGAATCCTTTCTCTGAAAGTGAACTATTAGGATTCACTTAGAAACTGTTTATAAAGTCAAGTAGTAAAACCAAAGAGATACAAAAAGACCTAATTAGTGATGCTCTGCAGACACTCATATTGGCTCATGAGAGCCAATCACTAAGTTGATTGTTAAAGGCAGCCATTAATTAACAAATAGTTATATAAACCTATAAGTAATTAAATTATATTAAAAACAGGTAATATACGACTGAAAAGTCGTCACTTCCTAATTAATATTAACTATGTTCTTGAGGTTATTTACATCTAATCAATCTGTACGGCGGAAATACATATAATGGTGCACTGCTGTGACTCTTTTTCCAATTCCCTGTTTATTGACATCACACTGGTAGTTGGAAAAGAGCCCTGGAAGGAGTATTACACTATAGAATCAGCAAATGCGAAAAATGGATTTTTTTCTTCCATAAAGCCAATATATTTTTTTAAGATTTTATTTATTTATTCAGGAGAGACACAGACACAGAGAGAGAGAGAGGCAGAGACACAGGCAGAGAGAGAAGCAGGCTCCATGCAGGGAGCCCGACGTCAGACTGGATCCCAGGTCTCCAGGATCAGGCCCGGGGCTAAAGGCAGGCGCTAAACCGCTGAGCCACCCAGGCTGCCCACATAGTGCCAATCTTTAAACACTTAAGAGCACAACCATAGACTGATCTTCAATATTAGCATAAATATATAAAATTCACAATTTATAGCCTTTTAGGGGGAAAAATGGCTTCTGCAGTAAAAGATGACCATTAAAACATTTATGATAAAAATTGGCCATTCACATGGTTGATCCTAGAAACCATCATTTATGAAATGTATGCATCCAGGTTCTTTAAAAAAGACGTAATAAAAGACTATAAAAGGCAAAATATTTCCTTCTTTCAGGAGGAATTTTGGTTCTAGATTCATAATCTCTTCTTTAGAAATTGCATATGGGGTCCACAGAATGGATGGATTTATTCTCTGTGTTATCCATGTATATAGATTTTTTTTAAAATTTAGTGGTGTCCTACTCATAATAAAGACATTTTTTCATATTTTCTGTAACACAATGATAGATAGAGATGCCAAAGATTAAAATGATTTGAAACCCACGAAGCTACAATTATGGAAACCAATCTAAATGGAATTGAAATGAATGTCTGCAAAGACAGTACTCTAAAAGAGGCTGTAATACATGACTGTCATATTTGCAAGGACGTGGGGAAGCTTTCTAATGGGCTACTGGGTAAAGATTTGAGATCTTAAAATATCTTTAAAAGACAAAAAAAATGCCTAAAACTTACTAAAAAAATAAAATCAGTACCTCATAAGTACAAGATAAATGATCTTATGGATAACCATCAGGTTTCAACATTATAGTTAGAATAAAAATGAAGTTTAGTCAGTGGAAAGGCCTGGCTTCCTCTCCATAGAACTAGCTTGCAAATCCTTGCCACTAAGTCATTTGTTTTAAGAGGGAAGTGTTACATATACATACTTATATATATTTTAAACCATTTTGACTTTTCACACACACAAAAAGAGAATTCTAGTTAAGGTATTTGAGGGCTCTCCAAGGACAATAATATGTCTTGAGAAGCATAATTAGAAGATACTAGAATAAGTTATCTAAGGATAATTCCCTTATCACACACTTTCTAGAAGTTATTCTACTGACTAGGGCTCAATGATCTCCTTATTAAACAGAATTTTAACTTCTTTATTTGTAAGACAACTTAAAGGGAGCAGAGCTGAAGCTTTTTAATTGGAAAAAGCACTTGTTCACTATTACGAGGCAGGCCCGCTTAAGCTCCATTAGCTTTGTCCTAGGTATACAAAACCTGCTTCCACCATCTCAGCAGTATAGGTAGCCAACCATATTATGTGGCTATAAGGAACCCAAAAGAGTCCCCTTGTTTAAAAAAAAAAAAAAAAAAAAAAAAAACGTGTTACATACTTTAGCCTGTTATTCCCAAAACCCCACTGTTTAAATTACGGCATTGGATGAATCATTGCCTCCAGGGGAAAGTTTTGATGACCAAAGAGAGCAAAGCCTTAAATGCATATTTAAGAAAGAAAAAATAAAGGAAGCCTGGAAAAACTGAGTTCAGAAATCACATTAAGAAACTGGAGAATCAAAAAAAAAAAAAAAAGAAACTGGAGAATCGGGCTCCCGGTGCATGGAGCCTGCTTCTCCCTCTGCCTGTGTCTCTGACTCTCTCTCTCTCATTCTGTGTGACTATCATAAATAAATAAATAAATAAAAAAAAAAGAAACTGGAGAAAATAGGGATCGCTGGATGGCTCAGCGGCTTAGTGCCTGCCTTCGGCCCAGGGCGCCATCCTGGAGTCGGGGATCGAGTCCCGCGCGGGCTCCCGGCATGGGGCCTGCTTCTCCCTATGCCTGTGTCTCTGCCTCTCTCTCTTTCTCTCTATGTCTATCATAAATAAATGAATAAATAAAATCTAAAAAAAAAAAGGAAAAAAAAAGAAACTGGAAAAAATAGGAAAAAGGGTTAAACATAAATAAAATAGCAAAGTTACAAATAGAACAGCAAAAATTAATGAGAAGAAAAGATTGGAGAGAAAAAAAGATTAGAGAGACACTGTCACCAAAGCATAAAAAGAACATATGATAAGCTGAAAAAAATATTTGGAACTCATATCACAACGGGCTTATTGGCAATCAGCAAAGTGCAAATTAAAACAAAAAATTGAGTTACCACTTCACATCTTTCACATTGACAAAATTTAAAAACCTGATAACAAGTTTTGGTGAGGATGTGGGATAACATGAAGTTTCATATACCATGATTTAAATTATATGAACACAATGGAAAGCAATTTGATGATCTCCGAAGGTCAAAGATACTCTTCCCAGAAATTCAACAATCCTAACTCTCTTCAGGTTCCGGAGCATATTTCTTGCAAATGTGCTCAAGGGAACATGTACAGGAATAATCATTATCTGATGGAGTAGAAGAACAACATATTTACAAATAACTTAAATGCCTATCAATTTGGGAATGGACAAAAATAATGTTTTATACTTTTACAGTGAACCCTACCTAGCTGTTAAAATGAATTCACTAGAGCTATCAATATAAATATGTATCAATGTAAGTAAATCTCAAAAACATATCTTAAGCAAAGAAAGATAAATATGGAATGACATTTACAATAGGATATTATTTCCATAAAGTATAAAAGTGTACAGATAATATGTTATATGCTTAACATGATTAAATAGTAAAAGTATAAAATAATGAATAGAAAGGTTATAAGTCTTCAGGATAGTGGTTACTTTGGGGGGGGGGGAGGAGGAGTAGTTACTTCCAAGAATGGAAATGAGTTTGTAAGAGAGTCCACAGAACCTTTACTTAAAGTAACATTATTTTTTTTTAAGTTGATATAGCCAGATGATAGATTTAACTAACTGGTGGTAGTTCAAGGCGCTTGTTTTATTTTCTCCAGACATTTTGTGAGCTTTAAATAGATCATAATTGGGAGTGCCTGGGTATCTCAGTGGTTGAGAGTCTGCCTTTGGCTCAGGTGGTGATCCCGGGGTCCTAGGATCATGTCCTGCATCAGGCTCCCAGTGAGGAGCCTGCTTCTCCCTCTGCCTATGTCTCTGCCTCTCTCTCTGTCTCTCGTAAATAAATGGATAAAATCTGTTAAATAAATAAATAAATCATGATTTAAAAAATTAACAAAATAATAAAATGCACTCTGTAGAATTTCTTCTAGTTATTATAATTAGAAATCTCTTCTTGCTACTTTAAAAAAATGAGAGAATTTTACTCGATTTTGTCATGAATTTCTATGCTTTGTTAAATTCTTATTTATTTATTTTCAAGAATGAGAGAGTGAGAGTGAGGAGGGGGAGGAGCAGAGGGATAGAATCTCAAGCAGACTCCCCACTGAGCCAGAAACCCCACGCAGGGCTCAGTCTCATAACCCGTGAGATCACGACCTGAACTGAAACTAAGAGTTGTTCACTTAACTGACTGAGCCACCCAGACACCCCTGTTAAATTCCTATTTTTTCAAAAAAAATGTTTGATGTGATAACAGATCCCCCTTTTGTCCTTAAAAAATATTTAAGCAGGTTGCCTTTTTTTCAGAAAATATATATTTATCTATTTCATTTATAATGAATAAGAGCACACTTGAAAATGCACATACATACACATACAGCCTCGCATCTAACACATACATAGAAACGCATAGGCACACACATATGCTCATACATATATTCATTCACACACACATACATACTTCTAATTTCCCATATTGATGTGGTGTTACTGATCTTAATAAAATTGATTATCACCCTCTTATTTTTATACTTATCTGAGTTTCCTCATATTTAGCTGAAAATCACATTGTAAAACAGAAGTACGCTGAGGTCTGTCTCTGGCATTGCTGGATTATGTACTCACAGTTAAAACAACATTGGCTTTTTTCACATTTCTACAAATGTTTGTGTACTTTGTATGAATCTAGAATCTCTTGGATCTGAAAGTTTTGGAGGTCACTTGAGTGGCCACTTTTTCTGGATAAGTGCTTTCTCTTCTAATGAAATTATTTCCTTTTAGCCATCCCTACCTACAGTTCCTTTTTAGGGTGGAAGTACATAAACTACCTCCAATGATTTATGACTTAGAAATTTGCATATGCTGCATTAGGAATCAGTTTTAATGACAATTTTCATGATACTGTTCCATTTATGGTTAATATAAAATATGGCAATAGTTCAATGTCTGTATGTAAACAAAATTTGAAACGTAACGGAAAATTAAAGTATTGGAAAATGAGCTTTACTCCTTTTTTTAAATGGCCATCTAATAAGATCCATTTGTTGAACTTATTGTTGTTTCTAGTGATTAAGTTAAGTTTTAGTATTGCCTGAAGTGTTTCTCTTGTGGCAAATGATTGAGAAAATAATTATAATGGTCTATGTCTTTGACAGAGTCTATAAACACTGGGATGGCAGCACATGATTAAATTTATGTTTAGATTGTGGAAATCGTTGCTGCTTAAGAAGAGAACAAGCATATTGATCTTAAAGAGTGAAATAAGGCAAGATGAAAGGAATAATTAAATCTGCCAGTATTGGTGTTCCCATCCATAGCACTACAATTATACAAATTACATCTTTCCTCACCTTGCCCCTCCTTCATCTCCTCTTTAGGTTTAACTCAAGACCCCCTGAGCAGATGTCATGAAAAGGATTTTGTTTTCTTTTGCCTTGCTAGAGCCTGTTTTCAATATGAGAAAGACTCTGGGCTGGTTCCTAAATAAGGTTATCTTGTAATCCCTGTTTGGGATGGAAATGTGTACAGTGCTTAAACCTATTTCAGTCTTTGAGCATAGATCCTCTTTGGCCCTAAAACTCTATGAGTAATCTAGGTGTTTGGGAAGGTAATAATGAACTAGTTTGGACAAGAAGGGATTAATTTAATGCCAAGGCAGTCATTGAGCCACTGTATGGTAGGGTAGAAACAAATGGAGCTATGATCCTTCAAGATGGAAAAACTAAATCCTTATGGGTTCAAGCCAAGCCTTGTTTGAGATGAAAAACTCCACATCCCTACTGGATTTCACCTAAATTGTCAAGGAGTGACTTAGAATGAATGTATAAGGAATTCTGAGAGTTTAATACTTTCTTTCCTAGAATTGCTTTTAATTGGAAAAATAACTAAATTTAGAGAGAATCACTATTCCTCCTAAGAGCCTCTGTACTTGAGACCTTCTGTTTGGATACTAGGATCTCACCTCCAACACTGTACTTGGCGTGCTCTTCGGGCTTTTGCTCTGATCATTACTTACCCCCTTACATTTGCTGATATGTTACATTCTCATTTTCCTTCCACCTGCTCAACATGGCAATCCAGTGCAATGTCTGTCTACTTCTACGTATAGGTCAACACATCAAGCTGTGATACCTGTGTTATGCTAAGTTAATATTAAGAATAGCCACACAAGCTTCACGTTTGCTCAAATCTCATAGCTTGATGACATTTTCCCTCTCCTCACTCATATCTTGCATCTGGTGATATCTCCATTAGTCTCCTCCATCAATGAGTTTTTCTCAAAATGTATTTCATGAAATACATTCCCTCCACATGTTCCATGAAAACTAAGCCATAGAAAAGCAAGTTTGAGAAGTACTGCATAGTCCAGCCCTGTACTATCAAATGTGGTAGCCACTCACTATACAAGTCTGTTGAGCTCTTGAAATGTAGCTAGTCTAAATTGTGATGTGCTACAAGCTGAAAATACACACTGGATTTCAAACACATATGGGGGGAGAGAATAGTGTAGAATATCTCATTAATAATTTTATATAGGTTGTATGTTTAAATGATATCATTTTGGATATGTTGGATTAAGAAAATATGTGATTAAAACTAATTTTACCTCTTTCATTCTAATGTGACTTCTGGAAAATTAAAGAATACATCTGTGGGTCTCATTATATTTCCTTTGGATAACGCTGTTCTAGCCCCTCTTAGAAATCTACAATTTGTAAGTACACAGTAAAATTTCTGAGAGGTCTTATAGTAGGGAATCCTGTTTAATTTTGCTAAAACCAGGGGCACCTAGGTGGCTCAGTGGTTGAGTGTCTGCCTTTGGCTCAGGTGGTGATCCTGGGGTCCTGGGATCAAGTTCCACACTGGGATCCCTGCCAGGAGCCTGCTTCTCCCTCTGCCTATATCTCTGCCTCTCTCTGTGTGTCTCTCATGACTAAATGGATAAAATCTTAAAAAAAAACACAAACCTTTGTTAAAACCTGTCAACAGGTACATAAAGATGTTCATTACCACTAGTCATCAAAATCAAATCAAAACCACAATGAGATAACATCTCTCACCTATTAAAATGGCTATTACCAAGAGACTAGAGATACATGTTGGCAAGGTAGAAAAAGGAAACCCCTGTATACGTTGGTGGGAATGTAAATTGGTACAGTCATTATAGAAAACATTATGGAGGTTCTTCAAAAGCTTTAAAAATAAAATTACCATTGGATCCAGCAACCCTACTTCTGAGTATGTAGCTGAAAGAAATGAAATCACTCTCTCAAAGATATATGTGCAGCCCCTGTTTTCATTGCATTATTATTTACAATAGCCAAGACATAGAAACAGCCTAAGTGTCCATTGGCAGATGAATGAATTAAAAAGTTACATATATAATAGAATATTATGCAGCAAAAAAGAAGGAGATCTTCCCATTTGTGACAACATGAATGGACCTTGAGTGCTAAGTGAAATAACTAGGACAAAGAAAGAGAAATACTGGCCTTTCTCACTTATCGGTGAAATATAAACAAGCTGAACCCATAGAAACAGTATACTGGTGGTCACCAGGGGCTGGAAGAGTGGGAGAAATAAGAAGATGTTGGTCAAAGGGTACAAAATTCCAGTTATAAGATGAATAGGTTCTGGGGATTTCATTTACAGCATGATAACTATAGGTAACAGTACTATATTGTATACTTGAAAATTGCCAAGAGAGTAGATCCTACATGCTTTCAACACACACACACACACACACACACGTAATTATGTGAGGTGTTGGATGTGTTAACTAATCTTATTGTGGTAATCATTTCAAAATACAATCATGCATCAAATTATCACATTATACACCTTAAGTTTATACGATATCATATGTCAATTATATCTCAACAAATCATATATTCCTTGAACCTCTTTGAGCCCATTTTCATATAAGAACTATTTATGATCTTCAAGAACTAGTAGTTTTCAAAATCCACTTTGGAAAATATGGCATGAGGTACAAGATAGAAGAAATTTTTATCCTTTTTTTTTTAACATATGGCATTCTTCCTGATTATTAGTAAAAAAACATAAAGTATAGATTATATAGGACAAATATCTATTGCATCCAGTTACCACAAATATTCCTGGTATCCCTGACAGTAATATAAATTAATTACTTGCATTTCCAGTGATTATTTTTGCAATAAAGCTAACTGGAATTCAAATTCTTTAATTTTCAAAGGTTGTTCTCTGCCAAGAACATTCACCTTCATTCAGGATTTGGCAATATTAAGTATATACATAAATGTAATAATATGATGGCATTAGAGAATAGATTTCCTATTATCTCCATATCATGAGCAAGAACTTAAAACTTGGTCTGTAGCCATCCTGAATCATGGGAAAGAAGTCAGAAAATCAAGATCGTAGTACAGAGACTACAAAGAGAACCAAAAGAAGCCCACCATTCTATTACGCTTATCTAAAGACTCTGATATTTGGAGGGTATCATACAAATATTTGAAGTAATAATAATGAAAAATAGCTAATTTGGGAGCATTTTTCATAACCCAGCACTTCATTGAGCACTTTATTGCTCTCACCTCACTTAATCTTCCTTGCAATAACTTCATTAGTTAGAGACATATTCTCTCCATTTTACATACAAGGAAATTGAAGTTTGGAAAGGTTAAGTAACTTGCTCAGGGTTTCATAGCCAATAACTTATGGAGCTCTGAATTCAGAGCCTACACTATTAACCACTAGGATATACTGTATGGTGGTATGTGCATGCATAAACCTCCTTCCAGGGCATATCCCAAGAACTGAAAGAGGACAAAGAGGAAAGAGTCCTTCCAATTTCTTTTTCTCCTTTACAAAATTTGTACAATACTGCCACAAATCTCTCTATATACAATGAGTAGGAGAGGTTAAAAATATTTGTTTGTACTCCTTGGAAATTTTTCTGGAGTCTCTCCCACTAATATAAATAATATATATCTTCACAGTTTGCATTTTCCCAGTAGACCGGAGATCCTGAAAATTAGATGAGATACAAGGTTGATTTCAAAACTTGTAGTACTATGAATATGTCTTGTACTCTTGCACCTTACTGCTTTGGTAAATGCTGATCCCTTGGCTAAGAATGCCATTGTTTTTTGGTTTCTGTGTTTTTTGGGTCTTTTTTCCCCTTAATTCAGGCTTATTGCTCAAATCCCATCCCAGATGTCTCTGCCTTCAGGGATCCTTACTTTAATCATCCTGCAACCCAGGGTAACTTAAATGAGTTACCATCACCACCATGAACATCTTTAACCCAATATGTTTTCCTCTACTACAAAGCCTATCATACTTTTCCAAAATGCAATAGTTAGAATGTCTAGTAGTAGTCATTTGCTACCTGTATCTAAGCTCTTTTTCAATATTTAGAAAGTGCTTCACTTTATAAGACTTGATGGAAATCAGAGCTCTGTAATGATGCAGTTTAACTGTGCTCATGGTGTCTTTGGAAGATTTAAATGTGCCTAGAGCAAGTTTCCCCGAAAATAAAATTTCAGGAAGGGTCCTCAGGATTTGAGAATGAAGCCACACTTATTTGGGAAAGGGAGTAGACTCTTTAGAGTTAGCTGTTACTCTTGTAACTAAACACATGATCATGTATTAACTAGTGACAGTATGATCTGAATAATTCATTGTAAACTGATTTTTATATAATACACTAGCCATAAAATCAGGCAGGCTTTTAATCACTGCATCATCAGGTTGCAGTGTTACCTAGAAGTTCTGGCGTAAGCAAGTCCTGAAAGCACAATTATTTTACATGAGCATGAAGTTTTCATTTCAGTGCAACTAATCTTTCCACATATTGAAACATCCTTCAACCTCTACCTATGGATCAGTTTCTAGACTCGTTGCCTGAGAAGGAAAACATGCCATCCTGATTTATACATGGTATCACAGGTTAGGTTCTTGAGGAATAGATACTGAAATGGAGTTTGAAATGGAGAACATTTATTTGGAATCAACACCTGAGAAAGGAACAGTGGAAAAGCAGCATTGATCAGAGGAAGAAGTTGGAGGGTGTTGGTGGACCAACAAACCTGGTCAACCTCATGGAGAACTCTGGAGCATATTCATCAGCATTGTCCTGCAGATTTCAAATGGCCAGGCACTTACACTTCTACCTCAGTCAGTCATTGGATAGGTAGTGCCTTGGGAAAGTTATGCCCTTGGGCAAGGTAGCTTTTGCAACTGATGCACTCTGTGGGAGCTGACTGCTGGAGCCTAATCACAGAGGAGGCAACTAATCCTTCCTTAAAGGATTAAAAGATCCTCCTAAGTCAGAACTTTAAGTTATGTATCTGATTATTTACTTTTCTTTGAAGGAAATATGACCTGAATGAGTCTCTTTATCCTTAGATAACAAAATTGGAATATTGGTGTCAAAGAGGTTTGATGAAGCATGGATAGACCTCTTGGAATAGGCTCAAAACAGGAGAACCTTGTTTTGAGGGTGAATATTATCAAAAATATTCCTTAGGAAGGAAGCTTTTCAGTAATGACTGAAAAGATGACAAAGATGACTCTCTTTGTCAATGAATGTTGGCAAACCTCTTTCCATAGTCACCCCAACCCTTGCTCGATAGTCTCAAAAACAATGTAACCTTGGTGTCAAGGATGAAGATTTTGTAGAAACTCACCATTATGGACCACAACTCTCCAAAGCTGACCTATTTATATCCATTGATGAGTAATTAGTCAATAAGCAACAGGAACCAACATTGAGTGACACTGCCTCCTAACTTGGGATAGTATCTCAGGGGAACCAGCCATCCAGTTGAACTTTAATTATACTGGATCCTTACCATCATGGAAGAAATGGTAATCGGATATTTTTAGCTGGCGATGGTTTTGCATTTTCTGCTCACCATGCTTATATCAGCATCACCATCTTAGGAATCACAGAATGCCTTATTAAAAACATCACAGTGCACTACAAACATGTTTCTAACTAAAGAGTACTCACTTTATAGGAAGAGAGGCAAAGACAATGGACTTAGAGCCACATTCTTTAAAAACTGCTGGACATGTAAAATGATGTGATGGCCTACTAAAGATTCAGGCACTGCACCAGCAGCAAATTCTCTGAACTGTTGCCCAAGATATAATGCTAATTTTCCCATCACCCAAACAAACATATGGGTCTTGAAAACAAAGATTGTTAGTGGGCGAACCTCCTGATTGTATTAAACCTAGGGTCTAAGGATCCGCTTGAAAATGTTTGCTTCTCTTGCTCTGTGACATTGGTTTAGAGTTCTCAATCTCTAATGAAGGGAGTTTTTCATCAGCAAATGGAGCACTTATCTTGGTTTGCTGCTACAAAATGCGAAAGGAGGGAGAATGGATAGGACCTGTAGAATGTCCCATAATTCTCTTTCCAGTGGTAAGATTTAATGGAAGATAATAGCAAATCTGTACTGCAGTACCATAAAGCTCCCAGATCCTTCAGTGATAGCACCTTAGTCAGAGAACCCTAACCAAGAGGTGGTGGCTGAGATCAAAAGGCAAACAGAATTGTTAATAAAACAGAATAATCATGGCCAATCATTGCCTCTAAACCAGCTTCAAAGGTAAAAGCTATAGCTCTTACCCATACTTATTTTTCTGTTCTGTGTTTTATGCAATTATAAATTTTAACTTATTTTCTTCTTTCTTTTTAAATCTCCCTTTCCCCACTATCTTGTTTAGGTATGCTAAGTGGTGGTGAAGCTTCCAATCTAGCCCATACATTACAGTGGGCCACGTGACTGAACTAAAGGAAATTTTACTAGCACAAAAAATTGTGAGTTTTATCCCTCTTGGGGAGGAGGTAAGAGCGCTTGTGGAATTATAAAAGATTTTTGCATCACGTTAATAAAGGGACTATTTTTTCAAGTTTAAGTGCTTATACTGTAAATGGTCTACATGTTCCTGGAAACCTCATCTCCTAGAAAATCATTTTCAAATAATTACAGGGGCTTATCAGAAACAGTAGATTGAGACAAACACTCAAAACTCATGCAATTTTGTAACTAGAGCAATAACAAATACAATAACTATTCTAGTCCAGTACAAATACAATAACTATTCTAGTCCAGTTTTTAAAAGATGTTTAAATACCTAATAAATACTATGGAATATCTTGAATTTTATTGTTAAGTGGGTTGTATATAAAGAAAGATTTGAGGCTACTATTCTATGGAGATAGAAGCGAAATACACAAAGATTGGAGAGAATCACACAATGAGCTTGTTGAGCAGAGCACATGCCCAAAATCAAGGAGGAAGAAGAGCATGAATGGGCACCGTATACAGTACTGTGCTCCTCCTCAGCTTACTGTGTTTAGCTGTGTAAGCATTCACTAGTTGTTACCTAATGTCACAAAACATTTGTATACTGAGAAAAATCACAAATGAACCAACACAACTTCTGTGTTAGATTGACATCATTCCCTTGCCAATCAATCATGTGAGCTCATTTTTTATAGACACACACAGTATCAGAATAGCTGTGTAAGTAAGGAAAGAAGAGTACATATTAATTGGAGGTAACCAAAAGTAGGGACTGTAGTGAACATTTGTCACTATGGCTATCCTATATGCCCATACCCTTCTTAAATTTGGAGAATTCTGCTATAGAAGCTGAAAATATCAGAAACACTTCCCTGGCCTCTCTCTTACCTAGACTTGGGCACCTAACCCAGGCTCACCAGTTTATAGACCCATAGGAACTTTTAAACCAACGCTATTAATGCAAAGAAGCAGAGGCTAGGAGGAGGTCTTCGGGGTGATGATGACAGCAACTGCAGTTAAGATCAGGTCTGGAGTGGCTGCAGGGACAGAGGCAAAAGTGTCAGCCGCCACCAGGTGTTTTTCCAGGGCAAGCTGTAGGGTCTAATGCTTGTGCTGGCAGCACAGATGCCCTCACTGCTTCTATTGTGATATCATTTTGGACTTTGTCTCTGACTATTTAGACATGAATCTGATTCTTTTATTTTCTGGGTGATTTTTTGAGCTTCTTCATGTCCTTTCATGAAATTCTATTCCTGCTTAACTCATGTAGCGTAACTCCTGTAGCTTGTAGCTAAGAGCTCTGACTGTCAAAGTCAACTAGACTGTGAAAACTTCAGAGGATGGACTCTGCCTCTTATCACTGAACCCAGAGAGCATAACCTTGGACCTGGAAGGCAGGAATGCTCAATAAATGCTTCTTTATGTGAATAACTAAAGAGATGTGGTTATGAGAAATATATTTGCCCTAAAAGCAATGAGATCCAAGTAATTAAAATAATAACAAATATATTAAAACTAGAATTGCATTAAAATACTAATATGATCTTAATAGTAAATATTATAAATATTGTAATTATTAAGATATAAAATTATAAATGGGGTAATAAATATTATAAATGGGAGTACTGCCATTTTATTTTAGATAATTATTTCATGTTAGACTTCTATTAAGAAAAGATAACTTACCTACTCAGTTATGGTTTTCTACCCCCTGCCTTGTGCTAAGGTAGTTAGTTACCTTCATTATGCTTTCAGCTGCTTAGTGTTTCCTGATGCCAACACTGGGAATTTTTACTAATTATTCAGACTATAACCTTTCTCAACTAAAAAAGTGACTCACTCCAAATTGTATAGCATTCAGAGCAAAACATAGCTGATGTCTAAAGCTCTTTATACTTCAACTTTGCTTTTTATATTTTCAGAAAAGTAAAACAACTTTAAAAATACAGGAATTCATAACAATAACAGAATGAAGAGGAAGTTAAGAAATTATAGATTATAGAGAGTTGATATTTACATTCAGGATTTCCTTGTCTTTTAAGTTTAATGATTAATAATTAAGCAGATTTCATCCAAGGTATCTAATGGTTCCAGCAGCCCTTCCTCAGTATTCCAATCAGAAAAACTTGTAAATGCATTTAGAGGCCAGCCTTTCTGATCTCTGGCCCAGAAGAGGTCAAGGTAAGAAGACAAGGTTAGAAGGGAATGTAAATGGAGTTGGGCTATAGGATATATGCTGACCTACTCTTTTTCATTGCAGCCAACAGCAAATGACTAGATAGCCACTGATCAGCTTTTTGTTTCACAAAAAGGAAATTGTTGTTATTTTTACTGCTTTAATCTTGACAGAAGACAAAAGAGCAATTAGCAACACACTTTTAGCAACATACTTTTCTCTAAGCTTTTTTCTCCCCTTTCTCCAAAAAAGAGGTAAAAGTGATATAAAAGAGGAAATACATGTATAAATGAAACATATTCATTTCGGATTTGGATTCAAAATTTGAGCATCACTTTGTTCCTACCAGCTTAGGCTGAAAGGCATTTTAGTGAAGCAATTTCCCAGGCCTCGTTCTACATGTAAATGTCTTCGATTGCTACCCATCTATGAAAAATAGAGAAACAAAAGCAGAAAAAGGCCTACTGTCTCTTCAAATGGCTGACAATTTTCTACTATAGTTTTCATTTTAAAATGTTCTTATAGAGTCAGTTTCCATGCATTAACCTGGGAGAGCTATTACATTTGAATGAGTTCCATGCTGGCAAACTGCATTTTGGAGTCACCAAGGGTCTCTTGATGCTTTATCATCAGCTGACTAAATTAGTCTCCATGCCTATGGTTTTACACTTGGATTGATGGATGCATTACCTCACACTCTGGAACTCGAGGACTGTTATAGATTCTGAGGAATAGTGTAGGACTCACACTAGCAGTAAAATAGGCCCCCAGGCCCACTTAGGCAGATACTCATACTGTGAGGCTCTTTCCTGGACTTTGGTCGGTTCTTCAGATATGAAGGAATCTCAAGATGGTGAATTGGTTTGAAAGTCTTCCTAGACGTCAAGATCCAAACTCCAGCTTCTCTGTGCTTTACTTCTAATAGTTTCCACCTGCATCTGTCTTTGGAGCACAAGCCTTGGGCTACTGGAGCAGCTTTGCCTACAGGAACAGAGAAGTTCCTACGTTCTTTCCTGAGAACAGTTCTTAATAAACCACTTGCTTGAGAATCCTTGTCAAAAGGCTTGCTGCTGAAGAATATGACCTAATACACCTCATGGAGGAGTCAGAACTTGCTTGTGCCTGAAGGAGAGATTACATTTGGAAGTGAAGAGGGAGAGGTTCTCTTCCCTCCACAGGCAGAATGAACAACATGAGAAAAGGACCAGCCTGGGGTCAGGGACTGGCATGGCGTGTTGGAGTACAATGAAGGAGAATATGGTTAGATTAAAATACTCTACAAGGAAAAGGAGAAAGTGTCCCTTCTCTTCATCTTTACATTCCCTACAAGAGTGAGCTTTTTAAAAACAGTATTTCCCTACCCAGAAGTCACAATGTAATTTGTTTTTTTCCTCTCAGAAAACCTGGGAGAGAAAATCATAAGTACTCATCTCAAGTTTAAAGATGTGCAAAATTAATCATCTTAGGAAACAGGGAGAAGAGAATTTCTTTTTGGCTCTAACTGCAATGTGGATTGCTCTATACAGATGCACTGAGTATATGGGTAAAAGGGATTCTAGCGGAGTAGGCAGAGCAGAGACAGATCCTGGCAGAATGGCATTCCTTCCCTGCTGCAGCCAGACCAGTTTGTTCTCTAAGGTTCTTCAAAAGTTATTTTGTCTGCCACTCACACAGTGAATCTGTGGGTTTTTTTTTTTTTTTTTTTGGATATCCCTTGGTGCCTAGCCTATTACTTTGCACATAGAATGGAAACATTTTTCCCCAAGTGATCTTGGACTTGGGCAAATTAAAACTCTAGATTTGTCATGCACATATCTGAGAGTAAATGCTTAAAAAAAAGTTAATTAAAAAATATACACCAAAACCATAATCATCGTCTAATCCTTAGCATGGCTGCAAGAACCTTCATAATATAGCCCCATGCTACATTTCAAGCCTTCTACGCTCTCCTCCATGTACATAACTGGTTAGTCCTTCACTGAGCTCCTTCCTGTTATTCAAACACACACCATACTGCTTCATTCTCTTATGCTTTGTCCTGCTCCTTGAAATATCCTTCTACTTTTTCTCTGCCCCATAAATGTCTGCTCATATTTCAATACCTAACTCAAATTTGACATTCTTTATAAACTTATCCTACCTTTTCAGGAAGTTTATCATTTTTGTCTCTGTTTTGATCATACTTGGAGTATGCCTTCAATATAAGTGCTTAGAATATTACCTTCAAATGCAAACAAGTCCATGGGACTCTGGAGAAATGTGTTTATTTCATCTTTGTTTCTCTTCCCCACTGTCGTGCCTGGCACACTTATAGCTCTCCATAAATATCTGTGGATTTTGAAATGAATTGAATAAATTTGGATTAATAAGGAAAAACCAAATTACAAAAACTCTTGGATGATAAACTGACTTGAATTGTAGCTTAAATATAGGGTGGAACATTTGGAATTATTTGAGTAAGGGAATGAAAAACTGTGCTAAATGTCTGGTGAGATAATAAAACCATCACTATTTGCTGCCGCCTCCAGCCTCTCCTAACACCCAACCAGATTGTGCGTTATGTTTCCAGCAACATGAGCCAAGTGAGAGAATGCCCAAACTGATCAATACCATTGTGATTAGTTTAAACATTTCTTATTTCATATATTCACCAACATATTTGAGAAGAGAAGGGATTTCCTAAGAGCTTAATGGTCAAGAACAAGGGATTTCCTAAGAGCTTAATGGTCAAGAACAAAATGAGAAATTTAGATTAAAATAGTGACATTGCCTATTACAACTGTGAGACTTTTGGCGAGTTATTTTTCATTAGTGAAATAAGGATAAAGGTATTGGTCTCTTACAGTTGTAAAGAATAGCGCTGTGCCTCAAAAATTAGGTTTTATAAAGAGTAGTATTATTGCAGTTTTCTCTGACAATTACTCCCATTTTCATTAGGGAGCTTTTCCCCCAGGATGCCTCATTCAAAATATACCAGCATTAAGTTATTCCATAGGTGGTTAAGAGGAGAGTGGAAATTCCAGATTGAGGGACCAGCCATGTAGAGGCATAAGAGCACATGGCATGTTTAGGTAGTGAGTATCATGGCTGTTTTCTGATCCTACCCTCACTCATCTTCTCACAGACTTAAGCACTGTCTAACCTAAGTTGGTAATCCTCAAACCTCAATGTCTCTTTGAAATATTATGGGCTTTCTGGACCTGGCTTAGTTATCAGAAAATGTCTTAAAACACTGGTTTTCAGTTCTCCCTCTACCTTCTACTGCATAGATCTGACCATAGGTCCTCAGCTTCCCCTGGGCAGCAACATCCTGCTGGGTCCCTTTGTGACTTCGGTAACATCTAGGTCTCTGTGAACACCATAGGATCATATGTGTTTCTTCTCTGAAGATTACAGTCTCAGTACACAGAGTCTCATCTCTTCTATTTTAAATTTTGATTATCTACAGGGACTAATACTACAAAGCATAGCCAGGAATTTTATTTTTTTTTTTTTTTTTTTTTTTTTTTTTTTTTTTTTTTTTTTTTTTTTTTTTTTTTTAAATTTTTTTTTATTTATTTATGATAGTCACAGAGAGAGAGAGAGAGGCAGAGACACAGGCAGAGGGAGAAGCAGGCCCCATGCACCGGGAGCCCGACGTGGGATTCGATCCCGGGTCTCCAGGATCGCGCCCTGGGCCAAAGGCAGGCACCAAACCACTGCGCCACCCAGGGATCCCTTTTTTTTTTTTTTTTTTTTTTTTTTTTTTTTTTTTTTTTTTTATAGCCAGGAATTTTAAAATCTGAGGGAATCTCAGACTCTTTCACATTAGGAAAGAAGCTCTAGCAGAGCCTAAACTTTTAGATTCCTCTTTCACTCTTTTCATATATTTTCCATTAACCTAAGGTTAAAGCTCTTGGTTGATAAGAAAACAGTCTTTTTCTGGTTCCTGAGGCTCTCCCTTTTTTATGCAAAATTTGTTTTCTATAAAAGCCCAGCAACATGGTAGGGTGGTTTCACATACTTCTGATCATAGAATTCACTTGTGATCATGGAAGTCTATCTCAATTTTTTCAACTCTTTTTCAGCATGCCCATTCTATACCACTAGGCTTGCACTTATCATTGCTAAAGGGGCCAACTTTACTTCCTAGACTCCCCATCTAGGATCTCCAACTTCTTCTGAGCAACATTGACATCAACCTACTCCTCAGTAAGTGGCCCCTCTGGACATTCAGTTCCTAATTCATTCTTCCTCTCTTCCTCTCCCTCTCCCTCTCTAACACACACATACACACACACACACACACACACACACACACATACCACTACACCTTCATACTAACACAAATATCAACCACATGGATTGACCCCCCTGTATATAGCCTATGCTTCCCGTTCTATCATAACCATAGAGCAAGATTCATAATACTTTTCTTTTCATATGAAAAACTCTGTACTACTTGGGGTAATAAGAAATACATATTCAAAATCCATAGGGGTTATGGGAGTACCTATGGAGTAGATGTAATATAACATGTATGCAGCACTTCACCAAAAATTTAATCATTAGATATTTCTATGTCTAGCCCCAAGGTCACTTGCTTGTCTATGATTACTTACTATGATTACTTCTCTGTCTCACAATAGCTTCCATAGCTTCCATAGCTCCCTGGACCACAGTCATATGCACTTCCTTCCTTCCTGGCCTTCTATAGCAAGTACCATTTCTTACACACATGTTTTCTCCCACCAAACAAGTTCTCTTTTAATAAAATCTTTAAGTTTGCAAAAGATCGTCTGGTTACTAGGATTGACCTGCCTTAGAAAACAGGTAAGGAGGGCACCTGGGTGGCTCAGTGGTTGAGCATCTGCCTTTGGCTTAGGTAGTGATCCTGGGGTCCTGGGATCAAGTCCCACAGGGTTCCCACAGGGAACCTGCTTCTCTCTCTGCCTCTTTCCACGTCTCTCAGGAATAAATAAAATCTTTTAAAAAGAGAAAAAGAAAACAGGTAAGGAATTATAAATTGCACATTTCTGTGTTAAAATTATTCTTTCCAATAACACAAAGGCAGATTAATAAGATTTTAGTATACATGCAGATAAACTAATGGGTAAAGTAACAAGAGGTTCAGGGAGTTTATGTCAGCAAATCCCTGAGGTGTTTTTTTCTCTCTCTCCCTCTCTTTCTCTCTCAATTTCTACATTTTCTCCAAATTTTCTCCAATTGACTTGATCACTTCCACTTACAAGTAGCTTCATAACGTTCAATGACAATATGCCTAAAAGTGAATTTACATTTTTCACCCAGTCAGCTCTCATGATCAGCTTCCATTTATAACACTTCCATTTTCTATAGTCATTCAGGCTTGAAAGCTGACAATCTTTGGCTTACCTCTATTCTTTATTTTTTATATCTAACCTGTCACTGGTTAATTATTCTTCCTCAATGTGTTTCAATATGAAGTCCTTTCCATTTTCACAATGTTTGGCTATTCAAAATCCTTAACACCTTCTGTCTGAGAATTATATACCCTATGAATGAGTATACCACCCCCTAATGCTAATTCTTGCTACTCACCATTGACCCATAGATTAATCTTTCTAAAAGATCACTTTCCTGGATGCAGTTCTCTGCTTAAAAATCTCCAGTGATTCCCCAGTTACTATTTGTTGAACAAGTAAGAGCAATTAGTATCATTAATTATTCTCCTATGACTCTGATTCAAACAAGCAAGGAGTGGGAGTGGAAGTAGGTCTGACTTATCACAGGCATCTTAAAGTATCAATATGTTGTCAACAAAATTAAATGTCTTCTAGAACTACTTAGCCCAACAAGAAGAAAATGGGAAAAAAAAGAATATCTGAGGGAGAAGGAAAAGGAGGGAGGAAAGAAGAAAAGAAAGGGAGGAAAAATGGAAGAAAAAGGAAGATAGAAAATAGATGAGAGGAAGAAACTCACCTAAGAATAATGCATAATTTCTTCTTTCCAGATTTTTTTTTTTTTGCTTTCAACATCTGGATTTCTCTTTTCATGTAAGGCTAGTTTTTAATAGAAAACAAGTTTGTTCTAAGTCAAGGGAAAAAAGTAAAACTCATGAAACTAAAGAAAAAACACATGATTTGCCTTGATTTTTATGCTTTCCTAGAAGATATTAAACCAAGATAGCTCTCTATTCCAATTTTCCAATTTAGAAAAGGAAAGTAGAAAAAATATCTTTGTGGCTTCCTCTCATAAAAGTCAGAACATCCTGTATATTTGAACCTTGCATGGCTCAGATCTGGCGCTTAACATTTTTCTTCTTTTAAGATTTTTTTTTTCTGCCACCTTTGCTTATGTGATGATTAGTTTGCCAAAGAGAATATTGAGGCTGAGAAACGGTAGTCTATGCTTAGACTACAGTAAGGTGCTTTACTGGCACAACATATAGAAAATAAACAACTTTAAAACTGTCAAGCAAGTTTCTCAATTAATCTGTGCTTTTAAGAGTGAATACAGAAGCAAAACTGAGAGAATGAAATTAATGATAAAAGTATCCTTCAAAAAAAAAGTATCCTTCAACCAGAAATAACTCTGTTTTAAAGAAGGAATAATAAGTAATAGCTGCTTCTAATTTTAATATTGAGTTTGGTTCTTTAAGTCACCCTGTAGAAAATCCATTGGGAGGTAGACCCTAATGTGAAAGAGTGGAGTTAAGGTCTTTTAATTAAATTTAAAGATTTTTCTACCCATGGGAAAGGGCATAATTAGCTGTTTTCTAATGCATTTGACCTGAAGATGCTTGAATCAGCAGATAATTGAATGTATTAAAAGAAGTCGCAAATTCTAATTATGAGACTTAGTTGTTGGAGTAGGAGAAAAAAGAAGTGATTCATTATTTATTCAAGAGAGTTTATACAAATGTAGAAAGAGGTAAAGAAACAGGCAATTACCAAATGTCTCAGGCCCAAGACTGTGCATCTTCACATGGTGACTCTTAGGAGGGGAATTGGGCAACTTAGAACTTCAGTCTAATTTGTTATTTCCACACAGGATCTCAATCTGAATGCCAAATAAATCACCACTTATAGAGTGAAGTGCTCACAGCAGTAGAACGTACCAGCTGGACTGATGCCTGCATCACAGATTAACTGTGATATATTGGGCTTTGGTATGTTGCTGTAATGTTTCTGAGGGCACATACATCCAAATCTATAGGCTAACAAGCTGTGCTCAAATGGAGTGCTACTGAATAATTACTTGGGTCATAGGATGCTTACAAAATTTGAGTAAGGCATGGTCTCCTTTCAAAGGAAAACTGTGGGGCAGCCCTGGTGGCTCAGTGGTTTAGTGCCACCTTCAGCCCAGGGCATGATCCTAGAGTTCCGGGATCGAGTCTCACGTCAGGCTTCCTGCATGGAGCCTGCTTCTCCCTCTGCCTGTGTCTCTGCCTCTCTCTCTGTGTCTCTCATGAATAAACAAATAAAATCTTTAAAAAGAATAAAGAAGAAATCTTCTAAAAAAATAAAATAAAGGAAAACAGTATTATAAATCCCGTGTGAAATTCTTTTATCATATCACTTAAATATTGATACATGTTAAAACTATGAACTTAAATATATATTCTTACATGTACTAATTTGGGTACAACTTAAAAAACAAAACTGTCTATAAAATAAATACAAACTAATAAAAGTCAAATTAAAATTTTAATGTGATAGATAATAGTGTTTTGTTGAAAATGAGTCTCCATTCAAAACCCAGATGCCCATGACACAGATTCTGTTGTGTTTGTTATGCCTAACTATTCTGTGTCTTGTGGTGATTCAATTCTTCATCACTCTTCCTTATTTAAACTAATGAAAAACTGATCTTCCTATTATATGCCATGATGATATTTGGCTTTCACTGGCATTAATAAATCATTTAAGTGTTAAGTCAACCTTTTATCTCTCTTATTGGTCCTATATAATTACTGTAGTAATATCACTCTGAATAAAACTAAAACAAACATAAATTCAGATGCTAAATATATTGTGTAAAGCAATATTTCATGATTTTGCTCTCTTAGCAGATACAGAGGGTATTGTTTCATTTCTATGCATTCATTATTTTGCTCTCTTAGCAGATACAGAGGGTATTGTTTCATTTCTATGCATTCATGCATTCATTTATTCAACAAATAATGCTTGCTATGTATTAGCCACTACAAACGATGATGATGATGATGATGATGATGATGATGACGATGACAGTGATGAGAGTGGTGATGATGACGATTAGTGTTGCCCAATCTCTGGTCAAGAAAATAAAAAACCTTAAAATTAGATATTCAGTGATAAATCATATATCCAAAGAGCTATAATTTCAGGCTAAGTTAAAGCCAGTATAGAAGTGCATGAATATGGTTAAGAAGTTTGAAAGTAGCAAATCATATCTCATTGGAATGAGAAATATGGCTCAAAATTAGAAATGACTACAACAACAATAACAATGATGATGATGATGATGATGATACTTTATACATACTATTGAGTTTCTATCAGTCACTGGTTAGTCATTATCTTATTTAATCTTCATAGCAACCTAATGAGATACCTATTATATTTAGCATTTTCTAAATAAAGTAATTGATACCTAGAAACACAAAGTTAGTAGTGATAGAAGTAAGACTTTAAAACAGGCAGAATAATTCTAAAGTGTGTTTATATTTCTACATGAAACAGTTGGTATTTGAATTGGACATTTTTCATTATTAACAAAATGAATTGAGTATATACAATATATTGTATGGCCTGGGATGCCAAGTTAAGTAGTTCACATAATAATGGTCTTTAATAAATTATATGTCACATATGTATATATTAAAAAACCATTAATAATAAAATATAGTGTTATGCATTTAATAATAGTATGATAAATTATATGTGTCAACTTGATTAGGTCACAGGGTACCCAGGTATTTGTTCAAATGACATTCTGAATGTTTCTATGAGTTGAATAGCAAACTAAAAACTTGAAAGGCATCCAGTTTACTCATAGAAATATTTCCTAAGTTCCACTGCTGAATTCCACTGTGGGCATCTGGTTAGCTGGGCCATATTTTCTAGAAGAGAGAGTGAAATCTGCTGCTACTGCTACTTTTTCTTTCTAAATCCCACTGACCCTGGAGACATTTATCATATTTGAAAGCTCATTGCACAGGAAGCTAAAGAACTTGGGTGAGAATTTGTGAAAGGCAGATCTACATTCCTAAAGTCTTTAGAACTGAGAAGACTTACAGGAAAGACACTTAATACATGTCTCATGAGGGACATGCCTAGAGTAGAGGATGAACAAGAATAGTGTGAGTCTTTCTAATCCTACAACCAAGTTTTGACCCAGCTCAATTTCTTGTTGAATTGAGATGAGATGATCTGCTGTTAATCTTATCTGTGGAACATGGGAAGAGAGAAACCATGACTGGTGCAATATAACATCCCAGATTCTCTAAAGCTCTTTGGTACACAATGTCTAGTACATAATTTTTAAAAATTAGAAATAAGAAGAGACTAGGAAATATCACAGGAAAAGAAGACAAATGTATCTGAAAGTAATAACTATGTTAGATGGATTTAACAGAAGATTGGAGACAGCAGGATTAGTAAAATGAAAAACATTGGACAGTAAGATAGACACATGGGAACATGTCAAAGGCACTGATAGTTGAAGGCCCAAAAGGAAAAGTGAAAGAATAAGGCAGGAATGATATTTGAAGAGAAAATGATTGAATATTCTAATGAGGAATTCAAAGGCAGAAAAACATGCAGAATATCAAGGATAAAAAGGAAATCCTAAGAAGTGAGAGAGAGTTTTTAAAAACATTACTTTTAAAGTAGTAACTATACGAATGGGAACTAAATTCTCAACAGAATGAGTGCATACCAGGAACAATAGAATATCACTTCTAAGTGTGGAAAGGATAACTGCCAACTTAAGATTCTATATGTAATAAAAAATTTACTTCAAAAATGAAGGTAAAATAAAGCCATTTTTAGATAAAAATTCTTTTTCTTTTCTTTTCCTTTTTTTTTTTTTTTTTTTTTTTGTGTGTGTGTGTGTGTGCTAGAGAACCCACACTAAAAGAAAATCTAAAGGGAATTCTTCAGACAAAAAATCATCCCAGTTGAAAACTTGACAAAGCAGAAAAGAAAGAAAAATATTATTGGGTCATTTTGAAGGAATATTAACTATACAAAATTATACTGTCTTTTCCAGTTGTAATACATGTAGAAATAAAATACTAGAAAAAATTACTTAAAAGAGGGAATAAATAGAGCTTAAAGGTCCTGAGGTTCAAGCATTATCAGGTTTGGGATAAAAGTAATAATTTGTATTAGATTTTAATAAGTCAAGAATGAATTATTATGTATTGGACATCTATCAATATAATATAAAACTAGTTTGTCAATAGAAGTGAAAATGCTGTTACCAGTTATTTCATAATTTTAATGCAATTGAGAAAATATTAATGGTAATAGATATACTTGGGCCTAATCAGATACCTATTGGGCCTTAGATTATCAATTACATATTTAATTATATCTCAAAAGAATAAAATTTAAAAAGTCAAGGAAGTCTCAGTATATATCATTGGAAATTATCTCTAAAACATAAGATGTAATGAGATTTTATAATGTAGTTAGCAATCTGTGAACAAAAGTACATCTCATCCTTTCAACATAGAGTCACCTTTCAATACTCAACTTCCATGTGCAGATTCAAAGATCCACAAAAAATCAGGGTACTCCCAGTAGTCAGGATCCCAAATGCATAATGAAAATAATAAATAGAAGATTTTATAAAAGGGAGTATGCCATGCTAGAATTATCAAGGAAATCTTCAAGAAACAGGTAGAATCTAAAGTAGGCCCTAAAATATAAAAAACACATTTCATTTCTTGATAAAAATGTACTGCGAAGAAGAGAACAAAATGCATCTCCCATAACCTTTGGCTAGAAATGGAAAATGAAATCGAATACTAATAATAAAGATCTAAAAAATAATAAAAATCTAAATTTGGATATTTACCTCATAGTAATATTAGTTCTGAGAATGGGCAATTGGACAGGATGAATGACATGGGATGGAAGATAATTTTGTTTGGAAAAGAGACCTTCTTAAAGTTTCCTCTCACTTTATACTTTGCCGCAAATAGAGGATCCAAGTTGGGAAATCTACATGGATTCTTTCTCCTGAGAAACAAGAACATAAGAGAACTGAATGCCAATTTGCACAGTGAAATGATTAAAAGAGTAAAAAAGAAACCACACAGAGGTCCTCAAGTATCAGAGCTATGTCTTCACAAAAATGGCTTTTTATTCTTGTAAAATTTTGAAAGTTAATTATCTTACTCAACCTGAGAAGTAAAACTAGAATTATTTTAAGCAGTGATTCTTAATGTTGATGATTAATAAGAAAGCATACAATTGTTTTTAGGTGTCTTTATTTTTTCTAGTCTTGTCCTTAAAACACTATCACTATTCATTATAGATTGGCTCATAGTTCTAATATGTTGTTTTAACATGCAATTTTTTGTTGTACTTGTAAAAATTGTAAATGAAAGGAAGCATGAGTTCTAACACCAGTCTCAATTAACCATGGCTATAACCATATTCATTAATTTGAACCATGAATTTATTACGCAGTTATCTCTATGCAACTGTTGATAATTTATCTAGATATAGTTTATGGATAAAAAATGATTCTATTTGTTTGCTTGGAAAAATCCAAACTATGAGGAAATATTCATTGTCCCTGATAATGCCATGCAAATACTATGGCTAGATGTGCAGCATGATAATATAAGTAAATAGGTGATTACTCATGATCCCCATGGCTTAAGGGCTGGGGAAATAAATCTAGAGGTAAGATATACATTGCTGAATTGGATCCTCCAGAGAACATATAACAACTCTAGCATAATTATGCAGTGAGACTTGGAGTGGCAGCTATGGAATAACTAGCACTTCCATTTTCAACATTTGGCTATCTTTAAACCTAACTTTCTCTTATACCAAATGTCTGAAAGTCTCTACAAAATGTTTAGCATATTTTAAATACAGTAACTTTACAAATACTTGATAATTTTAACTAACTTATAAACTTCAGATACACTTTGTAACTCCATGAAAACAGTTTTGTTCCTGAAACAAATCCTCTGTGGCTCTAAGTCCCTAATTATATCTGGTTTTGTTTTAGATCTCAACTAAATTTTTTAAAAATACTTTCATCATGTTTGAAGTAAAATAATTAATGAAATGTACACAAACGGTAATCTCTGAGGCATTGCTAACCAACCAGCACACAAAATGTATCTTAGAAGTTGCATGACAACACATTATTCTAAATTTGGTTACTCCCAGAGTCTAAAGGAACATTATCAAAAGATATGGCTCAATGATTATGTAGCCTCAAGTAACTGAATAATTAAGTTATGATTTAACCCAATAATATCATTGTCTTAATTTACTGTATATTTTGCAGCTTTTCTTTCTATGTGGAGCATATAAGGTACATGAAACAAATCTGAAGCAGTATTCCCTAAAGTATACTGTCCCAGACCTAAAAGCCCAATTCCTCCAAAATTCAGTATTTATTCTGATAAGGTAAATCCAATATGCTGACATCCTCTATTTTAAAAAATCCTATAACTAAAGATCAATAAGCACATATGATAAATTACAAGATAGCAAAATAGTAGTGCCAAGGTAAATTATTAAAGTAAGTTATAGATATTTGTAATATCAATACTCACTCTTGGGGGTTTTTTGCTAGCCTTGCACATTATTGAGTGATTGTTTTATGGCTAATGTGTTAACCCTAAATGTCCTGAAAAGTCATTAAGAATTGGCACTTACAACTTAATCAGTGGTACCTGGAATATCAGACGTAGTGTTACCAGAGAAATGGGACTCAAATATCAAGGGAACCAACAGTGAAACTAAATTCATATTGAACCAATGAACAGCTTCTATAGGGTTTATATGTTGCTCCTACCCAAGCCCAGGATTGTCCCTAAAGTCTACATGGGAAACAGTGAAGGACACCCAATTGCCAAGGTTACAGAAATGTGCCCAAGAGGAGTTAGGCATTTGCAAGAACCAAATCTATGAGTTCTCCACTCTTTCAACTGATCCCGTCCTCACCCCTTAGCACTGATATGCTTCATTCTGCTCAATCCTTAGGTGAGAGTAGCAAGAAGTTGTAACTGCATAACAGAAACAAAATTATTAAAAATGAATAAAGATTCATAGCCTCAACCCCCTCTTACCACCAGTTAGGAAAAATCCTGGCTTTGCCTCTTTGGCATTTTC
This sequence comes from Canis lupus baileyi, assembly GCF_048164855.1. Classification (NCBI taxonomy): domain Eukaryota; kingdom Metazoa; phylum Chordata; class Mammalia; order Carnivora; family Canidae; genus Canis; species Canis lupus. The sequence continues at coordinate 16,117,910 of NC_132869.1, read as the reverse complement.
TTCTTCTCTGATTTTAATCACAGAGGTGAATGAATATTAAGAAGAATGTTCAGAATGTGAGTGATGGAAAAAGAGGTTTTGGAGAGGTTGAGGAGGTTGAAAGACACAGAAGAAAGGAATGGGGTGTGGAGACATGCGGTACAGAGGATGAAGGATTGGATATTCTTTGACATTCTGCAAGGGAGGAAGCAAGAAGTGATCACTGGAACTGTATGAAATTACTTTTGGTCACTTAACTGTGATTCCTTAAATGTGAGACTTCACCAAGACTGGAATTTTCAGGCAAAGCCCCCCGCCATTAGCAAAACAATGGGAGGTAAAGACAGAAGCAGAACCCTAATGTTCCCCTGACCAACAGCCACAGGATTGGGTAGAGCCTATGAAAACAACTGAGGAGAAATAGGTTGGCTGGAGAATAGAATAAATATAAACAAAGAAAAATTCAAAATAATGACCAGTGTTCAGAAACTGTTCAGTTTTACATTGGGATTGGGACAATAATTATGCAAAATTTGTATACATTTTCCCCTCTTATATATCACTGAAACCATGGTGTACCTTAAAATTAATACATAGTTTAATGTAGCTTTTTCCTTGTAAAGCTGTTATTGAATCAATGGTGAATCATAATCTACTGTAAGCTCCATGAATATAAGAGAACTATTCTGTATCATCATTAACTCTTTATTCAGCTCAAACTACTGTACACTATTGTGCACAAAGCTGTAACATAATAAATGCTCAACAAATATTTATTGAATGATATTTCCTAGAAATTTTTCATTTTAATGTGTGTCACACATTTCATATAAATCTGTTATAAATGTTACTGCATTTAATCCTTTCAGTACCCCTGCATTATAGATATTATCATGTTAATTTCACAGGTGCTGGAAACTGCATCTCAGAGAGGTTAAGAAACTCTGTGAAAGTTCCAAATTTGGAAAGAGATGGAGCTGCTTTCAAATCCATGTCTAAGGCCTCAAAAACACAGTCTTAATGTTATACTATGTTGTTTCAAGAGAAGAATTCAGTAGACAAATTTAATGAAAGTTCAAAGGAGGAGAGAAACAAGCAGAATCCAAGAACAGAGTCTGAGTGGAAGGGTTATAGTTAGAGTCAGAGAGCAATGAGAAAAGATAAGGGACCACATGAGGAGCTGTCCCTGCCCTAAGCTAAATACCAGACAAAATGGGTCCCTGACTACTAAAAAAATCTGCATTGTCAACACCATTCTTTAACCATATAATACTCAATTCTATTCCTCCTGAGGAATGCACAATACCCCTACTCCAAGTTTCAGATCTGTGTAAACTCACCAACTAGAACTTACTAAATAATTTAAGGCATTAATTTTTCAAATAGTGATTTATTGATCCAATGACCAAAATAAGTTCCCAAAAGTGTTTAACATACTCCAGAGGAGTAATTTGTTATACTGGAGGAAAGTAAACCTTCCTTCTCAATCACTGTGACTTACAGAGATACATACTTTGCATTTATATTACACGAGCTAAAAGTATTATGTTGAAGCTCACAGATGCCATTCATATAAGCAAAGGGAATTGATTCCAGTCAACTCCTGCTAATGTACAATAAGCACAGAATAACAAAGAGGACTATGGCCCATATTCAGTAGCCCCCTAGCCAGTTGTAAAGAGGCATCATCTAAAGTGGTAAGCAGTGATATCACTTCCTTCTGCACACTGTTCTGTTCTGCAATTTCATCCATTCCATGGGTCCTCCCCTTGTAAACTATGAGCCTTCTTTCTCCTGACTACAATGCATCCTACAGTTGATAACAAATTGCAGCTGTCCACTAGCTTATTACGTCTTCTCAATGACCAAAATAAATCCATATTCGTGTAAATGTGCCTTTTCCCTCGTAGAAGTTGAAACCGGTTACACATAGTTAATCATACTAGTGTTACCTCTACGGTCAGAAACCGTCATTAAGTCTCTCCTTAGCCTGCTTCCAAACTCAGTAATCCCAATGAGTTCAATTTTTCCCAATCAACCCTCTAATCATTTTCATTTTTATTCTCATTTCCTCTGGAACCTATCCAAATTCTCTATATCTCAGATCAATAATATGATTGAAATTAATCTCACCACAATAGCAGTTAAGACTAAAACCACATGAACTATACTGGGAGAATCACTTCATATTTCCAATGCTTGCCTTTTAGAGCTTGATGTGAAATGTGCTATTAACTTTGCTACTTCATAATATATGCCTTATTCCACTATATTTATAGAATCTAACTGAATCACATCAGCTCATGTTCAAGTTCTACTTACCGCCTCAAGATGGTGTTCTGGATTTCACTTATTTTTTCCTGAGTGAATGATATTGAACATGTCAATTAAAATATTAAGCTTAACAATTTATCCAATTTCTAATGACATTTTAATTTTAATTTCAATAGGCCTAGTCTAAGTTATACTGTCCATATTGAAGTATGTTTATATATAATATATATACATATATAAAATATTACAATCCTTTAGAAAGGATTTCTAAGAGTAGCTAATCATAAAATCATGTAATCTTAGAGGTAGAAGAACATTATGTCAGATTCTGTTCCTTCAGAGGCACAAGACTAGTTGCCTTGATTTTCAGAAAAGGGAGATGGCAAATTCTGTGGTCATATGGTATACATTCCATCCCACCATCAAGAATGTGAATTCTAATGAGCTTGACATAGATACTATCATAAGGAAATAACATAAAATACAAAGATTATTTAAAAGATGCATCAAAGATGCTCATCAGAGAATTGACAGAGGAAATAATTATGAATTATAAATTATAATTATATTATTATAAATTCCCTAAATAAAATTGCCAACACTAAGAATATGATTAAATGCTTCTACTAGAATTAGTCATTTTTAACTTAATTAACAGAGGGAAATAAATCCTCCATATATAATTTTAGTGTACCTTTTTTTTTTTTTAAAGATTTTATTTATTTATTCATGAGAGACACAGAGAAAGACAGAGAGGCAGAGACACAGGTAGAGGGAGAAGCAGGCTCCATGCAGGGAGCCTGACGTGGGACTCGATCCCAGGTCTCTAGGATCAGGCCCTGGGCTGAAGGCGGCACTAAACCACTGAACCACCGGGCTGCCCTAGTGTACCTTTTTTGATGAGTTTGCTTCCAGAACACAGATATCATGAAAACTACTGCTAAATCTAAGCCAAAACAGGGAAAGAAATTAACATCAACATCATTAGACATGTAGATCCAGGCAAGCCCACCACTATGGCCATCTGATCTACAAATGTGAGGAGACTGAAAAAAAAAAATTGAAAAATTTGAGAAGAAGGCTACTGACATGGGAGAGGGTTCCTTCAACTATGCCTGGGTTTTGGATAAGCTGAAAGCTGAATGTGAGCACGGGATCACCATTGATAACTCCATGTGGAAAATTGAGACCAGTAAGTATTATGTTTTTGTCATTGATGCCCCAGGATACAGGTACTTTATCAAAAACATGATTCTAGATACATATCAGGCTGTGCCTAAAATTTTCTGCCTGATTGTTGTTGCTGGTGCTGGAAAATTTGAAGCATACTATATCCGAAAATGGTCAGACCTATAAGCATGCACTTCTGGCTTACACACTAGCTGTGAAACAACTAATTATTGGTGTTAAAAAAAAAAAAAAAAAAAAGGATCCCGGGACACTTGGGTGGCTCAGCAGATAAGAGTCTGCCTTCAGCCCAGGGTGTGGTCCTGGAGACCCGGGATCGAGTCCCACATCAGGCTCCCTTGCATGGAGCCTGCTTCTCCCTCTGCCTGTGTCTCTGCCTCCTTCTCTCTGTATCTCTCATGAATAAATAAATAAAATCTTTAAAAAATAAATAAAATAAATAAAATAAAATAAATGGATTCCACTGAGACATTCTTCATCCAGAGAAATTTCAAGGAAATCATTAAGGAAATCAGCACCTATATTTGGAAAACTGGCTGCGGGCCAGACACAGTAGCATTTGAGCCAGTTTCTGGTTGGTATAGTGACAACATGCTGGAGCCAAGTACAAACATGGCTTGATTCAAGTGATGGAAAGTCACCAGTAAAGATGGCAATGCCAGTGGAACAATACTGCTTGAAGCTCTGGATTGTATTCTGCCACCAATCCATCCAATTGACAACCCTTGGGTTTGTTCTTCTAGGATGTCAACAGAATTGGTGATGTTGTTACTGTCTCTGTGAGACTGTGTTCTCAAACATGGCATTATGGTCATTTTTGTTATCATCCATGTTACAACTGAAGAAAAGTCTGTTAAAATGTACCACAAAGTTTATTTTTTTTAAGATTTTACTTATTTATTCATAAGAGACATAGAAAGAGAGCAGAGACATAGAGGGAGAAGCTGGCTCCCCATGGGGAGCCTGACGTGGGACTCAATCCCAGGACTCCAGGATCAGGACCTGAGCTGAAGGTTCAACCACCAAGCCACCCAGGTACCCTGTACCATGAAGTTTAAATGAAGCTCTTCCTTGGGAGAGTGTGGAGTTCAGTGTCCAGAATGTGTCTGTCAGAAATGTTCATCATTGCAGTTGGGTGGTGATAACAAAAATAACCCACCAATGAAAGTAACTGGCCTCACTGCTCAGGTGATTACCCTGAATCACCCACACCAAATCAGTGCTGGCTATGAACCTGTGCTGGATTGTCACGCAGCTCACGTTGCTTGCAAAGTTTGTTGAGCTGAAGGAGAAGATCAATCACCATTCTGGTAAGAAGCTGGAAGATGGCCTTAAATTTTTGAGATCTGGTGATGTTGTCATGGTTGATATGCTTTTTGGAAAGCTTATATGATGAGAGCTTCTCTGACTATTCTCAGGATCATTTGGCCATTTGTTATTTCTAATGGACCATTGCTGTGGTTATCATCAAATCTGTGGAGAGAAAAGTTGCTGGAGCTGGTAAGGTCATCAAGTCTTCCCATAAAACTCAGTAGGCTAAATGAATATTATCTCTAATAACTGCAACCTCAGTCTTAATCAGTGGTGGAAGGTCTAGAACTGCTTGTCTCAACTGGCCAATTAAGTTAAATGGTAAAATCTCGTCAATGATAAAAATGCAATGTAAAAACTTACAGGGAAAAGAGGATGTTTTATGTATCATTTGTTTTTTTTCTATAGCAATTTTAAGTTAGTTTTTAAAATCAGTACTTTTTAATGGAAACCATTTGACCAAAAATCTGTCACAGAATTTTGAGACCTATTAAAAATAAAGTTTAATGAGAAAAAAATTCAGTGTAAAAAAAAAATACAAAACTATACATATAAAATCATACCCCTAAATCAAAAGAAAATGAAGATATATAGATACCTGGATAAATATATACACATATAGAAATGTAAAAAAATGGCTATAGGTATTCAATCAATAGCAGTAATTGTCTCTTGATATTTACAGGTGATTTTTGTTTATTTCTTTCCTAAAATTCCGTTTTCCCACTTGTATGTATCTGGTCTTTTTTATTTATTTTATTTAGTTAGTTTTAGTATAATTGACAAAAGATGTTAAGTCTCACGTGTAAAATTTAGTAGTTTGACAAGTAAATACATTATGCTATGTTCATCACAAGTGTAGCTATACATCAGTATTACAATATTATTAACTCTATTCCTTATGCTGTGCCTTTTATTCCCCTGACTTATTGGTTTCATAACTGGAAGCTGTATTTCCCTCTCCCCCCACCCATTTTGCTCAACTTCCCACCCTATTCCCCTCTGGCAACCATTAGTTCTATGTATCTATAGGTCTGATTCTGCTTTTTGTTTGTTTATTCATTTGTTTTTTTTAGATTCGACTGCATCTGCATTACATCTTTAACTTGCAATTAAACTACTTTTATTTTGGAATTTTGTAAATCCACAAAATTAATCATAAGTCTTCTTTTTGCAATTTTTAGCTTTATTGCTGGTAAGCCAAGGAATTTAATTTCATGGCTAACCCAAATCACCAATTTAAAATAATAAAACACACTCCACTCCCAAAATTGTATTTCTCCATGGGTGACAACAAACTAATATCTGGGCCACAATAAAAGACAAAAGGATCTATAGAAAATCTTGGAAATATGAGGAAGGTGAGTTGGTTCAGGCATAGAAAGTCTAAACTTAAAACAGAAAGTCCAGGAAAACTTCTGTACAATTCTGATTTCAAAGTAGAGGGTAAATAAAAATCACAGAAATTACAGTGGAGAAACCTGAAAAACATTATCTGAGTCAATTGATCAAGATCAATATCATTAGTAGTAACTCATGTTGATTGCATGAGTATGTGACTCTTGATATAATGTGATAAAAGTGGTACTTTACCGCTTTGGTCTTTTTCCTTCAAACCCATAACCTCAGTCTAATAAGGACGAAAGCATCATACAAATCCCAGTTGAGAGACTTTCTTCAAAATACCTGACTAGTACTCCTCAAAACTGTCAAAGTCACCAAAAATAAGAAAAGTCTGAGAAACTGTTGCAACCAAGAGGAGCCTAAAGAAACATGGTGGTTAAATGTAATGCATTCTGTATGGGGTCTAGAACACTAGAACAGAGAAAAGATAGTAAATAAGTAAATACAAATAAATAAGAAATCTGATATAGCATGGAATTTAGTTAATAATAATGTATCAATGTTGGTTCATTAGCTACATAATAGGTACCATAATGTAAGGTATTAACAAGAGAGAAAACTGGGTGTGGGATATATTGGAAGTCTCTATATTATTTTCATGACTTTTCTGTAAACCTAAATCTATTCAAAAATGGAAAGTCGATTTAAAAATTATACATATAGGGGATCCCTGGGTGGCTCAGCGGTTTAGCGCCTGCCTTTGGCCCAGGGCGCAATCCTGGAGTCCTGGGATCGAGTCCCACGTCGGGCTCGTGGCATGGAGCCTGCTTCTCCCTCCTCCTGTGTCTCTGCCTCTCTCTCTCTCTCTTTATGTCTATCATAAATAAATAAATAAATAAATAAATAAATAAATAAATAAATAAATAAATAAATCTTTAAAAAAAATTATACATACATACAAAGCAACCTTGTATGCACAGAGTATTCTACTAGTGCTGACATCATTGACACCCCTCCTCAACTACAAGCTCTTGAAACAAGGTACTGTTTTATCCACCTTTGTATTTCCTACAATGCTGAAAGCCTGTCTTTTATACAAGTACAGGATAAATGTCCACAAAATTGAAAGACAAGAAGATCCAATGTCTGGGGTCCTGCTAACTGCATAGTAATAAAGCAAAATTTTATGTTAAGATGCGCTTTTTCCACTCCTAGCAACTATTGCAGAATTTAATCTTACTTTGAGAGAAAGACTCATAATAGTGGCCTGAAATTGAAAGAAAGGCAAATAAACACAGATTAGTAGCCTCGGGACTACTGACTACATATAAGGAATCTCATAGAACCTATAGGTGTCTTCATTTACAAAATTACCTAACAATGTTGTTGCTTAAAGCTTGAAACTCAAAACAGGGAGACCATATCAAAGAAGAAAATACATAAGACCTGAATTTTGAAGGTTGTTCTGAGAATTAGCTGAAAAAAATACATGTGAACGCCCTTTGAAAATCACCACACAAATAGAAGTTCTTAAATTTCCTCAGGTGTGGAGCACCTGAAAGTCATAGTGCTCCTTGGAGATCACAATGAATACTAATGTTTTGAATTGCAGTAGAGGAACCATTTTAGTGGCAGAAAAGAGAACAATGTGATGCAGAATGAGATCACAACTATATGTACACGCAATACACACAAACATGCACAAATACACACACACAAATGGTTAGACTCAGCTTAACGGTGCCTTAATGATTTCTTCCATTATTATTCATTTGATATTTTGTTCTTTCTTTTTTCTGTATCTGCTTGTTAATTGTACGTATGTCTTCAACACCAAACTATAAGCCAGCACATATGTCTTGCTAGTTCTCGTATATCATAGAGTTTGGCACATAATAGACACTTATTCAACACATTTCTTGAGCACTTACTAGAAGTTGTGAAATAAGAGTTAAAGGCCAAGATTGCTGTTCGCATGGTAATTCTAATAGGTTAAATGGGGAGAAAGTAGACCTGGGAAAGAGGGAATGGGAGTTGGAAAGGGAAACAGCAGTATAAAGCAGAGTGATTGCAACTGAGAAAATGAGATTTGAGAAAAAAATGGAAAGAAGTAATGGTTGCAGCCAAGCAGATATCTGGCAACAAACCATCCTGGGCAGAAAAATAGAGTATGGCTTCTAGGGTACGAGTTTACCTGGCATGTTGAAAAAACAGCCAGCAGGCCAGAGTGCATGGAGCCTTGTGAATGAAAGGAAGAAGGGTAGGCAAAGTCAGAGAGGGCCAGGCCACACTGGGCCTCATAGGACATGATAGAGATTTGTGCCTTACTTGGTAGTGAAATAGGGAACCATTGCTGAGTTTTTAGCAAAAGACATATCACCTGACCTACATTTTCAAAGGCTCACTCTGGCTCCTGGGTAGAAAATAGACTAGGTAGTATCAAAAGCAGAAGCAAACAGACCTCTTGGGAGGTCAGTGCCGTAATCTTTGGTGGCTCAGACCAAAGCAGTAGGTGTGGCCATGATGAAAACTAGTTGAATGCTGGCTACATCAAAGTAGAATCAATAGGATTTTATGATGATTCAACAAATGGTTTAGATAGATAGATACTGGGCAATATTCATTTTTAGGCAAACACTATCATGTGTCAAAATCTTAATAAGCATTTATGGACAAAGGAGCTTAAAATAAAACAAAATCATATCTGCTGTATTGACATTATGTCTATTACATTTCTATTATTTTGACAATGACTAATTATTGGTCTTTAGCCTTGGAATATTGGCACCCGGCTTCCAGACTCCGAGGGCTTTTGAGGGGCAAAGTTTGAGAACTATGAAGCTGCACAAAAGTGAGGAATGATGATGCTGATATTGAGATTACTTCTCATGGGATTCTGGGAGAGGCATCTAATCTGTTAAAAAAAGGATGTCATCATCTGACTGCAACCCGACGTTGGGGAGTACATCTGGAGCCATGCGGGTGGAAAGGTTCACAGTACTGAGTCCTGGATCTGACTCTGCTTACCAATCAATACCACTTTCTGGTGTTCATTATTTTGATAAAGTTATTAGCAAAGCAACAGTAAAAATTGAAGTGCTCCATAATCCTCAGCACCCACCATTAACTTCTGAAATATTATTGCACGTTAGCTTTTACTGTTACTTTACAAAAGCACTTACTGAAAGGCAGGGGAAGCCAAAAAAAAAAAAAAAAAAATCTGCTAATCTGCTGCTGGTAGTAAAGGGGAGGATGATCACCTCTTCACAGATTGTGAAAATTCCTCCCCCAGAGCAGTAGGGGGCACAGAGATCTTCTGAATCTCCCTTTTTTTTTTTTTGACTTGGCCAGAAATTGATAGATATCTTCTAGACTATATAGGGGACAGAACATGCCCCTCCAGAGATCAAGAAATGGGTGAGATGTGCTTCCTGCTTTCCTTCCTAATTCTTCCTGTGCCTTTCTTCTCTCTGCTTCCAGGCCTCCCAGGGATCCTAGCCTGCTCATAGAAAACCAACTGCACACATTTCACAGGCTCTCTGGTGAAGGGATGCTCACTACAGGCATATGTTGCAGAATGTCACTTCGTCCACCTCTCAGCTATCAGGTGGGGGCATTATTTTATTTACTCAGAAGATACCGGAAGCAGATTTCCTCAGAGGGAGGGGGAGGATTTTGGCGCTTGGGGTACATTCAGTTTCCCCAGATCGGCCACCAGCAGCAGCAGCAGCATCGTCCTCTAATTCCGTGCCTGATTCTCAGTCATGCTGAGAATGTAAGGCCCCAGTTTTTCTCTTAACAAAATGGTATCACTCTATATAAACTCTTCCTCACAGGGCCTTTCTGAAGACAAATGAAATAATGTCATCTGTTCAATACAAGCCTGTCCCCCCACAACTCAATGAAAGATGCTATGTGTGATGACCAAGCTTTCCCGTCAGCTGAATTCAGAGACTGCAGCTCACAGTGCTTCCTATGTTTATTCACGGTGCTCTCACATGGGAAAGTAGAGGCCTGGGCATTTGCATTTCTCCTGTGGTTCCACTCTCCTGGCCAAGAAACGCATGAAGAAGGGGCTTCACTGGCCCAGAGCCCCTGCTAGGATTCCATTCACGCCCACCCCTCCCTGACAGAGAAAGGCCTGCACAAGAAGGCTGGGCTCTCATAAAGAGGGCTGCCAGGTTCAGGAAGACGCGGCTGTTTGTTCGGCACCACAGGACCCTGTGTGACACTCCACGGCCTGGGCGAGGGACTGTCACAGCAGCCTTTCACAATTCAAAGAGGAAAGGAAAATAGCCTGCCTTTGAGCGTCAGAGATGTGGGAGAGGCAGGAATCAAATCATGAATAAATAAATAAAAACACCAACAGCTGTGATATTTAAAACAGACAATCACTATAACAGCAAATGACAACCCTGCAGCCTGCAGAATCTGCTAATAAACTGTCTGCTGTGACTGTTATTAAAGATAAACTTATGAGCCATGATTATTCAACCATTAAACCTAAGTGGAAATCAAAGAAAGAACTGTGTCAGATGATATATTTGGTGCTGCGTGGCCTAGGAAAATTACTCATCAGATTTGAATCCTGATGTCTCTGTCCTCTAAGGATTGGTCCCTTGAAATTTTGGCACTGTTTATGCAGAAGCTTTCTTCTCTTTTTCCTTTAATTATAATTTTAGTTTGCTAATGTGTGACATTTTGTTTTCAATAAATTGCTGTGATAAACACATCTCATCTCATTATCCATAGAATAATGGGAATGCCATTCAATTCAGCAAGGGCACAGCTACTAGAAGGCAAGACTGTAAGACCTTCCTCAGAGCCATCTACTGATTGGAGCACCTTCGATGCTGAGAACCTTGTTTTAAAAAGCTGCCAAGAAGTCTGGATGGTGAGTAGCTTTGTCGAGAGGTATTAGCTAATGTAACTTCACAAGAATCCAGCAGAAGTCAGCTGATTCCCGTTTCACTTGAATCTCAATCACTGTCATGGCTATTACAGTCAGTGACACGGTTAATGGGAAGAGGGGCTTATTTTGGCAGAAACGACATTATAGAATAAGATTATTATATGAGCGTGCCATTTTGAAGACATAAAAGGATGGCCCAGATTGAAAATAATCTTCAGTTAATGTCCTATATTATTACTATACACAGGATGCAGCAGAGCATAACAGTGGAATCTGAGCTATTCAATCTGGTAGGATTTTCAAAGGTTGCCTTTTAAATCTCTGTTTGATATTAATATTTCCTAAGAGCTTTGAATGAGGAATTTGAAGTAATCCTCAATAATCAGGGTAATAGTAATTTTATTTTTTAAATAAGAAACACAACACCAGCTACTAAATTTGTACAACCTAGAGAGATACAAAGTGTGTGATAGGTCAGGGGATAGAGAGACAAAAAAAAAAAAAAAAAACACCTTCACCTTTTTTATATCCTGCAGTTTTGATCTTTTTTTTGACCTTTCCACCTCACCCACCCACCTGAGTCTCCATTTGATATCCCCCTTCCTCAGAGAGACTTGCTGTGGTTGGAGGTCCCCCTCCTCTGCACTCACATATGAAATAAATGTGCTTGCTGGGCACATATGTGATATCTCAGCAGATCTTGAAAGAATAAATTAATAAATGGCCTAAGCACTTAGGTACACGCCTAATTCTGAAATTATTCCAGGTTAAGGAATCAACTGGGAAAATAAATAAACATGGTATTTATAGCACATATGAAATAGAAGTCAAGAGGCAAACTATCAGCTCTAAGTACCATGAGGATGAAATAGGCCCACATAAACTAGGACTAAAAATGGACTAGGGAAGCAAAATGTTGGTGCTGGAACTACTTGATCACATGAGTTACATTTATCCCAAATTCACAGAGGCCTTCAGGAAACTATAAGACAGTAATTCTCATACATGGTTGGACTTTAGAATCATCTGGAAAGGGTTTTTTTCTCCTTTTCAATTCAAATTCCCAGATCATTTCCCCAACCAGATAAAAATATCCAAGGGAGGGCACCCATGAATCTCTGTTTATATTTGATAACAACTTCTGAATAGGTGACTTAGCCTCCACCTGAACCTTACCTACTCTGTGAGCCACTTTGTGAGAGGAATGAGTTCCTTGAAGTAGCTTTGCTGCCATTATTTTATCGAAACCAAGCTTAACCCAAACATCTACCTAGTAACATAACAAGTAATACACAGAACAATAGAACTCAATCATATGCTAAATCCCTGAATATCACAAAATAAAAATGGAGCTGAAATAAGCCTCTTTAGATTCAATAGGTAAATGCTACAGTATGATCTAGGAAATAACCAAAAGCTTATCTTTTATACAATGGGCATCTTGATAATGAAACTTTGCTCAGGAGAAGTAGAGCCACATGCTGCCTCTAAAGAGACTCTCCTGCTCCCAAAGACCCAGCAACAATCTAAAATGCTGTTTTCATTTTGTGATGTGAGAGCAGAATGTGCCTTGTTCTCATGACAGATGGGTTTCTTAAAAGTTGTGTAAACTTGGAGTTTTTTTAGGTAGTTGAGCTGACGAGCTCACTATTTAAAGAAAACATGAAATGAATTTTGTTTGCATTAAAAATATTTTTTAAGTTTTTATTTAAATTCTGTTTAGGTAACATACCATGTGCATTGAAAAATATTTAGAGCTCCTAAAACTACCTCTGAATGTGTGTTTTATCTGAGTTTTTAATACTTTAGAACTGTGTAATAACTAACTGTTATTATGTGGGCTTAGACATTATGCTGTCCTCTGAGACACAAAACCACATGTAACAAAACTCTGCCATAACCTAGAAATCATTAGAAAACCAGTCATAGTGAAATTTTGGAAAAAAGGACACATCTGCTCTATCAGAAAACTATGTTTCTAAAAACATAATTTAATGGTTGATATTACACTCTAAGGTCAACAGTTTTTAAAGTGGGTACATCAATATTTTAAAAATGGAAAAGATTATGATGTGCTATACTTGATACCAAATTTTCAGAAATATGAAAGTTCCTTAATGTGAGTCATGCCATTGAAACTTGCACTTACATGAAACTTTAATTTTCCAACTTTATTTGCATGATCCATTTAATTGTATCATCCTCATTAGAGAAAAAGACTTTTTAAAAATTATGTATGGGAAATTAAGCCATAAAGCAAATATCCACTATTATTTTTATCCCCATTTTACAGATAGAAAAAATAGACTCAGGGAAATTAAGAGTTCTGTCCAAGGTCACACAAGGAGTCAATGACAGAAATGGAAATTCAATTCACAATTTCTGGCTCCCAAGTCATTTTCATCAGACCATGAATACAAAGAAGCAGCTTGCAAATGTTAATGAACAATTCCCTTTGGCTCCATATAAAGTAGAGCCAAGAATGTCATTTCATAGGGACCAGAAATGAATTCTTGGCCCCAAATAGAATTGCCATATTTCTATCCAAAATTTAGCATATATTTAGACCAAAGCCAGCAATAATGGCATTTTCGCCAATAGTGGTTTAAAAAAAAAAAAAAACGAATAGAAAAAAAGAAAAAAGTTTCTCAACAAAGCTATCCTTTGCTTTGAGCAAGATATATGAGTCAGTTGGTCTTTGGGCAAAAGGAAATGAAAAATTCATCACCTGGGATGACTGTTCATATAAAAGGCCTTACAATCAAGAAGCAATTATAGTCTGTATGTGGTAAACCTTCATCTTAAAGCTATAAGTAAAATGATAAATATCAGATTCTTCTCACTGGGAATACCTTGGGAAAGTGGAATGGGGAGAGAGGCAGGAAAGATTTAAAACCTGCACCAGAGCAAGGCACTTTGCCAGGGGTATATGGTACATGACTGGGGAAAATGCTTATTCTCCTCCCCTTTATGTTTCTTTTCATACAGATCACTATGTGTTAGCATTGCAATCCTGGTCTCTCTATATCCCTTCATTCACTCTGCTCTCATTTAATGTGTTCAGAAAGAGAAACTGTGCAGGCATACTTAGTCTTCCTCTTTTTGTCTTTTGACAAAAGATCTGTCCACAAAGATCATGGACTTCTAATTGAACTCTACTATAGATAGGACCTCTCTATTCAGATGCCCTGTCCGGCCCCCCTCTCTTTTTTTAGCATTCCAGAATAGCCCTGTCCCCTTAATAGAGATGTCTCAGGTGAATTCTCTGAGAAGCAGACTCTGAAACAGAAAGTAGTCTCAGGATTTGAGTAGGAATCCCCTTTTATAATTTGGAGACAAGACCAAATTTTTATGTCAATTGCTAAGGCCACCAAACTTACAAGAAATTAATCTATCTATATTTCTTATAATTGTTCACTTGGAAAATAGTATATTTAATCTAAAATTTAATGAAATAATTTAATAAAGGATAAGTAAGTATGTGTTCAAACATGTATAGTAACCATTAGAACACATTCATGTCTGTGGTGCCAAGACAATTCGATAGAAAAAGAATAATCTATTCAAAAATAGTGCTGGGAAAACTAGATACCAACATGCAAAAGAATGAAGTTGGATCTCAACCTTACACCAATATACAAAACTTACATGAAAATGGATCAGAGATCTAAATATAAGAGCTAAAACTATAAAGATCCCAGAAGAAAATATAATCAATCTTTTCTACCTTAGGCGAGGCCATGGTTTCTTAGATGTGACACCAAAAGCACAATAAGAAGAAAAAAATAGATAAATTATCCACCAGCAAAAATGCAAAACTTTTGTGCTTCAAAGGACATCATAGAGAAAGTGAGAATGTAACCCACAGAACTGAGGCAAATATCTGTAAATCACATATCTGATAAGGGTACATGCAAAATATACAAGGAAATCATACAGCTCAAAAATAAAAAGACAACCCAATTTTTAAAAATTAACAAATGATTTGGAAAGATTTATTGAAAGAATATGCAAAATGGCAAAAATAAGCACATCCAAAGATACTTAACATTATTAGCATTAGAGAAATGCAAATAAAAACTATGACAAGGTAGTACTTTACATATACTAGGAAGACTAAAATAAAACCAGCAGCAATAGCAAGTGCTGGTAAAGATATGAAGAAAATTAAACCCTCATATATTGTGCATTATTGGTGGGACTATATAATAGTGCAGCCACTTTGGAAAACAGTGGAAAGTTCCTCAAAATGTTAAAGACAGAGTTACCATGACATAGTTCTCCACTCCTAGATATATACCCAAGGGAAATGAAACATATCCAAACAAAAATGTGTCCATGAATATTTTGAACAGCATCATTCATAATAGGGAAAAAGTGAAAACAAACCAAGTTATCTATTAACTGATGAATAGATAAGCAAATTGTGATACGTCCGGCCAATGAAATATTATTCAACTCTGAAAAGGAAAGAAGTACTGATACTTCTACAACATGGATGAACATTGGAAACATCATGTTAAGTGGAAGAAGGCAGACACGAAAGGCTACTGTGATTGTTAATTGTATGTGTCAACTTGACACGGCTAAAGGATGTCCAGATAGCTGGTAAAATATTTTTTCTGGATGTGTCTGAGAGGAAGTTCTGGAAGAGATTGGCATTTGATTCAGTAGACAGAGTGACAAGATCCACTCCCACCAATGTGGGTAGGCATCCTCACTCAAATGGAACCAGAAACATTAAGAAAGGATGACTCTCTTCTAAAGAGGGGATATCCATCTTCTTCTGCTCAACGTAAGTTGCTTTTAGCTCTTGACCCTCTGGATTCTGGAAGTAACACTATTGGCTGCCCTGGTTCTTGGGTCTTTGGACTTGTACTGAATTTTACCACTAGCTTGCTTGTTTATAGGTAGCAGATTGTGGGAGGGATTTCTCAGCCTCCATTACCACATGAGTCAATTCCTGTAATATATTTCTTCTCATATATAAGCATATATACATCCTGTTCTGTTTCTCTGGAAAACCCTGACCAATACAGCCACATATTGTATAATTCTATTTACATGAAATGTCCACATTAGGCAAAGCAATAGAGACAGAATATAGATTAATGGTTTCTTGGGACTGGGGGTAGGAAGAATGGAGAATTGATACCTACTGGGTATGGAGTTTCTTTTTAGGGTGATAAAATGTTCTAAAATTAAATATCGGTAACAATAACATAACAACTCTGTAAATGTGCTAAGACCTGCTGCATTGTACAATTTAAAAGAGTAAATCTTATGGTATGTGAATTATATTTCAATAAATCTGTTATAGAAATGTTTGTATTCACAAGCAGTTATAGAGTGTCATATATAGACACTCTGCTGAATATAGAGCACCTGTTGAATAGGACATTAATCATCAAGGAAAAAAATAATTTGCCCACATGCATTTAAGAAGACTAAGAATTCAAGAAAAGCTGATCAGAGAGATCTCCAAGGATTTTGCTGAAGACTCGGAGACCTAGGTCATTTGCACTCAAAAGTGACTTTGACATAGCCTCTGGTCTGGGCAGACTGCAAGGCAAAACAGCATATTTTGCATGAAAGGTGTACAAAAGCCTTAGTCTGGCATTCAGAGCCTCACAGTGTTACATCAATCTAACTCAAGCTTATCTATCAGTTTTCCTATTCAAAGTCTATTTAAAACTACTCAGCATTTCCCCCAAATCCATCTCATTCTTTACCACCTGCTTGTGCTCTTAAGATCCCTAAAATGCCCTACCACCTTATCTCCCTCCTTACAGGTTGATTCTATCTTTCAAAATCCTCCTTAAAGGTTGTCTTCTCTATGGAGCCATTGCTAATTTTCTCCAATTATTATTTTTTTTTTTTTTGCTAATTTTCTCCAATTAAATGTACTTCTCTGATGCTTTGTTTCCGGGTTTACTCTGCCTTGTATTAGTTATCTATAAATTTGTATTATTTTGTCTCCTCCTAAGGCCATTGCAATGGATGTCCACTGAGTAAGTTTGTGAGAGCAGGGGCTATATATCACTCCATCCAATGGCATCTTCAGCATTCACTAGTGGCAGAGATACAAATATTTGTTGATTTAAAGAGGCTGTCTATTTCACAGTTTTTCAATTTTATTTGTGGGTATAGAGATAAAACATGACATTTGATTACTTGACATTTAAATAATTAGAACTTTAACCTGATAAAACTGTCCCTTTATACTGAATATTCTAACACAGAAACATCATATACATTTATATATTTATATTGTGATTTTATCTTAAAATTTAAAAAGATGAAAGATGAAATTTGTTTCCTAATATAGTAACATCCAATTTATTCAGCATCATAATGAAAGAGAGTTTTCCAGGTGATAAAAGCTTACCTCTTCAAGTTCCAGAATTGTAAATAATTTTTATGTATTTAGGAGTGAATATTTTACTAAATTATACTGCATATATTAGAATATGGCAAGAGAACTACTTAATTGGAATATTTTTACCTTAAACTGCACTTTTATGGAGGAGTCATCCTCAAAATCATGATGTTATATTAAGCATAGAACCTCTATTATCAGCACCTAAGTTGACTAACGAACAAAGTAACTTTCAATTGAAAACTGAGGCAGGTCCGGTGAGCTGGATGCCCATGACCTATGTGTCCTTATATCCCAATTGCCATATATTTCTTCTTCATAGAATGTCATGTCTCTGAAAAGAGAGGCTGTGTCTTCCACTTCTGTGTCAATTTATTGTGTTTCCATGTGTGCAGAACACCAGATATTGCTGGCTTTCATTTTGTAAAAAGAAATAGATTACCCATTAAAAGGAAAATCCTTCTTTTCAAAAGGTTGAATAAGAGAGTAGTTTTTTAAAACTTTAAATGAAAATCCAGCTGGTTAAACTAAAATCATTGAAAAGAAGCTTAATTAAGGAATTTTTTTTTGGCTCTAAGCCCACTATCTTTTCATTTGATTGTAAGTTAGATACAATTTTATTCACTTCAAGCTCCTGTCTTTCAGTATTTTATTCCACTGAGACCAGTAAATAAGTGTTAATGGCCATGTTGAACTCCATTTGATTACTTTCTCTCTTAAATTATCCATTTTGGTTGTATTATTGCCAGCCAGACTTTTGTTGTTGATGTTTTTATTGAATGATTGTACAAGGAGTGTTGATATCTTCATATATTGTTTTGACCCTTCACTAATCCTCTTTATCTGTCATTTCTTTCATCTGAAATATCTTCTTCTTCCCCCCACACTTTTATTATCCATCCATCAAAGCATACCCTTTTTTTTCTTGTAAAATAATGCAGACTTGTGTCCTTCAGGAATCTTTCCAGAGGATGTGTCTTCTTATATTTTAAGAGTCACATAAGCCAGAAGGACATTGAATTTCCATCATGGCAGAGTTTTATGTTCTTTCTTTTCCAGAATGTTGTGTTGTTTTTTGAAGACAGAGGACAAAATTGGTGAGGTATGGAAACATTTGAAAGCAATGAAAGACTGCTTGAGACCTTCTGGATAATTTATGCTTTGTTAGTACAAAGCATTTGCTAATAAGTAAAGCAGCTGTCAAATAATGACAACAATCGAGACCTGATTCTCATGCCCACATTCTTTTCCTCACAATTCCAATAGCATTTCTACCTAAGTTTATGACCTTGGAGTCATACTCAAAATCCAGGTCCTTCATTGCTCTTACCTAGTCTTTTTTAAAATTTTATTTATTTATTCATGAGAGACATAGAAAGAGAGAGGCAGAGAGACAGGCAGAGGGAGAAGCAGGCTCCCTTTGGGGAGCCAGATGCGGGACTCCATCCCAGGACCCCGGGACCACGCCCTGAGCCAAAGGCAGCCGCCCAACCGCTGAGCCACCCAGGTGTCCCACCTAGCCTTTATTCATATGAAATATTCACATACTAATATATTTGAGCATGTGCTGTGTGGCTAAAACATGGAGATATAGTCATGAAAGTGTTGAAGCATATTCAGTAGGCTGAATAAAAAGAAAACATAGCATACAAGTGGGTTAGGTTAAAGAGAGGAAAATTCTCTCTTTTGAGCTTGAGGTATTCAGAGATGGAATTAGCCAAAATGCAGATGAATATACATATTTTAGGTGTGAATAGGATGAATAGATATTGGCAGACATCTAATAGCTAACATTTATTGAGCACACATTTTACCACTATGTATTTTTTCTACCCTCCCACCTTTATTTCCCTATGCACCAAAATACCTCTCACCTCTACTGCAAACCATACTCATCTCCTTCAGATAGCCTTTTATATAATCCCCTGCTTAACCCACTTCCATCTTACTCCCATTATAAATCAGCATGATTGCTCAATATGCATAAGCAATTCTGTGCAGATGTTGCTAGAAACAAATGTTTATCTGTTTCTCTAATTTTGTTTATAAAAGATCAGAGAATGGGGTACTCTAGTTCATCACAGCTTCCAGTTACTAGAGATATGTAATATATATGTTGCATGAATGGCCAATTGTCTAGTAGTCGAATTTAATAATAGCCTCAAGCCTAAACTATACTGAAAATACTTTAATCTTTCTTTAATGATTCTGAAAGCACTTCAGGGTTTTGCAGAGTCTCAAGGTTATCATTATCATTGTCCTATATATGTAGAGAAGTAATAAAGAGTTCCAGTTCAGAGGTTATCAGATTGATCAGTTTTTACTGCATTTCTTTAGGTTTGCTTCACCTCCCCATTATATTACATGATCTTTAAGAACCGGAATCATATATTCTATTTATTTTGCATTTCACATAGGATTTTATAAAATGGGTGCAAAATTCATATTTTTATTATCTGTATTAGAGATTAGAGTGCACAGAGAGAACCTTATTTTAATAATTATCTTTTCCTTATACTATATATGTCAGGACTTATTTTTCCATTGCTATTTTTCCATGTTTATTTTTCCATGACAGTGACCCATAGTCTTTTGACTATACCTCTCTCACAAAGCATACATGTACACATGTGTAAATACTGTAGGAGTCAGCATTTTTTACCAATACCAGCTTTCCTCAATTTACCAGCCACAAAAGTAAGCCATACACCTTTCTTGGGCAGTGAAATATGAGTGGAAGTGACAGGTGTCATTTCCTGGTAAAGTGTTTAATTCTGATGCTCTATTCTCTAGCTCTCTCTTCCTCTGTCATGATGATTCTCAAATCAC
Source organism: Canis lupus baileyi (assembly GCF_048164855.1). NCBI lineage: Eukaryota > Metazoa > Chordata > Mammalia > Carnivora > Canidae > Canis > Canis lupus. Next base: position 16,097,694 of record NC_132869.1, on the reverse strand, counting down.
CTGTTAATGTGAGATTGTCAGGAGACCGCAGTAGCTAGAACAATAAACCAACATATGGAGGCACTCAGACCCACAGCAGGCAATGCATTAGAGAGAAAGAAAAATGTGTTGTGCAAAGCCACTTAGATTTGGGTGTTGTGGTTTGATCACTGCCTAACCTGATATAGCACTTACCTTATAAATGTTTATTATGTATTTATTTCCATAAACAGTATATTGCTTGAAGGTAGGGACCATGTCTGAATATTTACTTACCCTCAGTATTCTGCCAAGGTAAGTTTTTAGTAAATTGTCAAATAAGATTTGTAGAATGAATAAGTGAAAAGTAAATAATCTTTATTTTTATAACAAATATAATAATATTTTCCATCTGACCACTTTTTTACTCCTGTCTTTTCGAGTTAGAGCTTAGCCTGAGGAATATGAAGTTCTATTGTCTGTCAATCTGGTTTCTTCCAGCCGTCAAGTGAACATAAATTACCCCTAGGTAACAGTCCTCCCCAAACCTAAAAGGTCTTCTCAGACCTATCTTGATTCACTTTGTACCTCTTTCTTTTTTTTTTCTGAAGCTAACTTTCTCCTTTTTAAGGATGTTGTCTGCACAATTGTTTAGGTTATTCCCCTCCAAGACTAGCTTCACAATAGATGACCGTTTTCTCAGCTCCTCCTGCCATCTTGACCCGTTCAACCAACCTGGTGGAACATCTCACAGGAAAAGGTTCACACTAACTCTATGTAGAAATAGTCTGGGGGAGCTGGATACACTTAATGTGGCAAAATTACATACAGGTTTCTAAAGCTCTGATTTTATTTATTAAAGATCAGAGAATGGGGTACTAGTCCATCACAGTTTAATGTTTCTAAAGCTCTCATGTCTGAAGTTTCTAAAGCTCTCATGACTCCTATTTTATAATTATTAATCTTCCTATTAAGTGATTCAAGGAAAACTTCTCAGGATTCTTCTGAAATCCAATATAAGTAATTTCAAGTGTAATCCAGGGTAGATTTGAGATAACCCCTACCCATCTCTTACCTAGCTAAGAAGGAAGGAACCAGGCAAAGGTCAATGCATTGGGCCAACATCAATTGATCCAGGTTATAAGACCAAATGCGTCACTTTCTCAGCTCAACAAGCCAGAAGTTCTTGAAAATTAGGCATTCCTTAAGCATACTAAGTAGATGCAGACAGGTGATATCATGTATTGGAAATAATAGAGGACTTGGAAATATAACAAAACTAGATTCAAATTTAAAATCTAACATTCCATGGCTGTGTGACACAGTGGAAAAACCGCTTATATAAAACAAGGAGAATTTTCCCTTTTGAATTTGTTTGCTTCACACACACAAGCACACACACATGCACATGTAATATATGCACAAAACACATGATTTCAGTTGAACATATACATGATATATCTTTTTATTTGTTTTAGCATTTTGATTTCTCTCTGCATGGCTTTATAGTTCTTACTATACAAATCTTATACATATTTTGTTAAATTTATTCCCAAATATTTTATATTTTGATGCTATTACAAATGTTATTTTAAAATTTCAATTGTTGGACTAAATATTTCAACAAAAAGTAGGTATTGTCAGACTAGTTCAAAAACCAAAACCAATTATATTCTATCTATAAAAAATGCCTGGTAAATACAAGGACACAAGTTGAAAATAAAGGAAGAAAGCAAATGTGTACTGTCAAGATAAGAATGTCAAGGTGGCTACATTAATATTAGACAAAATAAGGAAAGGAGAACCTTTTTATTTTTATTTATTTATTTATTTATTTATTTATTTATTTATTTATTTTCCCGAGAACCTTTTTAATAAATGATGTTGGAACAACTAGATATCCTTATAGGAAAAAAAGATCATCAATCCTTACCTCACAACATAAACAAAAACTACTAAAAATAGAATTAAATGTAAAACTAAAACTCTAAAACTTATACAAGAAATCATAGGGGAAAATCTATGGTATTAAAACAGCATATTTAGATAACACTCAAAAATCATGAACCATAAATTGGATAAATTCAACTTCACAGAAATTAAAACCTTCTGTTTTTTTAATATGGTGGTTAAGAAACTGTAAGACAATGGAGCACCTGGGTGGCTCAGTTGGTTAAGCTCAGGTCATGATCTCTGGGTCCTAAGATCAGGCCCCACTTCAGGCTCCCAGCTCAGTCAGGGGCCTAGTTCTCCCTTTCCCTACTGTTTGTGCTCTCTCTCTCTCTCTCTCTCTCACTATCTCTCTCTCTCAAATAAATAAATTAAAATTTATTTTATTTTTTTTAAAATTTTTTTTTAAATTTATTTATGATAGTCACAGAGAGAGAGAGAGAGGCAGAGACACAGGCAGAGGGAGAAGCAGGCTCCATGCACCGGGAGCCCGACGTGGGATTCGATCCCGGGTCTCCAGGATCACGCCCTGGGCCAAAGACAGGCGCTAAACCGCAGCGCCACCCAGGGATCCCATAAATTAAAATTTAAATTAAAAAAATAAATTGAAAGACAAGCAAAAGGATGGAGATTTTATATATATATAAATATGGAATTATATATAAAACATATATTTATTTATAAATATATACACACATATATAAAATGATGAATGGACCGGTATCCAGAACATATAAAAAATTCTTTCAATTCAATAATAAGAAAACAAAAAATTAAAGATGAGTAAAAAATATTTGAACAGATACTTTAGGAAAAAAGAAATTCAGATGGCCAATAAGCACAGGAAAATGTTCAACATCACCAGTGATAATGGCAATGCAAATTAAAACCAAAATGAAACACCACTGTCAACCTTTTTAAATGAATAATACTAAAAAGACTGATAATACTAAGTCTTGATAAAGATATGGACCAACTAGAATTCTCATATAATTTTGGAAAGAATAAAAATAATAAACTACTTCTTAAAAAGTTTGGCAACATCATCTAAGGTACACTTACTATATGATCTAGAAAGTCTCTTCCTATGTATTTCCTTTTTTTTTTTAAAAAGATTTTATTTATTTATTCATGAGAGACAGACAGAGAGAGAGAGAGAGAGAGAGAGGCAGAGACACAGGCAGAGGGATAAGCAGGCTCCATGCAGGTAGCCTGACATGGGACTGGATCCCGGGACTCCAAGATCATGCCCTGGGCTGAAGGCAGCACTAAACCACTGAGCCACCTGGGCTGCCCAAGTATTTTCTGAATAAAAATAAAAATATGTCTATACAAAGACACATGCAAGAATATTCATAGCAACTTATTTATAATTGCCAAAACTTGGAAACTACATAAATGGCAATAAACTAAATGATAGATAAACAAGTTGTGATACATTTACATAACAGAATAATATTCAAAGGAAGAATAAGTTTCTGATATATAAAATAAAATTATGAATCTTTAAAAAGAAAAATAATTCCTGAGTAAAAAATGTCCAGATGCCAAAGAGTAAATACTCTATGATCTATTTTTATAAAAGTATAGAAAACATAAAAATAATCTATAGTGACATTAAATAGATTAGTGGTTGACTGGGGCCAAAGAGTGGAGAAATTGCCAGGGAAAAGACATAAGAGAGCTCTTCAAGAAATAAAGTCATGGAAAATATTCTATATCTTGATTGTAGGAGTTGATACCCAGTAAATAAGTTTGTGAAAACTCACCAAAATATAGTTAAAATATATGCATTTTATTATATACAAAGTGTACCTCTATAAAGTTAAAGAAATAAAAATAAATATTGATATTTTAGATATCAATAAGTTGAAATATCTAAATATATCCCTCTGAATTGAAGATGAGAATGAAGTGGTTCTTCATTACCCCTATTCATGAACTAGGAAAATATTTTCATCCCAAACCCACAACTTTGAGTCTGCTAGTCCAGAGGGATTAGTTCCCAAAGGAAGAATGCTTGCACCAGAGAATACAGCCATGACTCCATTAAAACTGGAAGTTAATACTGTCACCAGCTACTTTGAGCTCCTCAATGCTCAACAGACAAAGAAGGAAATAACCTTGTCAGCTGGAATGATTGATCTTGACTTTCAAGGGGCAAGTTGGACTGCTATTCTACAATGAGAATACGAATGAGTATGTTTGGAATACAGGTGATACCCTGAGGAACATATTAATTGCAATAGTTACTATGTCTAAGCACTATGGCTGCTCTTGTACACTTTCACTTTATAAGGCTCACTTTGTGGACCTGGGCAGCACCCAAACCTACAACTCCTCAATCTCTGCCCCCCCGCCAGATCATTTTTCTTAGCTTCTCCAAGTCCTGGTCCAGACATCTGTGTAACACTGTGTCAAGATACACCAGCATTACTGAGGCTGAAAGTAGAGAAAAACAGGAGTTCCAGTGTGCCCTCATGGGTTCCTGCTTCTCTTTCTCTCTCCACTGCACATCCAGCTTTCCTTCCTAATTGCCACCCAGCTGACCTAAAACTATACCATCAGGATGCAAATGTAAAATTTTGATTAATTTAATTACATAGTGAAAGCATCTTTTTATATCTGGGAAGATATTTCACAGTTCTCTGATATCAATTATCATTTGAAAAGTTGGCATGCATTTCATGTTTTGTGATATAATCTGTGTGTAGAACAATTTTTAAAGTAAGAATTAGAGAAACAGAGTGTGTGGATGAGTAATTGAGTAATTGATATCTTCCTCTAAAGATGGGAGACAAGTGTCACTAGAGAAGAGTGGCTACCAAGCCAGGACTATGGTGAAACAAATAGATATCAAATCAAAAAGAAATATATATAAATGCTATGTAAATTAGTATTGCATTCACCATGTTGAGATAGCTAATGGCATTTACCAATACATGACCCAATTATTATTTGAGAAGATGTACTCAAAAAATATAGTTCAGACCAAAGTCCAAGGGAAAAAAAAATGTTTCTTCTCAAAAACTGATATTTCTTTCTCCTTATTAAGAATAAAATTATATAATCAATCATATTTCCATTTCTTTTGCTCTGGCCACTTGGAAGCTCTAAGTCACTTGTTAAAAATTAATTTTAGAAAGTATTTTTCTACCTGTTATGTATTTCCTGGTCTTTCTTGGGGCAATGAATTATATTTTTTTCCAAATTATAATTTACAGTAGTCTTATAAGCTGCTAGAAGCATTTATTTTAAAAAATTGAAAAAGAAATTAATGCATGAATAGATAAATAAATGAAAAGCAAACAAATTTAGTAGACACTTCCCAAGTGAACATTTCAATATAAATGATAGGATTCATAGTTATTAATACTAAATATATATATGCTTACTTCATTTATTATTAGTTGAATCTGTCATTTAAGACTATTTTCTCTTATCTAAAATTATATTGGATGCTATATATATTTAGCACTCGATTTTTTTTCTATGTCAACAGTCTACATCTCTTTCCTAAAAGAACATCATAGGATTGTTTCAACTAATATATTCTCTTCATGAAGGACAATTCTAAGCACAAATGGAAAGCTTATGATGCAGTAGCCTTCTCCTAATTGGCAGGGAATTTAACATATTAATTTTTAGATATTACTCAGCTTTGGCTTATTACATGATACAGTTTAAGGCAGTATATGAAATTGAAGAAAATATTAATATGTAATTAGGTCGTACAGTCAGTTCCTGTCAAGCCATGCATCATGGAGTTATCTGTTCCACTATGACAATACTTTCATGTTTTCCACATCAGTGTTACTTTAGCACATAAGATCTAACGAGGGCGATAGCACAGTCATTTCAGACTCCGCATGTCCCAGTGCCATTAGCATTCATGCTAAATGAATGCCATTTCATTTAATAAGAAGTCCATTTCCTCTGTCCATTTACTGTCCCTTTAAGTGCCTATTTTCCTATCTAAACCTGCCACAAGGCATGCACGCAACCAGTAAATTGAGGATTTAAAAAGATCTTTACTTTGTATGCCTTGAACTGAATTGCTCTTTATTGGCAATCTAAAAGTAGATGGGATCTATGGCTGTGTCACACTCTCTGTCTTCTTTCCTCACCTCTTTGTAGCTTCCATAATGTTCCCACAAAGTGGCTTATTCAGTAATCTAATAATATTAGTATCAACCGTTCAGTCCCATTTATTTTTTTTTGATGAATTATTTGGATTTTCTTTTTAAGAATGAATGTTTGGGCATCGTTCTTATGCCTGAAAGATTAATAGAGCCTTATTAATTTCAGGTAGATGTTATATTTAAGTGTTTGAATTTGAATGCCTTTTTATATTTAGATGATTGAAGTTCACAATAAGAGAGCACAAATTCTAAGAAATTATGTGGCTATTGAAGTGGAGCTGCCATTTCTCTAAAGTATAACACCCATTTGTTATAAGAATTTTTATTCAAGATGCTGAACTGCAAACACAGAGAATGAGATATTGGCAAAGGAGATGCTATAGAAAGAACAACAACAAAAAAAATCCTGATAGATTCCTTAATCATATAAGTCACTAGTGAACAATAAAGCACTGTTAAGATTGCTTTAGAAATTAGGTCTTGACCTGACTTTTTGAAAAATAGTACAAAGTAAATTGAAAACATAAATGGATATGTGTTTCTGAGAGAGGTTGGGAGAACTTCAGTATAATGAAGATGAAGGATGTTTGTTCTATCAAAGACAAACATTAAAATTAATGATACCAAGCTTAAAAAGGATGAATTATTCAATTTTAGAGTATATAGTATATATCCATGTCATAGGTATGTATACAAAGGGTGTATCTCTACTCATAAAATAATTTGACTAGGATGAGGAAAATCAGGCCAGGAAAAGATGCAGTTCATTCAGAGGTGCATGTCACTGCCCTGCCAGTTTCAGGACACACCGGAGCTATGGTATGTCCATGACAGTTTGCAGACAGAACAACGTTATCCTCTTGGGTCCTACCACACAGTGTGTTATTCTCCCCAGTCTTTGTTCTCCTTTTCTTCACTTCACTGAACTTTCTTTCCCTAATGCTGGCCCTCCTCCTTTTCAACCCTTTTCACTACCTGTCTGGTTCCAGATTTATGGACGTTTACTTTCAGAGCCAGCCAGAGACTGCTAAGCTAGCATCATGCTTATCCCTAGGCAAGACACTCTGGCCTTCAGTTCAGTTATTAAGATTCAGCACTGCTCACCACAAGGGCCAACTTCTGCATTATTTATTATTGTTTTTGACCATTTTTTGCTTATTGTTATGTAACGTTTCAGAAGCCAAAGTGAAAACAACACCTGACCCCTTGGGTGCTGTCATCAACAGGTGCTAGGAGGAGCCAGGAGCTTCAGTAGCAGAAATAGAGTAGCCTGGGGACTCCAGCATGTGCATGAACTAGATTTACAATGAAAACATTAGTTTAAAAAAAGCATAGTTTCAGTCAACTAACAAAAGTCACTGAATCTAAAGTGTCTATCTTGCAGGGTTACTTTAAGTATTTTAGATAACAATAAACTAGCATATACTAGGCCCCAGTAATTTGCATATATATTATATATATAATACTTCCGATTATAAAGCTAAAATTATTATAGAAACATACATAAGTATGCATATATGTAATATTAGTAGGATTTCTCTAATATATATACATATATATGTGTATATATAGTACATAAATACTATAATTGGTGATATTTTAAAAATACTTCAAATATAACAATGAGCTTTCCTCACAAAGCCACAGTCTCTGATACTCTAGCACTTTGCCTTCTTTCCTCCTTCTCCTCTCAGCCCATAGTACCTTCTGTATATTCCATTTACTAAGAAAGCTACAAGTCTCTCAGGTCCCTCAATTCTTAGGAAGGAGGAGGAGACAGGGAAATCTCCACATTGTTAAATACATCCTGTGAAGAATAAGTATTTTTCAAAATATGTACCACCCCTTCCAGTCTGTTTTTATTCAACCTAAAGTGATACTAACCTAGATAAATTGGAGATAGGTATGTTTCCACTTAAAAACCAGCTTTCACCCCTGACTATTCCTCGCTTAAAACACTGCTGTCTCTTTCTAGTTCTGTTTCAATTTTCCCTCTGCCTTTATACCTTTAGGCAGATTGTGCTGCACCAGGTACAACCGTGCCCATGTCAGTTTGTGCCCCACTGGCTAAATTCCTTTGATGAAATAGCCCCATCATAAAACTGGAATAATCAGATAGAAGTTATCCTTGCTTTTCTTGCATTCATTGATGTGTTTATTTCCAAGCTAATTGTTCATTGTACCCTCTCTTCATCTTCTGAAAGAAGCCCCTTGTCCCTCAAATTCCCTGTATGTGTTTGAGTTTCCTGCTCAACTAACAACACTTCCAACGCTTTTTTTAGTTAAAAACTTTAATGCTTTTAACTATTTTTGTTACTTAATATACTGGGTGTCAGCATATTTGCACAGTTTGAAGGCCTGCAAATAGACCTCAATAGTATAAAGATGGTTATGCAAATTGACTTGTTTAAGATAGTCTGTCTAGGATGACCTTGACATTTCTCAGACAAAGAGGTATATTTCCATATATAAAAATCCTCTTCGGGAGGCCTGGGTGGCTCAGTGGGTGAGCTTGAGTGTCTGCCCTTGGCTCAGGGCCTGAGTCCCAGATGGAGTCTGCATCGGGCTTCCTGCATGGAGCCTACTTCTCCCTCTTCCTGTGTCTCTGCCTCTCTCTCTCTCTCTCTCTCTCATGAATAAATAAATAAAATCTTTTAAAAAAATCCTCTTAGATCCAGATAGAATCAGAAAAAGTAGGAAGCTTGGCTATTTCAAATGAGAATTTTAGCTTCAGGAATTGAAGTTCTGTGTGTGTGTGTGTGAGAGAGAGAGAGAGAGAGAGAGAGAGAGAGAGAGAAAGAGAGAGAGAGATGTGGAAACAAGGCTCTAAAAGTTAAATAAGTTGCCTTGGGTCAAATAATTAACACATAGTGCAGTAAGAATTTGAACTGAGGGCCGTGTAGGGCCAAAACCCTCATTAATCCTATAAAATAGTATTTCTCCAGGGAACATCACAGAAAAGGTGATTATTTTCATGAAGAGGAGTCAAAAGTGGGAAAGGGGCTTTTAAGGAGGTACAATATTGACATTCACAAATGGAGAAAAAATATGTTAAAAAACAGCACATGAGCACAAAAACCACCATGGAAACATTTGAGCCATGAATGAAGACTAGCAAACTATTGTTTGATTATTTTGTCTAATGTGAGGGAGAGAATTAGAGATCTGTTTGGAAAAGGAGGCTGGAGACAACCTGAAGGCCTTGAACCCCAGGCTGAGGCGTTTGGACTCCTTGCATGGGCCATGGGGCACTCGTGGAGGCATTTGAGAAGAGGGATGTATTTCAAGAAAAGTGACATGAAAGCATTCCACAAGGAAGAAACACTAGGGAAGGAGACTCAAGCTGGAGAGACAAGTTATCCAGTGATCAGAGTGCTTCCTGAATCATAGTGAGGGTTCTAATTTATGGGGTTGAGCCCTGGGAAAGAATGGAGAGAACAGTTGGAATATTAAGGGAGGATTAAACATGCTGTGGGAGATTATTCTGAAGGACCCACCCCACCTGTGTTTTTATCAATGGTTCATGATTTGCATGCAAGGCCTCTTTAATATCCAGCAGTTATGAAAAAAATAGAAACTGTAAATTTTGGATCAGAAAGCAATTGGGAAGTTTGGTTCAACACTCTGAAGAAATGGCACAATTCTAACTCAAAACCACTGGCACTAAAAGTAAATATTATTATCCTAGAAAGACAGGGTAAACTAAGAGAAGATGAAGTTGACAGGTGAATCTACATAATTAGCTTCACATATTTTATGTTGAAATTTCATTATGAGGAAGAAAAAATAAAGCACAGAGGAAAACTTAAAGGACTATTTAATGAGATATTTAGTAGGATAAAGGAATTCAATCACTCTCCCTTAGGTTAGGAACTGTCCTTCAGCTAGTTACCTCTTTGCTTTTCTCTTGCCAGTAAAGATAAAACAAAGTGTAAATAAAATTGAAAACAGGTATAAAGCAAATACATACAATTTAGATACAAGAAGATAACAGTATAAAACAAACAAGATAGCAAACTAAAAATTCAGACTAGATAAAAAGATAATAAAACAAAGATGAAAGAAGTTTAAATAAGTAAATATTGAATAAAAGAGTACACTAAGAAACTAGACTATTTAAGTTCAAAGAATTCAAATTTAAAAAAAAAATCTTTTTTAAAAGAATAGAGAAATAAAGTCCTCAGAGCTCAGAGTTACCCCTTGAGACACATTGAACTATCAATTTCCAGTAGTCAGGGTACCACACATCTTCCTCCTGAGGCTGGGCTTCACTCCAGAAGGTCCACCATTAAGAGTGGAGGACCCGGGGGCAAATGTACTCCTGTAAGGAAATCCTGAGAGATTTGTCCTTTAGAAAGAAGGCTTTCATTTCTAACACCTGGCCTTCTTTACATATTTGACAAACTGTTCCAATGGCACAACTCCAGCCAATTTTTCTACCTAGCTCCCACAAATTAGCAAAATCTTTCCTATACAAGATAAGAAAATGAACGGAGAATATTCAGTAGCTGGCTGAATGTGGGAAAACAAAGGAATGGAGGAAACAAAGAAGGTTCCAATGTTACAAATTTCCATCTAAGGCTACAGAAGGCATCAAGAGGTTTTAAAAAATGTGACATACATTCCTCTTTATGTATGAAGCTATCAATACTGAAAGGGAGCAGCTCACCGATAAATCACATGGAGACAAATCAGCAAGAACCACTATCAGAGAAATGTTTGTGCCTCTACTTAATTGGATTATTGAAAAGAATCAGACTTAATCAATCTGACTAATCTCATAGAGTCATTGATGGCCAGTAGCTCAAAAATTCTGGTTAGTGAGACGCCTGGGTGGCTCAGCAGTTGAGAGTCTGCCTTTGGCTCAGGTCATGATTCCGGGGTCCTGGGATCAAGTCCTGCATCAGGCTCCCCAGGGAGCCTGCTTCTCCCTCTGCCTATGTCTCTGCCTCTCTGTATGTCTCTTATGAATAAATAAATAAAATCTTAAAAAATAATGGCTCTGCCATTTCATAGCTGGGCAATCTCTGACAAGATACTTCAACCCTTATGAACTTCAAGTTCTTCATCTGTCAAATGGGGATAATGCTATAGGGTTGTTATGAGGAACCAAAGTATTAATCCATATAAAGCACTTAGAAGTCTGCCTGGGATTTAAATGGTCTCAGTAAATATTTGCTATTACTATTATTATTCTAATAGCATGGGCTGGATGTTTGGAAAAGATGATAGCCAGACTATCATGAATTCTTAAAAGAAACTTCAAAATACAGTGCAGCAACTGAGTAGCAGCTGTAAAACTAGGACAAATTTTAAAAATCTCAATCTTCAGACAAAATTTCTAACACCAACACCTAACCTTTCTTAAGAAAGTTTTGACAAAATGTCAGTTAAAGGGTACAGAAATAATAAGATCTAGCAATTATTACATACTTAGTATGAGCCAAGCACTGTTCTAAGTGTTTTACATTTATTAGTGACTCCTAATAATAATGAGTCAAGTACTACTATAGCCAACCCAGTTTCCTGAGGAAAAATATCACAGTTAAGCAACTTGCCTAGGGTCATACAACTAGTTTGTAGAGGAGCCAGGATCCAAACATAGGCATAGAGCTAGAGAACCTGCTTATTTAACAACTAAACCCTCTAAAAGAATTCTGTTTTTCCAATAAGTAACATTAAATTTCTCCTCTTCTCAGAAAGTGACATTTATTCATTCATTCATTCACTCATCCATGAGAGACACAGAAAGTCAAAGACATAGGCAGAGGGAGAGGCAGGCTCCCTGTGTGTGGGGAGCCTGATCAGAACTCGATCCCAGGATGCTGGGATCACACCCTGAACCAAAGTCACATGCTCAACCACTGAGCCACCCAGGTGACTTGAAAGCCACATTTATTAAGTGGATAGTCTTCCCTATAACCTATTTTCCTTTGGGATTCTTTGATTGAAACTTTTGTTTCTATGACCTTTATTGTGTGAACCTTGGTTTCTTTCCCCCCTCTCCCATTCTTTCTCCTGGGTTGTGTGTGAATCACAAATAGAGACACCTAAGTGAGAGCGAGAGCCAAATTTGGATTCAGATTTATGTACCAAACAAGTGACCATTTTTATAGCAAAGCCTGTTAGATTGAAGTTTTTGTTTACTTTGAAATGCATTTGGATTACCCATATATACATATATTTGGATTATATGTTTATATATATATATATATATATATATATATATGAAAAGTGTTTTTATGTAGTATATATACTATGCTACACAGTATAGCGTAGTATATATACATATAGTATATATACTATATATATGGGTTAAATAGCTTACATTTTTATATTTGGTTGTGGTTTTCATTATGCTAGCTGGATGTCCTTGTTGTTACTGTTAAAGGTTTAAATAATCTCTATTGAATTATTCCAAAAAAATCCTAAAGAGTCCCTTTGTATCTGGAGTATTTTGAAATATATGTATATTCTTCACTTAAAATTCATTAAACTTGTATATATAGTATATATTGAATATATATTAAAACTAGATGTAATCACTTTTCATTGTTGATTCTTGAAAAAGATTATTCTGAAATCAAAATCATTATGTTTACAATGTTTTCAGTATTGTTCAAAAACAAATTCTGAGTAGGCAACCACAAACTTCACTTGACATTTGTTTTTCTCTTATTTAATTGATATATAATTGACATATAACATTAAATTAAAGTATATGACATAATGGTTTAATATTTGTATATACTGCAAAATGATCACCAAAGTCTAATTAATATCCGTTACTATGCATAGTTACATTTTTTTCTTGGAACGAGAACTTTTAAGATCTATTCTTCTCTTTTTAATTGACATATCTAATAGTCCAACCCATTTGCCTTCCCTACTTCTCTTACCATCCCATTCTGTGGGTATAAAACTGTAAAACAAAACCCTCTGGAATAAAACCCTGGGGGAGATAATGGCCTTAAATTAGGCAACCAGCTATGAGCAAGATACCTTTGAGAAATGTAAAGAAAAACCAGATGAGTGGAGAATGCACCAATTGGGAATGAGACAAAATGGTGATGATATTACACAGAGGAGCTACAGCACAGAAATAGCAACAGAATATTTTAATTATCATCCCTGCACACTGATTTATGGAGCCAGGGTTCCAGGGGCCCCACAGCATGAGTATCCCAAAGGCACAATGCAGCACTACCTAATCAATTCATGGATGACCCCACAGCATCAGTCAGTGGAGGTTAGTGGTCATTTAAAATTCACCGTGAAAGAAGAGCTTTTAAGGAAGCCCTTAATCAAATGTAATTAGTCTAGAGGGTGATAAAGGACCCATTTAGACATGCCTGTGTGGAGTAATATAAAGTAACTCTAAGTAGGGTTGGCCTTAGGGCATCTTATTTACCAAATCAAATTTAGTTTGATTTTATGCTTTGTTCAAAATGGCATCTGAGCAATTTCTTTCCATTACTTACAGAACCTGATCCTGGCCCATTGTGATAACCAAAAAAGTCCCTGTGGTTTATCTCTCCTCACTCTACCTTATAGTTGCAAAGAGAAGCACAGTTATTCTCACGGACATGTGTCATTGTCTTTCTGATTCATTATGATAAAAATAAATTTGAAAAATGCAGACTCACATGGAAAAAAGATCAACACTCATCAATAACTACTGTTAATATTGTGATATGTGGCCTTCCAGTTATTTTTTCTTTGTCTTTTTGTAGATTGATAATATCCTGAGCTTTCCTTTCCTGTACTTTTGATTTTGAGCATTCCCTTAGTCAGAGAAATCCACATGACCTCCAGGAGAATTGGGGTTCCCATGCAGGAAAGCAAAAAGATAGTAAACTAGCAAATTTTAGTCTGCTTGACCTGTAAAAGCGGCAGTTACAATGCAAGCCGAAGAGCCAGATGGGAGGGACCCTGCACATGGACCCCTGCACATGCCCACAGGGCAGTCAAGTGAAGATCAAGAGACTGCTGAGAGGCCTCCGGTCCCGGCATCTCTGAGAAGCCGAGGCAAGGTCTACAGTCTTCTCAAGCAGTTATCATTCATCATATTTGCTGTTAGCCAGTCTTTAATTTGAGGGAAGGCCTCCCAGTCACAGCAGAGAGCAGCTAACCAACAGGATCCCCAAAAAGAAACAGGGAAGCATGTATTTTCAACCCCCCAGACAAGGATAAATAACTTGCATTTTTGTATTTGATTATGGTTTTTGTTAGGCTACCTGAATGTCCTTGCTGTCCCTGCGAAAAGGCTTTAATCTCCTTTGAGTTACTCAGGAAAACAAATCCTAAGGAGTCCCATTCTATCTGAGGTATTTTGAAATATATGCCTAGACCTAAGATCACTGGATTATGATTTTAATTAGCATGACAAAAATGACTCAGAACTTCATAGCTTTTTGCCACCATGATCATACTGTACCCAAGCATATTCTGAGAGCCGCAAAGAAGATTTTGAATGTGTTTGACATATAGTAGAGAACAGTGGGCTGCCAAGGCATATGGTAAAGATAGATGTATGGTACATATGGAGAGGGTCAATGGCATCACTTTTTCAGCCCCAAGCCCCCCTGGGGAACAGTCAGTTCAGTTCTCCTTTCAGCTCAGGCACATCGGTGCTTAGCGTGAAGGAAGAAGAGCTTCCTCTACCCTGATCCATGTTGCTATAGCAATGACGTCCACCAGCTCCCATACATGTCCCTGTTGGATTCTCGTGGGAGTGGAGGGGACTTGCCTATTGCAACTCTGCTGCTTCCCAGAGGGCTGGGCTGGCAACAAGTTGCTACCTAACTGAGAGAGAGCTTGCCTCTAGGGAGGTAAGCAAACTTTTTCTCTAGTTTGAAAAAGAGAGAGCCAGATTTTATTTTTCTGATTTGTACTGGGGAACAAATGCGACTTTTCCTACTTCATCAGTGTTGGAGGGATAGCACCAGGTTTCCAGGCTTGTCCATAGCCTACAGAGCATTGGAGTCTGAATTCAGAAATTCTCAAAGCCTACTTTCCAGTGGACATGTTGGAGTTTCCTGCCAGTTAGATCCATGGGTCCCATCTGTTGTTTCCTTCTTTTGCATTCTATTCCTCTTTATAACTCTTAGACATGGCAGCTGACTAAATAACAAATCAAAGTATGGCCCTGGACCTACCACTGTCTCTCTGGGACTTATTTCTCATCAGTAAATTAGGGGTTGGACTAGGTAATTTCTAAGCTCCAAAGCTCCAAAATATCCTAAGATTATGCTACTAGCATTTTACTTGTACTGTTTTTTTGTTTTTGTTTTTGTTTTGTTTTGTTTTCCAGAGCTGTTATCTTCCCTGGACCAGAATGGACCATACTCTTAAATGGTTCATGAGCCCCCAAACCTGGGGCTTCTTCTATAATTTTATACATCCAAAGAAAGAATTCGTGAGCTATAGGAGGGGGCCAGTGCAGAAAACGCATGTCTGAGAGAGCATTATGGCTGTGTAAGCTAGGCCAGAGTAGAGGAGACAGCCTCTGGTTCACATGAGCGATCCAGTACAATGATGGGACACTGTGGGGTAGGGTGTTTCCTCAAGGCTCACTGTGGCTCACACAAAAAAGCCACTCCTTGTGCAATCATTCTCTATTTTCCAAGTCATTTTCTGATTTGAATCTGACTTTCCAATACTAAGAAAGAGGCTAGGCTACTCTAAGCAATGGAAGAGTGTATTTATATTATTTGTTAACATCTTCATTAAACACTATGGTTGGCTGAATACTGCCCCTCCCAAATACTAAGCCCTGATTCCTGGACCCCACAAATGTTACTTTCTGTGGAAAAAAAAGTGGCCTTGGAGATGTGACTAAGCTAAGGATCCTGAGATGAGGAGATGAGCCTTCATTATCTGAGTGGATCTAAATGTCATCACAAGTGTACTTATATGAGGGAATTGGAGAAAGATTTGATACAGAAGAGGAGAACAACATGATAACCACAGGAGCAAGATGCTTATGCTGCTGGCTTCAAAGATGGAAGAAAGGGCCAGGAGCCAGAGAGGGCAATGGATGCCAGTGGCAGCCTCTGGAAGCTGGAAGAGACTAAGAACAGTCTATGTGCTGGATCCTCCAGAAAAAAACAGCCCTGCTGAAACCTTGACTGTGGCCCAGTGAACACAGTTGACCCAGTTTGGACTTTGACCTCCAGAATTGTAAAAGAATACATTTATATTGTCTTAAGTGAGTGAATTTGTGGCAACTTGTTATAACAGCAATAAGAAATTCATACAAACAGAAACCCTCTTGCAATGTTAGTATTAATGGTCCCCTG
Source organism: Canis lupus baileyi (assembly GCF_048164855.1). Lineage (NCBI taxonomy): Eukaryota > Metazoa > Chordata > Mammalia > Carnivora > Canidae > Canis > Canis lupus. The sequence continues at coordinate 16,081,343 of NC_132869.1, read as the reverse complement.
TCTAAAAGTTGAATTGCTTTTATTTACCTTAAAAACATTTTTACTTTTTAAAAGTTAAAAAATAAAAATCTAGTTTCTGGTCATGAGGTCCTTGGGTCACATATAGCAAAAATATTCTAGAAACCTCCTGCTCACCTCAGACAATGCCTTCAACTTTGATTTCTTTCAGTCTGCAGTAGGGTACAGTTTGCCCTGGAAAAAGGTATCGGTTGGTTGATTTTTGTATGTAACTATAAGGAATCGAATATAGTTCAAGAAAAGTAAACCCAAAGAAAGTACCATTACATTATCTATTGGTAAGAATGCCACCTACTGTCATTCAAATGCAGACATTTCCCCTGACTTTCTTATTACAGGATGCCCTTATTAATCTTCTATAGGCATCAGTGCCACCCAACCCTGTCTGGACTTGCAGCTAGATTGGTATCTCTCAAACTTTAAAATATGCATAATATGCATAGGAATCACCTTGTTAAATCTTGTTAAAATCTTGTTAAAATGCAAATTCTGATTCAGGTCTGAGGTGGGATCTGAAATTCTAAATTCTAATAAGCTCCCAAGTGATGCCAATGCTGCTGGTCTGCAGACCACACTTTAAGCACTATGGTGCTAAACTACATTCTGGAAGTTTTGGCCCAAGGTGTATTCAAATAGGCATTACCAATAATAACAAAATCTTGTGGCATTTTCAAGCCCTTGCAGAACTGGCTGGGAAATGCTTCCTCTAAAGGTGTTGTTCCAGCTCACCTGCCCTGTATGCTAAATTCTCCATGTGTGCCTCGATCTACATAACACCCCTAGGTCCTGGCCTGTCCTTCTAAAGATTTTTTTCCTTAGAGCGTAAGCACTGACCTTGCAGGGACCTCTTATGCCCTCCTTGAATGTCAGGACTTTTCCAGTTCCCTGAAATCTTTACCCCAAATAGTCTTCTCTGTGCAGTTCACATGCATCCCTAGGTTGTAACAGTATGCTCAGCCTTTCAAGCATTTTCTCTTGATCTGGATTTGTACCTAGACCTAGACTCACCAGGGCCCTGGGTCTCATGAGCAGTCATTGAACCACCATCACCCCACAGGCTGCCTTGCCTTCATAGGCTCCCTGCAATATCTCAGAGCCTATTTTCATCTCTTCCTGTTTTAAAACTGCCACTCCCTATTGCATCCCCTATCGATTTCAGTTTTTCGTCTGAATAATGACTCTGGTCTTTGGTTAATTTATGGACCACAGACAACTGGCATACCCTGCGCCTCCTAAAGGATCACATATTTCCTCCTTCACCTGCTTCTGGCTTGCTCTCAGCCTGCTTCCTGGGGCCTCTACCAAAGGTCTCTCCAGCTCTCTGCTGCCCTCTCCTGGTGTCCTGTAGCACTGTGAGCGCTTCAACCCCTGGAGGGCACAAAGCAATTCCCTGTCATCACAGAGCCTGAATGACCTAAGGGCCCTAGGAAGCAGAGCAAACTAGTAAGATAAACTGGGCATCTACTACCTTTATCAGTGTTTTGTTTTTAAAGTAAGGATTTCAACAGAGATATCAAGGGAGAACATCCCTAACAGAACGAAAATCCCACGAACAAGCATAGAGGAAGCATCATTAAAGAAAGAGAACCCCAGTTTAACTAAATCAACGCAAGCTCCCCCTCCTGGCTGGAAGGATAGCAAGAAATCTTTTCCTCTGGGTCCCTAAATAAGAATCTCTGAGGGTAGCCCTGATTACCTAGACCTAGACTCACTTTTAATAACCTCACTCCGTGATTCCGGTGAATATTAAGAGTCCCTTGCTTAGACTACAAAGTGTAAGAGAATTGGGAATGAAAACGTGAGTCATAGTATGGAATATACTAAATGACATAATTTGTAGACAATTTTCTAATCCCCCCCCCCTTTTCTAAAGAAGCTGTCCCCAGCCGACCTCCTATACACACATATAAGAGTATCTTGATATTTACCTTCAATTTAAAGACCAGTTCCTCAACCACCCGACTGGGCCTCTTTCTCAGGCCTGACCCTGTCATCTCTATATTTGCTGAGCCTTTCCACCGCGTTAGGTGTCATGCTCTGTGTCTTCAGTGTCAGCTCACAGAGGATCAATGACTCCTCCTCACTAGGCATGGCCCCTGCATCCCAGCAATGCAGTCTCAGACCAGCTCAGTGAAGCCTCCTCCAGCTTAAAGTACTCCAAGGAGTGCATGTATCCACCGCCACCACCACCACAACCAGTGCCCCAGCTCCATGGGCAGACTTAAGCCGTGAAGGTTTGGGCTGGGAAGACACGTGGAATTACACTAACGAGGGACACAACAAGATTCTCTGACATTGCCGTCACCACTGATGTTGCTCCTATATTGTTCTGAGTCTGTAAAAGCAATGGTCTCTCACCTCATCCATGATCTTTCCTGTCCTTCATTTCTATCCCACTCAACGAAACCACTGTCCTTTCCCAAAAGACTTTCTGACCACCCCACTAGTCCAGGTCCCCTAGCACTTCCCCTGTGCACCATTATTTCCCACAAATATGCTACGGTTTTCTTCAAGGTGTGTACATCCTCTATCTTACTTCACTTTTTGCATGTGTAGTTGTTATATTGCAAGGTTATGCCATCTTCTTTATACATCTTTATTACCTTGGAAATGAGCATCCCGGTGTCCAGTTAGAATCTGCTCATTGGATTTCCTCCAAGTGTCACTGACTCAATCCGTGGAAATAAAAAACCTAAACTCTGCTAAGCATCCTTCTGGGGAACCTGACTAGCCCCCTCCACCCATTGAGTCACCAGGGCTTACCCAGTCTCTCTTTATTCTTCAGAGGCCGGACTCCACATTCCTTACTTCCTTCAGCACACACGATCATTTCAATTATCTAACCAACCTTAAGCTGCCTTTTCTCCTTCCCTGTTTACTCTGCTTAGCTAGAAGATCGCTGGCAAATTCAAATTTGCATTTTTAATCAGGCATTGCATCAGATTTTTGTTCTATTATTCTGGATTCCTCTTACATTTAAGCTACTGCTGGGTGTAGGGGTGACAGCATAAATGTAAATAAGAAAGTAATTTGCTTTTCTTCATCTTTAAAAAAAACCTGCCTAAACCTTAGAGAATCTCATATGAAGCAATATTGCTTTTTTTTTCCTTACATGGAAATGCTAGTTATTTTTAAGGTAAAAACAAAGGTTCTCCTAGGGCAAAATCCTCCTGATTCCAAGCCCCCTCTATAGGAACAAGCGTTATTTAAATTGAGTTAGAGCTTTTACCCAGGGTACACTTGGAGAAGGGATGAAAGGAGCACACTTCCCTTTGCTCTTTTCTGCTCTGCTCCACAATGTTCCTCCCCTGAAATACTTGTCCAGCATAGCTGTCCCTGATCTTGGAATGGAGTGTCTTGTCACACAGAGTTGTTACAGTCTTCCAGGCTTCTCTGGTACTTTTATTTCCTATGCAACTGGGTTCCCCCACTCTCAGTTGTCCGCTTCCTCTATTACTGAAGTGAACCACACAACTGACTGAACATCCTCAAACATTTCCTGCATCAGGCTCTTTGTTGCCCTCTTTGAATGTTTGACACTGATATACCATCCTATGAACACCCAAAGTGAGCCTTTGTAGCTCCCAAGACTGACGGCCCTTGAATGATCTTAGGGTGAACCTGAGAATCTGATCATCTTAGATGGAATACAAATGATCTCTGCTCTTCAAATTAACTGAAAATATGAAGTGAACCCCAAAACCATAAACAGAAAGGCAGTGGGATACCCAACAATGTAGGAAGTTGATGGGGTCTGCAGGGAGCCGCTCTGCAGGAGCTGAGAGAGGAGATGAATATTAACACATAAACTCTACCCAGCTCTGCCAGTGACTAGTAACATTTCCTTGAGCCAAGTTATTTAGCCACTTATGCTCCATTTTTTTCCATCCAAAAAATGAATATACTATTGCCTCTGGGCTATTTTAGTAAGCAAATAACAAAAATAGTTAGCACTCATATTGTGTCAGGCACTGTGTTGAGTGTTACGTATATTTTATCTTTCAATCTTCATAGTATTCACAGGAGGTAGAGAGGTAGATTCTTTCCTTATCCCACTTTACAGATAGAAAGACCAGCATGATTGGCTATGGAGGCACTTTTTCCAAAATGGCAGTGCATCATATTTGACTAAAATATTGACTTAGAAGCATAGAAAGTGAAGCCAAGCAAGAATAGCCATGTAGTGAATATATTACAGGGGAAATAAAGAGAACAAAGCCAACAGAACCAGGGCTTGAGTCAGCAGATCCTAAAAAGTTGGGGGAGGGAAGTGCCAGACAGTTGGGCAGATGGAAACTCAGAACAGGAAACTGTGGGAGTCATGTGGAGAAGGGCATGAGTATTGAGATGAAGAACACAGCTGCAGCCTCAGGCTTCGTTTTTTTTTTTTTTTTAAGATTTTATTTATTTATTCATGAGAGAGAGAGAGAGAGAGGAGGGAGGCAAAGACATAGGCAGAGGGAGAAGCAGGCTCCATGCAGGAAGCCCGACGTGGGACTCGATCCTGGAACTCCAGGATCAGGCCCTGAGCTGAAGGCAGAAGCTCAACCGCTGAGCCATCCAGGCGTCCCAGGCCTCAGGCTTCCTATAGCTAAATCTTATTTTGGCCAATTATCAGCTACCTTCATGCACTTGACCTTTATAAGATGGAGAAAACAAAGCCTACTTTGTTAGGTTATTATGGATAAAATGCTTACTAGAATGCCAGTATACAGTAAGTGCTCAATAAGGGCTAGTTGCTATTAATGGCTTAATCGTGTGACTCTACACAATTTATCTCTCAGCAGGGAAGATCAAGAGTCACAGCACCAGCAAGCTATTGACATGTCAATGAAACAGGTGGTAGGGTTATGACATTTGTAAGAATCCAAAGGAAATAGCAGATGGACAGAAGCACAGGTCAGAGATCCTAGAATGTAGGCTGACATATTAACAGACATTTGCAGATGGTCCCAAGGGTGACATTAGACTAGGAGGGAAAGTCCAGGGGAGGAAACTACAGTTCCCTTTCTTTTCTCTCCTTTTACTACATGCACACACACACACACACACACACACACACACATATGAGTGTGTACTTAAGTTTTCTCCTTCTATGACTGAACAGATTTGCTTCTCACCTCCTCCCCTGGGCTTTCACATTCCACACAGCGCTCTCACCTTTTCCTCTACTGCAGAACATGTCTGGATTGCTGCCTTGCAACCCTGGCAAAGCAGAAGGTCCCAAACAGCTGATAAACAACAAGCAGAGCCGCTTTGCTGGTAGACATTAGTGCCAATAATCAGTAGTTGCAATGGTGCAGAACGCTGGATGGGAACCATCTGTCTAGCAGGTAGGGTTTAATAGGACTGATTCTTTTTTTTTTTTTTAAGATTTTATTTATTCATGATAAACACACACAGACACAGAGAGAGAGAGAGAGAGAGAGAGAGGCAGGCTCCATGCAGGGAGCCCGATGTGGGACTCGATCCCAGCACTCCAGGATCACGCCCTCGGCCAAAGGCAGGTGCTGAACCGATGAGCCACCCAGGGATCCCCGGGACTGATTCTTTAAGCACAACTTAGCATGTCTCTGATGGCCCAAAGCTGACTAGCTCCCTCTGCTTCCCATTTCAGAACAGGGACAAAGACAATAAGGATTTGAAGATTTCTTGAAAATTAATGCTGTCAGTGCAGTTATTTTTGTTACTCCCCAGGTGTTTTTCTGTAGTATTTTGCAATAAAATCCTCAACAGAAAAAGGACACGCTGTTTATTTCAAACATGTAAGGGAAGAGAGAGGGAGAGTGGTGCATTTTTATCTACTTCACATACTGTCTACTGGTTAAGGGAATTCCTTAGATCACCCCTAGCTTCACAAACCAAGGAGTGCTTGGTGACCTTGTCCCAGGACTTTGCTTACCTGAGGAAGAAGATGAAGGTGGATCTAAGGTGCAAAGGAGGAACTTTTCTGAATTCTAACAGGGAAGATGAAGTTAGTGGAACTTTCTCCAAGGCGCAGCTCAAACTGGCTCCCAAATTGGGCTGTCTCTATTTTTCCTGCCAACTTTTTTTTTGTTTTTTTGAATTCCAGATACAAGACACTAAAGTCCGGAAGAAATAGTTTCTCTTCAACCCAGATCTCCGCTGGATTGAAGCTGTACAGACAGCTAGAAATTTGCATCTCTATCACTCCTCTCTGATGCCTTCTTCAAAAACTCTTGGACTCATTGCCTCTGGCTGACTTCTTACATTTCAGCTGGAACTTCATTTTAGGAAAGACCATCGTTTCTTATGAACACCAAACTTTGTTCTTTAGGTGTATGTGCCTTTTTACCTTTCCTGGTGAACGATCTGTCAGTGACAGGAAGAGACTTCATTTTCCCTCCAGCTACGTTAAATCATTAGGAGCAACTTCAAATTTAGAAAACCCTGATTCCTTACCATTTTGAAAATGATTTATTTTTTTCTGTGTGTTCTGAGTAAAATCATTTTTTAAAGTCACTCAAAAGTTATATTCATTCAAAACTGTTTCCTCTGGTTTTATAGTTTTTAAACTATTTTGGATGAAATACACACCTCCAGGAGTTGGGAAGTCTTAAATATTAAGAGCAATTTTCTACCTCCCGTAAGGGGAGAGCCCTAAGCCAGAGCGTTGCCTCTCTGACTTTGTGCCTAGAGGCCCAGAGGCCACCTTTATTCCCAGAATTACCTGTGATTGAGGTCTAGGCTGGAGTTAAGATTGCCTGTAAGAAGAGTACAGGGGTTAGGATCTTCTAGGGGTGAACTATTCTAGTGGGTTATGAACTGAGGAATCACAAGGCTCTCTGAGGGGACAAGATGATGGCCAACAACAAAAGGAAGTCTTGCTCAGAGGTTTGGAAGGATCCCTTTCATGCTGATGAGTCCATTTGTATTCAACCTTTGATGAAGGCACATGGTGATTCAAAAATACAAATTATTGAATATTCAGTTACTTTAAACAGATGTGATCATTCCTTTAAAAGATAACCTGAGGCACAGTAAAAAAAAAATTTTTTTAAGATTTATTTATTTACTTATGATAGACATAGAGAGAGACAGAGAGGTGCAGAGATACAGGAGGAGGGAGAAGCAGGCTCCATGCCGGGAGCCCGATGTGGGAGCCCGACGTGGGACTCGATCCTGGGACTCCAGGATCGCACCCTGGGCCAAAGGTAGGTGCCAAACCGCTGAGCCACCCAGGGATCCTGGCACAGTAAAATTTTCAAGAGTTGACTTGAACTTGCATTGGTTCAAATCAGATAGCACCAAACTGAAAGTGGTGAGGAGTGCTCCACCAGCAGGAGCTGAGAGAGAGGTTTCTATAGAGAAGAACTGTAGGAAGCAAGGAAATTATTTGACTATAGTTTAAGCACTTGCCTTATTTGGGAAAGCCTAGTTGGCTGTTTTTAAGTGGTTGTTCTTAAGTGCACTGGTGCTAGCTGGCTTTTTGATTTGCTTACACAGGCCACTAAGGCATTAGAGCCACCTCAGCCTAATGGCCTCATTGTTTAATTACTTTAAAACTATATAGAGATGATGTGAAGCTCAGGGATGCTTGTTGTGCCTATTTTTCAGTAATTAGAAAAGATAACTTTTTAAAATGGTGGCTAGAAATTGGTTCTCTTAAAATACCTTGACTTGCTTTGCTTTTGGAACTACCTACCAGAGTGAACCAACAGGGACCAAGCCTATGTGGAAACAGATGGAATACGACCAGTGATGAAGGGGAAGAAGAAGACAAAATAGGCAGCTCAGGGCAGGTCAGCCTGCCTGCATTTGCCCTTGTTAAATCATCTGTCAGAAGAGGATGTTCCCACTTCTTTAATTTTTATACCACATCTCATTCCGAGCTCTTTTCCTACAGCTCTGACCACTTCTCCGTCTTCTTGAATGGTTCCTCTTCTTCTTCCCAGAACATAAACAATGAAGTCCCCAGGATGGTGTTCTCATGTTGCTTCTTGCTCACTGTGCAGACTTCATAAGGCAATCTTAAACACCGCAGGGATTGTTCTATCAAGCACACACCTGTCATTCCCAATTCTTTGTCTCTCAACCCTCTATCTAGACTAATATTTCTAATTCCTAGTAGAGATCTCCACCTGAATCATTTTAAAAGAACTCTTTCTCCAAACTCATATTATCATTCTCCCTTAACATATTTCTTCTTCGTTGTCCTCAGTATTTGCTAAAGTATTTGTTCCCCAAAGTCTGTGAGCTCTTGACCCATTTGGGCACTTTTTCCCCCCTTTCCATCTCTAGAATTCTCAAATCTAACCCTTCACCTCTTTTCCTACTTCCATGGTATAAGTTTTTATCTTTGTTATCTCTCACTTCAGATAGTATGAGATACCTCAGTGGCTACCTCAACAAGTTCCATGCTGTAAAAATATATATATTATATAATATATATATTATATTATATATATATTAAATTATATATATATTTCTTTTAAAAGAATAACTTTTGGTCTTACTTTTGTTATAAGAGTAATGAAAGTAAACTGTTGGCATTTTAAAAAACAAAGATTAAAAATGAAAGGAAAAAACCACCTAAGATTCCACCACACAGAAACAACCTCTAGCTATTTTGATATTCATACGGAAAGAGATATACACAACACAAGCTGGTGCCTTAAGCTGCATTACCCCAGAAGTTGGTTCTGAGTGAAAGATTTGTGTATGAGGATTTTGGTTCGGAGAGGAGCACCAGTATGAGCCAAGGAATGTGAGGCAGGGAAAAAAAAATAGAGCCATAATGGGCACAGTAAGGAACAAATTACTGGTATGGGCATTAGGGCTCCATTCTACCAGAGAGGTCTGGGGAACATATAAAACATATTTGAGTTGCTTCACCCCAGAGGCAAGAAAGCCGGGGTATTTATCCACCAACTCATTTGTTCATATTTAGCTGCTTCTGAGAGGTTAACTCTCTGGAACTCTGACCTCTTCTGTACTTGAGCCACACACTCCGGCAGCCTGAGAAAGCCTTTGGGCTGAGAGTGGCAGGTGCTATTAGCATATAGAGAATCGATGTTGCAGTAGGAAATAGGCAGGACTTTAAACAGCAGCTGCTGCATACTCCTCCTCTGCTTAAAATCTTTTGGTAGTTTTCCACGATTTATCCCCTAGCTCACAACCTCTGCCCTCTATCCTTGGAAAATTATCCTCTTCCTCTGAATCTCTGTCAGCCACACACACACTGTGTCACAGTCTCTCTCACCTCCACTCACCTGTTTGTGCATCACTCCCACCTGGGTTACATCCCTTATTAGGCTTAACAAACATACCTTCTCCTGTAACACTCAGTTCATGATATATCTCTTCCCTGATCCTTTCCAGCAGTCACGTCTGTATGCTCTCACTGAACATTACATATCCTCCATTACAAACTTCTTCTTTTGTGTTTTTCTAAAAAAAAAAAAAAAAAAAAAAAGTATGTATAATTATAAAATTGATACTTCTCAAATTTAAACAGGAAAAGAAATTAAGGACAAAAATGCAATGAAACTCCACCTGGAGGGCAGCCCGGGTGGCTCAGCGGTTTAGCGCCGCCTTCAGTCCAGGTTGTGATCCTGGAAACCTGGGATCGAGTCCCATGACAGGCTTCCTGCATGAAGCTTTCTTCTCTCCCTCCCTCTGCTTGTGTCTCTGCCTCTCTCTCTCTGTGTCTCTCATGAATAAATAAATAAAATCTTTAAAAAAAGAGAAAGAAACTCCACCTGGAGAAACATCTTTAGTATTTTGACAAACATCTTACCAGACAATTATTTATTTTTTCACAAACACACATGAATCACATATTTTTATATAAATAGGACCATTCTCTACTATTTGTTTAGTCTACCTTTTTTCCCCTTAACAGCATATCATACCCATTTCTCCAAGCCAGTAAATGTAGATCCATACCTTCATGTGTAATGTTTGATTGGAAATATGTACTCTCATTTATTTATCTAAGTCTCTATTTGTGAGTCATTTCAGCTGTTTTTAATACTTTGCTATTATAAGCCTATAATTAAGAAATATGTTTTTTATCATGAATCAGAACATACTTGTATATAAACAAAAATTCACAGAATAATACTCTTAGAGTGTGGTATGTCTCATATTTTCTGTTCTATTTAATTTTAAGCATTATTTTAAATTAATATGCTATTGTATTTATTTCTTTAAACACAGAGGCGGTCCTCTAAATTGATTTCATGAGTCATGAATGGGTTGTGACCCAGTGTGTAAAACACTCATGGAGGGTACCAGCAGGACTGCTGAGGTGTGCTGGTCCTGCTGCCATTTTTTTCCCTCACAGCTTCACTGTAAGCGTGCAACTATGAAACAATATTTTCTTCTCTTTTCTGCCTGAAGTTTTGTGTTTTAAACTCCAATCTCCACTATCCATGAAGCCACCTACAATCCATTGTCACTGACAGAAATGGCTTCCAGTAATGAAGCTCCTAGCATAATGGTTCCATACATATACCAGTCAAAATTATGGCATTGTATGTACATACACACACACACACACACACACACACACACACGGTGGTCCGGGCGAGGCAGAAACTGAAGCATGGGAAATAGAGTTGCTACTCATGAAGCAAGTACAATCTAATGGGAAAGAAAGAATACATCAATTTCCGAAAGCTTGAAACCCCAGCTACTCCTGAATCAGGGAGTGTGATTTGTGCTGATGTCAGAGGCTTCAAGTCAGGCTTTCAAGGTCCTAGGTCAGCAAAACTTCCTCCCACCCAGCACAAAGGGCAACCACTGCTCAGGTCCAGTTTTCTGTTGTTATGTAGAATCTACCTCAATTTCCTGTCACCCCGAAGGTATGAAAGCTCATCCTCTATCAGGTGCTCTTTATGAGGACCAAGGGGCCTCCATGGGATGCTCCTTGCCACCTTCCCCACCAACCAGGTGAACTTCTAATGGGACCCTCTCCCCCTGGTTAGCAACTTCTCCACTCTCCCTTCTTACCTTGAGCTACCCATCCACAATGGGTAGGTCAGAAGAGGCATCTGAAAGAGTTGTAAGGGTGACATCCCACATCCTTGCTGGTCCTATCCTTTAGTTTTCATTTTGAATGAGAGCCTATGGAAGCAGGGGTTACAGATGAATAACCCCTGGGCATCTATAGAGTCTCAAAAAGAGCAAAGATTCAGATGTTGGGTGCCTGAAGAGGAAGTGAAGCCCTGGAGGGAAAATACTGTCCCATTACAGGAGCTTTGAAAAATATTTTCAGTTGTTTTTAATTTTTTGCTGATTTCTGCATCTTTTGCTTTTAGCAATTTTAATCAGGTACATGGCTGGTGTGTATGTATAAACTGATCTTTTAATGTAATCAATTGATAATTGAGCATCTGCTGTGCTTCTAGTAGTTACAGGGCATTATTCAAGGTTCTGGGAAAAATACATAGAAGTGAAGAATGTGTTCCTGGCCCTCAGGAAAAAGTGGTTCTGGGACGCCTGGGTGGCTCAGCCCTTAAGCCGTTAAGCCTTTAAGAGTCTGCCTTCAGCTCAGGGTGTGATCCTGGAGTCCTGGGATCAAGTTTCACACCAGGCTCCCTGCATGGAGCCTGCTTCTCCCTCTGCCTATGTCTCTGCTTATCTCTCTCTCTCTCTCTCTCTGTGTGTGTGTGTGTCTTGAATAAATAAATAAAATCTTAAAAAAAAAAGAAAAGGGGTTCTATGGGAAGGGAAGTGCACATAAATGTAAAAAAAAAATGTGCAACAGTTAAAATTAAAGGCAATGTAAGTGATTTAAGAAATCATTTCTTTCAGAATCCAAAAGTAGGTGTTATAAATGTGGGTTCTGTCTGGGGAGGTAAAATTTGAGGTGGATCTGAAAGATGGGTAACGTTCAAATAGTTGATGGCCTGGAGGACATGTCTTGGCAGCACATATAAGTGAAACAGCAAAGAGGAAAGATGGTGGTATTGGGGAAGCAGTGGTTAAATCCTTCAGGCAGCTGCAGATTCCATAACTACCCTGAAGGTCAAGTGGGGAGGCTGGGCCATAGCAATCTGTTCAAGGCCTAATTTTGCTTCATACTTAGGTTATAAAGACCTAAATAAATCCTTTGGATTTGCAATTTGTCATCCTGTCCCCCATTTTTGATGAATTTTTGAGTGCTGTCTCTAAGCATGTATTTCCAAAAGCTCTCCAGACAGCAATCCATGTTCAGTTGGCTCAGCGTGGAGCATTCCATGGAATCCACAGCTAATGAGAGTGGAGAGCAAACGTGAACAGGGCTTGAATGGCAGTCACGTCCAGGTTCACTTGATGCTGCTTCAGGGACCTGTGGTGTTGTTTTTAAATCCCTTAGCTTTCCCCGATAAATTAGTTACACTATTTATAATATGCAGCCAATAGTCTAATTATAAGAACGTTTATCTCTTGCATGTGGAAGGCAGCATAATGTAAAGGAAAGCACATTTGCATAGGAATTGGAACAGACCAGGGTTTTACAGTTAACTCCCTGTGCAACCTTGGGCAAGTCACTTTCCCTGAGCCAAATAATCTCATATATAAAATGAGAGTAATGCTCTCTAACAGTGACCATTTGGGGATCAATTTGAGGAAAACATAGGCAAAAGGATTTTGTAAACTCTAAATCACTAAGTGTTGATATGATTGCTTTTGCTTCATTGCTACCAGGCTCGTTTGTTCAACTGCTAATTGGTGATGTTACAGAATTTGGTTAATATTTTGTTAAAATTTTTTTTTGTTCGGTCTAAAACAGTGAATCTGAACTTTATTTGGTTATAAATATAACTGAAAATATTAAAAACAACAAGATAGCAATGACGTATTAGTGTTAACTGTATGGCAGGCATTAGTTATGAGAGTTTTACACAATTATGTCATTAATCCTCCTAACTCCATCAGGTGGGTACTACTATAATCCCCACTTTGCAGATTAGAAAAGTGAGGCTCACCGGAGTTGGGTAATTTGTCCAGTAAGTAGAAGAGCCACAATTCCAACCTAGGAAATCTGACTCTGAAGTCCCTATCATCAACCACATCCCTTCCCTAAGTAAACAGAGACACTCACATTCCATAGTTTCCCTAAAGGTTTATATCACAAATGTAAAACTCCCCCTATGGAGGAAACAATGGCTCACATTTAGCATTCTAAAAATGGAAGATTCAGGGGTGTCCAGGTGGCTCAGTTGGTTAAGTGTCTGACTTTTTATTCCAACTCAGGTCCTGATCTCAGGGTCATAAGGTCTGGCTCAGCACTCAATGGGGAGTCTGCTTGAGATTCTCTTTCCCACTGCTCCCTGCCCATCCCTGCCCATTCACTCTCTCTAAAATACATAAATAAAGATTTATTTGTTAGAGAGAGCACAGAGGGAGAGGGAGAAGCAGACTCCCCACTGAGCCTCTGCTTCCTGACATGCTGCTCCACTCCAGGACCCTGAGATCATGACCTGAGACAAAGGCAGACACTTAACTGATGGAGTCCCCCTCCAGGTACCCCAATAAATAGATCCTTAAAACAAAATAAAATAGATGATTCATTTATAGATTTCCCCCTAACATTATAGCTACATTTTAAGCTACATACAGAGACCCAAAATGGAATGTCCTATTCCTCATTTATACCCTCATATCCTTTTTATCCTAATTCTATATGACTGTTTAAAAATGTTAAGGCAACAGATCAATGTGTTCTACTCTGCCTTACCTTCCGTCACCCTGGCCAAGCAACTCCTTGCTGAGAACAGCATGAATGTTCAAGATGTACTGCTGTTCAGTCCTTAAAAGTGGATATTGTTTGGATGAATGTTGTCCAACTTCAGAAATCAAAGCATCTCTCCAGAGTTGGCAGTGCAGAGCTCTTAGAAAGGCTATTTAAACCACTTCCATAACCCACAGGGAAACTTGCTGTGGAAAGAGCTACCCCTGGAGTAAATGTAAAGTGTTGTTCAAAATGGCCATCAGACAGCAATTTTCAGTGGGCCGACACTCCTTACCAGAGTGTTCCCTCCACAAATAAGATACTTTAGAAGGCAGATCTGCAAAAACACAACTTCATGCCCAAGGTCAGTGCCCTAGAAGATGCATGAAGTTGCTGGGAGGGGTTCTAAGATCCCAACTTGCATTGCAGAAGATTTTGGATTACATGTGGCTCCTTCTCTTGTAGATTTTATGGAATGCAAAAAGGGAGGATTTCAGCAGCACACAACTCCTATTCCTCAAAAAGCCATTATGGAAGAATTACCACACTCCACAGAGTATCAGCTTTTTACCGTGACAACATCTCCCCAGGTAACATTAAAAATATGTCATCTGTAAAATCAAATGACATTTGTTTTAAATGTTCTTTCCGGTTTCACTTTTTTTTTTTTTCATGAGAAATAGAGTACGTTTAATTGTTTGGGGGAAGGGATGTGTCATGTCTACACGTGAGCAATAGAAGTATGTGAGGGAGGTGAGGCAGAGGCAGTAAATACCCGCATCCGGGCTAAGAGTCAGGAAAGCTGCCATTCCTGTGGTCATCATCATCTTCATGTTAACATCTGCATACATTATATCATTTCATCTTTACCATAACTTTATCAAGTGAACACTATTATGTTCTAATCCCAAACTGAATCACTAAATACCCCCCCTTTTTTTTAGAAAGAGAGAGGGAATGTATACATGTGTGCATGGTGAGGGTGGGCAGAGGAAGAGAGGGTCTTAAACTGAGCATGGAGACCATTGCAGGGCTTGATCTCACAACACTGAGATCATGACCTGAGCTGAAATCAGAGTTGGATGTTCAACCAACTGAGCCACCCAGGTGCCCCTGAATTACTAAATATCTTGTCTAAAGTCACATAGCTAGTTATTAAGAGTGTTGAACCCAGGCAATTTGACTTATAGCTACTATACTTTCAAATCAACCCACTGTTTTTTAATGGCTATTTAACTACTTATTCTGAGCATGTTAAATGGAGGAGGGATGAAGCAAGTTCTTATTACACACCTACAACATCAACTTAAATTTAATGACAGCTTTATCCCTATTTTTATCCCTATTACGTTGTTTTATTTATAGAAATAAAAGGCAAAGTTTAAGTAATGTGTCCAAGGTCACTCTGTTAGGAAGTAATGGAGCCAGTATCCAGGGACCATCTGCAACATTGACACCAACAAGAACACAAGAGATAGATACCAATAGAAGGAGCTTCTTGATTCCTCCTTGCTGTCTTTTTTTTTTTTTTTTTTAAATAGATGGTGGATAGCCTTGGAGAAGGCAGAGGTTCAGATAGCTGTGGCAAACATCTTGGAGGATTCCTTAAGGCCCTCTGTCACATTTCTTTATTTTTATTGCAACCTTAAGTTTGTCTCTGAACTTGGGACTGGTTTGGGCTTCCCACCTTCTCCCCGTCTTCCCAACCAGCCCAGCCCTCAGAATTGCCAATCCAGGTTTTCTTGCACTCATTTCCTAGTTCCCAGGTATCTGTGCTCTTGCTGCCCACTCAGGCTCCAGTCTAGCTCTGGGCCACTGTTCCTTCCTCATGCTCCTCTCTCAATTTAAAGGCAGGGCAGAGATCATGGGTCCTAAAAGTTGATCTCTTCCCCTTCAAAAGCTTGCTGTGTAACCTAGAATTCAAAATATACATTTGTGAAACAACACACAACAGTAGCAAGATAGCCTGTAAGCAAAAGGTATGTGTAAAGACTGAACAAAGAAATAAAGGAACAGCATAAATCAGGGCTATTTTCTAAGAATGCTGGTAAATAGTTGAACTGTCCTCTGGCTACAGTGTCCCAGGGTAAGGCAATCTCCCCGTGGCTAGACTTTAAACTTTCAGGGGAGATAGCCAAACAACTACCAGTGAACAGATGCATATGCTTTTAGCAGGTGGTATACAAAAGCCTCCCACAGTGCACCCACTGTGATCTGTCCAGGGAGGAGAGTAGTGTTTCCTTCTATAGCTGAGGAGTCCATGATGTAGCTTTTAATTCAAACCTACCCCTACCACCCCACCCTGCTTCCCTTTCTTACCCTACAATTATTACCCTAAAATGAATTTTCACTTTAGAAAGTGACCTTGCTGAGCTGAAGCTTGTAGTTTTAAAAGCCCCCTAAGATTTCATTTTGAAGTCATCATGGACTTTAGATTGACTTTCTCTTGAAGGCAGCTTAAACCTTGTTCATTTGGGAACAAAAAAGAGAAAGTTTAGGAATCCCAAGGCTTCAATTGCCAGCTGTCTCATTTCTCTGCTCACATTTTTTTTCTGCTCTCCTGCAAGATTAAGATGAGTGAAATAATTTCTTTCTTTTTAGATATCATTGTAACATTCAAATTTTCCATTACTGTCAATTTCTTGAAAGTTGTCTCATTAGCATTTTCAGAACAGTTAAAAAATTTTTTTTTCATCAAGGAAAGAATGTGCATGATCTCTAAATGCAAGTAAGTTGTCACGGGATTTCATTGACATAAATTTGTCCTCTCTTGTCTTCATTCCTGTTTTCTCAGTTCGTGGTTTAATATCTCAGAGCCTGAGAACCATATCCAAGTTTCTTTGATTTGAAGAGTTGCAAAGAAGTGGCCTAAATTACAAAGTAAATGTCTTGGTCACAATGTTTACGGAGGGATTGTTGAGACTATTTGCTTGCCCCCCATAGAACTTCTGAGAACAAAGGGAATGAGATGCCAAAAGCCCAAAGTAATATAAAAAACATTCTAAAGGAAACCAACCCATGACTCCAGGGTTTTCTGAAAGCTCCACATGTTTTTCATGCTTTTCAAAGCAAGGAAAGAGAGAAGGTTAGTGAGCAAACCTGAGGAGTCTTGGGTCTCCTTATCACCAATACAACCAGCAGGTAAGCACTCCCTGGTGTTACATCCAGTGATAAGGACCTAATCAAGTCTTTATTTCTCCTAACCTGATGGCACTTTTGTAAATGCACATGGATTAGCACTAAGGAGCTAATTATTTTGAGAGTTGAGATCACTTTTTCAAAAAGAAAAAAAAAAATCTCCCAGGATCAGGGGCGGCAGCCTCTTTATAAGCATTTCCTGGAAACGAGGCCATAGACTTGGAAGCTGCCTCGACGAATTGAGCGTGCAGTCGGTTGTGAGAACCAGCACATCGTGAGGTAGGAAATACGGGTCTTATGTGGGGCAGCAGGCAGAGAGCAAGGAGACATGCAGACCTGAGAGTGTTTAAACCAGAAATGCAGAGTTGGCAAAAGTTCGCGCTGCGTGTTCCTTATCTGTAGGTGGTGTCTGCTGCAAATTCGCTTTTTTGGAAATTGTATAGTACCTGCAGGAAGTGGGAGGTTTTTTTGTTTTGTTTTGTTTTGTTTTTTAAGGGAAACAACATTTCTACAGGCAATTTCAGCCCAGACCCCTCACCCCTCAGTATAAGAGAAGGGGCAAATCCCAGAGTGGGTGTACTTAGAATCTGAGAAGGGTGACTTTAAAAGCAAAGCTTTCTGAATATGGGAAAAAGAGCACTGAAAAGAGTGCTCCATCACTTCAAAACCCTTTACTTACAAACTCAACTAGTTGTATGTTGCTTATATATTCTCTGTTAATCAACATCTTTTTAATTGGATTTTAAGTAAAATCCCCTTTGAAGTTTACCTTATTTCACAAAAGGAATTCTTTTGCCTGACAAGGTCAAAAAACTTCATCTTCTCAAATTCATCATATACCTTTCAATGTTCTCCCTTACCAAGTCAACACATACTCATCAAGGGCCTCCTGTGATCCAGGCATGGCTCCTCCAAGCTGAGGAGTCCTTCATTAACAAAATTAACCAAATCTCTGCCTTCACAGAGCTTCTAGGCAAGGTCAAATTAAAAAAGTCTATTACCAGCTGATAAAGGTTACGAGAATGATTGAAGCAACAAGGGAGTTGGGGAAGGGGGCGGGGTGCTTCCCTTCAAATGGTGTGATCAGAAACTGCCTCATTATCATGGTGACATATGAAGGAGAAGTTAGGAGCCACACAGGTACCTGGAGGGGTTCGATGGGGAATGCTGGAAAATGATCCAAGCAGAGGGAATAGTAAAAGATAATTATATTTTATTAAATCATCTTTTTAACAGGGGGCCAGGTCACATAGGGCTTTGTAGGTCATTGTGAAGACACTGACTTTTATCTGGGGCGGGATGGGAACTCTTGCAGGGGAGTGACAGACTGATTAATATTTCTAAAAGTCAATTATAGCTCACTAATCTTGAGACTAGACTCTAGAGAGATGGAGGTGAAAGCAAGATTTTGTATTTTGGGGACAATTAAAATAGAATACATTAAGTAATCTATCTTCTGCCCTCCAACACCTGCCTTTTAAAAGGATGCAAATCCTTTACCAAATCATTTTTTTCCTCTTAAAGTTCCCAGAGTTTGAATCTAGATCATTTTTTATCAGACTGTTCTAGTTGGACTTTTTATTGCTCTGGAAGAAATTAAAAGAACCTGTATCCTCAAGGCCTTTTCTTACTGCAAAAAAATTGCTTTAGCTAAAAGTTTCCTCAAGTGCCTAAGAGAAGCACTTTGAGAATGCTCAATATTCTAATTACCTCTATGAGAGAAAGTATCTTAAAGAGTTCTTGGTACAAGCCATTACTAAGAACCTAATTTTCTAACATACATAGTGTTAGGGAACCTGGTAGTCACCATTTCATTTTACAAATAAGAAATAGGTCCAAAGTCCCACAACTAGAAGGGGCACAGCTGGTACTTCAACTCAGCTCTGTCCAGCTAAAAATCCCTTCACTAATGGTTTCTGGATCAATTGAGCGTGTTGTGGCTTATCCTATAGGAAGATTTTAAAGCATATCAGGAATCGGAATTACCTTCTACTACATTCTACACTTTCTTAGGAAGCAAACTTCTGTTACCCTCTTTAAAAAAAAAAAAAGATAGGGTGGTTGGCTATAATTATGGGAAAACAGATGGAAGTACAAAAATGCATTCAGCTGGGAGTCCAAGTGAAAATCCTAGAGATCTTGCCTGCCCTCTTGAATTATCCAGTCACAGTGTGGGCAAGGGGCCCACATGCCAAATCACATCACCTGACCATGAACCCAGGCCTAAGGGGGCAGCCCTGTTTGCTTACCCTGATGCTGGGAGTTATTAAAGTGATTTGTTTAGCCTCAGGTGTAATAAACTGAAAACTCCTTCATCCTGATCTAAGAAGTCATAAAAACTAAGACAGCTGTGGGTAGGGAGACATAGGCTGTCGAAATAAATCAAACATTTACCAACAACTCAAACTATAATTTCCCTCTGAAGATGCAGATATCCTTCTGGGTAAAATCGGTCAAACCTGACCTTTAAAAACAGAATGATTGGCTAATTATCATCAATTTTTTTTTTTAAAGTCAATCTGTCAGACTGTGAATAAAACAACCTTTAGGGTATTCTGAAAAAATGAGTTTTGATAGAAAGGAACAGTTATTTCAAAGATCAATACTAGGAGACACGGTGGCCCTTGCTGTACCTGTAGTAACCTTGTGTGAGAATCACTCATGAGCCTGATTGTCCCACTTAGGACACAAAGAATGCAAGCCCAGGCAGGCAGCTGCTTATTTGAAACCAGGGAAACAAAGCAAGCTGAGAAGCTGTCAGCAGCTAGGTTTGCTAGAGAACTCTAAGAGAGAAACAAACAATCAGGACTGCCGGGGGTTTTGCTTGAGAGGCAACCAGACACCTGGGAGGGATAGGGAGCAAGAGGCACCTGACCTGGAAACAGAGCTTTGAGGCTGTGGGGAGACAGGTTCCAGTCATATGGAGAGGAAGCCGTTCCTCAGAGAGCTGAGACTGTACATCCTATCCTGGGGGAGCTGAAGTCACAGAGGCAACCTCCTCTTGCTACTGCCACAGCAGCCTTGCCTTCAAAGGGATACTTTGCACTGTCTGCACATAAAAACTATTCTGCATAGTCCTCTATACGCACAAAATATTTTATGTGTACACAGAATATTTTGACCTTACAGGAAAAAAAAAATCCCAAGGGCAAGATAGTTTTCACATTTTCAAGATAACATGTTTTCTTACATCTCTCCCCCAGCTTTCTGTTGTTGTTAAGCTGGAAAACTAGTGAGCAGAAATGAACTAGGTTATTCCCAGCACGGAGAGGATTAAAGGGAGCAGTTTATCAGAGTTTATATGGTACACTGGGTGGCCTCTGGGCATCTCCAGAAAAAGGCATTTTCAAGATGAGGTATATTAGATGTTTGGTTTTTGGGTTTTTTTTTTATTATTATTAGATGTTTAAAAAACATTTCCCTAAACACCAGAGGGGAAGTGATTGCTAGGGGCAGGGCAGAGGAGAGAAGTAAAGAGGGGGAGGGGGAAAGAAAGAACTACATTTTTTTCAGTTGACAAACATTTATTTTTATCAACCATCTCAGGAGATTAGCCTTTCTGTATTTATTTCCAATAATAGAATAATATGTGTAACTTAGAAAATAGATGTTCTTAAATTCGTATTACAAATAAACTTTTAAGATAACCTTTTGCTTTTAACATCCTTTGACAAGTTTATAAATATAAAATATTAATAGTAATACCAGATAATGGTGAATATACAGACCAATTTCACTGATGGAAATATAAATTGGTACAATCTTGTAGAGTATATCAACAACCTTAAAAATATGCATCCCTAAAATAAAAAAAACTAAAAAAAATAAAAATAAAAAAAAAAATATGCATCCCCTTAGTCCAGCAATGCTACACTGGCAGTATATTCTATGAAAATAACTTTAAACATACAGAAAACATTACTTAAAATGTGTTCATATTATCTATTTTCAAAAAAATAGAGTAAAAAAAAATTAGATAACTGTCTACCTCTAAGGGTTTCTATTACAGTAATGCATACAAATATCACATTGAACACTTTTGATGCAATGTTGGTGATCTTAAAAAAAAAAGTGACTTCTGATTTGACTTCTGAGTTTGGCAGTAACGGTACATTAGATTTTCTTCATTATTACCACCAAAAACAACAAAAATGCTAAATATTCTTTTAATGAAACTTCAGATGTAAAAAATTAGTGAATCAAAAAGATTAGTGAAAGATACAATTATTTCTAGATAAGCTCATGTGTAGCCCAGTATTTATTCTAACGGCCTTTGCCAAATCCTAGTGAACTTGAGCTTCTGATATAATACATGCTCAGGGTCACCTAGCATGAGAGACAGGAAATAAAGCTGAAGACTCCCCTGAAGAGGAAAATCTAATGGGAGCTTCCAATATTAAGCTAGGAGCCCAAAGGTCTACATTCTCAGTGTAAGAGTAAATGAGAAAAAAAATCACTATGCAATTTTTAAAAAATAGCAATATTGGGGGTAAATAACTCTTCCTTGAGAATCTATAACCACAAGCCAATTTCCACACAGATTTATAGTCAGAAAAACTCAAGGTGAGAAATAGGAGTTATTCGAGTCACAGGTTGGTAGTAATCCCAGGCAACATCAGAAGCAAAGATAACTCTTCTCTGGAGAGACTCAACTTCAGACCACTCTTCAGATAATTCCTACAAATGATGTTCCAAGGAACATGCTCTTACAGTCAAATATCAAAACATATTATGAGGAACCATAAGCCAGAGACAACTAAAGCACAATTCCGTGTTGCAAATAATTTAGATGTCATCAGAGTATATAAAGCCATGTTTCACATATCTCAAGAAATAAGAGAGGCCAAAAATGTGAATACAAAACAAAAATATTGTAGAAATCAATAAAACAGATGTGAAAAGAACTAAATAGAATTTCCAGAAATAAAAATATAATTGAAATTTTAAAAAATCAATGGATGGGTTAACTATTGGATGTTACTGAGGGGACAAAATCAGTGGAATGAAATACAGAAGGCACTATAGTGTTAAATATGAAGGAAGATTAGAGACAGGGTAAAGTGAGAAGTTCTAACAGGTCTAATTGAAGTTTCAGAAGGAAACAAGAGAATGCATTAAAAGCAATAATTCAAGAGATGATAGCCTAAAGTTTCCAGAAGTTTAAAAAAGAAATAGATTTGGGGAGTCAAAAAATTCCAGGGAATATAAGTAAAAAATTCTCCTCTAAATATAAATTCTAGTGAAACTGTCAAACATTAAAGGCAGTGATCTGTAAAGCATCTAGAAAGTAGTCTCTAACAAAGGCATTGTAAATATCCTGAGAGTGATTTTTCTACAACAATAATGAAATCCAAAAGACAATGAGATTTTAAAATGCTAAGAAAAAAATAATTACCAACTTACAATGGAATGTGTGCTGAAATTATCTTTCAAGAGTAGGAGGGAGAATAATATATCCAGGCTAAAACATTATTGAGATCAATAGTGAGCTCCAAGTAGAATATCAAATGGAAGACCACAGATGCAGAAAGGAAGGATAAGCAAAGATTTCTGTAAATACATAGGTAAAACTAAAATATTGACTATATAAAATACCAGCTACTTTGTCAAATTAAAACTAAAACCAAATACTAGGCAATACTAGCCCTATAACTTGAGAAAAGACTGATTCTACCTGAAGCATTCTGATGTCTTTTTATTTGAGAAAAGGGTAAAGATATTAACATTAGACATTTTACATATATCGGGTTAAAGTATCTGGGATAACCTCTAAAAGAAAGGACATAGGAAATATAACCTCCAAAGGAAAAGAAGACGAAATAAAAAAAAAAAGTAATCACTCATAAAAAACCTAATTAGGAACATCTCTAATTCATCATATAATTATCATTTCTCCTAGTGTTAAAAACAATTCATATCTAGTTTCTTAGCAAGTTTAATACAGTTCTGCCATTTGTAATCCTTACACTGTATATCAGATCTTCAGAACTTATTAAATATAAGTATATATGTATCCTTGAACAACATCTGTCCCATTCCTTCAGTCTCCAGCCCTTGATAATCACTATTCCACTGTTTTTTGAGTTTTTTTTTTTTTTTTTTTTTTGAGATTCCACATCTAAGGAACATCATACAGCATTTGTCATTCTGACTTATCTTACTTAGCATAACATCAAGTTTCATCCATCTTGTCCCAAATGGCAAGATTTCCTTTTTTCTCATGACTGAATAGTATTTCATTGTGGGGGATGTGTGCGCGCGTGCGTGCATGTGCGCGTGCGTGAGAGAGAGAGAGAGAGAAGCAGATCTCACATATTTATCCATTATCCATCAATGGACATTTAGGTTGTTTCCATGTCTTGGCTATTATGAATGCTGCAATAAATATGTGAGTTCATATATCTTTTTGGTAACCTGTTTTTCCTTCTTTTAGATAAAATCCAGAAATTCTACTTCTAGGTATGTATGGTAGGTTTTTTTTTTTTTTTTTTAATTTTCTTAGGAACCTCCATATAGTTCTCCCCAGTGAATGCACCACCTTATAATCCCAACAGTATGCGTGGATTCCCCTTTTTCCACGTCCTTACCAATACTTAGTGTCTCTTGTCTTCTTATTGATAGCCATTCTTCTAGGTGTGGGGTGATATTTATTGTGGTTGTGATTTGCATTTTCCTGATGATTAGTAATGTCAGATACCTTTATATGTGCCTATTGGCAATTTGGGTGTCTTTGGAAAAATGTCTCTGGTGCCTCTGCCCATTTTTTGATTGAATTGTTACTGAGTCCTGCAGTTTCTTTATAATGTTTGGATATTAACCTCTCATATGATGTTTGCAAATATTTTGTCTTATTCCATATATTGCTTTTTCATTTTGTTTGTTTCTTTTGCTGTGCAGAAGCTTTAAATTTGATGTAGTCCCACTTTTTGATTTTCTTTTCATTTTTTGTGATTTTGTTGTCTTATCCAAAAAAAAAAAAAAAAAAAAATCCTCACTAATACTGCTGCCAACAAACTTCTATTTTCTTAAAGGAGTTTTACCATATCAGGTCTTATGTTTAAGTCTTTGATCCATTTTGAGTTAATTTTTGTGAGTGGTGTAAGATAATAGTGCAATCTCACATTCCTGCATGCCATTACCCAGTTTTCCCAGCACCATTTGTTAAAGAGACGGTCCTTTCCCCATTAAATACTCTTAGCTCCCTTATAAAATACTAATTGACTGTATATCCAGCAGCATAATTTTGGGCTCCCGGTTCTGTCCTAGTGGTCTATGCCTCTATTTTTATGCCACTATCATACTGTTTTAATTATAATGACTTGGCAGTATAGTTTGAAATCAGGAAGTGTGATGCCCCCAGTTTTGTTCTTCTCTCTCATGATTACTTTAGCTATTCAGCCCTTTGTGTTTCCATATTATATTAGGACTTTGTCCTGTTTCTGTGAAAAATGCCATTGGGATTTTGATAGGGATTATGTTGAGTGTATAGATGGCTTTAAGTAGCATGGATATTTTAACAATATTAACTCTTCAGTCGATGAACACAAATGTCCTTCCATTTGTGTCGTCTCGGATTTCTTTCAACAAAGTCTTGTCATTTTCATTACATTTTATTGCTTAAATTTATTTCTAGATATTTTATTGCTTTAAATGCTATTGTTAATAAGATATTTTTTCTTTTTCAGATGTTCTATTGTTAGTATTTAGAAATGCAACTGATTTCTGCATATTGATTTTTTTTTTTTTATCCTGCAACTTCAATGAATTCATTGATTAGATCCAGTGATATTTCTTTTCAATATATAAACTCCTATCATCTGTTGGGGTACCTAGGTGGCTCAGTTGGTTACAAATCTGCCTTCAGCTCAGGTCATTATCCTAGGGTCCTGGGATGGAGACCCATGTCTAGCTCCCTGCTCAGTGGGAAGTCTGCTTCTCCCTCTTTCTCTCCCTCTCCCCTTCCTTATCCCTGCCCCCACCTGTGCATGCTCACTCTCTGTCAAATAAATAAAAATCCTTAAAGGATCATATCATCTGTTTATAACAGAAATTTTCATTCTTTTCTCATTTGGATGCCTTTTATCTGTCTATAGTATAGTTCAAGTCCATCATTTCCTTGTTATTTTCTGGCTGCGTTATCTATCCATTGTTGAAAGTGGGGTATTGAAGTCCCCTACTATTATTGTATTGATGCCTGTTTCTCTCTTCATACCAGTTAGTATTTGCTTAATGTATTTAGATGCTCCAACGTTGGATGCATATATATTTCTGATTAAGTCTTCTTGTTGGATTAAACCCTTTATCATTATGTAATGATCTTCCTTATCTCTTGTTTCTGTTTTTGACTGAAAATAATTTTGTCCAAGCATGGTGACTTCCACTTTTTTTGTTGCCTCTTATATGGAGTATCTTTTTCCATCCCTTCACTTTTAGTTATGTATGTCCTTAAAGCTGAAGTAGATCTCTTTTAGGCAGTATATGGTTGGGTCTTATTTTTTCGTTTTTTTAATTCATCCAGCTACTCTGCCTTTTGTTTGGTGAATTCAATCCATTTACATTTAGTTATTGATACATAGGGACTTAACTCTGTCATTTTATTAATGCTTTCTGGTTATTTTGTATTTTCATTGTTCCTGTTTCTGCTTACTTTTGTTAATTTGTTATTTTCCATGGTGGTATGCTCTGTTGCCTTTGTCTTTTGTGGAGCTAGGTTTTTGCTTTGTGGTTACCATAGGGCTTACATAAAACATAGACAAAACTGCCCATTTTAGGCTTGTAGTAACATATCTTTGTCTATAATAACTCTACCTTTTTACTCCTCCCTTTTATATTATCTATGCTATGATTTACCTCTTTTTATATTGTTTATTCATTAACAATTTACAATAGCTAGTTATTTTTACTACTCTTTTCTATTTACCTTCATACTATTGTTTGTTGGTTAACACACCATCCTAATAAAGAGTTATAATTTTCTAAATCTGACCATTTTTCACCTTTACCAGTGTGTTGTGTTCTTTCCTGTATTGCTGATTAGCATCTTTTTATTTCAGATTGAAGCAACTCCTTTCAGGCACATTTTTTTTTTTAAGACTTTTTATTTATTTATTCATGATAGAGAGGCAGAGACACAGGCAGAGGGAGAAGCAGGCTCCACGACAGGAGCCCGAGGCGGAACTTGTTCCCGGGACTCCAGGATCGTGCCCTGTGCCAAAGGCAGGCGCTAAACAGCTGAGCCACCCAGGGATCCCCCTTTCAGGCACATCTAATGGTGATAATCTAATGGTGGTAAACTCAGTCAGCTCTTGTTTATCTAGAAAGGCCTCTATTTCTCCTTCATGTATAAAGGATAACTTTGCCAGAGAAGTATTCTTGGCTGGCAATTTTTATCTTTCAACACTTTGTACAGGTCAGAAGAGTGGAATGACATATTCAGTTTCTGCTGAGACTCCACTGATAGATTAATGGGGGTTCTTTTGTAGATTTTATTCTTTTTTTCCTTTGGCTACCATTAGGATTCTTTTATCTTTTATTGTTGACAGTTTCATTATAATGTGTCCTGGAAGTCTTTTTTTCATTGAAGTAATAGGGTGGTCTATTGGAACTTCTATGTCCAAGTCTTTCCCCAGGTTTGAGAAGTTCTTAGCTATTATTTTTTTCAAATAAATTCTGACCTCCTTCTCCCTCTCTTCTCCTTTTGGATTTCAGATTATTCTGATATTTGCCTTTTGTTGAAATCCAACAGCTCATGTAATATAAAACTATTTTCTTAAACAAAGGAACATTAGATACAAAGGTTAGGACAATGTTCTCTCTAAATGGAGTAAGTGGGCCCGAATCCAAGAGGAACACACAGAATTGTTCTCGGATTAGCAGTGACTTCTGTCTCTTAGTCTAGGTGGTGGGTACATAGCCTTCGGATTACCATCCTTTATAACATTCAGAAAATTCATAAGTAGCATTTTAAGGTATTCAATATTTAACACAAATCACAGTATGAAAATTGTATAGAGAATTCCATATGCAATACAATTAGAGTTATATAATCAAAAATATGTAAAGATTAAAGACAAATATGCCAAAATGCTTTTTTAAAATGCATTTAAGGAATAAGACCAACTAGAAAATTTTCACTTAATCTATTTTTCTATATTTTATTACTTTTATTCAATAAGTAGCAATTAATTTTATAATTAAAATGATTGTTTTGGATCATTCTATGTATGATGTCACTAAATCTAATATTTAAAAAACATTCTTTTTTCAAAACCTCAAAAAATTATGCACAAGAATAAGAAATGAGTAGCACCTCTGCTCCTTCCCTATTGAGGATAAATGACTACTAGTATTCCATGAAATGTTGACCTTGAGAGTTGCTACTCCTCATGTGCCACAACCAACTCACTTGAGAAGTCTAATAGTTCATCTTTCATGATATCTCTTATAACCATTCCTCCTCTCATTCTTAATAAATCCTATTTAGGGTAATCAGGTTGCTCTTCTCTTTTACCTCCTTGAAATTATGCTGTGTTCCCTTATACAAATTCTTCTCAACTCTGAAAATTGTTTTATTCACTGACTCCAAAAGCATGCATGGCACCTCTCCACCCCAGTGTCTAAGCTATGTTTTTCCTACTAACTCTTCTCCACCTATCCATCCTTCCAGGACTAAACTCCAATTCTTAGACTACCAGGATTTTTCATCCTCAGAACTTCCATTTTTGGCCTTTATTCTTTGCTGCTTTATGTTAAAAGTGCCGATACTTAATATAAAGTCTTTAAAATAGACTTGACTTTTAAGAGCAGTTTTAGGTTCAAGGCAAAATTGAGTTATTTTCATCTATTCCCTTTCCTCACACAAGTAGAGTCTCTCCCATTATGAACATTCCCCACTATAGTGGTGCATTTGTTATAATTGATGAACCTACATGAACACATCATCATCACTCACAGTCCATAGTTTACAGTTCACTCTTCGTGTTGTACATTCTATGGGTTTGGACAAATTTATAATGACATGTATCTACAATTATAGTATCATACAAAGCTACCCTAAAAATTCTGTGTGAGACTGATTCATCCTTTCCTCCCCATGGCCCTTGACATCCACCAGTCTTTTACTATCTCCATAGTTTTATGTTTTTCAGAATGTCATATAGTTGTAGTCACACAGTGTGTAGCCTTTTCACATGGCTTTTATCACTTGCAAAATGCAAGTTTCTTCCATGTCTTTTCATGGGTTGGTAGCTTATTTTTTTAGCTCTAAATAATATTTCATTATCCAGATGTACCAGTTTATTTACCCATTCACGTACTGAAGAATATCTTGGATGCTTTCAAGTTTTGGCAATTTATGAACAAAGCTGCTATAAACATTCATGTACATGTTTTTGTGTGGTCATAGTGTAACTCTTTTTGGATAAATACCAAGAAGTGTGATAACTGGAATATATGATAAAAGCATATTTAGTTTTGTAATCTGCTAAACTATCTTCCAAATAGACTGTACCATGTTTGCATTTCCTCCAGCAGTTAGTTTATATTGCTCCACATGCTGGCCAAAATTTGGTGTCGCCAGAATTCTGGATTTCGACTATTCTAATAGGTGTGTAGTGGCATCCTATTGTGTTTCAATTTACATTTCTCTAACGACCTATGATATGGAGCATCTTTTTACATGCTTACTTACCATCCATATAGCTTCTTCTTTGCCACTTTTAAAGTACTTCTTTGTACCTAATTTTGTCTGTCAATGTCTAAGCATTAAATTGCATCCATCCACCCACAATTCCCAGCCCAGCTAACCCATAGGTGCCTGCCTTTCATGCTTTAGAATAGCATTTCTACACCCATCGGGGGATTTTTTTGATATTCTGAGGTTTCCTGTAAGATGTAATTCAATTCCAGGTTAGCCTTTCAGAGTCAGTTATACATCATTTGTTCTATTACTGGAAACAGAATGAATACAGGTATAGGGAATATAGCCTTGGCTGATCCAGGGAGTAAGGACCATAGAACAGCCCAAAGGATGGTGCAACAGAAAAAAAAAAAAAAAAAAGTGTGGGAGAATTAAAATTAGATTTCAGGATAAAATCTGAAATGTAGGATGCTGCAAATTAATGGCTTAAATACATCTGCTGTTCCTAAGTGACCCTGTGCCTGATAAAAAGCACCTCAGCATCCTCCTTTTACTGTTCTGCCACATGAGAAAGGTGGAGCTGAGGAATCATTTGCTGTCACACATGTCATTGTATCTGAAACAGCCTGGAGCTGTCAAGCTCTCCATCATGGTACTGCAGAGGGGTCACAGCTGTCTTTGTCCATTAGAAATAATTCTAGCCCCTGTTTGTAGTTTAGAATTTTTTTTTCGGTTTTTGATATAATATATAACCTTGTCAAATTGTTCTACATAAACCAAGCTGCTTTTTAAAATGTGGAAGACTAGAAGATAAATGGCTTTGCTAATCTGTCTACGTCTCTGTGTAACACACAAAGCATGCCTACTTCCTGTGAGGAAAAGTACTGGGCCCAAGTGCTCTGACTTCTGGAGGGTACTATGCCTCAATTGCTGCAGAAGGCATGCATTCTTACTGAAGCAGAGTCAGAAGAGGAAGGGTATCACACTAGGATCAGGTGTAAGAACCTGGTGTCCATTTTTGCATGCCCTCTAATTCTCACCAAAAGCACTGTTTATGAATTCATGAGATGGATTTACCAAGCAGAAGAAGGGGAATAGGTTAATGGAAACATAAAGTTGTCCTTTCTAACATTAGTCTCAAGTAATGTGTGTGTTTGCTTGCTAATACGAAGTTTAAGTCTCTCACATTCATTGTTTCCTTTATTCTTAACCATCCTGTGAAATAGATATTACATGTTTTCTTCTGCAAGTGAGAAAACAAACTTGCCTGGACTCTTGCATAATAGTTGGTGATGAAGGCAGATTCCACCCTCAGTCTGCTTCTCAATCCACTGCTGCTTACACTAGAGCATCCTGCCTTTCCATAGTTTGGATTCTTTCAATAATGAATGTAGATCTTCCAGGCATGAATTTATATAAACACTTTTATAGTATTGGGATGCCAACTTAGAGCAGCCAGTTCCATAAGATCATTTTTCACTGTGGAAAGCAGAACTTTTTAATCTTCCTCTCTTTCTTTTCCCTCCTCTCCCTTCATTCTGCCCCTCTTTTCCTTTATTTGTGGAGGATGCTAAAGTATTGCTCATAGGAGAACTTCCTATTTATAGCACTTCTCTATTTCTCTATCTGGAAACCAGTTTGTGCTCTACCTGTTTTTATGAATTTTGGTCACATCCTTTCTTGGGCTTTGGCGTTCCACTCCATTAAGGTTTTTAGTTAAGCATAGAACCTGCCCTCTTGCTCTAGTCCAGGCTAGACTTTGCTTAGGTAGAAGATACCTGTGTGATAGCTCATTCAGATTGGCCCTTCCACTTCAAGAAGCCTGGAGATCCCTCACCCCAGGCTCAACCCACACAGTACTTCTATTCACTTGCTCCTTCATTCATTCTCTTGCATTATTTAGGTGTATGTATGGCCATCCTCTGTTTAACTATATGCTTCACAAAGACAAAGGTAAAATTGTATTTCTTTCTGATTCTCTTTAGTGTCTAACCCAGTGTCTAAAAAATAAAGCTAAAGAGCAAGCATTTGCAAAATGAAGAATTACATCTTTTTGGCATTTCAAGTCCATTTTCCAGATATTTTCCAGTTTCAGGGTCTAGAGCTTTAGGGAGCCTACTGACTGCAGATTGCTGTTGTTTTACCCATAGGTATGAGTGTGATAGCCAGTTTACTTCTAAGCCCTTGGCAACAAGGTCTGGCATCTTATTGGTTACTATGGCCACATGACTTAGATAGGATCACACTTCTAGGATTTCCTCCCCAGAGTATGATTAGTAGGTCAAGTTTTTGATCTTTAACATATAATTACACAAATAAGGATTTTCTGAATTGTTGTCCCAAGCTTGTTCTCCCAGAAGTTTGTATCCTATTTATATTCTGATTTCCATGGCCTATGAGATCTTCCTACCATATATTGCAACATCCTGATGTTTCACTTTACCAATGGATTTAGTGTCTGATATAAACACGGACGTCATAAGTCATTCCCTTCTGTAAGTAATTTATCAAATTGATATCAACAAAGAAAAAATCTAGATTCCAGGTAATATCAGGGTTCAGTACGTTACTGAATCCAGTAACGTACTGATTCTTCCTTTCCATTTACCTGAGACCTAGGAAGATGGGTTTGCTCTGACCTCTCAGAAAACAGTAACTCAACCTCTAATTATATCCACATACAGCATGCCTATCATTTTATCTTCACATTAATTAAAGACAATTCTAGTTTTGTCTTGAGTAAAAATAGTCCTATTGGCTTAGATTTATAGAAATTTCTCAACTACTCGTGTCCAAATCTTCATGATATAGAATGTTGTATCTGATAATGTTAGTGCTATTTTTGACAGATGTTCAATATGTAATAATGATCTGCTTTGACTAATTCAGCCAAATCAACAGCTTTAGACTGAATCCAAAGGCCAGTTTGGGAGCACTGCCAATATCTATTCCAAGGGATTTTAACAATATAAATCCTCAAATAAGAGAAAGAGAAATATGAATCACCAGGCGATTTCCAGAAAACTGAGTAGAGTGTAGCTCCAAAAAAAAAAAAAAAAAAATTCAAGGAAAAAAAGCAAAATAAAAATATGGCCAGTATAATAGTTCGTAGGTTCAATATTTACCAGTTTGTGTACCATCTGAGCTATTTCCTTTAATCAACCATGCACATGGCACTTTTATTCTCAGGGGACATTATCGCCATGACAACTTTATCAGACTAAACACTGAAACACAGCTCTTGGAGTGATCTCAATTTGGGTATGGTTTAGAATATTATTTATGTAATTCTTTTATCAACATACTTGGTGTGCCAAACAGAGATGAGAAAAAATTTTAAATGACTATTAAAATCACAATAAAAAATGTAAAAACTTTACAAAGAGAAAAGGAATAAGCCATTAGGCAGAAAAATGGGCAATCAAAGGAGCTATTGCGCTTGGCAGATGGAAAAGCAGCAGGTGCCATGGTGTGATGGGACCTTGCTTCCCATCATGCATGCTCTACAATGATGCAGGCTGACAGGGAAGGGAATTAATGTGTCGGAGCAGGTACTGTCTGTCCATTAGCTGATTCCCAGTACGTCCTCACAGACTGCTACCCGTGGCTCTTTGATAAAATGGTTTACAATATACAGCTCTGAAAGTTGTATGGGGAAGGACGGCTGTGAGTGACCCTCCCTGCAATGCCTCAGCTTAACAGAATGTGAGTGACCAAGTAAATATTTCTCCACCCCAAACTGGGATTAGCAATTTCAGCCCATGAATAAATTATCCGAGTACAGATGCTATGAATACATCAAGGTGACCAAGGGCCACAGCCTCTCAGTGTGGGGGATGGAAGAGGACACTGATGAAGGGAATTCTCAAGGTAACAAATTAGCTCTCAAACAAATGAGTCTCAGGAAGGCTATAGGATATGCTCAGCTCTCTGCTTTCAGAGGGGAAAAAAAAGGCAAATTATAAGGAGTCCACCTGAATTGGTGGGTCAGCTTAGACAGAGCATATTAGGCATGTAAACACTGCTGTGCTGGAGCTTCATCATGTCTCAGGCTATTTCCTTCTGTCTTCCTTCCTTTTCCTTTTCCCTTTCAAGCCTGAGATTGTTTCAAACCTGTAACACAGTCACCTGTGAAATTTCAAAATAAGAATGAAATAGAAGAAAGTTTAAAATAAAATGTGTACAATTGATAAGATTAGCTGTTTCCAGATCTTTGTCCAGTAAACTAATTGAATTGCCAAATTGTTTATTAGCCTTGGCTGTTAAAACAACTAGATTAACAAAGGGTAGACCCTTATTATTGTTTTCTGTCCATCTCCATGACTGACTTACTGACTTGGAAAGCCAAGCATGACTAGGCTACTCATTATGTGTAGTCATCAAAGGAAGGAGGAGTGTGGACTGGCATATATATATATATACACACACACACACTGTAGAAATTATGTAAACATCGGAGAAACATTAACAATCTAGGGATTGAATTCTAGCCTTCCTCATCTCCTAGTCTAAGTAAAGGGCACATTAGTCTATCTCAAAACATCCTGTATTTTTTTCTGCATACATGTCCTATTGCTATTAATAATTTTCATTTAATGTCTGTCAAATCTCACTAGATTTTAAGTGACATGAGGAAAGAAACTGGATATATCTTGCCTCGGCACCCAGCAAAATACTAGTTACAAAATGCTAGTCACATGGTAGAAACTCCATAAATATTTGTGGGGGGGAAAGGAGATACTAATGTAGAAAGAAGGAAGGAGACCAAGAGAAGATCCAAAAGATGAGAAATAATCTTCGTCACCTTTCTTATATCTTCTTTAGAAGTCTCTCTAAGGCCTTAGATGCTAAACAAACGTTTCATTAAATAAAAAGAACAAGGAGGAAGAGTGAGAAGACTATATCTATGTTGACAATGACAGGATGGACATCATTAAATGGTGTCCAAGGACATTTATAGGCAGATGTACACATCCTTGGTCTTGAAATTCATTTTATAAAGAAACTGTGGAAGTGAAAATATTTCAGACTAGAGTAAGTTTTAGCCTCTGCAGATGTCAACCTAGAGAACTTAAAATTAACTATGAATGTCTTTGGTTCTTACCCCAGATATCGGGAGTGAGGATCTGTATTTGGTAGTGGAATATGTTTAACCTGGATCAGATCATTGTTATTTACATCCCTCTTTAAATTATGAGCATACTGACTATGCAAGATTATACAAGGTGGTGATGACACACTTTTAACGTGAAGATAGACAATGATTCCTGTGGGATTTATGATAATAACACCTAAGGTGCACAGCATAGCACTTAATAGTTACCAAAATTATTTAACATTATTCAACCCTTAACATGATCGATTAATCTTATTATTTAACCCTTCTGAAAGATTATTCCAAAATGAACTAACAATTGCTAAGAAAGAGACTCAAAATAGGGTCTGGAAGGTATTAAAGAAGCAGGACTCCTATTTCCCTTCTGCTTCAACTCTCAGAACAGGGAGAAGTTTTGACTTTTGCCAGTTGCAACTAACTACCTGCTAGCACAAAGCCTTCTACTTTGGACTAAAAAATAGAGATAAGGTAATAATTGTTAGCTAAATAGCCAATCTTGTATTAGTTTAACCCTGCAAGCCCCAATCATAATTGTTTTAAACCAACCTTTGTAACCTTGTGGCTTTTGTCTCTATAAACTTGCACTCCCCAGTCGTAATTCAGAGCCCACTTTTGATTTCAGACAACTCTGGGTCACCGGGATTGCAATCTCTAAAATCTCAAACACTTTTGGTTGCTTTACAACTTTGTTGTCTCCTTGGTTAGCACCCTTAACAGGATTAATTTACCCTGTTATTTAATCCTTAATAGAACAATTAATTATGGGAATAAAGATTTATCAACCATTTAACATTGGTAAAGTTATTTCTCTATCCCCTACTGTTTTCTTCTAAGATGATCATAAAAGGTTGATCAAAGATTATATAGGACAACACATGGAAAATACTATCTTCAATAAGTACTAATCATTATTAATGTCCTTATTATTTAGAACACAGACATCACCAACTAGAGTTTACAGATCATTAAAAAAAAAAAAAAAAATCTCCAAAATTTAAGTGAGTTCATTGCCTATGAAGTGGTAGTCCCAGTACTTTCGAATTCTGAAATCGTGATACTTTGTACTATGCCAATTTTATTCTGAGCTACAGTTGACTTTAAGGCCTTACTTTGAGGATGTGTGGCCCCTCTGAGTTATCCCTCGTTACAGGACCTGAGGGACAGTGACTTGGTGTGGAGCCAAGGCATTGAGGCAACAGGAACAGGGGCGGGGAATACCAGGCCTGCTGAAGAGGTCACTGGATACCAGCTGTTACCCAAAGCCTCCAGAGAGCCTGACACTTTGGCTTTCCTTCATTTTAGTTCCTGTCAATTTCAAAAGAGACACGTTTCTAGGCCTGAAATTGATGTGTTTGTGTGACTATTCCAGGCTGCTGAAATTGACAGAGTCTGAAACTGATGAAAGTAACCAATTTGTCAATTTCAGCAAAGAGACTGCTTTGAAGGCAGAGATTGACTAATTCTGTACCTTTTTCTGCCTGATTAGAAAATTTAATTTCCCCCCCACTTTAAAATTTTGTTTACTCTCAGAAGATATTTTGGACTGTCCTCTAGGTACAACTTGAATTGGCCTGACAGTTTAAACAGATGGTCAATTTTACCAAAATTCAATCTAGTATATTATTTAGCAGAATGTTGTTTCCCATTGTACTGACTGATCATTTTATTCATAATGCTTTAAAAAGTCATAAATTGTGGAATCGCTTGAAACTCTGATGCTGGTGAGTTTCGATGTATCTCATGAAAACCACATAGCTTGTACTGATTTTCCAGTCACACGATCATCTCAGTCCAGACATCCTTACTGCATCTGTCAACTGTCTAGTTTTGATAAATTTTGGCTGATTAAATTAAAATGGTTTATAGAGGCTTAAAAATATACTAGGGAAAGCTTTGGAATTAACAGAACTGGAATCCAGTACTTCTATCAGTTCTGTAAACTTGTCCAAGTTATCAGCTTTTATTCTTAGCCTTTGACCCTATAATAGGAGATTAAACTACAGCAGCATTTTCTAAAATGTGCTCTTTAGAAAAGGATACTTTCACAGAACATTAATAGATCTAACAAAAAATGCATGATTAAATAAATAACTTAGAAAAACATTAAATATGTTTATTGACAGCAGGATTTCCCAGAGTCTTTTTATCATCTCAACATGTTAACAAATATGAATGTCAGGCACAAACCCTGGTGTATAATAAAATTAACTCTACTTTAGACCCCATTCTGCCAAATTGATAAGACTCTTCAGTCATGTTTGGACACTTGATTCTGAAATCTCCAGGGGCAGAAGATATGGGTAGTCTGTCTTGTCCTAAGTCCTTAATCCACAAAGTTTGCTCCTGGGATTGTCTACATTAGGGATGTAATGGGAAAGTTAGAAAATATTTCAGGTTTTTCAGGCCATTCAGATTCTTATAACAACTCAACTTTGCTACTACCAGTTTTGCTATTACAGTGCAAAAGTAACCAAAATGATATATAACCTGTACATTTTTTCTTTTTTTAACATTTAAAATGTAAAATCCAAATTTAGCTTGTGGGCTATGCAAAGAACAAATGGTAGGCTGGATTTGGCTTTCAGCCTGTGGTTTGCCATCCTCTGGTCAAACTGGCTCCTTGATACTTCTGTGCCATGCTTGTATCACAGGAACTTGCAAGATTGTGTATGGTCCCATCTGCCTAGACATAAACCATTCCCTCCTGGGGTCTTAGCATCACAACATCATCTGTGTTCAGGAAACAGGCAGAAGTTCTCTTTCTTCCAAGACCTCCAGATCCCTCTGAATATGTCCAAAGATATTGCCATCTTTCACCACCTTTTCAAGTCCCAAGGAGTTTATAAAGAAATCAGTCTCCTTTTGCATTTTGACAAAATTCCAAACTTCCCTCCCTCTCTGGGTGATTTGTGCTTTCCAAACTTCATGGCCCTCCTGAGGCAGTGAGGACAGGTCCCGATTCAATGTGATAAATGCAAAGCTACAGGAAAGGAAAAAAGTATTTAAATCTCTCAAAATGCCATCCTTATCACATATGTATTATGAATACCCCAAATGCCATGCAACATTTTCCAAATGGCTTTGACTATGAAATGCTTTTTTAGGACATCTTATGGAAGAATTTTCCAGTGGCTGCACTTTGAGAAACAACAGCCTAGAAGTTACTTAAAGTCCCTTATAAGTAAACTGCTCTAATGAGGACCCAGTACCCTACAAGAACTAAGAAACATAGTGTAAATCTGGGTTGATGTTACTGTAAATTTGGGAACTGTATCTTATCCCCAGACTTTTCTATTCCTACTCTAATCCAAAATTTTCTCATGTATAATAACT
Source organism: Canis lupus baileyi (assembly GCF_048164855.1). Classification (NCBI taxonomy): domain Eukaryota; kingdom Metazoa; phylum Chordata; class Mammalia; order Carnivora; family Canidae; genus Canis; species Canis lupus. The sequence goes on along the minus strand of NC_132869.1, from coordinate 16,044,416 downwards.
TTTGCATATTTAGGATATGTTTCTTGGTGGAGCAGGTATCAAGAGGTTCCTAGTTATGACTCTCCTACTGCTTTTTATATATTACATTACAGTTGGATGGTTGGCTATATATACAGAGATGGATGATGAAGAAACTGGTTATCCCCACTTTAACTCCTTTTGTCTTCAGCCTCTTTTGCAAACCTCTGTTTGATTTGACACAATGGTCAAATCTTGTGAAGAATTACCTCCAACTAGATATTTTATATAATGTGGCTTCCTTATAAACTATTAATCTGTGTGCAGAAGAATGCCCTTAGAATACATGGTCCCTGGACTTTTAGATGATAAAAACAAAAGAAATATAGAAGCAACTTAATTCTTGAAATGAGTTGCTCAGTTCCTCTGACATGATCCCATCCACTTGTTACTGAACTGGGCCCTTGGACTCTCTAAGCAATACAAATTGACAAGTGGCCAATGAGAGTTTCAGGCAAGGCTTTTTTGGGACTTACACTAGAACACAAGAAAGATAGCACAAAGGAAAGAATCCTCTGGCTGATTCCCTGAGAAGAGGTAATGGAGAGTTTTTTAAAGGAACTTAAGTGGGGAAAGAGTGACCTCTAAGCATATAGAGGCAGAAATTTATTAGCACCTGCACAGTTGAAAGTCATGCTTCTTCATGTGTCACTAGTTTAATTAACATGTTAAATCTCCACCCCTGGGTGTGACTTTTAGTATTATAATGAGGGAGTGCAAGATCAGCACTGGGCTCCATCTTGATGCAGACTGGTTTCGTCTGGTCTTTGCCAATCTTTGTAGTAAACATCCTCCTTTCAGCAAGCACCATCCCTCTGTATTCCTGCAAGATCTACTACTTAAGAGCCATAGTTTTAGCTTTTTTTTTTTTTTCTTCCCTTAGAGGCAGCCAAAGGATGTTGGGCTTCACAATCAGGGTTGAGGGAATCTGAATCCATTCTCTGCTCTGTCTCACTCTGATCACTGTCTTCTCTCCTGGCTGTGTCCCCACTTCATACCACCTATAGTTAAAACAAAGCATCTGTGGCTCTCTACGTATAGAACTCTCCACATGGAGCAACTTTAACTTTGTGTAGCTGACTCCAAATGTAGACTTCTTGTTCTCAACTCCCAGTATCTGGTGTATTGATTGATGGAGTCACTTATCCATTAACTCATTCAACATCTACTGAGTGCCTATGAAGTGTTATAGGGTGCACAGTGGTGAACAAAAAAGACATGGCCCCCACCTCCATGAACCGGAATACTTAATTGGAGAGAGAGATACTCCACAAATAAGTGAACAAAAATATAGTTCAAATCAAATAGCCTCTGTACATAGGGAAACCAGCCATCCTGGTTTGGCTAAAACTGTCCTAGCACTGAAAGACCCTCATCCCAAGAAACCTCTGATTCCTGGGCAAACAAGGATGGTTGATAATCCTGCAGCGGTAAAATCCAAGTGTTATCAAAGAGAATAACACGATGAATATGCTTTATATTGCATGGCCTAGAAACCTCTTTATCATTAGAGCTGAGAACTGAAAGATAAGCAAAAAAAAAAAAAAAACAACAACAAAAGAAGCCCAGCCATATGCAGAGAGAAAGGAAGGGGTAGTCCAGGCAAAAGAAATTTTTTGTTTTGAAAGAGATTGAGACAGTCAGGAAATAGAAGGGGAAAAAAAAAAAAACTTTTAATCAAGGCATGTTAGAAAAGGTAAACAGCAGGCTAGGATAACTGGAGACGCAGGAGTGAGAGGCAGGAATGATTCATATCATAGGCCATAGTAAGAAGTTTGAGTCCTATTCTAAATGCAGTCGAACACCACTGTCAGATTTAAAAAGAAAACTTTCTAAATATTGAGACCCTATTTTGTGCGCCATCGTACAAAAACTTTTTTTTTTTTTTTTCCAAGACCTACATCACCTGTCAGGTAAGATCATCCTTGATGTAACCAACTGTCATACAGGGGAATGAGCACTAAAGCAGGGGAAGTCAGTACTAGAGAGACAGGAAGGGAAGTTCAGAAATAAGGTAAAAGCTTAACCTGTTCTTTCTACCTCAGGAATCTCAGGCTTTCCCTCCCACCTTCTGCTTCAGATCCTCCAAGAGTCCTTTGGTTTCTCCACTTTTGTATGCCATTATTTCATAGTGCCATGTGTCTGCTCGATCTGGGGCCTTATAGACTGGGTGATGGGCCAGGGCTCAGAGGATAATCTCTCTGGAGTTAATTTGGGATTCTTCTCAAATACTGCCCCTTGGTTGGCTTCCCTTGACTTCACATACTGCAGCCAGGGCAGTAGGAGACCTCCTTTCTACACATCCTAGGACTGCATCCAGGACCACAGGCCATGTTTCTCTGGGACGAGAAAGACACTTTAAGGCAGGGACTCTCAAAGGATCCGTGCCTCCTGGGCAGGTACAGTCACAGCCCATCCACCTGTTGATGTTTGAAACTTTAAAGAAATTACAATAGCCCCTCACAAAAATGTAAAAGAAATACCACATGTTTTGATTTCTGGCCAAGGTCTCGTGCAGGAATGGGGCATTTCATCAGCTTGCATTAGCAACTCTGGTAACGAGAATGGAGTTATTGACAGACACTTCCATTCCATGATTGAATACTCCATCATAATGAGGGGGAATGTGTTAACTGCTGTGTTGTTAGGACAGTAAAATCAAAATTTTTCGTTTGTCCCTCATGAAAAATACTCTCATTTGAATGTCCTGAGATTGTTCCCAATCAAGTCCAAGGATCAGACTAGTCTACAAATTTGCCTTTGGTTAATATGATAATGAGACTTCAACTGCACACCAAATAATTGTATTTATTAAAATGTATGATTGTGCATTAGAGTTCAGTAGTATTCAGGAGGTCTTGAAGCTTATAGCCTCAACCTCACCTTCTTCTATACATTTTACTTTTAGAAACTGCTATTTAAATGCAGATGGCTGTATAAATTTCCACTTCTGACCTGAAGCTTTTCCAGCAATATATGCTATGATTAATTGGCACTTCAGACCTCCTCCCCCACCTCCAGGGAATTATCTGTTGTGTAGTCTATGGGATAGAATGATAGGCTTCTCTCTAACAGTATATATTCTCTCTGCAGCTCTCAAAGACTAGCATCCGGCAGCAGTGGTGAGCATTTAATCTTGATCCTCAATCACAGCTTGTTGTAAAGTTACATCCAATAGCCAGCCAAGCACTCAGTTGGTAGAGGCCACTTTCTCTGAGTTCAGCATTTCTCCGTTGCTTTCTTTCCCTTTTATTATTAAAGGCCAAGCTCAGAATACCTGACTATGTTCATCACTGCTGAGTGTTGACAAGCCACAAACACTGCCACTGACAGTAGTTAAAAATGCAGCTGGGTTAATGCTGACATATTGCTATCTTTTGAGAGCCAGTTGATGTGTGTTCATTTATAATCTAATTGCATGTCCACTTTTAAAAATCAGCTCCCAGTGTGGAATGGATAAAAATACAATTACCAAATGATATGCGTAATCATTCAGTGCTGTTAGTCCCAAAAGGTGATATTGCAGTGACATTGAGAAAATTAGATCTATTCTTCATACAATTATATGGCTACACTTTCACTCTAATGCCATTCTAATTGGGAAGGAGCATTGAAATGTGAAACTGGGTGCGTTTCACTCTCTAATTATCACTGAGTAACTCATTCTTAAGATAGGTTTCTGGAAAAGACAGTTGCCAGAATGCTTTGATAGTCCCAAATGTTCATCGTTGCTTTTTACATCAGGTAAAACTTGTTTTCCTCCTATAACATTTAGATTGCCACTGACAGCTTGCTAGAAATAAAGATTTGGGTGATTGCCTATATTTTTTTTAGTCCATTTCTGTTTTTGAAAAGAAAAATTCTACATGGATATACTCCCCCTACTTCTACTTTCAAATGGGCCTTCAGAATTGAACATTGCTCGCTATTTTACAGGGTGACTGGCAGGCTCAAATTTCACAGAAGCATAAATCATTTTGTAAACTATTGGTTATATACAAACACGAGCTAATACTGCTGTAATTATTGCTGCTGTTGTTAGTAGTAATTGCATTAGTACTGTCTGTTCATAGGGGCCAGGACTTGACTAAGTTAGTTGACTTTGTGGCCACTGCCCATAGAAATTATGAAGTCAAACTACTATCTCTGGCTGTAATTCATTTGGATCCCTGCGGAACAAGTCAGTAGTCTCTGGAAAATGTGCATTTACTAGATTTTCCTCTGTTCTCTCTTTTTGGAGTAATGGATTTATAGGACAAATAGTACAACCAAAGTGACATCATACCCTACCAATTATTCCATTAGACTATAAACACTAAGAAGGTAATAATTGAATAAATAGCTTCAGACCAAACAAATAAACTCATCTATTTTAAATTTCTTTATTCTTTATGAGCATATATTTCTTTAGGTCATTGAGCATAGTTATAATAACTCTTTAAAATTCAGGTCTATGAATTTCTCTTCTAGGTTATTAGTTATCATGGTATAAATCTCCATTAGTTATCATGGTATAAATCTCCATTGTTTTTCTTTTCCCATGAGAATGGATCAGATTTTCCAGGTTTTAAAATTTTGGAATATATTCTAGATATTGTGAGTGCTGTTGTGGAGCTGAATTATGTTATGCTCCTGCAAAGAGTACTGATTTTTTTGTTGTTGTTGTTTCTGTAGACAATTCGACTTGCATCAGATGGAAAACTCTCTTGGGACTCAACTCAAATATCACTTGTTTATTGGTAGCTGGGATGCTTGCAGCCTGCCCTGTGCCTGTATGGTGCAGGGGCAGTTAGAGATTCCCACCTCACCCTTTATCCTTTTTTACTAGCTATGGTTGGTTCTTCATGCCAGAAAGACTAAGGATTTCTATAGGAGTTTTAGCTGCCTCATTTGTTGACTGCATCCTGTTCTTGAGCTAAAAGAAGTGTAAAAAAAAAAAAAAGGGGGGGGGGAACTCTTGCAATAGAATTTCCTTCATCCAAAAGTCAATGTCTCTTCAGAATATGCCTAAATTTTATTACCTTTCAGAGCCTTGTGGTTCCCAGAATTCATAGTTGTTGGTTTTTTTGTCTGTGAGAGGGTTTCTTTTAAATTCTATAGGATTATAAGTAGGTTCAAAGAAGTAATATGACTTCTCTAGGACTACAGAGCTTGTTTTAAATCTCTAGTCTTGACCATACAAAAAGCATAGTCATGTAGACATTCTCTTTCTTGATTCTAATCCAGGATTTCTTTTATCCCAGATTACTCTCCTTCTGGTCAATGTAACCCACTATAAGTGGCCTCTCTCAGTTTAGGAATGCACTAGAATAAGGTTTAGAGATGCCCCGATGGGGTCTAGTTGCATTAAAGGTACTTCCATTTGTTACTGAAGCTTAATTCAAAGTTTTTTTTTTTTCAGTAACTACAACAGTAGTTCCAGACACTCAACCAATAATTAGGGACCACCTTGGATGAAGAGATGGTAAAATTAGGTGATAACCCCTAAGAAAAAACAGCAACAAAAACAAGGCTTATGTTCACTTCATTTTTTTTTTTTGTATTGGACTATAGAATCCAGAAGTCTAGAAATCACTATCATCATAGGGAGTCATTTCACAGGCTTGATTTCCTCTTAATAAATTGAAATGTATTAAATCATCTCTCTGCGCTCTTGTGGCCCAATGATTTCATTTTCACAGAGACACTGATTATCATTTAGATTGTCAATATCCATTCAGATTGCAGGTCTGGAAAATTAAGACTAAAGAAAAGGGACAGTAGAACTGAAAGTTTGTGAATCCATTGAAAGGTATACTGAACTTTTGGGATAACATGAAAAACCAACTCCTTACTTTTCTCCTGTTTCAAAATGCTTTGGGGCTGTTGTGCAGATTCAGTCATAATCCCCTTTTTAACCTTTGGCTTTCTAGAAATAAATTTCCCTGATTCTGGGATTTTTTGATTCATTACATGGGGATTTAGGCATGTACTTTTCATAAGAACATAGTTCCTTGGCTCTTCCTTTTTTGGCTGCTTTCTTGCATACTCTGAGCATCTGGTTATCATGTAAACATCAGTTATTGGATTGAAAAACTAAGCTATGTTGATGAAAGAATAAAATCTACACCAAACCCTAGTATTCTGACCACTCTACAGCTTATAACCATGTACTTAGAGAAACACAGTAAATACAATGGCATGCCCTAGAACTTGGAAACAGTGTTATCCCTTTGACTGTCAGACTAGAAGTTCAACACTCAGTGGATGAGCCAAGCTATTCTCAGGAGAACAAAACTAGGGCATATTCTCCAAAAGATATAATTTTGTGAAACAAATCTAGCATTACAGTAAACACTATTAAGTTTTTATTTAAATTCTTTAATTAAGGGCACCTGGGTGGCTCAATTGGTTAAGCATCTGCCTTCAACTCAGGTCATGATCCCAGGGTCCTGGAATGAAGCCTCACTTCAGTCTCCCTGCTTAGCAGAAAACTTGCTTCTCCTTCTCCCTCTGCCTCTTCTCCCTGTTCATGTTCGTTGTCTCTGTCTCTGTCTCTGTCTCTCTCTCCCTCTCCCCCTCCCTCTCAAATAAATCAACAAAATCTTTTAAAAAATAAATGTGCTACTTAGCATACAGTATAATACTAGTTTCAGTTGTACAATATAGTGATTCAACGCTTCTGTATAATACCAGGTGTTCATTACAAGTGCCCTCCTTAATCCCATCACCTATTTCACCCATCTCTCTACTCACCTCCCCTTAGGTAACCGTCAGTTTGTTTCTTGGTTTGCCTTTTTTTTTTTTTTTTTTTTTTTTTTTTTTTTTTTTTTTTTTACCTATGATTGCTCAGCAGCAAAACCAGGAATCAGATCCCAATTTGTCTACTTCTTAGCCCATACATACACATTTCCTGGTTATTACAAGGACACTCAGAAAGCTATAACCAGGGCAGCCCTGGTGGCCCAGCGGTTTAGCGCCACCTTCAGCCCAGGGTGTGATCCTGGAGACCCGGGATCCAGTCCCACGTCGGGCTCCCTGCATGGAGCCTGCTTCTCCCTCTGCCTGTGTTTCTGCCATTCTCTCTCTCTCTCTCTCTCTCTCTCTCTCTCTCTCTGTCTCTCTCTCTCTGTCTCTCTGTCTCTCATGAATAAATAAATAAATCTTAAAGAAAAAAAAAAGCTATAACCACAAATGGCCCCAAAAGGAAACTAACACCAGGGAGTGGTTTCTATGAATCTAGAAAAAGAAGAGTTAAGTGGACCAGTGAGTTTACCAGGCTTTTTAAAAGTCTTGATATCATTCAGTTTTACTCCATCTTTTTTTTTTGCACATTCTTTGCAGTTCAACTCTGAGACCCTAATCTAGATGTCAAGGCTTCCTCCACTTCATAGATAAAACTAGAACAATGTGTCCTTTGCATTCTTGCTTTGCTTGTGGATATTAGTCTTCTCCCTATAATGTCTTTGAGCCTTGGAGTCTATTTCCAACGTTTTTATCTCAGGTATGGCATTTTTCCAATTGCTCATTTGGAAATGATGCCAGACTCTGCCCCTTTTGTCTTAACCTGAGCTGCAGTTCAGTTACCCTTCTGACAGAATGGGCTCCAATCCCTGGAGAAAACAACCTAGCCTGACCAGCCCCTGGGGCTAAATCCACAGTATCACATCCATGGTGCCAGACTAATCTTCCTTAAACATCAATCTCATCTTCACCTCTAGGCCTGTCTCCTCATTTGTAAAACAAGATGTAGGAACTAGATGATCTCAAAGATCACTTTTTGCTCTAAAACTATATAAATTATTCTCATGTATAAGTGTGCATCTTATTCTGATATTCTCTAGAGAGTAGAGTGAGACACCAAACTGTTCTTTTAGCATGCTTTCTTTGCAGAAAAGTTACAGAAATCAGGCACTGTTCACTCAAGGTGTCAGTTATTAAAATCTGTCACAATACAATTTGAATATAGACTATTTAATCACAGAAGTACTTTTAAGTGACCTTGTCATCTCCACTCTATTTGATTTAAGCTATAATTTACATCCTTTGTACAAAAAAAAGGTTTTTTTCTGAAGAGGTTTCCTGAGCTTAGTGGACCCATGGGAAATGTAGAATTCCTTGTGAGATGCAAACATTGTTTCTTTTACCACTATTCAATTTTGTTTCAATTTTTAAGGTACTGTAGTAACAGAATGCCCCAGAAATCTTGCTGTCATTATGAAAGTAGCATTTTATTTCAGGGAGTAATAGCTGTAGGAAGACAATTTCAAAAGGATGATGTGAAAATCCGATATCGAAGTTTTACAGAAGCTGTCTATCCTTTCTTGGAAGTCAGGTAATCCTACATTGTCAGCTACCTTCAGCTGAGGATGTTCTGGGAATTATGCACCGTTAGATAGGGCTACACTTCAATTTGGCATAATTTACCAGGAGCTGGTTCACACATCTTAAGTACCTAAATTTTTACAAATTTATTTTATACTAGTATTAAGATTCCTCTTGGAGTTAGATTATTATATATGTTTCAGTTATAGCAGGGACCAAATATCAGCTAGTCTTATTCTTCTGTCTATATAGTTGACATACTCAGCCCTAATACATATATATATGCACATGTATAACATTAACAATGTAAATAATCATTTTTAATCACTTGATATAAGCCATTTCCCCAGACAGATTTGCTGAAAGTCCCTTCACACATAATTCAATTAGTAAACTTAGTTTTAAGTATCGATCTACCCTCTGGAGTGTGCATCACAAGCTAAATTTTAAGAGACCTGTGGTACTGGTACTCAAGATAGAACTTACGAAATAATACATAGATAATCTGGCTTGAAGAACAGCTAATAATTGAGTCCATCTTTAAAATTTGTTCTCTCCTAAAACTAACAGATGCTGTCTTCATGTTCGGCTGAATGCAATGTTCAGCTTTATTTCATTAGTTTTCCTACTTCTGTTAAATTGGTTTTTTCCTACCATAGTTCTTCATCTCATCCTGTCCTCTTACCTATCAGTGCTCTTTGTTTACTTACCCTTTAGCTTATTATAATCCTATTTGAACTAAAATCCCAGGTATTTTTTTTTTAATTTCCCTGGCCAAAAGGAAGAGTCCACCTATGAGTTCTTTCATACTTTTTTTTTTTTTTTTTTTTGGCGGGGGGCGGGAATTTACCACTTCCTGGTGGTTTAGCTACTTATGTCATGTTTTGATATTTTCTCTCACTGGACTATAAACTCCTTCAGGAGAGTACCTCTTTACATCCCCCACAGCACAATGCTTGTGTTTTTGAGACTACCTAGAGAAATTAATGTGTATGCAGGGGAAATTGGGGGGTTAAGCTTAAGCTTTTAAAGTTTATTTTTAAAGTTTATCTTTAGTATGGTTGACATATGTATCCACATCAGCCAATCCTATCAGGCATCAATGAATCATACCAGATGCTGAACTCCAAGGTCTTAAAAAAAAAAATTTGTTATTTAGCCACTGAGCAAATAAGGATAACTTTGTGACTCAAATGAGTACATATCTGCTATCAGATTAAATCTTCTAGCAGTCCCCTTTCTTTCTTTCTTTGCCCAAACCCATTCAACCTGATTTCCAATGGTCCATTTCCTTCCAGTTGTGACATCAGAAGTGGCATTTTACTTCATTCAAACTGGTTTATTTAATCTAAGATGCATACATGTCAAGAAGGGATCATTCGTGCTAAGAAATAATCTTGCTACTATTAGAAATTCAAATATTGCTGTGGTCAAGTTTTTCATATAAGCACTTGGTTACTTTCGTTTATTTTTTTCTGGTGCACATTTCTAATAAATCTAGATTTCTATTTTCTCATTTCCAAGACTTGATAATCTCAAATAGGGCATGAAAAAAATTCCCAAAGACCATGGTACATAGTGCGTGTTTAGTAATATGTACTGATTAATTTATGCATCACACACTTGTAACAAAAATAGAATGAGTTCAAGGGTGCCTGGGTGGCTTAGTTAATTGAGAGTCCAGCTCTTGATTTCAGCTCAGGTTGTTATCTCAGGATTGTGAGATTGAGCCCTGTATAGGGCTCCATACTTAGTGGGGAGACTGCTTGAGATTCTTTCTCCCTCTACCTCTCCCACTGCTTGTATGCTCTAAAATAAATCTTTGAAAAAACATGAGTTAATAATTTCAAAGATCTTACAGTCTATAAGAGAAATATAAGTAAATAATGCACATTGGTAATAACAATCCTATAAAAAGACAAAACTACTTCTTAAGGCTTTGTCAAAGAATAATTGACATAGAAACTGCACATATTTGTGTAAGTTTTGACAAATGCGTATCCCCTTAAAATTATCACCACAATGAAGATGCCACCTCCATATGCCCAAAAGTTTCATCTGTCCTACCTCTTTATAAGCCTTTCTTCCCATGCTTTCAAACCCTACCCCAAATCTACAGGCAGCCAATGATTTGATTTCTACCATTATGGTTATTTACCATTTTCCAAAATTTTATATAAATGCAATTATATAGTAGTTTACTTGCATCTTTCAGTAAGCATAATTATTTTGGGTTTCAACCATGTTGTACCATATGTCAGTTCGTTTCTTTTTATTAATAAAATTTCATTGTATGAATATATCTCAATTATCTACTTGTTGATGGACATTTGGGTTATTTCCAGATTTTGGCTATTACAAAAAAAGCTATGAGCACTTAAGAACAAGTTTTTGTACGAAAATATGCTTTCATTTCTCATAGGTAAATGACTAGAAATAGAATGCCTGAGTCTATAAGATTGACTTCTTAAGGAACTGCTGCATTCTTTTCCAGAATGTCGGTACCATTTTACAGTCCCAATATAAAAGATTTTCAGTTGCTCTGGTTTATCAGTGTTTCTTTTTTTTTTTTTAATATTTATTTATTTATTCCATGATAGACGTAGAGAAAGAGAGAGAAGCAGAGACACAGGAGGAGGAAGAAGCAGGATCCATGCCAGAAGCTGGGATGTGGGACTCCATCCCAGGACTCCAGGATCATGCCCTGGGCCAAAGGCAGGCGCTAAACCGCTGAGCCACCCAGGCTGCCCATGAATAATAGTTCTGACAGGAACTCTCCATGTGCTTATTTACCATCAGTATATCTTCTTTGGAAGTTTTTTTGGGGCAAATATTTTGCCCAATAACCTAAATTGGCTTCTTGATTGTTTTCTTATTGAATTGTAAGAGTTCTTTATAGATACAGATCCTAGGTTGGATATATGTTTCACAAATATACTTTCCCACACTATAGCATGCTTTTCATTTTCTTGTCCATGTTATTTGAAGATCAAAAGTTCTTAATTTTTATGGAGTCCAGTTATTGACTTTTTCCATTTATAGTTAGTGAATATTGTGTAATATTTAAGAAATTTTAGCCAAGAATATTGATATTTAAGATTTTTTTTCTCGGGTTTTCTTGTAAACTTTTAAAATTTTAATTCTTATGGTTTGTGATCAATTTAAACTTAATTTTTGTATATGGTATTTGAAGAACTTATTTATAAAAAATAACTTATTTGCATATGGCTATCTTGTATAAGCACAATTTGTTATAAAGATTATCCTGTCCTCATTGACTTGTCCTGTCAAATTTATAAAAAAATTAATTAAATGCATATGTCCTTATCTGGACACTCCATTCCAACAAACTAGTGCCTATCTTTACACTAATATATTGTCTTGAGCACTAGTTTTAAAATAAGTCTTGAAATCAGGTAGTACAAATCCCCCAAATTTGGTCTTCTGTTTGAGTTATTTTGGCTATTCTAAACCCATTTCTTTTAAATATAAATTTTAGAGGGTTGCTTACCAATTTCTACAGAAATTCTGAATTTTGTTTGGAGCTATATTGAATAGGTAGATCGATTTATTTTTCTTTTAATTTTTTTTATTCGAGTTCTATTTGCCAATATCTAGCATAACACCCAGGGATGCCCCTGCCAAGTGCCCCCCTCATTGTCCATTACCCAGTCACCCCAACCCCCCCCCCGCCCACTTCTCCTTCCACTGCCCCTTGTTCATTTCCCAGAGTGAGGTGTCTCTCATGTTGTCACCCTCACTGATATTTTCACTCATTTTCTCTCCTTTCCCTTTATTCCTTTTCACTAATTTTTATATTCCCTAAATGAATGAGACCATATAATGTTTGTCCTTCTCCAATTGACTTATTTCACTCAGTATAATACCCTCCAGGTCCCTCCGCGTCGAAGCAAATAGTGGGTATTTGTTGTTTCTAATGGCTCAGTAATATTCCATTGTATACATAAACCACAGCTTCTTTATCCATTCATCTTTTGATGGACACTGAGGCTCCTTCCACAGTTTGGCTATTGTGGACATTGCTGCTATAAACATTGGGGTGCAGGTGTCCCGGAGTTTCACTGCATCTGTATCTTTGGGGTCAGTCCCCCACAGTGCAATGGCTGGGTTGTAGGGCAGATCTCTTTTTAACTCTTTAAGGAACCTCCACACAGTTTTCTAGAGTGGCTGCACCAGTTCACATTCCCACCAACAGTGCAAGAGAGTTCCCCTTTCTCCACATCCTCTCTGACAGTTGTTGTTTCCTGTATTGTTCATTTTCACCATTCTTGCTGGTGCGAGGTGGTATCTCATTGTGGTTTTGATTTGTATTTCCCTGATGGCAAGTGATGCAGAGCATTTCCTCATGTGCATGTTGGCCATGTCTATGTCTTCCTCTGTGAGATTTCTGTTCATGTCTTTTGCCCATTTCATGATTGGATTGTTTGTTTCTTGGCTGTTGAGTTTAAGAAGTTCTTTATAGATCTTGGATACTAGCCCTTTATGTGATAGGTCATTTGCAAATATGTTCTCCCATTCTGTAGGTTGTCTTTTAGTTTTGTTGACTGTTTCTTCTGTGCAAAAGCTTCTTATCTTGATGAAGTCCTAATAATTCACTTTTGCTTTTGTTTTTCTTGCCTTCATAGATGTATCTTGCAAGAAGTTGCTGTGGCCAAGTTCAAAAAGGGTGTTGCCTGTGTTCTCTAGGATTTTGATGAAATCTTGTCTCACATTTAGATCTTTCAACCATTTTGAGCTTATCTTTGTGTATGGTGTAAGAGAGTGGTCTAGTTTCATTGTTCTGCATGTGGATGTCCAATTTTGCCAGCACCATTTATTGAAGAGACTGTCTTTCTTCCAGTGGATAGTCTTTCCTGCTTTGTTGAATATTAGTTGACCATAAAATTGAGGGTCCACTTCTGGATTCTCTATTCTGTTCCATTGATCTATGGGTCTGTTTTTGTGCCAGTACCACACTGTCTTGATGACCACAGCTTTGTAGTACAACCTGAAATCTGGCATTGTGATGCCCCCAGCTATGGTTTTCTTTTTTAATATTCCCCTGGCTATTCGGAGTCTCTTCTGATTCCACACAAATCTTAAGATTATTTGTCCCAACTCTCTGAAGAAAGTCCATGGTATTTTGATAGGGATTGCATTAAACGTGTAAATTGTCCTGGGTAACATTGACATTTTCACAACATCAATTCTTCCAATCCATGAGCATGGAACATTTTTTCATCTCTTTGTGTCTTCCTCAATTTCTTTCAGAAGAGTTCTGTAGTTCTTAAGGTATAGATCCTTTACCTCTTTGGTTAGGTTTATTCCTAGGTATCTTATGCTTTGAGGTGCAATTATAAATGGGATTGACTCCTTAATTTCTCTTTCTTCAGTCTCATTCTTAGTGTATAGAAGTACCACTGACTTCTGGGTATTCATTTTGTATCCTGCCACACTGCCAAATTGCTGTATGAGTTCTAGCAATCTTGGGGTGGAGTCTTGTGGGTTTTCTAGGTACAGTGTCATGTCATCTGTGAAGGAGATTTTGACTTCCTCTTTGCCAACTTGAATGCCTTTTCTCTTTGTTGTCTGATTGCTGAGGCCAGGAGTTTTAGTACTGTGTTGAATATCAGTGGTAAGAGTGGACATCCCTGTCATGTTCCTGATCTTAAGGGAAAGGCTCTCACTGTTTCCCCATTGAGAATGATATTGGCTGTAGGATTTTCATATATGGCTTTTAAGATGCTGAGGAATGTTCCCTCTATCCCTATACTCTGAAGAGTTTTGATTAGGAATAGATGCTATATTTTGTCAAATGCTTTCTCTGCATCTGTTGAGAGGATCATATGGTTCTTGTTCTTTTCTCTTGTTGTTATGACCTATCACATTGATTTATGAGTGTTGAACCAACCTTGCATCCCAGAGATAAATCCCATTTGGTCATCTTCTTAATGTACTGTTGGATCCTATTGGGTAGTATCTTCAGAATTTTTGCATCTATGTTCATGAGGGATATTGGTCTATAAATCTCCTTTTTAGTGAGGTCTTTGTCTAGTTTTGCAATTAAGGTGACGCTGGCCTCAATACGAGTTTGGAAGTATTCCATCCCTTTCTATCTTTCGGAACAGCTTTAGTAGAATAGGTATTGTTTCTTCTTTAAACATTTGATAGAATTCCCCTGGGAATATGGGGAATATGGCCCTGGACTTTTGTCTTGGGAGTTTTTTGATGACTACTTCAATTTCCTCCCTGGTTATTGGCCTGTTCAGGTTTTCTATTTCTTCCTGTTCCAGTTTTGGTAATTTGTGATTTTCCAGAAATGCATCCATTTCTTCTAGATTGCCTAATTTATTGGCATATAGCTGCTCATAATGTTTTTAAAATCATTTGTATTTCCTTGTTATTGGTGGTGATCTCTCTGTTTTCATTCATGACTTTATTATTAGAGTCTTATTAGAGTCTTTGATTTTAATAAGGCTGGCTAATGGTTTATCTATCTTATTCTTTCTAGGAACCAACTCCTGCTTTTGTTGATCTGTTTCACAGTTCTTCTGGTCTCTATTTCATTGAGTTCTGCTTAAATCTTTATTAACTCTCTTCTGCTTGGTATAGGTTTTATTTGCTGTTCTTTCACCATTCCTTTAGGTTCGAGGTTAGCTTGTGTATTTGAGTTTTTTCCAGTTTTTTGAGAGATGCTTGTATTGTGATGTATTTCCCTCTTAGGACTGCTTTTGTTGTATCCCAAAGATTTTGAATGGTTTTATCTTCATTTTCATTCATTTCCATGAATCTTTTTAAGTCTTCTCTAATTTCCTGGTTGACGCATTCATCTTTTAGTAGGATGCTCTTTAACCTCCACTTGATTACGTTTCTTCCAAATTTCTTCTTCTGATTGAGTTCAAGTTTCAAAGCATTATGGTCTGAAAATATTCAGGGGATAATCCCAATCTTTTGGTATTGGTTGAGACCTGATTTGTGGGCCAGTATGTGGTCTATTCTGGAGAAAATTCCATGTGCACTTGAGAAGAATGTGTATTCAGTTGCATTCAGATGCAAAATTTTGTATATATCTATGAAACCCATCTGGTCCAGTGGATCATTTAAGGCCCTTGTTTCTCTGGTGATGTTCTGCTTAGAAGATCTGTCATTCACAGAAAGTGTCGTGTTGAAGTCTCCTATTATTACTGTATTTTATCTAATTATCTCTTTCAGTTATTAAATGATTGATATACTTGGCAGCTCCCACATTAAGCCATAAATATTCATGATTGTTAGGTATTCTTGTTGGATAGACCCTTTAAGTATGATATAGTGTCCCTCTTCATCTCTTACTACAGTCTTTGGGATAAACATTAATTTATCTGATATGAGGATTGCTACCCCAACTTTCTTTTGAGGACCATTTGAATGGTAAATTGTTCTCCACCCTTTCATTTTCAGGTTGGAGGTGTCCTTAGGTCTAAAATGAGTCTCTTGTAGGTAGCAAATAGATGGGTTTTGCTTTTTTGTACAGTCTGAAACCCTGCATATTTTGATAGGATCATTTAGCCCATTCATGTTCAGAGTGACTGTTGAAAGATATGAATTTAGTGTCATCATAATACCTATTCAGTCCCTGTTTTTTCGGATTATGTCTTTGGGCTTCCTCTTTTACAGGGTCTGCCTTAATATTTCTTACAGACCTGGTTTGGTGGTCACATATTCTTTCAGTTTCTGCCTGTCTTGGAAGTTCTTTATCTCTCCTTCTAGTTTGAATAAGAGCCTTGCTAGATAGCATATTCTTGGCTGCATGTCTTCTCATTTAAGACCTTGAATATATCCTGCCAGCCCTTCCTGGCATGCCAGGGCTCTGTGGAGAGGTCTGCTGTTAATCTAATATTTATCCCCATATAAATTAGGGATCTCTTGTCTCTTGCTGCTTTTAGGATTTTCTCTTTATCTTTGGAATTTGTAAGTTTCACTATTAAATGTTGAGGTCTTAAACAATTTTTTTTTGGTTGGGGGGGGCGGAACTCTCTATCTACTGGATCTGAATGCCTATTTCCCTCCCAAATTAGGGAAGTTCTCAGCTATAATTTGTTCAAATATGCTTTCTGGCTCTCTGCCCCTCTCAGTACCCTCTGGAACCTGAACTAAATGTAGATTTTTTTCCTTCTGAGGCTATCATTTATTTCCCTTAACCTTTCCTCATGGTCTTTTAATTGTTTTTCTCTTTTTTCCTCAGCTTTCTTCTTGTCATCAACTTCTCTTCTATGTCACTCACTCTTTCTTCTACCTCATTAACCCTCATCATTAGGACCTCCAGTTTGGATTGCATCTCATTTAATTGATTTTTAATTTTGGACTGAGTAGATCTAAATTCTGCAGTCATGAAGTCTCTTGATTCCTTAATGCTTTTTCCAGAGCCACCAGTAGATTTCTAATTGTGCTTCTGAATTGGCTTTGTGACATCGAATTGTAATCCAAATTCTGTAACTCTGTGGCAGAGAGTACTGTTTCTGAATGTTTCTTTTGAGTTGAGTCCTTCCTTCTAGTCATTTTGCTCAGATCAGAATGGCTGTACGGGATGCATCAAGAATATTAACCATTACCTAAGTAAATTTCACCCTAGATGATTCTGCCGACGTCAGAGACCAGAAATTGGAAAGAAAGATCAGAACGGAATAAAAGGACCACTAAAGTGAAAAACAAACTTTAAAACAAAATAGTAAAAAATAAAAGGCCAAGAATCCCAAAGAAGAGAAAAAAGAAAGAAGAAAAAAAGTAAAAGTAAAGGGGGGGGGGAGGAGAAGAAAAAAAGGGAGGGGACTGGGAGATGGTGGTACAAAATTGTAGTGGAGAGAGAATGTAATCTACCTGAGGGGTCCTATTGGATGATCCTCTTGGTTCTAAGTATATTAAGTTCTGTATGTTAGAAGATGCTCAGTCACAAATTTATATAAACCAGAAATACTTGTAGAGAGCCCCAACATTGACCACCAAAACATAAATGAGATAAAAGAGGGGGGCAGAATGGGAATGAGGAATATCACATGAGCCAGCATAGTATACCAGTTGGTTCTGGGTACATGCTGGTCATGTTTTAGAAGCTATTAACTTCTGTCATTGTAGAACAAAATGAGGCAGAAGAAACAACACAAAACAAAACAAAACAAAAATCTTGTATCTCTCCCAAAATTGAGTATGTTGAAGGGAATCTAGAAGTAGAAGATGTATCTAGGACCTGTAATTGTAGAAGTATGAAAAGTCAAAAAGGAAGTCTTAGAGATAGTAAAATATTGTAGTTAAGGTGGGAAAAGATGAAAAAATGGAAATTTACAGTCTGATATAAAAACAAGTTGTACTGGAAAAAAGAAGAAAAAAAAAATAGGAGGGTAACTTCTAGTTCTATATACGGTAAATCCCTCGACTTCCCCTGGAGCTTTCCAGCACTGCTTGGTCAAGAACTTGCTCTTCCCCTGTCCTTCCAGATGGTCTTCTGGGGGAGGGGTCTGATGTGCTGATTCTCAGGTGTGTATACCTTGTTAGAAGTGAAACCCTTCTCTCTGTAGCGTTCCAGCTGTTTTCTCTTTAAATCTCAGGCAAATTCATAGGTTTTCAGGATGGTTTTAAAGTTATCTGGTAAGTTGGTGGGGCCAGGTGTGTTGAGGATCCCTACTCCTCCACCATCTTCTGGTGAGGTCCTCATTTTATTATCTAAAGAGTTTTGCAATTTACTATTTAAATAGTTTTTGCTTTTCCAGAATGTCCTATAACTGGAATCATGCAATTCTGAGTGGTTTCTTTCACTTGAAAATATACACGTTTATTTATTCAAGTATAATGAATATACAGTGTTAAATTAGTTTCAGAGGTACAGTGTAATGATTCAACAATTCTATACATTACCCAGTGCTCATCACAATAAGAGTACTCTTTAATTCCCATCACCTGTTTCACTTAACGTCCAACCGACCTCTCCTCTGGCAACCACCAGTTCTCCATATTTAAGAATTTTTTTTGTCTCTTTATCTTACTAAATTCCACGAGTGAAGTCATATGGCATTTGCTTTCTCTGAATGACTTATTTTACTTAGCATTATAATCTTTACATTCATCCATGTTGCAGAGAGCAATATTTTATTTTTATGACTAAGATACATATATATATGAATACACACACACACACACACACACACACACACACACACCATTATCCATTCATCTATGGTTGGGCACTAAGGTTGCTTCCATATCTTGGCTATTGTAACTAGTGCTGCAATAAACATAGTGTGTATATATATACTTTTTGAATTAGTGTTTTTATTTTCTTTGGGTAGATACCCAGTAGTGGAATTACTAGGTCATATGGTAATTATATTTTTTATTTTTTGAGGAACCATTGTTCTGTTTCCCACAGCGGCTGTACCAGTTTGCATTATCAGCAACAGGGCATGAGTACTCCTTTTTCCCCTCCACATTCTCCTCAACAGTTATTTCTTGTGGTTTTGAATTCAGTCATTTAGTGTGGCATTATATCTCACTGTCATTTTGATTTGCATTATCCTCATGATTAATGATGATCATTTTTTCATGTGTCTGGCCATCTGTAGGTGGTCTTTGTAAAATGTCTTTCCAGGTCCTCTGCTTAGTTTTAATTGGATTATTTGGGGGGTTTTGTTGACGATTTGTATAAGTTCTTCATATATTTTGGTCATTAACCTCTTATGAGATATATAATTTGCAAAATCTTTTCTCAGTAGTTCCCTTGTCATTTTGTTGATGGTTTCCTTTGTGGTACAAAATCTTTTTAATTTGCTGTAGTCCCAATAGTTGAATTTTGCTTTTGTTTCCCTAGCCACAGAAAACACATCTAAAAAACATTTCTAAGTCTGATGTCAAAGAAATTACTGCCTGTGTGTTCGAGAAATTATTTGTTTTCAGATCTCACATTTAGGTCTTTGAGTTTACTTTTGTGTATAGTGCAGGAAAGTGGTCCAGTTATGTTATTTTACATATAGCTGTCCAGTTTTCACAACACCATTTGATGAAGAAACCATCTTTTTCCTCATTGGTATATTCTTGACTCCTTTATCATGGATTAAAATGGCCACAAACATCTGGATTTATTTCTGTGCTCTATATTCTGTTTTATTCTATATGTCTGTTTTTGTGCCAGGACCACACTGCTTTGATCACTACAGCTTTGTAGTATATCTTGAAATCTGGAATAGTGATACTTTCAATATCAGATTGCTTTAGCTGTTCAGGATCTTTTGTGGTTCCCTACAAATTTTAGGATTGTTTGTTCTACTTCAGTGAAAAATGCTGTTGGTATTTTGATAGGGATTGCATTAAATCTATAGATTGCTTTGGATAGCATGGACATTTTAACAATATTCTCCCAATCCATGAGCATGGACTATCTTCCCATTTGTTTGTATTATCTATAACTTCTTTTTAGAGTACAGGCCTTTCCCATCCTTGGTTCAGTTTATTCCCAGTATTTTAGTATTTTTGGTGCAGTTATAAATGGAATTATTTTAATTTCTCTTTCTGCTGCTTTATTAGCGTGTAGAAATGCAATAGATTTAAGTATATTGTATTCTGTGAGTAAATGGACTTATTTAGTAAATTCATTTATTTCTAGTAGTTTTTGGTTAAGTCCTTAGGGTTTTCTATATATAATATTACGTCATCTGAGAATAGTAAGAGTTTTACTTCTTTCTCTCCCGTCTTTCCTTCCTTCCTTCCTTCCTTTTTTTTTTTTTTTTTTTTTGTCTGATTACTGTGGCTAGCAACTCCAGCAGTATGTTGAATAAAAGGGGTGAGAGTGGACATCCTCTTCTAGTTCCTGATCTTAGAAGCAATGCTCTCAGTTTTTCACCTTTTGAGTATAATGTTAACTGTGGGGTTTTCATATATGGCTTTTATTATGTTGAGGTATGCTCTCTCTAAATTGGCTTTGTTAAGAGTTTTTATTCTGAGTGGATGTTGCACTTTGTCCAGTGCTATTTCCACCTCTATTGAGATCATCATGTGGTTTTCAATCCTTTCTCTTGATGTGATGTATCACAGTGATTGATTTGCAAATATTGAACAATCTTTAGATCCTTGAATAAACCCAGATCATGATGAATGTTATTTTTAGTGTATCGTTAGATTTGATTTGCTAATGTTTTATTGAGGATTTTTGCATCTATGTTCTCACAGACACTAGCCAGTGGTTTTCTTTTTTGTAGTATTTCTATCTGGCTTTGATATTGGGGTAATCCTGGACTTTTAGAATGAACTAAGATTTCATTCCTCTTCTAATCTTTGGAATGGTTTGAGATGAATAGGTATTACCTATTTAAATTTTTGATAGTATTCACATGTGAAGCCATTTGGTCTTGGACTTTTATTTGAGAGATTTTTGATTGCTGATTCAACTTCATTGTTAGCAACAGATCTGTTCAAATTTTCTTTTTTCTCATTCAGTTTTGGAAAGTTATACATTTTATAGAACTTCATCTATTTTTTTCTAGATTGTTCACTCTGTTGACCTATAATTTTGCATACTATTCTTAGAATTCTTTATATTGCTATAGTGTCAGTTGTTTTTACTCCTCCTGCATTTCTGATTTTGACTCCCCTTTCCTTCTTTTTGAAGTGTCTGTCTAAAGTTTTATCAATTTTGTTAATCTTTCAAAAGAACCACCTTTGGTTTCATTGATCTGTTGTAGTTTTGTTTTTTTTTTTCTGGTCTCTATTTCATTAATTTCTGGTCCAATTTTTATTATGTCCTTCCTTCTACTGGACTTAGCCTATTTTTTTTCTAGCTCCTTAAGGCATAAGATTAAGATGTTTGAGATTTTTCTTGTTTTTTGAGGTAGGCCTGCATTGCTATAATCTTCCCTCTTGTAACGGCTCTTACTGCATTCCAAAGATTTTGGACCATTGAGTTGTTATTTTCATGTATTTTTTAAAATTTTCCTCTTTGATTTCTTTGGTGACTCATTCATTGTTTTGTACCTTGCAATTTATCCTGCATGTATTTGTTCTTTCCAGATTTTTTCTTGTGATTTATTTCCAGTTTCATACCATTGTGGTTGGAGATGTATGGTATGGTTTAAACATTTTTGGATTTGGTGAGACTTGCTTGTGGTCTAATATGTGATCAGTTCTAGAGAATGTCCATGTGCACTTGAAAAGAATGTGTATTATGTTTGGAGATAGAATTTTCTTTTTTTTTTTTTAATTTTATTTATTTATGATAGAGAGAGAGAGGCAGAGACACAGGCAGAGGGAGAAGCAGGCTCCATGCACCGGAAGCCCAACGTGGGACTCGATCCCGAGTCTCCAGGATCGCGCCCTGGGCCAAAGGCAGGCACCAAACCGCTGCACCACCCAGGGATCCCAGAATTTTCTTAATATATCTGTTAATATTTCTTGCAGGGCAGGTCTACTGGCAGTGAATTTGCTCAATATTTATTTGATAAAATCTTTCTCCTTCACTTTCAAAAGATAATTTTGATGGATATAAAAATATAGATTGGTCTACTTCTCTCTCAGCACTTTAAATATTTTTCTCTTTTTGTATTATTTCTGAGAAGTCTGACTTAATGCTCATCCTTGTTCTTCTATACTTAAGGTGGATCCCCTGGATGCTTTCAAGATTTTTTTTTCTTTATTTTTCTGCTATTTGAAGATAATATGCCAAGGGGAAGAATTTTCAGTTTTTATCCTGCTTGGTGTTTTCTGTGCTAAAGTTTCTACTGCCGTACCTTCAAGCTCACTGATTCTTTTTTTTTTTCTTTTCTTTCTTTTCTTTCTTTTCTTTTCTTTCTTTTCTTTTCTTTCTTTTCTTTCTTTTCTTTTCTTTCTTTTCTTTTTTCTTTCTTTTCTTTCTCTTTCTTTTTTTTGTTGTTGTTGCCATGTCCAGTCTACTGATGATCCTATTGAAAGCACAATTAATTTATTAGTGTTTTTTAAATTATTTCTAGCATTACTCTTTGATTCTTTCTTAGTATTTTCATTTCTATGCTTATATTATCCGTTTCTTGCATGCTGTCTATTTTATCCACTGAGGTTCTTAACATTTATAGTTATTTTAAATGTCTGATACTTCTAAATTCTGTGCAATACCTGAGCTAATGATACTTGTCTTCCCACACTGTTTTTGCTTGCCTTTTTACACACCCTGTTAATTTTTTGTTAAAACTCACATACTGGGATGCCTGAATGGCTCAACAGTTGAGTGTCTGCCTTCGGCTCAGGTCCTGATCCAGGGATCTGGGATGGAGTCCCGCATTGGGCTCTTTGCAGGGAGCCTGCTTCTCCCTCTATGTCTCTGCCTCTCTCTCTCTCATAAATAATTTTTTTAAATTAATAAAACTCATATACTGTGTATCATGTAACAAGATCTGAAGTAAATAGGCATTTAGTGTTTTGTTTTGTTGACTGTTTCCTTCACTATGCAGAAACTTTTTATGGTGATGAAGTCCCAAAGTTTATTTTTGCTTTTGTTTCCCTTGCCTCAGGAGACAGATCTAGTAAGTACTTGTTATGGCCCATGTCAAAGAGGTTACCTATTATACTTTCATCTAGGATTTTGATGTTTTCCTATCTCATGCTTAGATCTTTCATCTACTCTGAATTTTTTTGTTTTGTTTATGGTATAAAAAATTGGTCCAGTTGCACTTGTTTTGCATGTTGCTGTCCAGTTTTCTCAGCACCATGTGCTGAAGAGACTTTTTTTTTTCCTTTGGATATTCTTTCCTGCTTTGTCAAAGATTAATAGACCATATTGTTGTGGGTCCACTTCTGGATTTTCTATTATGTTCCATTGATCTGTATGTCTGTTTTTGTGCCAGCACCATAGTGTCTTAATGACTACAGCTTTGTAATATAACATGAAATCCATAATTGTGATGCCCCCAGCTTTGCTTTGCTTTTTCAAGCTTGTTTTGGCTATTCGGGGTCTTTTGTGGTTCCATACAAATTTTAGGATTGTTTGCTGTAGTTCAGTGAAAAACATTGATGGTATTTTGATGGGGATTGCAATAAATGTAGATTGCTTTGGGCAATATAGATATTTTAACAATATTTGTTTTTCCAACCCATAAGCATGGACTATCTCTGTATTTCCTTATATCTTAAATTTCTTTTATTAGTGCTTTACAGTTTTAAGAGTTAAGGTTTTTCATATCTTTGGTTAGTTGGTTTCCTAGGTATTTTATGGTTTATGGTGCAATTTTAAATGGGATCAATTCTTTGATTTCTCTTGATTTTACTTTTGGTCTTTCTTTCTCCCTCAGAGTTCCCTTTAATATTTCTTGCAGGCCTGGGTTAGTGTCATGAACTCCTTTAGTTTTTGTCTAAGAAACTCTTCATCTCTACTTCTATTCATCCAGCAAGGCTATCGTTTGGGAGTATTCTTGACTGTATACACTTTCCATTCAGCACGTTGAATATATCATGCCACTTTCTTCTGGCCTGCAAAGTTTCTGTGGATAGATCTATTGCTAACCTTATTTGCCTTCCCTTGTGTGTTAGGGACTTTCATTTTACCGATTTTAAGATTTTTTTTTTCTTTATCTCTATATTTTGCAAAATTAACTACAACATCTCTTTGTGTTGGTATGCTTTTGTTGATTTTGGTGAGTTTTCTGTGCCTTCTGGATTTGGATTTGTTTCCTTCCCCAGGTTAGGGAACTTTTCAGCCATAATTTATTCAAATAAACCTGTTCCCTTTTCCCTCACTCCTTCTTCTGGGACTATGATGATACGAGTAATATGGAGTCACTGAGTATTCTAAGTCTACTTTTGTGATTGAGGATTTTTCTTTCCCTCTCCTGTGCAGCTATATTATTTTCATAATTCTTCTTCTGTATCACTTATTTATTCCTCTGCTTCTTCCATCCTTGTGTTCATTACACCCAGTCAATTTTGAATTTTGGTTATTGCATTTTTCATTTCAGCCTGAGTAGTTTTGAACTCTTTTATCTCTGTGGTAAGGGATTGCCTGTTGTCTTCCATGCTTTTCTCAAGCCCAGCTAGTATCCTTATGATTGTTGCTTTAAATTCTGAATCAGGTGTATTTTTCATAACCATTTTGATGAGACCCCTGGCCATGACCTTTTCTTGTTCTTTCTTTTGGGATGAATTCCTCCATATTAGCACTTTATTTAGGTCTCTGTCTTCTGTGTGTTAGGAAAGCTCCTGTTCCTGAGAAAAATGGCTTTATGAAGAAGAGATTATACATTGTCCAGAGCCAGGCATTTCAGAAATTATCTCTAGTGTTTGCTGCCTGAACTCTGCTGCTATGTTTTGCCTACTCTATCCCACAGGTCAGTCTTCTGTCGTTTCTCCTACAGAGAGGAGTGATTAGACCATGGCCAGTGTTGGTGAGTTTTAACTAGATGTACTCTGTTCTGCTTGTTAAGAGACCTGATGCTATTTCCACTAGAGCTTAAGCTTTGCAGAACTCTATGGTCAGTAGATATGGTATGTAGTGGGGGGAGAGTTTGTGCTGATCTTCTGGTAAGGGGGCCCACTACACTGGTTCTCAGGCACATGTGCCCTGCATGAGAAAAACAGTACCAGAAGAGTTAGAGGGAGCCACTTGATGTAAGCAGTTTAGATAGGCAGTGTTGGTGCTGTGCTATTTACTGAAATTACTTTATGCTGAAGGTTGGGGAAGGGAGATGGCACCAACCAACTCCTTTGTCCCCAGAGAGGGAAGTTCTTTCCTGCTGCTCTTAGAGGAATCCTCCCAGAAGAGCAAATAATTTCCCCCCATGCATTCTAGGCATTTTTGAGATCACTGCTTTCACATTGTTTCCAGCTTGCTTGCCTGCCTGGAGCAGTGCAGTGTACTTTAGGCTCTATCCCAGCCAGGCCTTGGACCGCTAAACCTCCAGTCTTTGGGCCCTGTTGATTGCAAAAACTCATGAAAACCAGACTCTCTCATTTTCCCAGTCAGTGCCTTTTGGGAAGTGTTTTTCTTGGAAGTGTTTTTCTTGTGCAACCCACTGTGCATTCCCCTCCCCTCTTTCTCTTTGTATCTCACATTTCCCTCCTTCACCTGTCTCTCTTTGTGACCAAGATTCCCTCTCCTCCACAGCATTGGCAATCTGTTTCTTCACTAAACCATGTCTCTACAACTCCTACCTTCCACGAAGTGGCCTCTTCTCTCTCTCTAGTTATGTAGTTTGTTCTTTTAGTTCTCAGATCAATCTCTTGTGTATTCAAAATGATTTGATATTTATCTAGGTGTATTCAAGGGGTGAGGTAAACCTAGGGTCCTTCTAATACTCTACCATTTTAGCTCTCCACAGAATCTAAATGGAATTGATAACTGCAGAGTAGCAGTACCCCTAGTCCCTACATTGCTCAAGGGTCAACTCTGCATATTTTTCATAAGGTATAACATGAAAACTCTCTCCAAGAGAGTTAGGGACAATTTTAGGACTTATGTTGTTTCTCTTCTCAATGATCACTATCCTGGGCTGCTTAAAGTCCAGTGTCCATTTTGACCCAGCATACTTCTCTTTATTCATAAAGTTAAGTAAGGGTCAGACTGTTATAACATTAATTCATCTATTTTTGTCTTATAAAAGCATTCAACAAAGGCACAGTAAAAATACCTCCTTTTTTTATTCCTGCCATATCAAATATTATCTCTCCAGCATGGTAATGATAATATCAGAACTAGGCTTAGGGAAGCATTTTCCCTTTCCACTTTCATTCTATAGACTCCTACCATCATTCTTTGATATGGACAATTAATCTATTCTTAACTTATTTATGGAGCTAAAAGTTAAATCTTATTCCTAGCACTGCCCTACTCTTACTTTTCTTCCTGCTTCAAACAAGAGGATTATTCATAAGATCATCTCAAATAATTCCAGTGCTTTCTCCACCATGTTTGGCAGAAAATTTCCTTTAATCCTGGACTAGCTACCTAGATAATCTGTGACTTACATTTAAAGATGTAAACCAGAGCAGCCTGGGTGGTTCAGTGGTTTAGTGCCGCCTTCAGCCCAGGGCCTGATCCTGGAGACCCAGGATCCAGTCCCACATAAGGCTCCCTGCATGGAACCTGCTTCTCCCTCTGCCTGTGTCTCTGCCTCTCTCTGTGTCTCTCATGAATAAATAAATAAAATCTTAAAAAAAAAATAAAGATGTAAACCAGTGCCAATAGGTTACCCATTGGTCTTGGATGGTGAATGGTGCTAAGGAGGATAATGGTTTAATTAACACCTCTCTTAGATGCTTTGGGACAACAGATTGAATGTGAGTTAATGTTTTATAGTAGTGTAAATATACGTGTTTAATGTAGTGCTGTGATTAAATGCGTTTGTTTTGAGAAGAGGTTACTTTGTTTTCCTTAGTATTCAGTAACAAAAAATTTAGAACCTACAGGCTGACAGTATTTTTCACTTTAAGGTGGACTTCCAAGCAAAGTATAATGACAGCTTTTACCCTGAAGTTTTATTTCATGTGATGTCATGAAAAAATTAACACAGATTTGAAGAAATGTTGGAAACCCAAGAACTACTGGGTTGTTTTTTTTTTTTTTTTCTAATTTGTGAGGAGGATAAATGTGGGGGGAAGAAAGGACTAAGGATGAGCAAGATTATTCCACAGAAACCACAAGTCCTCCAAGTGGTGACCATGCACAGTTCGAGTTGACTTCGCATTTACTCTGAATGTACCACCATGACAACTTGACTTTCTAGGAGGGAAAGTGGAGCAGACTGTTCTTCATACCAAATTTTGTTGGGGATTTTAGTGAAATCCATAGAACTTGTTGAAGAACATTGCCTAACATTAAATATACTATGCAAAGACTTTAAGAAGATTAATCTACATTTTGTGCTTATACTTTGTACTTGTATACCCTGGAGATTTTTTCCATTATAAATCAAGTGAAAGTTTTTTTGTGTGACTTAGAGATCTTATAACAAGATTCATGGAAACTCGAAAGAGTATATATAATAACAAATAATAAAAATATTGAAGTCAAGAAAGATCATACAAACAATTAAAAACAAAACAAGAAAACCAGCCTAAGTTAATTCAAGGATTCTCTTCTATAAGGTAAATCAGAAATGGAAAAGGAGCAGGAGCAATCAGAAACAAGTTTCATGAAAATAGCAAAAAAGGAATAAGTGAGGGTTTTATGAATTGGCTGTGGTCCCTTAATCAGGAGTCTCTCATAAGGCAGGAAAAAGTATTGAAATAATTTGTATCCTCTTCCCAATTACTTAGTAACATTCTATACACATTAGGTGGCCAATAAATGTTTGTTAAAAGTAAAAACTGCTAAATTTTCCTGAGGTACAAGTGCTCAGTGCCTGGGAGGAGAATGAGCCATCCAGTGGCAATCTCTCTTGAGGAGTTCTGAGCCTCTGCCAGTTTTAGGTGACAATGTGTATTATTCAGATATAGATGGACCACAGAACCTAGTGAGTTTTTCAGTCTGCCAAGAACCAAGCAAACTAGTTCTGCATATTGAGGACTTGGATATCCCTCATTGCCTATCACTTAAAACTTCTTCTGTCATGCTGTAAAACCAGGAATAAACACACATTTTCCTCCAAAGTCTCCATTCCCAGTGGGCTGAGATCAAAGAGAAAAGTGAATAGCAGTGTGAAAGAATGATACTTATGACAGAAATCAGGATGTAATGGAAGAGGAGAAATCAGCTCATCCTGATTTAAAGATTTCTTTAACATGTAATTTCCTCTTCTTACCTGCAGGCAGTTTTCTGAAGGTGCACATTTAACTTCTAGGGTAAATATAAAGCTTGAAAATGCAGCTCTGTACTGAAGCTGTTGGTACTGTGGCAAAAATTAAATAAGAGGAAAATGTTAAGTGACTTGTTTATCCCCTGGATTAAGACCCCAGTACTCCTCCAAGGTTGTGTGAAAGGCTGAGGAATCTGTGGTACAAATATTTTAATTAGTTGACAGCGTGTGGGATGAATTACATTTGATCTCTGTTCAAGATGCTTGTATAATAAAGGTTTTAATTGCTTCATTTTTTAAGAATATAGTGGATGGATGGAAGAGTATGATATCTTAAGAATGTGTTCATTTAAAGGACTGATTGCAATATTGTTCTGAAAAGTGGAATACAAAATTAAGACTGTAGAGAAAGTGTGTAGGAGTGTTTAGTCTCTGGGTATTCTTTGTACCTTTGCCCTTCTAGCTAGCTGGTTGTGATGCTGACATCTCAGCTCTGTAACTTTTGGCTGTCTTCACCTTTTGCCAGCAAGAATGTAATAGCCTCTTAATTGGTCTCTTTGCTTTGGTTTTTATCTTCCCATATCCTTCTTCCATCTCCACTCTGCAGCCAGAGTGTTCCACCAATAATAATAATCTGACTGGCTTTTCCTTATAAAAAAATCCTTTTAATGCCAACCTACAATATAAACTACAAGATTTTTTACATGGACCTGAAATACCATGGCTGGCTCTCTAGCCCCAACTGCCTCCATTCTTTGTCTTGCACAGTATGCTTCAATAACCTTTAACTACTGGAAAGTCTCCAGTGAAATTGCACTGTTTTTTTCTCTGAATTTCTGCTTATGCTATCTCATCTCCAAGACATGGTTTCTTTTTTTTTTTCCTTTCTCTTCCCCCAAGCAATTTTTATATTCATCCTTTAAGAAAACTTGGTCATTACCTCTTGCACTTTCTCACCTTCCTCTTAATATGGATGAGCTGCCCTTCATTTGATGCCTCCAATATGATCCTAGAAGTGTTCTATGAAAGGATTTCTTTGACTTCATTAGATTTGTCAATTTATGTGTTCATTCCTGATTAAATGGTGAGTTCCTTGAAAACAAGTCTCATGGTTTGTTCACCTTTGTGTCTCTAGCCTCTAGTATAAGATGGAACAAGTGCTTATTAAATGCTTGTCCAATGGTGAATAAATGACAATATGTTCTATTGCTTCAACAATACTATAGTAAAAGTAATGTTTTACCAAATATTCCAGTGAGGTGAATGTAAATAAATCACATATTCACACATGGCTAACATTTGTGGATAATATGTCACAAAGAATTAAATTTCTGAGAAACACACTTGGATGCATGCATTATTTCATGTAATGGCATACATTTAACATTTCATTTAATGGTACCTATCACTGCCTCTTTGTCCTACCTATATTATGGTTTATGGAACCTGACCATTTATCTAGATGAGGAGGAAGGTGCCTTGCATGAACGGATCAGACTGTAGCTCTGAGCTTCTCAAATACTATTATGCATAGAAATAGCCTGGGGATCCTATTAAAATGGTGATACTGATTGAGCATTCAGGGAATGATATTTGAGACTTTGTGAATCTAGCAAACTCCCAGGTAATGCTAATGCTACTGGCCCTTGGCCATCACTTTGAGTGGCAAAGACAGAGAGCACCTCAACTCCATGTAGAGTAAGATATCTTGCAGAGAATGGAGTGTCAAAGTATTTTATTACTGTGCACACAATTGTACTGAAAGTTTCTACCACCTTATATTAATATCTAAGTGGGTTTCAGCTATTGTTGACCTATAGTTTCAGGATTGAATGTTTTTATGATGGAATTATTGTAAGTCATTTCCAAATAACTTCAAAATTTTTATTTTATTATTTGTATTATTTTATGTCACCTTGCCCTAATTTTTTAGCACCAAGCCCAGATTTTTGACCTGTGAGTCATGGATAAAGCCTCTCTAGATTTACAAACAATATAAGTAAGTCAAACAGCAAAATTTTAAGAAAGGTCCTTGGGAGGAAATGACCAAAATATAATATTTGAGCTCATAAAGGAAAAGAGAATTCAACAAGATTAAAAATAAATGAACTTTAGGAAATCTAAATTAGATCCAGATTAGTCAAAAGGAAAAAATAAACTATTGGAAAAGAAGTCTAAGAACCAGATAAAATCTAAGTGTTTAGAAAGTTGGTGCTTCAAGATGAAAATACTGAAATATATGAGGAGAAAAGAGCCAAGGAAAAGAATATAAAACAAATTAGGCTAACCCTCAAATGTCAGTGTTTAAAACCAAGGAGACTAATATAAAATAGAAAAAAATAATAGCGGTTGTTCATGTTGTGCCATCACCATTGACACAGAAACCTTTATAAGTGCATCATCTGTCTTATTTCACCTAATTCTCTCAACAACCCAACAGGGTAGGTTCTATTATTAAGTCCAGATGACTAAAAAGAAATAAAAGTAAAATGCTACTTAACAATCTGAAGAACTAAAAGGTACTATAATCTTTAAAATAGTCCTTTTCTGAGATGCTAATGAAAAAAATTATTCATTTTACTAACATTGAGCAAGGAACAAAGCACATTTGTTAAGGACATTGCATGTATTAGTTAATTTTAATAGTAAGCTTCTGAGTTAGGATCTAGTATTGCTTTCATTTTACTGATGAAAGAATTCAGGCTTAGTAAGGTTAAGTAGCTGTCCAATATCACCCAACTAGTAGGAAACTGAACCAAGACTCAAAGTTCCCCTGGCAAGAGTTGATTTATTTCTGGTTTTGTAGTAGTTCTTTTGAAGGCTATATCCTTGTGCATATACTGTTATGTGAAAGTTTCTTTAGGTATATATCTGTAAGTGATATTGCTAGATTGTAGGAAATACACATGTTCAATTCTCTGCTCTGAAATGCCAATTCACATTTCACAGAAATTACACAATTCGCGCTCCCATCAAAACTAATGAGAGTTCTATATTTTTGTCAGCACCTGGCCATTCTGACAGTTTTATTTTTGCTAATTTTGTGGCTTTAATTTTCTCTCCCCTGGTTAATAAAATCAAACATTTTCAGATGTTTCTGGATCATTTTGCTTCATCAATCTTTGAAATTCCTGATTATTGATTCCCCCTGCCCCCAAATTTTTCTTTTGGGTTTTCCTTTTCATTCTGGTTCACAGTATTTACATATACTATATATACTCTTTGTTTATATGTATGGAAAATATCTTTTCCAAGTTTGTAGCATTTTTAAATTTACTCTTTATAGTTTCAGTAGAGAAATTATTGAATATTTTTCTTCATGATTTGTGTTTTTTTGCATCTTTTTATAGAAAGCTTTACCAACTAGTTCTAACAAGCACAAAATTGTCTTCTAATAGTTTTATAGTTTTCTCTTTCAAATTTAAGCCTTTATTCTTCTGGGTTTGACTTTTGTGTGAATGTGAGGATGGATCTGTGACAGATATAATCAGAACCCATCCTTATTTCTTCACCCAACTCAGAGCTCACTCAGACCTTCAGTGAAGAAGAATCCTACACTTGGTTTTGTACCTCAAGTATCTGCTTGTCAAGAGAGGCTTTGGAGGGCCAATTTCTTTGAGGCTCCAGTGGCTCTGGCTGCTGGAGCTGGTGGGCCCTATGGCTTGTTGAAAGAGAGTCAATTCCTTAGGAATGATCTTCAACCAATGAGAGAAAAGAATGAGTAGAAAAATAACTTCTTCACCCCCACAAGTAATAAATGTGAAGTATACTTCACACAGTCTCAGGGAGTTCACAATAGATTTGAACCCTAGTTGCAAGCAGTGATGACCACTTATTAAAATATACTTCATTGGCTTTTTCCCCTTTCCTGTAAATTCTCCCATTCACTGACTTCCTGAGACCACCTCCCAAACAAATACTTTTTCCCAAATTATAGGTTCAGGTTTGGTTTTGGCTGTAACCCAAACTCTCCTATGAAGCAAACCCTCAGGATAAGATTCTAGAAGTAGATCATTTGCTAGTCAAAGGTAAAGTGTCTCCATTACTGGTATGCTGAAGCATCATATTTACTAAGACTTTCATCTACACTTAGTTGGGAGAAAGCACAAACAAAAGAAGAAATACATATATATATAGTTATAACATTTAAAATATATGAGGGTAGTGATAATCGGGAGAATGAAGTTGGCCGAGTTTTAACTGTGTTGGAAGGATGAGAAAAGAGAAACAGGTTCATGACACTTGAATATTAGGAATGTTGTGAAAGACAAAGCTATTTAAAGAGACCCTCATCTCCTACAGCCAGAAGGCAGAATGCACTAAAAATCAGATTTAATATTTGATTGTATAGATGGCAAGAGTTAAGAAGAAGCTGAAATAATAGTCATGGCATGTCTCTTATGCTAAAAATGGGGATTAGAAAGATAATAGGTCCAGAGTGGAGATATTTGAAAACCCTGAGCTCTTAGTTTAAACCCTGTGGGCCACCAAAAGTCCCCCACCTCTTTGTGGCTTACATGGCTTAGAGACCATGAAAACATGAAGATTCACAAGATGAATTTGTTCTCCATACAAAACAATTAAATAAAATCTAATATGATACAATAAGATCAATATCTCCATTGATTGTTAATGTGCTTGGAACCAATCCTGATATACTGCTAAGATAGTAGGCTGAAGCTTGGAAATCATACCTCCATAGCAGCAGCTCTCAAAGTTTGGTCTACAAACCCTTAGGGATCATAGAGACCATTTCACGGAGTCCACAATGTCAAATAATTTTCCTACTAATACTATGATTATTTTTGCATATTCTGTTTTGTTGACATTTCCACTGATCATGCCAAAACAATGATGTATCAAATTGCTGGTGTCTTAATAAAGTCAAGGTAGTAGCACTTAGCTGTACTAACATTCTCCACTGCCAATTTTTAAAGTCAGTTTTCCAAGAGATGCTCTTGATAAAGCAGTCAAAATTACTAATTTAAAAAAATCTTGATACTTGAGTACATGTCTTTTTAATATTCTATGTGACAAAATAGGAAGCATGAATAAAGCTTCTGCATACCAAAGTATGATCATTATATCAATGAAAAGCACTTATGCAATTATTTCACTTGAAAGCTGAGCAAGACTCTTCAAGAGAACTGCATTTTGCCTTGAAATAACAACTGACAGGCAAAAGATAGTTATCCAGACTTGGCTATTTGGCAGACATTTTCTTACAAATTAACAAAGCAAGACTGCCATTTCAAGGGAAAAAAAAACTGATAGTATTTGTTGCCAGTTATAAAGTTTGAAGTTTTATTTGAAAATCAGAATTGTAGGAAATTGTATATTACATCTTGAGTTTGACCATTTCCTAAAACCTGAAGACTTTGATTAGATCAGTGATTTTATTACAGATTGTGACTTTTTTTTTCCTAGTATAGTTGACACACAATGTTACATTAGTTTCAGGTATACAACTTAGTCATTTGACAAATTTACACATTATACTACAGGTATAGCTGCCATATGTCCCATTACATCATCATTACAGTATCACTGACTAAATTTCTTATGCTCTTCTTTGTATTCCCATGACTTATTCTGTAACTGGAGGCCTATATTTCCCCCTCCACTCATTTTGCTTAACCTTCCACCCTTCTTCCTTCTAGCAACCATTAATTTGTTCTATATTTATAGTTCTAAATCTTTTTTTCTAAATCTTTTTTGAGATTATATCTATGAATGGAATCATATGGTATTTGTCTTTTTCAGTCTGACTTCTGAAATGGCATGATCGCATCCTTTTTTATGACTGTCTAGTATTTCATTGTGTATATATACACCACATTTTCCTTATCCATTCATCTATTGACAGATACTTAGATTGTCTCCATATTTTGGCCATTGTAAATAATGCTGCAATAAACATAGAGGTGCATATATCTTTTTGAATTAGTGTTTTCATTTTCTCTGGGTAAATATTCAATATTAAAACTATTGGATCATCTGGTTTTCCTGTTTTTAATTTTTTGAAGAACCTCCATACTGCCTTCCACAGTGGCTGTACCAGTTTGCATTCCCACCAATAGTGCATAAATGTTACATTTTCTCCATATCCTCACCAAATTTGTTGCTTCTTGTCTTCTTGATTTTAGTCATTCTGGGCATGATGTGATCTCATTGTGGTTTTGATTTGCACTTTCCTTATGATTAGTAATGTTGAGCATCTTTTTCTTATGTCTCTTGGTCATTTGTATGTCCTCTTTGGAAAATATCTATTTAGGTTATCTGCTCTTTTTAAAATTAGGTTGTTTTTTGGCATTGGGTTATATTAGTTCTTTATATATTTTGGACATCACCTCAATGGCAAAAAACTGAGAGTTTCCCTTCTAAGGAACAAGACAAGAATGTCCATTCTTGCCACTTTTTTTTTCAACATAGTACTAGAAGTCCTAGCCACAGTAATCAGACAAGAAAAAGAAATTAGAGGCATCTATATTGATAAATAATAAGTTAAACTGTCACTATTCAAAGGCATGATATTGTACATTGAAAAATCCTAAAGATTTCACCAAAAAACAAGTAATAAATGAATTCAGTAAAGTGACAGGGTACAAAATTAATACCCAGAAATTGATGGCATTTCTAAACACTAATGAAGTCTCACAGAGGAGAAGTCAAGAAATGTGACATTTTTAGTATTGTATAATGAAATCAACATTTGAAGATCTGCTTAACTCATTGAACTAATATTTTCCAATTAGTTAATGCATTATTCGAGATCAATGCATGGATAAAATATTTATTTAAAGTGCATAGTAACACAGTGGATTTTAATGTACCAAAGGAGGGAAAAGTTCACCAAAATTATTTCAGATTTCACGTCATAGCTTAAACTACTATAAGGTAGTTTAAGAAGCTACATATAAGTTTTAGTGAAGCATTAAGTGATATTCACAACTATCTGAAAAGGCTATTACTCCTTCCTTTTTTTTTTTTTTTTTGTCTGTTTGTTTATGATAGGCACACAGTGAGAGAGAGAGAGAGAGGCAGAGACATAGGCAGAGGGAGAAGCAGGCTCCACGCACTGGGAGCCCGACGTGGGATTCGATCCCAGATCTCCAGGATCGCGCCCTGGGCCAAAGGCAGGCGCCAAACCGCTGCGCCACCCAGGGATCCCCCTACTCCTTCCTTTTCAAACTGCATTTTGTGAGGCTGGATTTTCTGCACATGACTCAAATAGCCTAATACTACAGATTGAATCCAAAAACAGAAAGTCTAGCTATCTTGTATTGAATCAGATCTCAAAAAAACTTGAAAATATAAAATACCATTATTCTCACTACTTTTAAGCTATTTTTCATAAAAATATTGTGTATTTACCCATGTTCATTTTTATTTTTAAATATGTGCACATTTTAATATGCCTCAGTTAAACTTCTAATATGATAAAGGTAGAGAAAGCCCACATAAGCAAAAGTTCTTTATTTAAAAAAAAATTAAAATATAATTGATCTACAATATTGTTAGTTTCAATGTACAACATAATTTGACATTTTGTGTACATTACAAAATGATCACAATAAGTCTAGTTATCATTTCTCACCATACACAATTTCAATTTATTTTTCTTATAGTAATAACTTTCAAAATTCATTTATTACTATTTCTCAAATTTACAATACAATATTGACTATAGCCACTGTGCTATATATTACATCCTCATGATTTATTTACTTTACAACTGGAAGTTTGTATCTTTTGATCCCTTTCACTCATTTCACTCCTTTCATACCATCAACCCCTTCTAACCCTTCCCCTGGACAACAATAAATATTTTGTCTGAGTTTTGTTTTGTCTTGTAGATTCCACATATAAATGAAATCAAACAATATTTGTCTTTTTCTGTGTGACTTATTTCACTTAGTATTAATACCCTCAAGGTCCACTCATGATGTTTTGCTGCAAATGGCAAGATTTCATTCTCTTTTATGGCTCTATAGTATTATATTGTACATATATTCCAAATTGTCTTTATCTATTCATTCATCAGTGAATGCTTAGGTTGTTTTCACATCTTGGTTATTGTAAATAATGTTACAATGAAAACAGGGTGCCTATATCTTTTCGAATTAGTATTTTTGCTTTCTTCAGATAAATACTCAGAAGTGAAATTTCTGCATCATGTAGTAGTTCTGTTTTTAATTTTTGGGAATATCCATACTGTTTTCCTTAGTGGTTGCTCTAGTTTACATTCCCATCAACAGTGTATGAGGGGTCTCTTTTTTTCTGCAACCTTGTCAACACTTATTTCTTGCTTCTTTTGATACTAGCCATTCTTTTAGGTGTGAGGGGATATCTCACTGTAGTTTTGACTTCTATTTGTGATATTGAACATCTTTTCACATGCCTTTTGGCCGTATGAATGTCCTTTATGGAGAAACATCAATTCAGATATTTTGGCTATTTTTTTCTTTGTTTCAAGTTTTCATTTAAATTCTAGTTAGTTAATAATTTATAGTATAATATTGGTTTCACAAGTAGAATACAGTTATTCATCACTTAAATATAATACCCAGTGCTCATCATATAAAGTACCCTCCTTAATACCTGTTACCCATTTAACCCATACCCCTGCCCACCTTTTCTCTAGCAACCCTCAGTTTGTTTTCTATAGTTAAGAATCTCTTATGGTTCGCCTCCCTTCTTTCTTGCCCCTATGTTCATCTGTTTTGTTTCTTAAATTCCACAGATGACTGAAATCATATAGTTTTTGTCTATGACTTATTTTGCTTATAATATCTCTAGCACCATCCACATCATTTTGAATGGTAAAATTTCATTTTTTATGGATGAGTAATATTCCTGTGTGTGTGTACCACTTCTTCTTTATCCATTCATCAATTGGTGGGCATTTGGGCACTTCCATAACTTGGCTATTGTTGATAATGCTGCTATAAACATTGAAGTGCATGTGCCCCTTTGAATCAGTATTTTTGTATCTTTTGGCTGAATACCTAGCAGTGCAATTGCTGGGTCATAGGGTAGTACTATTTTTAACTTTTCGAGGAACCTCCATACTGTTTTCCAGAGTGCACCATTTGGTATTTCCTCCAACAGTGCATGAGGATTCCTTTTTATCCACATCCTCACCTGTTATTTCTTGTGTTGTTGATTTTAGCCATTCTGACGGGTGTGAGGTGGTATCTCATTGTAGTTTTTATTTGTATTTACCTGAGGATGAGTGATATTGGGCATCTTTTCATATGTCTATTAGCCATTTGGATGTCTCTTCTTTGGAAAAATGTCTATTCATGTATTCTACCCATTTCTTAACCGGATTATTTGTTTTTTGGATGTTGAGTTTGGTAAGTTCTTTATAGATTTTGGATATTAATCCCTTATCAGGTATGTCATTTGAAAATATCTTCTCCCATTTTTTTTTTTTTATGATAGTTAAACACACAGAGAGAGAGGCAGAGACACAGGCAGAGGGAGAAGCAGGCTCCATGCATCGGGAGCCCGACGTGGGATTCGATCCCCGGTCTCCAGGATCGCGCCCTGGGCCAAAGGCAGGCCCTAAACCGCTGCGCCACCCAGGGACCCCTCTTCTCCCATTTTTTAATTGGACTGTATGTTATAGAGCTGTAGAAGTTCTTTATATATTGTGGATATTAACCCCTTATCAGATATAAGATTTAAAAATATCTTCTCCCATTCAGTTGACTGCCTTTATTTTGTGGATGGTTTCCTTTGTGGATGCAGGACCTTTTCAGTTTGGAATACTAGACAAGTAGTCCCACTTGTTTATTTTTGCATTTGTTGACATTGCTATCAGAGTCAGATCTAAAACATCCCCAAGACTAATGTCAAGAAGCTCACCACCTATGTTTTCTTCTAGGAGTTTTATGGTTTCTAGTCTTACATTCAAGTTTTTCATATAATTCAATTTTTGTGTATGTTATAGTAGTCTAGTTTTATTCTCTTCCATATGGCTTTCCAGTTTTCTCAACATCATTTATTGAAGAGACTATCCTTTCCCCCCTGTATATTCTTGGCTCCTTTGCCATAAATTGAACACATATGTATGGATTTATTTCTTTGTATTCTGTTCCATCGGGGTGTGTGTGTGTGTGTGTGTGTGTGTGTGTGTTTATGCCAAATACTACTGATTTCATTACTATAGCTTTGCAATATAGTTTGAAATCAGGGAGTATGATACCTCCTGCTTTGTTTGTTCTCAAGATTGCATTGCTATCCAGGATATTTTTTGGTCCCATGCAAATTTTAATATTCTAATTATGTGAAACTGCCATTAGAATTTTTTTAAAAGATTTTATTTATTTATTCATGAGAGACACACAGAGGCAGAGACACAGGCAGAGGGAGAAGCAGGTGCCATGTAGGGAGCCTGATGTGGGACTCAACGCTGGGACTACAGGATCACGCCCCGGACTGAAGGCAGGTGCTTAACCACTGAGCAACCCAGGCATCCCTGCCATTAGAATTTTGATAGGGATGGCATAGAATATGTAGATTGCTTTGGGTAATTTAGACATCTTAACTATATTCTTCCAATTCACAAGTACAGAGTATCTTTCCTTTTTTTTTTTTTTTTTTAAAGATTTTATTTATTTGTTCATGATAGACGGGGAGAGAGAGAGAGGGAGAGAGAGAGGGAGAGAGAGAGGGAGAGAGGGAGGGAGAGAGAGAGACAGGGAGACAGGGAGGGGGGAAGCAGGCTTCATGACCGGAGCCCGACGCGGGACTGGATTCCGGGACTCCAGGATCACGCCTTGGGCCAAAGGCAGGCGCTGAACCACTGAGCCACCCAGGGATCCCCCAGAGTATCTCTCCATTTATTTTTGTCTTCTTTAATTTATTTCACCAATATCTTATAGTATCAATATACAAGTTTTTAATTACTTGGTAAAATTTATTCCTATGTATTTTATTATGTTTTATGCAATTGTAAATAGGACTGTTTTCTTATTTTCTCTTTCTGATAGTTTATTGCAACAGATTTTTTATGTTGATTTTGTATCCTGCAACTTTAATGAATTTATTAGTTCTAACAGATTTTTGGTAAAATCTTTAGAATTTTCTGCATATACAATCCTGTCATGCAATAGTGGCAATCTTACTTCTACCTTTCCAATTTATATGTTTTTCTTCTTCCTGTCCAATTTCTCTATCTAGGATTTCCAATGCTATGTTGAATAAAAGTAAGCAACAGTGGTCATCTTTGTCTCTTTCTTGATCTTAAAAGCTTTTAGCTTTTTGCGATTGAGTATGATTGCTGTGGGTTTGTCAGACAAGGCCTTTATATATTAAAGTACATTCCCTCTATACTCACTTGTTGAGAATTTTTTATCATAAAAGAAGGTTGAGTTTTGTCAAATCATTTTTTTAATAATTTATTTTTTATTGGTGTTCAATTTGCCAACATACAGGATAACACCCAGTGCTCATTCCGTCAAGTGCCCCCCTCAGTGTCTGCCACCCAGTCACCCCCATGCCCCACCCTCCTCCCCGTCCACCACCCCTAGTTCATTTCCCAGAGTTAGGAGTCTCTCATATTCTGTCTCCCTTTCTGATATTTCCCACCCATTTCTTCTCCCTTCCCCTCTATTCCCTTTCACTATTATTTATATTCCCCAAATGAATGAGACCATATAATGTTTGTCCTTCTCTGATTGACTTACTTCACTCAGCATAATACCCTCCAGGTCCATCCACGTTGAAGCAAATGGTGGGTATTTGTTGTTTCTAATGGCTCAGTAATAGTCCATTGTATACATAAACCACATCTTCTTTATCCATTCATCTTTCGTTGGACACCGGGGCTCCTTCCACAGTTTGGCTATTGTGGCCATTGCTGCTATAAACATCGGGGTGCAGGTGTCCCGGCGTTTCATTGCATCTGTATCTTTGGGGTAAATCCCCAACAGTGCAATTGCTGGGTCATAGGGCAGGTCTATTTTTAACTCTTTGAGGAACCTCCACACAGTTTTCCAGAGTGGCTGCACCAGTTCACATTCCCACCAACAGTGTAAGAGGGTTCCCTTTTCTCCGCATCCTCTCCAACATTTGTGGTTTCCTGCCTTCTTAATTTTCTCCATTCTCACAGGTGTGAGGTGGTATCTCATTGTGGTTTTGACTTGTATTTCTCTGATGGCAAGTGATGCAGAGCATTTTCTCATGTGCTTGTTGGCCGTGTCTATGTCTTCCTCTGTGAGATTTCTGTTCATGTCTTTTGCCCATTTCATGATTGGATTGTTTCTTGGCTGTTGAGATTAATAAGTTCTTTATAGATCTTGGAAACTAGCCTTTTATCTGATACGTCATTTGCAAATATCTTCTCCCATTCTGTAGGTTGTCTTTGAGTTTTGTTGACTGTATCCTTTGCTGTGCAAAAGCTTCTTATCTTGATGAAGTCCCGATAGTTCATTTTTGCTTTTGTTTCTTTTGCCTTCGTGGATATATCTTGCAAGAAGTTACTGTGGCCGAGTTCAAAAAGGGTGTTGCCTGTGTTCTCCTCTAGGATTTTGATGGAATCTTGTCTCACATTTAGATCTTTCATCCATTTTGAGTTTATCTTTGTGTATGGTGAAAGAGAGTGGTCTAGTTTCATTCTTCTGCATGTGGATGTCCAATTTTCCCAGCACCATTTATTGAAGAGACTGTCTTTCTTCCAGTGGATAGTCTTTCCTCCTTTATCGAATATTAGTTGACCATAAAGTTGAGGGTCTGCTTCTGGGTTCTCTATTCTGTTCCATTGATCTATGTGTCTGTTTTTGTGCCAGTACCACACTGTCTTGATGACCACGGCTTTGTCAAATCATTTTTCTGTTTTGTTTTTTTTTTTTTTTAACATTTTATTTATTCATGAGAGACAGAGAGAGAGGCACAGACACAGGCAGAGGGAGAAGCAGGCTCCATGCAGGGAGCCTGACATGGGACTCGATCCTGGGTCTCCAGGATCACACCCCAGGCTGTAGGCGGCACTAAACCGCTCTGCCACCAGGGCTGCCCGTCAAATCATTTTTCTGTGTCTATTGAGATGATATGATTTTTATCTTTCATTTTTTTAAATCTTTTTTATCTTTCATTTTTTTAATGTGGTATATCATGTTGATTAGTTTGTGGATGTTGAACCATCTTTACATTTCTGGAACAAAACCCAGTTGATTATGCTGTTATTATCTTTTTAATGTATTGTTGAATTAAGTTTGCTAATATTCTGTTGAAGATTTTTGTATCTATATCAAAGATAGTGGGGTTTTTTTTGTTTTTTTTTTGTTCGTTTTTTGTGGTATCCTTGTCTAGTTTGGGCATCCGAATAATTCTGCCCTTATAAAATGAGCTTGGGGGCATTCCCTCCCTTTCAGTTTTTTTGAAAGAGTTTGAGAAAGACATGTATTAAATCTTCTCTGAATGTTTGGTAGAATTCACCAGTGAAACTGTCTGGTCCTGGAACTTTGGCAACTTTTAAATTATGATTCAATCTCCTTACTACTAATTCATCTATTTAGATGTCTATTTATTTATGATTTAGTCTTGGAAGCGTATATGTTTCTAGGAATTTATTCATTTCCAGGTGTCCCATCTGTTGGTGAAGATTGCTCATAGTAATCTCTTATGATTCTTTGTATTTTTTTGGTATCAGTTGTAACTTCCTTTTTATTTCTGATTTTATTTATTTGAGCCTTCTCATTTTTTCTTAATTTTGTCAATTTTGTTCTTTTCAAGGAACAAGTTCTTAATTCTACTGATCTTTTCTACTGTTTTTAAGTCTCTAGTTCATTTATTTCCACATACATCTTTATTATTTCCTTTTTCTCCTAACTTTGGGCTTAATTTGTACTTCTTTTTCAAGCTTCTTTAAATGCAGTTATATCGTTTTGTTGAGATTTTTCTTTTATTAAGATAGGCCTATGTCACCATAAACTTCCCTCTTGGAACTGCTTTTGCTGCATCCCATAGATTGTGTATGTTGTATTTCCATTTTCATTTGCTTTAGTGTTT
Organism: Canis lupus baileyi; assembly: GCF_048164855.1. Classification (NCBI taxonomy): domain Eukaryota; kingdom Metazoa; phylum Chordata; class Mammalia; order Carnivora; family Canidae; genus Canis; species Canis lupus. The sequence continues at coordinate 16,002,360 of NC_132869.1, read as the reverse complement.
TTTTTTTTTTTAATTTCTGCTTTGATTTCTTCATTGAAGAAATCCCCATTAAGTAGCATGTTTGTATCTGCATAATTGCATTTTTTTTTCAGTTTTCTTTCTGTAATTGATTTCTAGTTCCATACCATTGTGGTCAGAAAAGATGCTTCCTATGATTTCAGTTTTATTAAATTTATTGAGGCTTGCTTTGTTGTTTAACATGATTGATCTATCCTGGAGAATATTATGTATGCCTTTGCACAAATGTATATCTTGCTGTTTTTTGATGAAATGTTCTGTATTTATCTATTAAGTCCATTCCATCTAGTGTGTCACTTAAGGCCGTTGTTCCCTTATTTTCTGTCTGACTTTTCCATTGATATAAATGGCATATTATATTCCCCATATTATTGTATTGATATAAATTTCTACCTTTAGATTTGTAAATATTTGCTTTATATACTTTCATGCTCCTATGTTGAACGGATACATATTTATAAATGTTATCTTCTTGATGGATTAGCCCCTTTATCATTACATAACATCCATCTTTGTCTTTTATTACAGTGTTTGCTTTAAAGTCTATTTTGTCCAGTATGAGTATAGATAACCTTTCTTTTGATTTCCATTTTATGAAACCTCTATTTCCATTCCTTCACCTCCAGTTTCTTTTTTTTTTTTTTTTTTTAAATACAATGTTTATTTTTAAGATAGTCACACAGAGAGAGAGAGAGAGGCAGAGACACAGGCAGAGGGAGGAGCAGGCTCCATGCACCGGGAGCCCGATGTGGGATTCGATCCCGGGTCTCCAGGATCGCGCCCTGGGCCAAAGACAGGCGCTAAACCGCGGCGCCACCCAGGGATCCCACCTCCAGTTTCTTTGTGTGTCCTTTCATCTGAATGGAGTCTCTTGTAGGCATACAGATGAATCGTCTTGTTTTATCTGCTGGTCCATTTACATTTAAAGTAACTATTGACATGTGTATACTTATTGCCATTTTGTTAATTGTTTTCTAGTTTTTTCTATAGTTCTTGGTTTCCTTTTTTCTTCTCATGCTCTTTTCCCCACTGGTCTAATGGCTTTCTTTTAGTATTATGTTTGGATTTCTTTCTCTATTTTTTGTATATCTATTATTGGTTTTGTCTTGTGATTACCATGGGATTCATATATAACATCCTATGTATAAAAAAAAATGTGTATAGCAGGCATTGTCAAGTTGATGGTTGCCAAAGACATAACACATTATAAAATCTTTACATTTTTACTCTTTCCTCCATATTTTATGTATATGATGTCATACTTTACACCTTTTTATTTTTTGACTAATTTTTGTAGATATAATTGATTTTGCTCCCTTTGTATTTTAACTTCCTTACTAGGTGTGTAAGTGATTGATCTACTACCTTTCCTATATGGTTACTTTTACCAGTAAATTTTTTTTTTCATTATTTTTGTACTTCTGATTATCGCATTTCTTTCCACATAAAGACTTCCCTTTAATATGTCTTGTAAGGTTGGTTCAGTGGTGATGAATTCCTTTAACTTTTGTTTGCCTGCAAACTATCTGTTCTTCAAATCTAAATGATAATCTTGGGTAGTATACTCTTGGTTATAGGCTCTTCTCTTTCAGCACTTTGAATATACATGTCACTTTCTTCAGAGTTTTTGCTGAAAAATCAGCTGATAGCCTTTTGGGGTTTCCTCTGTATGTAATGGTTTCCTTTCCTCCATCTGTTTTTGAAATTCTCTTTATCTTTAATATTTGTCATTTTTATGAAATGTGTCTTGATGTGGACTTCTTTGGGCTCATATTGTTAGTTTTTCTGTGCTTCCTGAACCTGGACATCTGTTTCCCCAAGTTGGGAAGTTTTCAGCTATTATGTCTTCAAATAAGCTTTCTGGTCTTTTGTCTCTTCTCATACTAAGACTCCTATAATATGAGTGTTATTACACTTGATGATGATATAAACGTCCCTATCTTCATATTTTAATTCGTTTTTTCTTTTGCTGTTCAACATGGTTGCTTTTCACTCCCTGTTGTCTAGATGGCTAATCTATTCTGCATCTTCTAATATGCTATTGATTCTCTTTAGTGTATTTTTCGCTTCAGTTATTGTATTCTTCAGCTCTAATTGGTTCTTTTAAATATTTCCTATCTCTCTGTTGAAGTTCTCATTAAATTCGTCCATGCTTTTCTCAAGTCTAATGAGTATCTTTATGACCAGTACCTTATACCCTTTATTGGGCATATTGCTTATCTCCATTATCTTTAGGTCTTTTTCTGTAATTTTGTCATTCTTTTATTTGAAATATATTCTTCTGTCTACTCACTTTGTCTAACTTTTTGTTTGTTTCTTATTAGGTATACATCTTTTGGTCTTCAAAAGAAGACCTTGTGTAATAGGGGTGCTGCAGTGCCCTGTAATGAAATCCACCCTGATCACTAGAATGAGGTGCTCCCTTATGTGGGCTGCATGTGCTTTTCTGTTGTAGCTGAGCCATGAATGCTGCAGGCTTGCTTTCTGTGCAACTAGTTATGAGATCTGGTTACAGGTACTGTGCACAGGCAGGTGGGGTTTGCTCCACATGCTTTTAACAGAAAGGCCTAGCTGCAGCCCCCATGTGCTCACTGCTGAATGTGACTGGAACTCAGACCAGCTGTCTGCAGTGAATCACTGTAACTGCTACAGGTGTTTGGGTAGTTATGGTTTGCTTCCCATCCTTAGGAAAGGAGTCACATTAGAAGGGAGCCAGTCCTAACTGGGACTGCCCCCTAGCTGTGGCAGTATAAGATTCCCTTTGGAGGGGCACCTGCTAGTGCAGGCAGTTTGGATAGGGTGGGTCCACAGGGGAACACTGGTGCAGGGCTCCCAGTGCTAAAAGGTAGATATAGAGTGTGAACTGGCTTTAGAAAGCCTCTGGCTATCTGTGGGGGAGGGCAGAAAAATGGCACTCACCAGTGCTTCTGTTCCCAGAGAGCTCTTGCAGATCTCTGCCCATCCAACACACATCTTAAAATTATTCATTAAATCTCTTTCATCTATATCCCAGATGCTTTTCAAACTGCTACTTCTATGCTGTGTTATTTAGCATTATGGTTCTTTAAGGACACTCAGTTTCCAATAGCCCTCTAGCTCTCCTGAAGTTAAACCCCAATGATTTTCAGAGCTAGATGTGGTGGGAATTCACCCTCTCAGTGCAGATCCATAGAGCCGAAGTTTGCCCAGTGTGCAGTCTGATTCCCTTACTCCTCTGTGCTTATAATGTTTCATTTGTGGGTAGTTGTACCAGAGGTTTGAATCCTGATCATGTCTCTTTTCCTCATACCCCTTTTTGTTATGGGTTTCTTTCTATGACTACCTGTGGAAGATCTGTAATTCCAGTCTTCAGGTCATTTTCAGGGTGAGTTACATGAAGTTGTTCCCTTGGTATCTATAGAAAAAGGTGAGGTCAGGATCCTCCTATTTTGTCATCTTCCACCCTCCTTATTCTCATACTAGCTTTTTAAGTGGTTAATTCACTACCTTTACTATATATTTACATTTGCTAGTGAGATTTTCATTCTCATATGCTTTTTCTTTTCTGCTGAAAGGAGTCCCTTTAATATTTCTTGTAGAGCCAGTTTGGTGGTGATGAATTCCTTTAGCTTGTTTGCTAAAAAGTGCTTTACCTCTCTTTTAATTCTGAATGATAATTTTGCTGGATAGATTATTCCTGGTTGGAAGTTTATCCCCTCAGCACTTTGCAGGTCATATGAGAGTGGCATGATATATTCAGTGTTTCTGCTGAGAAATCTAATAATCTTATAGATAGGGTTCCTGTGTATGTGACAAGTTTTTTTTCTCTCACTGCTTTTAAGATTCTCTCTTTATCTCTTGGTATTTCAAATATATGTCTTGGTATGGGGCTCTTTCAATTCATCATATTGAAATTCTCTAGGCTTTTTGAATTTAGATACTTATTTCCCTGGTTAGTAAAGTTTACAGCTCTTATTTCTTCAAATAAGTTTTCTGCCTCTTTCTTCACCTTCTGGGACCCCTACAATGTGAATGTTATTGAGGTTGTCATGTAGATCCATTAAGATACTTTTACTTCTTAAAATTCTTCTTTAATTTTTTTTTTTTTTTCCCGTGCTGCTCCACTTGGGTGTGAGTTCTATTGCCTTATCTTTAAGATAACTGATTCTTTCTTCATCATCCAGTCTACTGTGAAACACATCTAGTGTATTTTTTCAGTTCAGTTACTGGATTCTTCAGTTCTGTGACTTCAGTTTGGTCATTTCTTACATTTTCCTTCTCTTTGTTAAAATTCTCACTGTATTCATCCATTCTTCTCTCAGGTTCAGTTAGCTTCTTTTTGACCATCACTTTGGATTTTTTTATCAGATAAATTATCTCCATTTAATTAGGAGATTATTCTGGGATTTTTACCTTGTTCTTTCTTTTGCAACATATTCCTCTGTTTCCTCATCTTGCTTGACTCTCTTTGTTTTTATGTATTAAGTGAAAGAGCTATCTTTCAAATCTTGAAGTATCCTTGTATAGGAAATGAAACTTATCATTCAACCTTCCCTAGTTCTTGCTTATCTTTCAAGCCTTCGGAATTGCCTGAGCAGCCTGTAATATTCTTGATGGATTTCAGTTGAGGGCATACCAAGTTCTGTGTGTCTCGGAGAGATCTCAGCCCCAAGTTTCAGGCTGATTAGAAGCTAGACGCTTAGGCGGTGACTTTTAAGGTATGCAAACATATATAGTCCTGTAGGACCACGATCATAAAACTTGTTGGCCTCTAGAGGTGTCCCTTTGGGAACAGTTACAAAAGTAGGGCTCCAGATGAGTATATGAGCTCCTTTTTGGGAGATACCAGCAGGCTGTTGAGTCGAGGAAGAGAACAATGATGACCTTCCCGAGCCTATGTGCCCTGAGAGAAATTTCATAGCCTCTAGATGTGTGGTAATCCTAAAATACATCCCTCAGGCTAAAGCTCCAAGGCAAGTAAACAGACCTTTTTTCATAGAAAGACTAGGGGTGTGTTTGGTCTGTTACCTGTGTAGTATGCTAGGGGTAGTAGACTTCCAAGAATTGTTTCAAACCTGAAGGGCCCAGAAACACATTCCTCGGGACTTCTAGGTGGCTCAGCGGTTGAGCATCTGCCTTTGGCTCAGGATGTGATCTTGGTATCTGGGATCGAATCCCACATTGGGCTCCCTGTGGGGAGCCTGCTTCTTCCTCTGCCTATATCTATGCCTCCCTCTCTCTGTGTGTTTCTCATGAATAAATAAATAAATCTGTAAAAGAAAAAAAGAACCACATTCCTCCATGGCCATCAGAGCCAGGCACTAAAGGGTTCTGTGTAGGCTACAGGCACTTACCACCTTTGACAGGACTGCAGGGGGTGGCACAGGGCTGGGGCAGTTGACTGCCCGGCTCTTGCTGGTCTGTGGAATCCAGTTGCTCAGTCGCCCAATCTGATGGGTCCACATGGGCAGCACAGAAATAGGTCACTTCTGCCAGTGTTGTTAGCACGTTAGTGGGAGAGTACCAAAATGGCGCCTGCCAGTGCCAATGCTAGCAAGATAGAGGTAGAATGCAAAAATGGCACCCACCAGTGCCTCCCTCCCAGAACAAATCCTAACAGGCTCCTTCCCTCTAACAAGGCACTTTAAGATTAGCAAATGTATCTACTTCATAGATGGTCTAGGCACTTTTTTTTAAAAAAGATTTTATTTATTCATAAGAGACACAGGCAGAGGGAGAAGCAGGCTCCATGCAGGGAACCCGATGTGGGACTCAATCCTGGGTCTCCAGGATCATGCCCTGGGCCAAAGGCACACTCTCAACCACTGAGCCACCCAGGCATCCCCGTCTAGGTACTTTTAAAACCACTGCTTTTGTATTGGGTCCCCAGGTAAGTGGGTCTGCATTCAAATCCTTTAAGTGTGAGTTTCTATCTGCTACGGTTCTATAGTCCTTCTGGACATAAACCCCATTGGTTTCCAGAGTGGGATGTTTAGGGGCTTATCTCTCTGGCACAAGTCCCAAGAATTGAAGTGCCTGATGTGGGGTCCAAATTCCTCACTCCTCTGGGAGACATTCTGTATTTGTGATGTCTTTCTCAGTTGTGGGTCACCACACCAGGGGTGGAGTTTTTGGTGAGATAGCATCTCTGTCTCTCCTACCCATCTTGATTGACCTGGCCATTTTATCCTTCATTGTGAAGGAGCTATTCAGCAGTTTTCTGGTTTTGTGTTTTGTTGTTGGGTTTTTGTTGTTGTTGTTGTTGTTTTAGAGAGAATTATTTAATATGTAGCTGTAGATTTGTTGTGTCCATAAGAGGTGAGTTCAGGATCTTTCTAAGCTGCCATCTTGAAGCAGCTCCAGCAAAAGGTCTTTAGGGTTCTCACAGGCTGTCCAAAGTATAAGCGGGTCTTGAGGGCAAAAGGGTGAGAAATTTTCACCTATAGTAAATGAATTGTGGATGCTTTGTATTGCCTTGTCAGAGACAGGAGGAAGGAGTTAGAAAAGTCGGAGAAATATGCCTATTAAAATGTATTTGTTATAGAAAAACCAGAAAATCACTTTATGTGTCCAGAGAATGTACAGAGGACACTTTAATTACTAAAGCAATGATGAATGCATAAGTGAAGGAGAACAGTCTATCCTCTGTAGCCAAGAATAGATGACAGAAGACACCATTATTGAACTGGGCTCCCTACTGTCAGTTGGGATAACAGAATCCCACAGTAGCAGAGTCCAAATAATTGTACTTAATAATCAAAGGAAAAGTAGAGATAATTACATAATCGTCAGCATGAACAAAACAGCAACCAGGGGCCTTGATTCACTGGGATCTTCATTGTGGCTAAGAGACCATGGTATTCACAAACAGAAAGCATATAGGAAGCCAGTGAAAGTATTTCTTAGGTAAAATTTATGTTAAAAAGATTTAAAGATCAGCAGGCCACTGTCAATCATTGCAATGTAAACTTACAAACCCTCACTCAGTTTCCAGACTTGAGCCAGTTCTGAGTCCATCAGTTGAAAGATAGGCCAGATACTTGGGTCAAAATTGAAGCAATGGTAACTTCATCCCCCTAGGCAAGATGCTAAATTGTAAGCAGTATTTTAAACAAAACCCAGTTTGAATTACAGAAAATTGAAGATTTAAAGGCTATAAGGATGATAGTTTTCAACATTTCTCTGTTTAATTCACTAGCATGGCCCTGCAAAAAAACAAAAACAAAAACAAAACAAAACAAAAAAAAAACAGATGGATTTGGCAGATGGTGATAGACTATAGTTAGTATCTTTACTAGAGCAGATAAACCTCTGGTTTATCATAGCTATTGATTTGCTTAAGGTGTTCTTCATTTAAAAAACTTAATTCCAATATAGTTAACATACAGTGTTAGTTTCTGCTGTACAATATGGTGATTCAAGAATTCTATATACTACTCAGTGCTTATGAAGAGAAGTGTACTCTTAATCCCCTTCACCTATTTCACCCATCCCCTAACCTACCTCCCCTCTTGTAACTGCCCATTTGTTCTCTATAGTTAAGAGTATGTTTTTTGGTTTATCCCTTTTCTTCCCTTTGTTCATTTGCTTTGTTTCTTAAATTCCACATGAGTGAAATCATATGGTATTTGTCTTTCTCTGACTGATTTATTTCGCTCACCATTATATTCTCTAGATCTATCCATGTCACACAAGGCAAGCTTTCAGGGGCACCTAGGTGGTTCAGTTGGTTAAGCGTCTGATTTGGTTTTAACTCAGCTCACTGTCACAGCTCGGGTCACAGTCTCAGTATGACTACTCTCAGTGGAGAGTCTGCTTAAGATTCTCTCCCTCTGCCCTACCTCCCTAATAAATAAATAAAATATGTTTTTAAATGGCAAGATTTCATTTTTGTTATGGCTAAATATTCCTAAAGTTTTTTTGTTGTTTAAATATATTTGATATACAATGTTACACTAGTTTCAGGTATAGAACATAGTGATGCAGCTTCTCTGTGTTATTCTATGCTCACTACAAGTGTAGTTACCATCTGTCATCATACAACACTATTCAATATCATTGACTGCATTCCCAAAGCTGTGACTTTTATTCCCATGAATTGTTCTATAACTGGAAGCCTGTATCTCCCAGTACCCTTTACCCCTTTTGTATATCTCACCATTTCCCTCTCCTATGGCAACCACCAATTCTCTATATTTATAGGTCTGATTCTGCTTTTTGTTTTGTTTTGTTTTATAGATTCCACATATAAGTGGAATCATATGGTATTTGTCTTTCTCTGACATTTCACTTAGCATAATATTGTCTAGGTCTATCTATGATGTAGCAAATGACACAATCTAATCCAGTCTTAAGGCTGTTTGTGTATACATACACACTAAATCTTATCCATTTATCTATCAAAGGATGCTTAGGTTGCTTCTGTATATTGGCTGTTGCAAACAATGCTACAATAAACATAGGGGTGCATATGTCTTTTCAAATTAGTATTCTTGGGACACCTGGGTGGCTCAGCAGTTGAGCACTTGCCTTTGGCTCAGGGTGTGATCCTGTGGTCCCAGGACTGAGTCCCACATGGCTCCCTGCATGGAGCCTGCTTCTCCCTCTGCCTATGTCTCTGCATCTTTCTGTGTGTCTCTCATGAATAAATAAATAAAATCTTAAAAAAATTAGTATTCTTATTTTCTTCAGGGAAAATACCCAGTAGTGGAATTACTGGATCATATGGTATTTCCATTTTTAGTTTTTTGAGGAACCTCTCTACTGTTTTCCATAGTGGCCATAAAAGTTTGGTTTGCCATCAACAGTATAAAAAGATTCCTTTTTCTCCACAATCTCACCAACACTTATTATTCTGTTTTTAACTTTAGCCATTCTGACAGGTGTAAGGTAATACTTCATTGTGGTTTTGATTTGCATTTCCCTGATTATTAGTAGTATTGAGTATCTTTTAATGTATCTATCTGTTGGCCATCTGTATATCTTCTTTGAAAAAGTGTCTATTCAGATGCTCTGTCCATTTTTTTGGTTGGATTATTTGTTTGCTATTGTTATAGAAGTTCTCATATATTTTGGAAATTAACCCCTTATCAGGTATATCATTTGCAAATATCCTCCTTTGTACATTGCCTTTTTGTTCTATTGACTTCCTTTGCTCTACAAAACTTTATTTTGATGTAGTCTTAATAGATTTTTGCTTTAATGTTTCCCTTGCCTTAGGAAACACAGATTTTAAAAATGGAAATGTTCTATGCCCAATATCAGAGAAATTACACCTTGTGTTTTCTTCTAAAACTTTTGTGGTTTCAGTGCTTATTTTAGATCTTCAATCCATTTTTAGTTTATTTTTGTGTATGGTGTTAGGAAGTGGTCTAGCTTCATTCTCGCTAGTATTGCTGCCCAGTTGCTGCCCAGTATTCCCGGCACCATTTGTTGAAGAGACAGTCTTTTTCCCAACGTATGTTCTTGCTTCCTTTGTCATAGATTAACTGATCATACAAGTGGCTTTATTTCTGGGCTCTCTAGTCTATTGATCTATGTGTTCGTCTTTATGCCAGTATCATACTGTTTTGATTCATTCAACTTTGTAGTACATCTTGAAACCTGGGATCATGACACCTCTAGCTTTGTTTTTCCTTATCAATATTGCTTTGTCTATCTTTTGTGGTTCCATGCAAATTTTAGGATTATTTGTTTTGGTTATGTGAACAATTTTAGTTGGCATTTTGATAGGGATTGCATTAAATCTGTACATTGGTTTGGGTAGTATGGGCATTTTAACCATATTGGTCCTCCAATCCATGAGGATGGAATATTTTCCCATTTGTTTATGCCATCTTCAGTTTCTTTCATTAATATTTTATAGTTTTAAGAGTACAGGTCTTTCATTGTCCTTGGTTATATTTATTCCTAGGTTTTATTCTTTTTGTGCAATTGTAACTGGAATTCTTAATTTCTCTTTCTGTACCTCATTATTAGTGTATAGAAATGCTACTGATTTCTGGGTATTAATTTTGTATCCTGTGACTTTACTGAATTCATTTATTACTTCTAATTGCTTTTTGGTGGAGTCTTCAAGATGTTTTATGTATGCACCATGTCTTCTGCAATAGTGACTTTTTTTTTTTTTTTTTAGATTTTTATTTATTAGAGAGAGAGAGTATACAAGCTGGGGTGAGTAGCAGAGGGAGAGGGAGAAGCAGACTCTCCACTGAGCAGGGAGCCTGATGCTGGGCTGGATCCCAGGACCCTAAGATCATGACCCAAGCTGAAAGCAGACATTTAACCCATAAGCCACCCATGTGCCCCAAAGGTGACATTTTAACTTATTTCTTTTTTGATTGCTGAAGCTAGAAGTTTCAGTATGATGTGAATAGAAGTGGCAAGAGGGGATATCCTTGTGGTGTTCTCAATCTTAAAGGAAAAACTCAAGTTTTCACTTTTAAGTATGATGTTAGCTTCAGATTTTTCATGTATGGTCTTTATTATATTGAGGTATGTTCCCTCTAAACCCACTGTATTGAGACTTTTTATTGAGAATGGATGCCAAATTTTGTCAAATGCTTTTTCTGTATCAAGAAATAACCTAATTTTTATCCTTTGTTTTGTGGTGTACATGATGACTGGTGAATATTGAAACTTCCTTACAACCCTGGAATAAAATCCACTTGATTGTGATGAATGATATTTGTAATGTGTTATTGAATGTGGTTTGCTAACCTCTTATTGAGGATTTTTGTATCTATGTTCATCAGAGATTAGTCTGTAGTTTTCTTTTTTTGTAGTGTCTTTGTCTGGTGTTGGTATCAGAGTAATGCTGGCCTCACTGGATATATTTGACAGCTTTGTTCCTGTTCCATTATTTGGAATAGTTTGAGGAGAATAAGTATTGGCTCTTCTTTAAATGTTTGGTGAAATTCACTTATGAATCCATCTGGTCCTGGACTTTTCTCCTTTGGTATTTTGTGATTACCAGTTTAATTTTATTACTAGTGATGAGTCTGTTCAGATTTTGTTTATCCTGATTTAGTTTTGGAATATTATATGTTTTTAGACATTTATCTATTTCTTTTAGGTTGTTCACTTTGTTTGCATATAATTTTTCATAGAATTCTCTTATAATTCTTTGTACTTCTGTATCAGTTGTTTCTCTATCATGTCTAATTTCATTTTATTTGGCTTCTTATTTTTTCTTAAAGAGTTATCATTTTTTTCTTTTCAAAGATCCTACTCCTGGTTTCATTGATCCTTCCTTCCTTCCTTCCTTCCTTCCTTCCTTCCTTCCTTCCTTCCTATGTCATTTATTTCTGCTCTGATCTCTATTATTTCCTTCTATCTGCTCACCATGGGCTTTATTCTTTTTCTAGTCCCTTTAGGTGTTTGAGCTTTTGTTTCTTGAGGCAGACTGGTATTGCTATTTATTTCCCTTTTAGAACAGATTTCACTGCATCCCAAAGATTTTGGACCATTGTGTTTACATTTTCATTTGTCTCCATGTATTTTTTAAATTTCTTCTTTGATTGCTCCATTGACTTATTTGTTGTGTGGTATCATGTTTAGTTTCCACATGTTTGTTTGTTTTTTTTTCTAGTTTTTACCTTGTGATCAATTCTAGTTTCATACTGTTGAGGTCATGAAAGATTCATGGTATTTCAGTTTCTTAGATTTATGGAGGCTTATTTTATGATCTAAAATGTGACCTATTTTGGAGAATGTTTCATGTACACTTGAAAAGAATGTGTATTGTGTTTTGGATGTAATGTTCTGTATATATCTGTCCATGAGGTCTAATGTGCTATTCAAAGACAGTGTTTCATTATTGATTTTTATTTTGCCTGGATGATCTATCCATTATGTAAATGGGGTATTAAAGTCCCCTACTATTATTGCATTCCATTTCATTAATATTTGCTTTACGTATTTAGGTTCTCCAATGTTGAGGTGTAGATATTTACAATTGTTATATCCTTTGTTGGACTGTTCTCTTTATCGTTATATAATCCCCTACTTTGGCTCTTATTATAGTCTTTGCTTTAAAGTCTATTTTGTCTTATAGAAGTATTGCTACCCTGGCTTTTTGTTTTCACTTCTATTTGCATGATAAATGTTTTCCCATCCCCTTACTTTTAGCCTATATGTGTCCTCACATATAGGTCTGAGGTGAGTCACTTGTAGGCAATATATAGATGTTTTTGTTGTTATTTTTAATCCATTCCACCATCTTTGTCTTTTCATTTGAGTATGTAGGCCATTTACATTTAAAGTATGATAGGCATATTATTGTTTACATCTTATTTCTTTTATAGTTCTGTTTTCTTGTGTTACTCTCTTTTATGTGATTTTCTATAATATCATGTTTGACTT